>NC_048286.1:20358131-20975631 GCF_009762535.1 Notolabrus celidotus | reverse complement strand
ACCAGCACACATGCCAGGAATACAGTGAACCCACGCTGCATTCACTGTCATGTGTTGATGAGGTAACTTTTCACTAAAATGGGTACGTTTTATCCTCATCTCTTAATTCATCTTTTATCCCTTTTTCAGTGTATGAGAGTATTCGAGTGTATTAACAGGGAATCTGTTCTGGCAGATATGTCTCTAAGAGCCCAAATGGGCTGTTTTGGTTGAAGCCATATTGATCCTTGTCTGATTTATGCCAATTTATTTTTAGCAACAAAGCCTGTGCTGATGAATTAAATGCCAGCCACAGTAAAGCAATCAGATTTGACATTATTATGTTTGTGTGTGTTGGAAAGACAGAGGATTTAGTTGAGGTTTGAAATATGACCCTGCCTCTTAAGTTCCATAAAGATCCCAATAGAATGAATTATGGCCTGTCGGAAGATCCTGTTGGCATATGTCTGAAAAATTTTAATCTATAGTGTTACAGTAAGAGTCTTACATTTTCAAGTTGTCCAAAATAAAGTGTTTGAAGTTCCTTCAAGATGTGTCAAGATTTGGAGCTCTATTTTAAGAGATGTTGTGGTGCCATCTAGTGGCTAAATTATGTAGATGGCATAAAATATATTCTGGTTATTTCAGAAATGTTTTAAAAATCCACACAAATATTTTATTACACAATATAATCTTTATTTTATTTTCCACAGTGATCAGCTACAAACACTGTTGCCTACAAAGAGGCAGGTTAGCTTAAGCAGACTCAAAGATTACAGTGATATGTTACAGCTCTGCTTATTGATAAAGCCAGGAAGTCTAATTCTGATCATCTTTATTGCAACGAGTATAGAAGAAGACAGCTACCATGTTTGGTCATTTCATGTTCTCCTACTGAACTGAATAGAACACAGGTTATCTCAGTCGAGCTCAGTATGTTTAGTTTGCTAGTTTGTCAACGTTAGGGTTTCTTTGTATGTTTTACTTCTCTTTCACAGCCAACATGCTTATAGCTGCTACATACTTACACGGCCCGTAACAACAAATGGAAGTTGCACCTTTTGACAGTTTGACAAATAAGCAGGACGTACACTTACATGTCCCCCAACCACACATCCATATGCATGCAAACACATGCACACAAGGACATAAGCGCACAAACACACTTACATGCATGTGCTTAAGCACACACACGCACACATACACACAGTTATCTACACAAAATTTTCCTTTGAGCATCATTTCTTTGTTTCTCCTTTTTTTCCTTAGATTTAAATCCTGAAAGTTAGGATGCATATGTTGCTACACTGTTTTCACTCAGCCTGGATGATTGGGTGTTCACTTACAATAAAATACTGAATGTTTAATTTGGGATTTTTTTCTTTTATGATTACATGTGATTGAAATATCAAAAAACAGGTATGAAAATGTGTTTGTCAATAAGGCATTTTTAACACAACCATTCATTGTCAGATCAAAGTATGATCTTACGTGGACCACCACCGACAGACCAACACTGTGCACACACAGCAGCACACAACTTAACACATGTTAACTTCAAACATCAACAGATGACAAAACAGCAAAATATACAATTTAAAAAGACTGCAGCCACATAAACATGTATAAAGTGCTACAAATAAAAATATATACAACTTTGCCAAGCCCCTAGTTAAAAATAGATGCATGATTTAAGTTTTTGTATGGTCAATATTGCATAGCCAGAGCTGGCACAGTACAGCTTAACTCCTACAAACCATCAAAGTCATTTACAGTGCCTCTCAGCTGAATGTGATTTCTGTTCCTGTCTTTGCGTAGAGTCAGTCAGATTGTCCCGGACTTGATGCTTTGAGATTGTATTTTGCATATATTTTGCTTTACTGTTGTTTGAATGTTTTTTGTTTTTTTTACTGTATGTAATTGAACACTTCAGGTCATTCCCTTAGCCTCTGCAAGCTACTCATGCAGTTTGGGCAGCCAGCTCTGTACATGGAGACAGCTTCGTCCTACGCCCATCACTGCTGTCTCCACTGTGAGTTACTGAAAGAGCAAAGAGACGAGGTAGAGTGTGAGAGGAATGCATACATTCAGGATTTCAACAAACTTTAAGGATGAATAAAGGATGAACTGAAACACTCACTGTCTCGCTCTCCCCATCGGAGTCTCTTCTTGACTCTGAGCCGTAGTGCAGAGGAGAGCACACCCAGCCTCGGTCCTCCTGATTCTGCTGGTGTCAAACACGGCCAGCAGAGGGCAGCAGAGGTAGAGAAGAGTAGAATCATAAGAGGAGAGTTCAGGTCATATGAATTGTTAGCGGCTCTACACTGCATCAAGAGGAATTTTTAAAGCTATGATTGCTTTTTTGTCTTTAGAGAACAATATGTTTGTTGTTTGCACAGTTTTAAAGTGTCACCTCCTCTTTGTGTCTGGGTCAAGAAGAGACACATGAAAGTGCAGGAGAAATAAAAGCTACATGGTCTGAGCTAGAATGGTCATTTAATCTAGATATAAATTAAATTGGTGTTATGTTTCTTTAAAAGCCTTGAAATCATATTTCTTCAATCAGCTTCTTATTACAACTGTTAAATTGCTTAATATACACACCTTTCTAAGAGTTTCAGTTCATTCAGAGGTACTCCGTTGTAAAGAGAGGGTTCTACATACTTCTCAGAACCAATTGGAGTTTAAAAGATTTGAATTAAAATTGATTGGCCATGTGTTAAAGTTAAGCCCTATTTAAAGCACATCCACAGCCCAGGGAAAGCAAATTAGCTTTACAACATTAACACATTGCTGCTAATTTAGCCATGAGTATTTGATGCTACAAACTAGTTGTAAAAATACATATTTAAATCCATGTTTTCTGGGGCTTTAAAGTGTTTCAAGCACAGGTGATTTCTAAAGTCAGAGAGGGAGATTATTCTACGTTTGTTAGCTCCTCTGTGCTGCTGAGTGCTGCTGAGCAGAAGCTTAAGGGGTTACTACAGGGGAAAGGTCAATGTGAGCTGTAGCTAAATGATGCAGGTTCAAGATTCTCACAAATCTAACTAACCGTTCACTGCTAACATGTCACATAAAGATGCATGCTCCATTTAAATGCACATGATGGCCCTTCAGAAGCTGCAGTTATAAATATGCAGTGACGTTTCTGCAGACATCACTGAATAAGTCATTCGAAATGCACTTTAACTTTTACTTCAAGTACTTCTGAAGATCCATAAGCAGCTGTGTTGTGACAGTTACCAGCCTTGGGATGGGTCATGGAACAAATGACTAACTATCCAGGTAGTGACTTACGTTGGAACTTGAGCTAGAGTTTAGCTTACGGCGGCCGAGAATCGGAGAGTACACCCAATATCTGCCATCTGCATACTGATGGATGAACACACACAGATGAACACACAAATGCATACACAGAGTTCAGAGGAAAATAAAGGGGATGAATGTAGTATAGCATAATGGAGGAGAAAGTTATGGGATGAGGGATGCAGTTTTATGGTTAAGAAAAAAAATCACCAGAGACGGATTTATGGAGAGCTGTGAACAACACTGACAGGGCACAAGGATGCAGATTGACAGATGTAAATACACCATGCTGTGCAGAGACAGACAACCGCAGTGTTTGCTGATTTATTCAAAAGCAAGAGCTATGACTCTGCTGGCAGCCTTGTGCTTTAGAAAAGAAAGCATTTTTTGAGAGCGAGTGCAACCCCTTTGTACATGCAGGCTGCAACACACACACCCTCAATCCCCTCACCATCATAACTCTACCACGCTGTCCTGACTGCACCACTGCAAGAGACCCAAAAAAGAAAGATGATCTTTACCCTCAAATCAACCCCAAAGAAAGCGTCCTGCAGTGCACTGACCTTTTTATGAACATGTGCATTAATAGGTTAGATCTTCAGCTGTTGTTAAAAATGCATACAAACACATTTAATCAACAGTTGGACAAGTTAAAATAATCGTCATTTGTTGCATAAGAGAGTTTATTTTGTCTGTTCGTTTGGCTCACAGCAGATTCTTTTGCAACTCGCAACTTACTTCACTACTTTGAAGCTGCCTCATTAGTTCCTTTTTTACATCAAATGCAAAAAAAGCAAAACAAAGAAAAAAAAGAAAAGCACTGAGACACGATGAAGGAAACTTACAAAGTAGATGTCAGACACTGGCACCTCCCCATCCAGCGAGTTGTGGCTGCTGGACACAGACAGCTGATTGCTCGATGCACCCAGCGCCCGCGGTGGCCTCTGAGGGCTTACAGGGTTGGAGGAGGGAGGGGTGGAGGGGAAGTGGTGAGGGGAGCTCTGGGTTGAGGAGTGATGAGATGCGGGGCAGATGGGGGTAAACGCTGACGCAGGAGGGAGGGTGGAGGCGTTTGGGACTGGAGAAAGAAACTTAGATTGTGTAGTCAGGGAAGAGAGAGAGGAAGACTGAGCTGCTGTAGGAGAGGTGAGAGGTTTGGTGGAGGGGCGGATGGAAGAAGAAAGTGTGGCGGAGGACTGGCCGGCTAATTGGGAAGCAGAGGAGGAAGACTGGAAGGAAGGAGGGAGGGTGGAGGAAGAATGTGCGGAGGATGGAGTGGTAGAGCGAGGGATGGATGGAGGGATGGCACGATCAGGAGAGAGGTGGCTGGGGGAGGTCTTTTCTGTCAGCTGTGTGAGCTCAGTGCTCTTCGGGATTTTACTGTTGAAAGCAAGAATGACAAGATTCTTTAAAGCCAGGTATAATATATAACACGTCATACACTCAATATGCTTTAAACATATAGAAGAAACATCCAAGGGGAGATAAAACAACATCAAACAAATAGAAGAACTCAATGTTGAAATGAGAGTTTTTGTGTTAGAGTTCTAAATGCTCTTTTTGGCATTGCTTTGATGTGGCTAACCCTAACCCATAATGATTAAAAAGAAGGGTCCAAGAACTGATCCACATGGGGGATGGTCACCCAATCAGATTCATGAGAACCAAAGTAACAAAATAACTTTGATCGTCTCTGTTAGAAAAATCCTAATCCAATTCAGTTTTCAACCTATCAAGCAGTTTTCCGTGGTATTCCAAAACTATATCACTATTCAGGCCTGACTGTAATCTGTAGAGATGATCAAGAGAAATCAAGAGGGTAACAAGTCAATTGAAAAACTACTCCAAATAAAATGATTATTAAGTAGTTTTGACTAAAATACAAGTAAAAGACTGTAACAGTTATGTACAGGTTGGTTTTGTATGTACCTGAGCTCCACCTCCACTGTTATGGTGTCCTGCTTTTCCCCACGCACTTCACATTTCTGTGACCTGAAAGCACACAAGGATGGAACAGGATTTAACATTTAAGGTAGGGAAAAGACAGTTTTTGTTTAATGACATCATTTTAAATAAATCCCTACGTTATCTCTCTTACCTGGCCACATTTGGGGAAGGCATTTGTCTCCTGAAGCGTGGGTGCTCTGGTGTATCGAAAGGAGTTGTGGGTAGGGAGTTGTTGGAGGAGAGCGTGGTTGCAATAGAAGCTGTGGTAGCATCTTCAAAGGACGGAGGAGTGCAGGGTGGCTCTTTCCCTAATATGACGCCAAAAAGTGTTAGAGATCATGAAACATGTGCAAGAAGAACCAACAGAAATTAGTGGCCTCCAACAAAACAGGAATAATCAAAAGTAAATAATGCTACCGCTACACCCCAAATGCTTTCTATGATATGAAAATCTAGCCATGCTTCGTTAAAAGTTAACCATTTTACTTTTATTCCTTTGCTGTTGTTTCTATACTACTACTGCCGTACTTCTACTTCTCCTCTGGGATCAATAAAAGCTCACTTCAATTCATTTAAAGGGAAAATGGAGCTCTAAGCTGCAGACAATTGAAGCTAATAGAGTGCCAAGCTCAGAGAGGCACAGTGGAACAAGAGAGAACCAGCACTCACCAGTGCTTGCTTTGTTCTCAGCTATTCTATTTAAGCAGCACTAGCAGGCTGCAATAACATCCTGTAACAAGCTTTGAGGAAGGCTACTGACACGTCGCCAAAGAGTCCTATAGTACCCAGTTAAGGGCGTAATGGTATTAAACATCCCATTTTAACACATAGCTGAGAATTATTACTGTATCTTTTGATTATCATATACGACTTTGGACCACTACAAAGATGAAAAGCTCTACCGTTGTCCTCTAGAATAGGGAAGCTGCGAGCTCCTCGTAGATTCTCCAAGTTGTCCTGGTTTTCCTGCTTGTCTTCGCTCACTGAGGGACGATGTCCGACAGAGCCTACGCTGGATTTGGACATGAGAGGCCCTCGTCCTCTCTTGGATGGAGATGATCGCAGCGCTGTGAAAGCAGGGGACAGTACTTTCAGTTCAGGAAGTCAAATGTTTTATCAGAACAGGAGAATGGGATTCCTTATAATTTCTGAACTCACAGCAGCTCTTCTTAAAGACGATGGTGCTGCAGAATTTGTAGAATCTCTCAGCGTAGAAACCAGGCCTGTGGACTGAAACTGTGTCCTGTGGAGGGCCAAGGTCAGTGACAGGAAAGGGTATGTTATTGAAGCTGCACTTTGAATGCTTTACTTATCATATAAAAGACGGGCAACAAGACACAACAAGGGATTAAAGATGATGAGGGTTTACCGAGTTTGTTGATTTTGCTTGGAAACAAACAGTTATGTAACTCACCCCGTCATGGATGAGAGACTTCCAAGAGTGCTCCAGCTTCTTGATCAGTCTGTCAGACAAGACAATTAAATTGTTCAGCTTAGTTAATTCAGCCACTTATAGTAGCTACTAAGGACTGTTTGTGTCTCCATTTGTACTTATGTAGAAAAAGATATGTCTGGGTTTGATTTTTCCACCATGACCTCTCTGCCTTTTAATATTGCTTGCAGTCACAGAATTCAAGGATTACTGTAAGCCCAAACCTAATCATTTCCTGCCCTTGTAGCCAGACAAAAATCCAACTTTGTCATTAAATATGTCCTGAAATGTCCTTGAATGTTGGACAGAAACAATGAGTGAGGTAGATACTCAGAATGAGGTTTAAGTAGGGGTTGAAGTTGATAAGTGGACACAATAAACATCTAAGAACCTCTATATCGAATTAATTTGACACTTGCTGAAGACAACGATTGCCACTTCAACCAGCCCTGGTGCTTTCTATGTCTCTTTTAATTAAAATCCTGTCACACAAAACATTCTTATTATCAGGAACTTTTTTAAATAACTTCTTTCATCTTGGTTGTTTTCGTTGCCCACCTGTACGACTGCAGGATGTCAATGATTCCAATAAAGAGCAGGAGGCGCTCTCCTTTAGCACTCACAGCTGGAATTCCACCCATACTGCACACAAGAGAGGAGAACATTATCATCATTTGTTGTTGTAATGAGATATTAGGGCAAACAATATAAAAGGTGACCTACGTGTCATCATGGTCCAGAGGGTCCCTGCATGTGGAGCCTCCCTGTATGGACTCCATGGCAGTGGAGTATAAAGCCCTCTGAGCTGCACGCTTCGTTTCATCCGCACCTCCTGCAGGCGAGCCCTGAGACTGCTGCTCTCTCTCCGCTTGGGACTTGTTGTGGACTCCCAGCAGCAAACTGTAGTCCATGATCTTAAAACTTTCCAGAACCTGACATGAGAACAAATTTGTAAGCCTGGGACCGGACAAACTAATGTGTTCAATGTGCATGAAACACTTCTATGCTGATTTTCCCCTCTTACATTTCTCTGTTTTTAGATTCTCTTTTCATATAAATCTACTGAGAGAACAGGAACAAAATGATCCATCCACAGTCTATTTCTCACCAGACAGTCTCTCTGCAGAGTTCTGACCAGGGCGCTGTATGTGTCCTGGTCCAAGGTGAGGCCCTCAGGAATGTCATTTAGAAAGTCCAGGTCTTTAAATGTGGGTTTGGACTTCTCTCTTTCCTTCTTGGATGCTCTCCTCTTGTATGTAGAGCCCTTCAGATCAAACTTGAGGTGCATCCGTACAGAGCGTGGCAAAATATTGTTCATCACAACAACTCTGATGTTCTTGCCCCCACACTGGACACAGTAGAGGCCGAAAAACTTTGGCAGCAAAGTCCGAGGGTTCTGGTTAAGGTTCTGGGTTCATGCAGCGGACAATAGAAAAGATAAAAGGAAGATTATTCAAATTAGAAACAACGGTGGAGTAAGGCATGCAGTCTATGAGCCCTTTCTTACACCTTAAGCTAAGCAGCGTACAATGCAGGACAACTGTTTTTGCTTTTGTTTTGCAAGCCCAGCTCAGAAAATTTGCAAGTGCAGGTGAAAACTATGGTAGTCTGTTGTACCACTGACAAACACAACGTGGTCTCAAGGACAGAGGATTAGGAGGTGGAGAACCTTTGTTTACCCAACATCACTATCCTCCTACTTTGGCATTGTATTGAGGGGATTTCAGAGGACGGGCACACAAACTACAACCATGTGCTCTGCTTCACCTCAGGTAGCCTTGGTGGTTTCTAAATATAGCCCAGCACCTACAGTACTTCTCTATGATGTGAGAAGGGAAGTCAATAATCAATAATAAACACACATGCGCTTGCTAAGTAAATTTGTTATAGGCTTTACTTTTACACCATGCCAGGGACAATTTTGCCAACAAAGATTAACGCTGACATTTCAGGACCTATACACATAGATAAGACAAAACAGACATGTGACCCAGCAGACAATAAAGACTGACAGAAAACCGCTTATGGGTATCATTTATTTAAGTTAGATCCAGACCGATCCTGTTGGGATTTTTTAAGGATTTAAATGATCACAGAAGTTTTACTGTGCACAGCAAATCTTTTACAATGGAACTGCACTCATCAGTATTTCTTTGGGGGGATTTTACAGGCAATATAACCGCAATCTGTTCTTCACAATATTTTATTGACTGACCCATATGTGCTCTTGTGTAAGCGCAAAGTGGCAAAGTGAAAGGAGAGACCAAAACTGAGCCTGAGTGACTCGATCTTTGTACAACTGAATTACCGCTCAATTCTGCCAGCACATAGCAAAGCATCAAAGGCAAGTGCAACTTCTTCACTGATTGAATTTATTCATTTTATGCTCAATATATGCACCAATGATTAATCGAAGACAACCCTTTTCCTCTTGTGCCTTATTCTGCACCCAGAATACACAACCTGTCACAGCCTGATGTGTTTCAGTGCAGCTCCATGCACCTGCAGGACAGCGTGACACAACACCAGGCCTCAGCCCATTCTTCTGCCATGTACATGATTAACCTGTTAGGAGTACTTAGCCCGGGTCACTGTCAGGAACAACCTCGCAGCTCAATTCTATTACAGAGTCACCTGCTGGCGTCACTGGTGCTCGGAGCGAACAGCAGGGGGCAGGGTAAAGAGGATAAAGATGAGTGAGAGTTTCAGCTGCTCTCTTAAGCATGCGCTCTTGTACAAAAAAGGAACACTCCACACCCACTCCATCAGACCTCTGAATCGAGACAATTAAAAACTTGGCAGAGTTTCAATTTTCCATTTCTAACAGGGGCAAAGAGATAATCTGAAAGTCATTACACATAATTACAGTTTGCACTCTTTATATACTTGCTATACGGAGTTCTGTTTAGCAAGCAAAGTTCTCTTTACTTCATACTGAATGAAACACTCTTAATGTACTATGTTGTGATGATGTTAAACATGTAGGATGTTCTAACGTTTTTGAAACAGCTGATTATGGATTCATTAGAGAGGATGCACAGTTTGACTCACCATGTAGTAACCAGGAAGGAGCTTCTGTAGAAACTCTGCCTCTTTGTGCAGCACAGTTTTTATGATGAACTCATCATCACGAGTTACGTAGAATATGGAGCCACTCGCTCCTGGATTTGTCAGCTCAATAAGCGGCTCGTTACACAGAGAATACTGGAGGAGGCAGAGACAGGGAGACAAAGAAGATCAACAATTAAACTGGTGTCTCAACTGAAGTATCACAACTATTTCTGAAAAGACTGTTTCAAAAACAACAGTTGTAAAAGCAGATCAGATTATTTTGAGCTGGCTGTGAGAGCTTTAGAGGAAGATTGTCCCTCTGGTAAAGGTTTCCAAAAAAGCCAGTTCCAGAGAGACGTTTGTTTCACCCCGGGTTTGTAATTTCATCCTCAGTTGAACACTTCATGGGTGCAGCAGGGTGGCACAGAACTGTTAATGTTGGCTCCAACGGAGCTTTCAAAAAAAGCAGACCAAAAGACTAACACATCTACCCACTCACATGGCATTGCTCATCAGCAGCTGAAGGGAACTTTGCTTTTAAAGTGCACTGCTTAGTACAAAGGCATTCTGTGTGTGGGAGGGAAGAATCGCACGTCTACACTGTTAGGAGTTTAAACTGCTCACCATGACATTTACACCTAAATGTAGAATCTGTAACTTTAATGAAGCTAATATCTTAGCTGCTAACTTCCAGCCAACCATTTTCGACTGCATACGTAGCCGTTCAAACAAATGCTGAAGTTAGCAACACTTTCAAATGACCTGTAATATCTTACAGGGATGGAGAACCATTAAGACGTTGTAAATAGTGACATAATTAGAGTTAGTGAAGAACACTTATCCTGTTAACTGTAGAGAGGAAGTGTCCAGTACTTGTGGGTAATTTGTCTAATAAAGTAATTCCATTTCCCAAGCTGTCTAAATCAGCACAATGCCATTACACCAGTGCTTCACCTCTCCTACATCAACGTAAACACACACGCGCTCTCCTCATGCTCGGTCTGCTGTCAGTTGCTTGAAGTTTAAAAAAGAAAGCTTTAGTCTGTTAATCTCCGTTTGGCACAGGGAGGCTGTGAGCTTAAACGTGAAGCTGGGAATACTGTATGTCAATGCATGTGCCTGCATATAAAGTGCAGCATGCTGCCTGACATGCTGGATATGTAAATGCATGGGTTTGTTGCCCAGAAATGTTTATTTGCTCAGATATCTTTTCATGTGTATGGGTGTTAATGCCTTGTGGAGGTCTGAAGTGGAAGGGAGTGTTTCTTTAAGTACTACACTTATAATCTATCAACAGTGGTGGAACGTAACAGAATAAAACTAACTGAGTACCATACTTAGGTACATTTTTGGAGTATTTGTGCTTCGCCTGAATATTACTTTGGGGGAAACTTATTACTTATAACTTTAACTTATAAGCAAAAGTTATAACTACTTAACTACTTTAACCCTCCTATTATGTTGCGGGTCAAATTGACCCTTTTTAATGTCTATTTTAGGCAATATTTGTGTTCCAAACCAGCTAAATGCAGCACAGAAATCTGGCTAGCATGTGACAGGAGAGGAGTTGTGTTAATTTATCAACATCACTTCATAAAAACAAAAATAAAATCCAAATTTAAAATAAAATAAACAAACATCTATGTCATGTAAAACTATTTAAATTTATATTTAGGGCTTTCCGACATACATTTAAAAAGTTCTAACATTAATTTAAATGAAAAACGAGTGAGTTATCCTCATTGAACCATGATCTGTGAGAATTAAAGAACATCAATGGACTAAATATTGATTTAAATGGTTAGTAATGGAGTTAAAAATCAGATTTAAAAAAAAAAGTTTATTAGGATTTTTTGGGGTTCTGACACTTTTGGATAATTGAATATGGCCCGGGTCAAAGTGACCCATGAACATTATTGCTGTTCCAGAGAAACGAACATAACAGGAGGGTTAAACGACAAATATTGTACTTTTGACTACAACATTTCTATGAATGTTCTAGTTACTTTAGCTCGGAAGTTAAGTACCTACATGACTCAGGCTTAAACTGAACATGGGAAGTCATGACATGCATTTTCCCTTGATGGCCCTCACTCACACAATACCCTTCAACTGGCCCAACAGATTCAACTCCTTCTCTCTCTTGTAGAGTTTAGAACTTTGATCTCTAGCCACCGTGTTTCAAATTGTGACTGCTTTCATTCATTTCTACAGTTTTTGTGCCTTTCATATGTGTTGGTTCTTCCTGCTTGTTTCAATGTGCCTGTAATATTGATGGCATTAGAAATAAAGGCGACTTCAATGTCCTTTCAAACTGACCTTCAGAGAAATTGTCAGTCCAGGTTGTAACAATGAAGAGAAACAATTCCATGTATTTTTTTTTATCAGTGATGTCTTTTTTTGATAATAACAGGTAAGAAGAGTCATATATGTACAATTAGGGCAGGGAGTTTCAGCCCTACTTACGCATTGATATGACACAATACAATGCAATGCGATGTGATGTGACAGATACAATATGATACAATTCAGTGCAATGCAATGAGACACCTGGTACAGGACCCATGTTAATGACGTGTTCACGGGGATCATGTTATTGCACTACAACAACTGGAAATATCTTATTAGCTGGAGGTTAATAAGGTGTAGAATCAATAACATAAGTGCCACTGAGAAAAGTATGACGTAATGACACAGTGAATCAAATTGAAAGGGAAACCTGTTTAGAGCGCTGTATTCATTTGAATTTAAATACCAATATTTGACCCAGGGATACAGTAATTGTATGACATGAGTCAGGATGATGATTTATATGCTGTATCAATATTTTTGTCAACCTCCTTTTCATATATGTGATGTAAATCAAGAGTAACATGCTGCATATGGCATCACTTTTCAAACGGAGCAATCATAGACTGTTCTGTTATCTTATTTACAGACCCCACATTAATCCACCATGAGCATGTGGAGACTAGATCATGAATGAATCCTTTGAATGGCCAGGTATTGAACAGTTTTAGGAGACAAGATTAAGGTAGATTCAGTGTCACTGAACTTTTTGTGATTTCAAAGCTAATAATCATATTTGTTGTGTCAAAGTTTGCTTCAACTAAGAAATCATCTCACTTTCAGAGCACTTTACATTCAAACCACTCTCACTGCATCACCACTTATCACAAATAAGAGAAATCTCACCAGGTAGTCATCTGGTCTGATCCCAAACAGCTCTCTGAAGTACCTGAAGGCCACGGGGGCGTATGTTTTAAACCTGAAGTCTGGGTAGTGGTGGGCTGGTGTGAGGTTACTGCCTTCACTGCAGAATCAATGGAAAGAGTAAAGAAAGTTTAAAGATCATATCAGTACCTTATCACACACATTTTCACACAAACATCTTCACACTCAAATGCACCTCGGGAAGAAGATGCTTTCCACCACATAGAAGTCCTGCATCAGCACATCTCTCTCAGGCTTGGAGCTGAGGTTGCCAACAGTATACCCAATGCCCAGCTGGATGGCCCCTTGCAAGGCAGAGGAGGTGGTCTGGAGGCGAAGAAAAGAAAAATTCAGAGAAAGGTGTGGGTGGAAAGTCTGTGAAATTGTGATGATAATCGTGAGGATAAGCAAACCTACAAACACGATTTAAAAAATAAAGAAAAATCAGAGAGAGATGAGGAGGAAGATGTTACCTTCTTGTATGTTGTCTCTCCGGATGCATCCACCCTCCTGTGGCCGATCTTTTTCTCATGGGCTGCGCCCAAACCGAATGGGGACGGCATCTGTACAAAAGAAGAGAAAATAGAAGGGCAGTGGTAGATGTTATATATGTAGGTTATAAGAAATTGAAACACGCAGGAAACAAATACAAATGTGAGACAGACTGATGTAGAGAGTGAAGCCGCTTCTCACCTCTGTAATCTGTGCTCTCTTGGCTGAATCTGTGGAAGGAAACAGACAGAAAAGGTGAGGGAGCAATTGGTAAAGAAGTGTCCATGTCAGTAAGTTTATTCAGCAGGGAACCACAACTCTGTCAGCCATTCATCAGGGCATACATCTCATTTACTTGCTTGACATTGGTTAACACATTTAGCCTGTCTGAGACCTTTTTTTTTTACCCTGCAACATCACAACATATGTGTGCTGAAGATATTTCAATATTTAAATTGAAGAAAATTCCATTGCAACAACAACAACAAAAAGCACTTAGTCTGCAGAGGCACATTGTGTGATATGATAAGGAGCTTTAACCAATTCAGCAATTCCGAATTAATTGGTGGTCAACTCACCAGCAGAAGATTTCTCTGCCGACAGGTGAATGGTCTTACTGTCCAGAAAGCCTCACATCAAGTAGTCGCCTAGAGAGCTGTCTTTGTTTCCTATTACTGGATCAGTGAGATTTGTACTGAGAAGGTAGAAACTCTGGATTGGATTGACTTCCTCCCTAATCTGAGTACTGCCATTGGCTAAAGTCTCCAGATCACATCACCAGCCAATCACACGTTAGGATTAGGATGAATCTTTTCCACTGGCATGAACAACCCAACTGTGTTTGTTTGTGTTCGTGTGCAACAGAGGAACAGAGGGCAGGAAGAGAGGAAATGAATGAGAAAAGAGACAGTTCTTAATACTTTGCAGTACTACAAACTGCTTAGTTGACATCATCGTGCTAAATTGCAGGTCATGTGAGAGTGAAGATTAAGGAAAAGCAGCTGACAAAGCATGGATAATGACTCTTTAAGCCATGCACAGCAAACACTGTTGCAGAGTTTCAAGGCACAGTAAAGCACCATACTGGTTGATACAAAATGTAAACTGTAGTGACATTAGTAACGACATTACTTACATGTTAGAGCTAATCATGTTTGCTATGTAGTGCAAAACTAGTATGCTACCATTAGCACTAAACTCAAAGTCAATCTGAGGTTAGCAGAAAATGTCCTTAGTTCAGTATACTGTATATTTGAATCTGTTGAGGCCAGCTCTATCTGAAGAGAAAGGGACCACCAAACTTCTTACAACTCATCTGGTCAGAGATGGAAGGGGGGATGAATGCCCCAACTGTGCTAGCAATGAATCAAAAGTTTTTTTTCAGTGTCTGTGGAGCACTGACCAATCTACAAACTGCCAAATATCACTTTGAAAATATAAAGGTTTTAATAAGCTTCTTCAAACTTCCAATATGTATGATTCTTTGGACAAAGGTATTTTCTGCAATGATACAATTACACAATACAACTCAATTAAGGCGCCAGTGATCAGTATGTGAAAATATCAAGGGCCAAATTATTACAATGAGTTAAACTCATATTAACAGAAAATTATATATTAAACTATGATGAGGCAACTTTTGGACACTTACACACTTCTGAGTGAAAAATTCTGGTATCTATTATTCTGATATAAGACAAATTAACCTTTGTTGTCGTCATTATCCTCTTCTAAGTTTCATCACTTTACTTTTACAGGAGTTGTCACCTAAGCATGGTTTAATCAATAGGTTTTTGTTATTTTTCAGGAAGTATCATTGGCTTCATATTATTATCTTATTCCATTTTTTTTATTTTTTAAATATTTTCATATTTCATATATCTGATTTGTTATTGTTTGAATATTTTATCCTTTATTGTTTTTATTTGTACAACATTGTTTTATTTTGTTTTATTTGTCTTCCCCACTTTTCTCATTTCTCTTTTTTGTTTTTCAGTTTCTTTCTTATTTGTAAAGCACTTTGTAACAATGTTTTAAAAAGTGCAATATAAATAAAGACTGTTATTATTATTATTATTAGTAGTAGTAGTAGTAGTAGAATGAGTAGTAGTATTAATATTAATATCATTACTATCATTATTCATATTGTTGTTATTACTATTATTATTACTATTATTATTATTAATATTATTATTATTATTATTATTATTATTATTTATCATTATTGTTAACATTATTAATATTAATATTGAATGCCGCATTTTTCATGTTTTAGTCAAACTTATCCAAACACAGCAAGGGCATATTGTAGTGTCTGTTCCCTTTATTTAAGTTCCAGGTTATTACTGAGTCTCCTGAGTATTTATCTTATAATATCATTGTTTGCATGTGGAATATGCTTTGTCTTCTGCTCAATGATCTACCACAAATCTACAATATTTCCACACTACTTATTTATTCTTCAGAGCAGAGTTACCAGTCTGTATCAGTCAGATATTCTAATCAGGGTATTCTTGGCTGCTTGACATTATCTACCCAGCACCGACAAGGGCAGGGGTGGCTATTGATTAGCCATCCAAGGTGCCACCTCAAAATCCTAAACTATGATTAGCCATTTGCCTTGTCAGAGGCAGGACTTGTGTTAGATCAACTATTCCGCTTTGTTGTCGCAGTCTGGCAGCACTTTTCTTTATATTTAAATGTAGCTCATTTTACTTTGTTAGTTTCTTCAATTGTGATATTGGAAAAACATCTTCTTTGTTTCTTTTTTAAGTAAAAATACACAGGAATATAACAGCTGTATTATCCTTAGATTACAGTTATTAATTTAAGGATAATACAGTTGTTATTTGCCTGAGGTGGCACCTTACACGGGCAATCAGATTTCTAGGATGGGGGAGTGCCGTCTGTGGCTATGCCTCTAGACATGCCTCTGCCTGGATGATCTTCATATTTCATCTCCTGTTTAAATAAAGATGCATCTTCAACTTGATGATGTGCATGAATGATTTCACTTTGTATCAAAGTCATTTACTCATTGATCTTATGATTGATTAATTAGGCATCTATTTTTCTCACGGAGTAAGTATAGCAAAAGTTAACTAAAGAGAATTGTTAAATGTTGTTTTTTTTAACTCTTCAAATCATGCAAAATGAGCATCATGAATTAACATGGACATAACAGGATAATGACAAGATAATTCTGCATAAAACTACACCAACTAGTGGACATTAATATCTTGGATTTCCATTTGTGCAATTGACAGGAAGCTTTGTTTGGCCACACCTGTAACCTACAGATTACCTCTGTATCAAAGCCTGTCAGGCAGAAACAATGAGGAGGAGTATCTGGGGGCAGACACACACACACAATGAGTCTCTGAGGGATTAGGGTCAGGCCGGAATAATATGCCACTGAGCTGTAAACAAACAGCATTCCTATATACTGTATAACAACTACTACCTGTGCAACGGTTTGTTTAAATGTGTTAAAAACACTATAGAAATGTAAATCCACAAAGTTCACTCAGATATTCTTGTAATGAAACATTTTGTGCCACTTTTAGAGAATTGTGCCTTAAGGCCTGTTTGTGTGGATGCCATAGTAAAGAGGATTAGATCTCTCTCTCTTAGCTGAGAAAGTGGCAGCCTGTTGCTGTGACATCAATGTGACACTCAAAGCAGGAGTAGATTTTTATGCCCCGAGGCTCTTTGCACACAAGTATAATCTGGCGGATTTAATAACTCTCTTTAGTACTCATATTTAACTGCATATATACATGAGCATGTATGTGCTATAATAACTTCTAGGACCCATTTTCTAAAACGTGCACATAAGTTCCATACAGTGGTCACGCATGTTCTGTTGTTTTCATGGCCATGACATCCACAGAGACGCTTGGAATTGATACCCACAAGGGATTAGTGTGTGTTTTATGATATAATTCCATATCAGATTTTGTAAAGTAGGCCTACTCTTTAGATGTAGCATAGAGGAAGAAGAGACTGGTGGTGAGAATTATGGTATGAAGTCAGATAAAAGGGTGAGGAAAGGAGCAAAATGACATTTGAGGGATCAGAGTGCCTGTAGACTATGGTGGTTGCTGTGCATACAAATGATGTGTATGCATGTGTGTGTAGCCTTCATGGAAATGGCTCCACAGTCATGCTAGTAAGATGTTACACTCATCTCTATGTAGCTTCATCAGGTCTTGTTGGAGTGTGTACACATCACTGATGTGCCAGCCTGCAGTGAGCCGTGGACACTTACCTTTACAATAGAGCAGCACTGACTTGTATCTTGACACTGTTATCTAACCTAGCAATTTATAATTCATCTCCACAGCTTAGGTTCCTCTATCTTAAGCTTTTTTCAGCTATAGCAGTCTAGACTTTTAAGCCACTATGCTGGGGTAGCCTACATTCAATTGATCCAAGATGCTGCCCACTTTGAGTCCAACTTCTACCCACAGAGAACCTGCTGTCACCGGAATAAGCCCACCAAAACGGTTGTGATTCTTTGGATGACGAAACAAAATGACTCTTACGCTAAAGATGAGACATATACGTACCGGTATCCCCCAGGTCAAGGTCTAGACAGAGGCCAGCAGCTGTTTCCCCACCTGTCCTCTCATCGTCCCCGGTTTCCGCAGTCCCCCCGTCCATCTCCGGACAGTTCCTCCTGACGACGACGCGCAGCCGTTCCCCTCCTCAGTGACACCAGGATGAGATGGTCAGCGCTGAGAAGGAATGTAGTAATCCTGTCATTTCTCCCATCATCATCATTTTTTTTTACAGCTACAATTACATTTCCATCATTCTACATGAGTATATTTGTCGCCGTACTCAGCCAAACGCCACCATGTATCCAGCGGTGCTGATCATCTCTGCCGCTACAGTGCGTCATCGTCCTCACGTAACGGCTGGTGCGTGAGCAGCTTCAGCATCAGGAGACGCTCGGGGAAGGATTCAACTACTGTCACAAAAAACCTGCCTTAAAGATATGCAATCATTTTAATATATTTGTTTGATCTTATGTATGTGTTGTACTATCACTTTTTTTTAAACCTTAGTCAAATGTATTTTGCAATACAGATTTACTTCAAGATATCACACGCCCCAAATTATAGAGCTTCACAATGATTATTATTATTATTACTATTATTATTTCTTCATTCCAACCCCTGATTAATCAATCAATCAATAATTCCCAGAGTATTTCTGTCATTACTTTCATATGGCCAAAATATATGTGGATGTGTTTGCATGTTTATAAGTTTATATGTATATGTATGCATGATGTATGTATGCATGTGGATGTGTATCTGTTTGCATGTATAGATAGATATGTGTGTGTATGTATATGCTGGACTCTATATATATATATTTATTTTTTTTGATGAATCCCTCTGTGATTGTTTTGTTTTTTGCTTTTATTTGTAATTTTTACATAGCTCCTATGTTGTGGAGGGACGTGTTGGTTGCTGACGCAGACCAAAATAAACCTAATCAATCAAATATAATATACATAAGTACAGTTATAAAAGATGCTTGAAAAACCTTTTAACCACTGTTACTTAATTATACTCATGCTCAACCACATACTCATAGAGTCGGTGTCCATACACAACATATTCATTTTTTGTACTTTTGAATTCTGTCGATATAATAACTGTATCTATATTAATTGTTGATTTTGTATATTCTTATTTTATTTTTAGTATCAACTTTTGTCTTTGTATGTGTCAATTCAGTATTTTTTAATTCATTTTTATATTAGAACATTATTTGGGTGGAGGCTTCAAATAAACTCTCTGAGTTTTCTGCCCCTTCCTGCACATTATATTATTTATCTTTGCTATTTTTTTGTATGTATTTTCTTTTAATTGTGCAAATAAATAAACATAAACATAAAATACAGTTAAAGTTTAACCACTGCCAGTAATAGGTGTGATTTTAGCTGTTTTGATGACATTAATATTCATCCTATGGCAAACTGACAAAAGTAAAACAATAAATTGCAGAAATAAATACACACAGGCATGTTTTTTTCAACTTCAGGAAACTATAACCTTAGTTAAACGTATTTTGCAATTGAAGAGTTCATTTGCAAAAACAGATAACTCCGTTTTTATAAATTTTCAAAACATATTTCTTTTTGATATAGATTCCTAATAGTTACATTTACAAGATATCTCTGATTAGTAAAGTCATTTTGACTTAGTCAAAGCCACCCAACCTCCGTTGATTGATCATACCAATAGCAAGTATTAGAAAAAATGTTTTTTGAAACATTTTTTTAATTTTTCAAAAGTGAGTTAACTGTTTTTGCAAATTAACTCTTCAATTACAGATTTACCTTAAAAAAAAAAAAAAAAAAGTAAAAGATGGTAAAGAAGCTGTTCAATATGACATCATTGTGAAGCTCTATAAATTTGGACGTGTGATATTTTGAAGTACTGAAAAAAGCTGATTAATATTAAATCTGCAAATATTTTTTTAATTATATCTTGTACTTAAGGTGGCCCTGAAGTGAAAATTACAACGACAAATCAGAAAACACAACAGCAATTCAGAAAATACTATGACATTAACCAAACCGGAAGAAGTAGGTTCAATCAGCGACGAGTCATGTCCCCCGAGGGTACCTACTTCTACCGGTTTGGGTAATGTCGTTGTGTTTTCTGAATTGCCTTAGTGTTTTCTGATTTGCCGTTGTGATTTGCACTTCAGGGCCACCATATATAATTGTAAAGAACAACAGCATAGCAGCGATGTAATCTCTTGGGGAAAGACAACACAGCAGCAACAGAACTGCGATAGATGGAAATTTTGATTGAAAAGTAATGTAATCCTTAAAATAATCCTTTAGCAGAAGGTTAATGCAGTTTCAAACTTCAATAATTAAATCACATTCAAGCTCACACAACATGGAACATACTATTCAATATACAGTAACTAGATGATAATGCTTAAAGAATTATATAAAAGCCTGAGAACTACATTACAAAATCATACAAAAATAATAAGCCTTGTTTTATTCTAATTTATATTTATATAGCATATGACGTAGTGAACATTTCATGTTAACAACTTGTATATATTATAGCATATGTAGGCTAAACAATGATGCCTATTAATAACAATTTAACTACAGTTAGAAAGCTAGCTTACAAGTTATAGCTCAATTAGAAATTATTGGTAGATGAAAATTGACCAATGTTTAAGACAGCATTTATTTTCCTATTGGATAACATGATAGGGTGTGAGTTACAGAAATAAGTTCAAACAAAGTAATCAGTAGCTTCTCACAAATCAGTTAAATGTATGGCATCTGAAATCTTTGCAGAAAACTGACGTTGACACATGAACAAACTTAAACATAAAGAAAGCACTATTTATTTGTATTACAGGAATGGCTGTTTTAAGTTCACAATAGGTAAAATGTGCAGTGTCTGTACTCTAAATGCATTTTCCCATGGTCTTATGGGATTGGTGAGGTGATGGTTCTGGAGATAAGTTGCACGCTTAGGATCATCAGGTCTGCCTTTCCCTGCGTAGGGTTTACAGACAGACCGTCACTGGTCCAGACCCACACACACCAATACCCTGAAGTCCATGGGAAGAGTCAGGAGTCAAACAAACACATTAGGTGAGACAGCATTATTACAGGTATGTAGGCAGATCCTTTTCAACGGCCTGCAAACAGAAACAAGAGTAAAACATTTTAATGATGTATAGTAGGTAGAGGCATCATTGCAGCACCATGAAGTGAGACAGAGTGTGTAATACAAAGAGTCTATTCAAATAAAGAGTCTATTCAAATAGTCCTTTTGGTAAGAAAGGTTCCTAACGGAGTGAAAGGACTTGAAGCCATTTTCACTGGATTGAACTATATTTTCATTTAATCAAACTCATGATTCATGTGGATAAATATAAGAGGACAGGAGGGTGAGCTGAGTGATACCCTTTATGTGACAAACGTTTCACTTCACCTTAAGTGATTTACAGGCTATCCCTTATTTCTTAATTCCAACCCCTGATTATTCAATCAATCAATAATTCACAGAGTATTTGTGTCATTGCTTTCATATAATAATATACATAAGCACAGTAAAAGATTAACCACTGCCAAGATTAGGTGTGATTTTAGCTGTTTTGATGACATTAATAATCATCCTATGGCAAACTCTGACAAAAGTAAAACAATAAATTGCATAAATAAATGCACACAGGCATGGTCTTTTCAACTTCAGGAAACTATAGCGTACACTAACCTTTAATTTGCATTCTAGAGCATGCAAAGTAATGTAATTAAAAGCACAGTTCGTGCTACTTACGCTGGGATCATCTGTTGGGCCATATCTTTTCACCACCTGTCCTTCCCGGTTAATCAGAAACTATGGAGAAACAAGACATCAAATAATAGCACACATTTTTCCTACGTGTATTGTGCTTTATGTTGTTGTTGGTTTTTATTTTGCAGCTGAGGCAAAAAAGCTATGTGAAATTTGACGGTGATTTCAAAAACATTCAAGTTCACAGCACAGTACCTTTGTGAAGTTCCATTTGATGTTGCTGTGGAAAGAAAAAAAACATTAGATCACGGGCAAAACCTTCAACATGGTTTCTTTTGTAAATGAAGTACAAAACTTTTAGTCAGTCGAAATTGCTTGCATTAAACACAGCCTCTTAATCCCAAATACAGTGACTGATGCTTAAAAGATATACGTACTGCAATGACAAGATGTCCTCATAAACACTTTTAGGTTCTACTTTTCTAGTTGAGTCAACAGTTGAATTTCTACCCACACCTTCCATGAGTCAAATGTTCAAAAAGGGAAGAAAGAAGTGTACTGAAGCAATACTTAGATACTCATCAGGATATGTACAACACAAGGTTCACTTCCAGTTTATCAACTTAAAATGGTGGTACGAAACCCTGGTACTTCAAGTCATGTGGTTTCATTCCTATAGAGCTATTCTGAGCGGGAAATTCATGTTCCACTACAGTCCGTTACGCTGTGTACACAATGTCATGAGACTTTTACGTTATTTACATAAAAAAAAACTCACTTTCCCAGGGTCCCTTTGCCTTTAGGCTGTGACTTCATCCACTTCCACAAAGGGTGAGCGTTGTCCCCGTTCACATCTATCTTACTGAAGAGGTCAAACTCAGCGTTGAAACCTTTGGCAAACTCTTTGATAGCTGCATTAGTTCCTGGCTCCTGGATCACACAAAATCAAAAATCAAAATTAGAAGTTTTCAAAGTTGCATGATATGAAACGTAACTAGTAATGCATTTAAAATACCCTGTAGATCAGCATACGTGCTTGTTCACATCAAATTTATTTCAACTACTTTTAATGACGTGAATTGTGAAGAAGTTGTGTCTGTTTTACTAATTTAGCCTGATTTCAAAAACCACATTTGCCTCAAGCAGCTTTTCTCTTTGTTCACTAAATGTGAAATTACCAGTGAGCCTCTTATCAACAAATATTAGCATTATTGAGATAAAACAGAACATAAAGAAGTTAAATAAACAAATAAAACACCCAAACAATCCCATTTTGTTTGGGGTTCATTCTGGTTACCTGTCCTCCAAACTGGTTGCATGGGAAACCCATGATGCGTAAACCTTTCTCAGCGTAGGTGGTGTGCATTCCCGCTAGCTGAGTGTAGTTTACCCTGGTCTTTCCTCATTTAGACGCTACATTTACAATGATACATACGTATCCCCTGGTAAGGAAAAAAAAACCAACAGCTGAATGAACAGGATGTAAAAACTGAGAGGAAACATGTTTACTTCATATTTAACAGAAATATATTACCTGTATTGTTCAAGGGAAACCTCATTGCCATCAATATCATTGGCAGAGAACTCGTATATTGACTTGGCACTCTGCCAGTCATTCGCCTGTGCACACTGTAGAGGCAAAGAATATGGAATATAAACAGATGACATTAATACAGCTGAAGATTGAGGTTTGTCACTGAAGTAGAGCAAAGGGCAATGCCTGATTAGAATATAAGACAAGGAAGTTCACCGTTGACCTCATGATAACACAAATGGGCCATAGGGCACTGCGTTACCCAACATGGCCCCACCCTTAATTTACCACAAGAACAGGTTTAGGCAGAAATATACAAATTTAGCATACGTCATTCATACTAACTTCATCTTAATATAGATTGGGAAAGACATTGCCACGAGGAGACAATTCTGCTACTTTTTTATCATGTTAAAATAGTTTGTAAATTGTTTTTTTTTTCAACCACATGGCTTAGAATCAAAGAATAAATGTATTCCCTAAATCATAGAGCATCTTTCTTTATTTCTTTATTTATTAGGATCCCCATTAGCTTCCACACTGTGGTTGCTAGTCTTCCTGGGATCCACACAAAAACAAGAAAAACAAGAAAAACAATGATTTAAAATCACACATTATCCATAAAACAAAGATAGCAATAGCAGCCAATTATAAAAATCAAGAGTGAAAATGAAAAATAAACTAAGTATCTGAGCAAATAAACGATGAGTAGAATAATCTACAAAATAATGGAATCAAAAACAAAATTGTCACAAACACATGGCACCAAAAATTAATAAAACAAAGACTTTCAAAACAGTGATTACATAATAACGTCTATGAATGAGAAATTCATCAGCATTTGTTTAAGTGACTTTTTAAAAGAGAATCTGTTTTTCATCATACAGTTAGTTCTAGGACTTGGTGTTAGCAGATAACCAGTTGTAGTTGTGCTGTAGTAGTTGCTGAAAACTGTGTTGTAGCTTGCAGTCTATCTAATTATCTTTGAATATCCTTCCAACTGTAACCAGCTGCGTTAATTACCATATGTTAATCAAATCCCCTGTGTCGAGCATGACCACCATGGATTATTGGCATCACTAACGCCATCTTTATGTAGGTTAGTTAGAGCACTGACAGCTAGCAACACCAGTCCTACATATTCGTAGTAGAAGAACAGAGATGTTGGACTTCATTATCTGGGACACAAGAGCTAGATCTAACCAAAAGGAACAAACATATGGTAAAACACCGTCAGTGAAGCTTCAATACATGTAATACACGTCGCAAATATACAGTGAAGACCTGCGTTAGTTGCTGAATCAACATCGGACCTATTTAAGTGTTACACCGTATTTAAAAATAGAAACTCCCATTCTAACCTTCATGTTGCATGTTAAACAGCACGCAGACAGTCATAATCAAATGTATTCTGTCATCGCGCACACAGAAATAAACATATGTTGTTGAGATCTTTTCACCTACCATGCCTCTAATAACTCCTCTGCTCCCGAGCAGACCCAAAAACAGTGAAGGTGCGCGCAGCCACATGTCGGCCACTATGACGACCGCTGTCACATGACCTTTTAACTCCGCCTACTCGGGGTAGAGCGGCGCACCACTGCACCTGCGCATAAGACCCAAGCAGTTTCTACCTGTGGTTTCTACACCCATGTCTACACCTCTGTGGTTACTGCAGTCTGCCAACATAATTCCCAAATGTCTCAGGAAAAGCAATGTCAAAGTTTGTCATCTGCAAAATCATGTCTTCCAGCTACAGTTGACTCGCACTGTCCTGCTCTACTCTGGGAATCTGTGTTCAGGTCTTGAGTGACCCAGCACTTGGTACTTTGGTCATTATTGTTGATAATGAAAATGGAAGGTCTTAAATGGTTTGGTTGCTTCATTGAAGATGTTCCTTATTTTATTTTAAAAAAAAGAAAATTAATTCCTTACTTACTTCTGTGTATTACCTTTACACTGCTTGGCAGTACCTGCACCCAAATTGACTCGAAGCACTTTGTTACCCGTACTGATCTTGTGTTTCATCTTGTCTAGATCTTTGCTTGTGTTGTTCTTGTTCTCGTATGTTCGTTGCTTTGGATAAAAGCGTCTGCTAAATTACATTGTAACATTGTAACATTGTAAAACACTGGACTGGTAACATAGGCGTTTCTATGTATTTCCAGCCCGTTTTGGGGCACCCCTAAATTGAATCCCAGCACCCCTAAAATTTGAGAGACGTTTTTTTGTTTTGTTTTTTTACTGTATGTCCTTTTTAACAAGCTGGAAAAGTTTTGTTTGATTATTTGCCTTTTGGTTGACAGTACAAAGAGAGAGAGAGAGAGAGAGAGAGAGAGAGAGAGAGAGAGAGAGAGAGAGAGAGAGAGAGGACTTTATTTATTAGTATTATTAGTTTATCATTAGTATTTTTTTAATTTTTATGTAATTTTTCATCTAGTTGAATACAATCTATTTGTATATTATTGTCAGTCCAAAGAGGGAGAGATGAAAAAGGGGAAGGAGAGGAGAGAGTGCAAGATCAGGAGGAAGCAGGTAAGAGAACAAACAGAGAATAGTGGCACGCAAAACGTACCAAATTATATAACACAGATAAGAAGGAAAAGGCAGAGAAAAACATTTTAAAATGTCAATTTCTGTTAATGTGTTTTACATGTTGTGCATTGCATTTCAAATGAAAGTGCAAAAAATAACTCAAATGTCAATTTTTGGTATTTTTGGTACACACTGTAGGGAGCTGGTTTAGTCCAGAGACATACATACTGTTTACGTATATGTTGAGGAGCTGCTGTATGAAAATAAGTTGTCTTTCCCCAGAAATTAGGGGTACCAAATTTTTCCTTTATGATTCCAATCCAGCATTTAAATAACCTTCATCAAATTTGATGGTTTAGTCACTGACTTTCCCAAAAAGTGTTATACTTTTCTTTCACAAATGTGGGAATGAAATTGCATTAAAATGTACAGAACAGTGAAATTTTGCCAGGCCGGGCAGCTCTCTGGGTGCTCAGAGCCCCTAAACATCCGACACTAGAATCACCCCTGACTGGTAACGAGGACAGCAAGGAAAAAAGGACTAACACAACAGTAGGTGGCGATAATGCTCTGCTTAGAAATAGGAGGAGGAGTAGGAGGTGGTGGTGTTTGTGCTTAATAGAGTTTTTTTCTTCATTTTTCACATAGAGCAACACTGGATTTTGAAGTGCAGATTTTAAAACGAAAATCTCCTTTAAACCAGTTTTTTATTACAAAATGTCATCATTGGCAGCTTGAATAAGTTGGGAACTTAACTTAAAGCTAGTACAGGCTGTTGTGATAAAAAGCAGAACTGCTTTATTTTTATTTTTTTAACATTACCAAAACAAATAAAGTATCCTCTCACAATGTTCAAGAGATTGGTGCAACTCATCTTTATCATCATTAACATATCAAACTACCTTCTTCTTTTTTTCTTACCTTTGCTTACAAATCTTTGGCATATCTCCCTGTCTGCATCTGTCAGCCTGAGTTTTGGGTTGCACTGACTCATTCACAAGGGATGAATCATGTGATGGCTCCTCTTGGGAAATCTGACATTTGACTTCTTGCCTTGTGCAATCCAGAAAGAGTCAGCATCCATGGAAACACTAGACAGCAAAGAGCCTCTGACACACCTGTATTCTGTGAATGATGCTGCATATTCACCCTCTGGAAATCTGACAACACATAATCGGAAATGTTTTGACACTGTGTTCATTGACTCATTGCAAACTTTCTAAAAGTGTGCTGAAGGAAAAATAAATCAGTCATGTTATCAGTGCTCTGTTCTGAGTCTGTTTTGAACATGTACATAGCCATTACTGCCCTTATGAAACATTTTCTGTGAACATATATGTATACTAGCATCCTATTTTCTATGACGTCAAGACCATATGGACTACTGTCTACAACCTTACCTATTACAAAAAATATTGAATATTTCAATCAAATATTGTTGGAAGACGTGCTTTTTTATTTATGAAACAACAAGCATCATCATCATTCCAGTAATCTCTTTTTGACTTCCCCTCTGTCAAAGGGTTAAAGGTAGTTAGCATCCATAGCACAAATTTTAAATTATTAACTTAGTTTTTGTGTGGTGAAAGTGTTACCATGGCATATGAATCTAAACTGAATGGCATAAAAGCATGTTGTTTCTGCTAGAAACCAGATATCAAAGCTGTAGTTCTATTTGTCTTCCAACAGAGGGCAGTATCTAACTGTTTGATGGATTGCTGGGAACTCATTTTTAGCTCTACTATGAAAGTTTTTGTTTTGTTTTTGTTAAGAAAGAGGGATAAGATGCAGATTTTTTTGATAGATGAAGCAGTTTTGAGAGAGAGTCAGCTCACGTGGTTCATATTTACAACTTATTTACGTTTCGTGATTTGGTTTAGTTTTTGTGGAGAGTTGATATTTTGAAGAGATGACATAACAGAAGTTTTCCCCTCTGCTGGCCATTCAAAGTTGAAGTTTTCTTCTCTTACTCATGAACACGCACTCATTACCATCTCTTTTTCTTTTTAATGTACTTAAAATATTTATACAAGTATTTATTTTGTTGTTATTATTATTACATTTTTTTATTTTTGTGTTAATCATTACAATCTTAATATCATTATTATGTTGTATATTTGTATTGACTTATTTTTAATTGTGTACTATCTATTTATTTATTTATCTATCTTTACTTTCGGACTATGGACTTTTTGACTGTTTTCAAAAATCTTGTTTGTTTTTTTTGTCTCTGAGTCTGATGGCTGCATTGTTGTTTTGTGATGTTGGCTGAGTCTAATACAAACTTTCCCAAAAAAATTGTATGTACCTAAAATAGGCCAAGTTCTTGTCTTTCGTCTTTTTATATCATAATGAGACACTTTGAATAGACTCCAGAGGTCTGACATCGGACTGGTGCCATGATTGAAGTCCCCATGAAACAGCATTTTGCTTCTTGGATACTTAAGTGAGACATGACACACAAAGGAGCAACTCCATAGTGTAAAGCCAACAGGTTACCAGCATACAAACACTGGTTTGACTCAACTGACTTGCCGTAATACACCACAGAGTCTGGATCACAAGGGCAAACGGCTGCAGGGCTGATTAAAGGGATTCTGCCTATGAACAGCAGTTAGTGGAATCAGTGGGATGTCTGCCCTCTAACACACACACAGATACATATGCACAGTTTATATGTCATGGTGATGTGAAAGCTGTGTCTTCCGGCAAAGAGGCTTTTAATTAGGGTTTGACAAAACAGACTCTGCTTCAGGTTCCCACCTGAAACATCGAGTTCAAAGCCTCCAATTAAACACCTCACATACGAGCCAATTAAAACCTCAAATCAAAGCAGATGTACTGTAAGAGACACAATCACTGTGTGTGATGTGTGATGTGTGTGTGTGTGTGCGTGCATGTGTGTAGAAGCAAGAGGCAGAGACTGTAATTAGATGCTGCTCTGCCTGCACTGTCAAACTGCTTATACTTGAAATAATACAGCACATTTTTGCTGTGCATGGGTTTTTTCTTCTAAGCGAAATTAATTTATTGTTATATCACCTTGCGTGAACTGTACATAACAACTCTCCACTTATTAAATAAAACATTATGAAACTGAGAAAATTTATGTAAAATGCATCGCATGAGACTGAGCAGATACAAAGATGTTAATGTGCACCTGCTGCACACACAAACACACTTTCGCAGACTGAAAATACAGCTTTAATTGAAGCGGGGTGTGATGTCAAAAGACTGCAACTCAGGCTGCTACATGACACACAAATGCCTCCCCTAATAACTGAGCAACAAGCTTCATATCACCAGAAAAACTAATAAAATAAGGTTTATTTGTTTATTCGTTGGCTTTGGAGAACTCACTGGTTATAAGAGAACTTATTGTTTTCATCTGAAGGAGAGCTTGGCAGCAGGCCAGCAGCTGTTGTAGGCCAATTATTCAAACATCTCTGTGTGCATGCTGAAATAGAGAACATGTAGAAGCAAAATAATGCTTGACATTATAAGGTTAAGACAAAAGAATAAAAGGACAAAGTGCAAAAAAAAGACAAAAAATAATGCTGTGTTGAAATCTGTAGTTTGCACTTTTGTACTCCATCCAAAGTTCCACAGTTGGTGAGTTAATTCAGCATACAAATCATGATCACAGCTGATAAAACTGAAAATTGTTGCCCTTATAAAATGCTTTAATGAATGCTCAGACCTTTATCACACAGCAGAAATGAACAGAATTTTCGGAATACAAAAAGTATACCAGGTCAGGCCACAGAGAGCCAATTAATCCCATCCAAATAATGAGAAATCATATCCCTAAAAAAAAGTGTCCCGTAATGAGTAGAATAAGAAGGAGAAAAAATGCAGAAAAACAAACAAGTTTTATATTAAAAGAAAACAGTTGCCTAGAAACAAACTCTCCTGAACCTGACTCCCCCAACCACCACCCCCCACCAACCATAACACACACATGCACATGCACATACAGTGATTTACCCACCATGGGAGAGAAGATCAGATGCTTCAAGAAAAGTTCGGGTTATTTCTCGCTGTTCCTAAGCAACAAGTTTGCTGTTCTCTTGCCTTCACCACATCTCCGTCGAGTCCACGGGAGATTTATAGTCAGACGCTCAAATTAAGTCGACCACAAAACTTTATCAATTCCCCAGAAGTTTTCTTAATAGTTCAAATTGGCATCCACTGAGTTGTACGCCTGGTAGTTAAGAAAGCAATTTATGTTTCAGTAAGTGTAACTGCATGGTGTGTCATTGTATGGATTCTGATTGGTTCGTTGTAAAAGCATGGGATTCAAATTAAGCTGGCATTCCCACATGAACAATATAAATCATTAAATGAAAGAAATTGTGGGCATAAATTCCAACTCTTATTTGAACTGCTAGATCTAGAGGAATGCAATATCTGGAGCTCATGTCCACCAACACCTTCAGAGGTGTATGGATGTTCTTGTGATCACCACCCAGGTGCACACTGCTCTCACATTAAATGTAATTAAAAGCTCCACAGATCTGAACACCTACACCACATTCTTGGATGCTTTAAAATATCTAACAAAAGAACTGTAATGAAAACAGATGGCAACCTATATTTGCATTGGCAGAGAATCTTTTATGTTTAACCCTCACACTCCATGGGGCTTGGTTGGCAAGGCAACAGATTCTGCAGTCTGTTTCCCATGACTGCATCTCAATGGTCCAGATCAGCCTCCTTATCCCTCTATCTTCCACCAGTGAAAACAAGTAAGACCAGGGAGGGGAGCCGTGTCTTCAAACCCACAGTGTTACGCTGACAGGCAATTGGCAACCCACACTCAACACATGCAACTGCGGTATTGCTCAGATCCATCCCAGCGATTAAATTGATATCTTGAAACCAGCTGTAGCTTCCACTCTCTTACCTGCTGGATACTATTTGAGCTGTAGAGAAATCCGATACTTGATTTGAGCCTAGATAGAAAACTCATCCTGCTTTCCAAATACTCAGTCCCTTCGCTTCTCAAACAATTACAGAAAAAACTTTAATACGCCAATTTGGTATAAAAAGTTGGGGAATAATGCAGTGGCTGCAAGTTAAATATTCTAACTTCAGTTAATTTCAGCCTTTTTCAAGAAACCAACAGATTTTATAGGTTTATTTAAAATGTCCCCTAAATTAGTTGATTTGGCACCTATACAGCACATGTTTGTAGAATGTACATATTGCCACCTCATGAAACTGGTCTGTTTTTAATGAACATTTTACACAGTGTCGCAACTTTTTTGGAATTGGGGATGTAGATACTAACATAACTTTAAGTCAATTTATTATGGAAGTATATTCTTGACACACAGAAGTCAGTGTATGACTGGCACACTCTTCACTAATCTCGCCACATTATTTTTCATCAGTTCCTGTTATTTCCGTGTCTGTACCCATAAGGTGGGTAAAGTTGCAATGTAACACATAATCCATCTACTTTTTAAAGTTTCACAAAACAAACTCACCAAAAATGCCAGGAACTGTTCCTGCACTCATACTGTACCAGACTGCTGGTAATGAAAGAGAGCCTTCTTTGCGAGAAGATGCAATGTCAGTACAGGACTTCATAAATTCTGCACTACATGGCAGAATGCCAATTAAAGAAATCCAGCATCAAAATGACAAAAGATGGTGGTATAAACTTAAAAAGTGTCATAGTGAGGGTTTTGTGATATGATAAAACAAGAACAGAATTCTCCAACGGCAGCTGAAAGTACCTTTTCTCTACAAAAGCAAGTACAGCTCATTAATCATTCATCAAAATCCTGGTGAGGGTGCTGATGCTAAGAAAAATGTTTTGAATACGTGGTAAAACATTAGTTTTATATTGAGAAAGAGCTTCAGAAGCAACTGACCAAACTTTACTTTAGAAAATTTGGTATATCTTAGTCAAACAGGACTTGACCCTGAACAAAGAAAACTCAACACAGGAATTAATTTATTAATCCTTGTCAGTGGTTTGTTACTTTTAAAAACAGCAGTGTCAGAGGAATTATGCTTTCATCAACACAAATAACTTTCTTTCTTTTCTTTAAAAGTCAGATGTGAAGATCAGTGCCTCTTTTCTTGGGTTTGTATTGGTTGGTTCCAATTTGACAAATAAGGAAAAAAAGGAAGGAGTGTTTCCTGGACTCAAAAAAGATTGTAAGTTGGACGTGTTCTTTGGATAGGGATACATGCAGCTTTAAATCCCAAGGCACTCTCTTTTCATTGGCATGGTCATTGTTGACCTTAAAAACACACTAAGGAACATTGCCAAACTTCGCCCCTCCCTCACCGTATCTGACGCTGAAAAGCTCGTCCACGCCTTCATCTCCTCCAGGCTCGATTACTGCAATGCCCTCCTCATCGGGACCCCCATCAAAAATCTCCACAAACTCCAACTAATTCAGAACACCGCAGCCAGGATCCTACTCAGAGTCAGAAAACACGAACACATCACCCCAGTACTCCGCACACTTCACTGGCTTCCCGTCACCGCAAGAATCAACTACAAAATCGCACTCATCACCCATCAGTGCATCTATGGAAACGCCCCACTCTACCTAAAAGAACTCCTCACCCAGCAAACCCCAACCCGGAACTCACGCACTCCACATCAGAACCTCCTCCACCCTCCCAGAACCAAGCTCCGGACCATGGGAGATCGGGCCTTTTGTGCTGCTGCACCACGTCTGTGGAATTCCCTGCCCAGCCACCTCAGAACCCCACAGACTGTGGATGCTTTTAAAAAACATTTAAAGACCTTCCTCTTTAAAGAGGCTTTTAACTGATTTTAAGTACTGCTTTTAAAAGTTTGTTTTTACTGTGTGCCTGTAGCACTTTGAGATTTCTGGAAATGAAAAGTGCGTTATAAATAAAATGTATTACTTTTACACATTTTGGCATTAAGCCTTCATCAGTAAGTAAAAAAATTGACAAATGAGAAGTTTAGGTTTCTATCTGTGTCATGTCTCCAGCGCCACTCCTCACCACATCTGCGGCGTCCCTCAGGGGTTGATAATTAGACCTCTATTATTTACTTTTTGTATGCTTCAACTTAGCCATAACATAATATATCCCACTGATATGTTGATAACATACAGACCGATCTATAATTTATTTTTTTTAAGTTATATTTTTTGGCCTTTTTGCCCTTATCAGATAGAACAGCTGAAGAGAGACAGGAAACATGGGGGAGCAGAGAGTTGGGAAAGACATGCAGCAAATGGTCTAGAACGGGAGTCGAACCTGTGACCACTGCAACCAGGACTACAGCCTCTGTACATGGGGCGCATGTTATATGAAAACTCTACGATAACCTTATATATTTGCCAACAGCAGCTAAGTACAGGGATTTCTCAGAGTCTCTACTGATTACACAGTATCTATTAACTTTTGTAAGAGCCAAGGCCAAATAGTTAAAGGCTCCAGGGCTGCATAGTGCAGTGCAGAGCATAAGAGTAGGATTGATCCTCTCAACTAACCTGGAGCAAAGCAGTGGGTGCAATGTTGACATAGATGTTCGGGGATCTTTTTTTTCTTTTAAAGAATGTGTAGTAGAGAGTCAAGTGGCTGGAGCACCTCTGAAGGCACTCTACTCATAACTGACGACAGGTATGGCATTTTTGACGGTCACTTTAAAGTAGATAATATTTCACAACCAATGCAGCAGCTCTTCAGTTACATAGTTACATAAATGCATCAAATATTCCAATCATTTGTTTTCCTTGTGTGTTTTCTGTACAATCCAAAAGGCTGAGCATCAACTCAATATTATTCTATTCACAGAGATTTTGGCAAAAACTTCATATATTCCTATCAGCATGAGCCAAATGAGCTGTGTTTGGTTCATGTTGTTATCATCAGCAGAGTTGAAGGCGGGCTGTTAATTCTGGATCTCCCCCGATTGGCCGATCTGTCTTCAGGCTCCACTACTCACATTCCCCAAATGACACAACTGTGGTAGTAACAAGCTGCTGCAGCATAATATTTCTGCTACAGCTTGTTATTGAAAATTGACTTCAAGGAACAGATGCTGCATCTGTTTCCTGAAAGCCAATGAATCAATAAACATGGCTCCTCAACACAGATCTTGGAGCATGAAAGAGACGGCATGACAGGGTCCAAAAACATGAGTCACACCATGTAAACAAGGGTGAAAGTGCCTCAGTTTGAAACACTTAGGGTTTGTGTCATTCCAGGCTATTAAGACTTCGATGTAGTGCTGGCTGTCGCAGCGGAGCACCTCTGCTCTGGATGTGTTTTCAAAAGGGTGTTGAGTGTATCTGCAATATCACAAATGGAGAGTGGGAGACCAATGTCCACCTGCTGCCTCACAGAAACACTGACCAGCTACTGTCTTCAAAAGATGCATGTCTCTTTCATGTCCGTTTGTTTTTTTCTCTCTTCTTCCCTTGTAATTGCCCCTCGTCCTTTTTTATCTCTTCCTCTGCATCTCTCTTATCTTCCACCCTCCCTCCCCACCCCACTGTCTGTTTCTTTGCGCTCCACACTCCTCTCTGTTCCCTGTAGTTCCATGAGCAAATGAGTTGAGTTCTCCTCTCTAATGGTTCTTCCTCACCTTTGAACAAAGTGCAAAAACCATGTGCAGAGAAATGCTTAATTAGCCTTCATGTAATGAACGGCGAACATGTGCCTCATGTGTGTGCGTGTGGGTCTGTGTGCATGTGTGTGTTTCATTATGTTACATCACACTAGAAGAGCGTGATATAACATTGTTGTTTCCACTTATGCCTTTATTCTTTTTTTTTTCTGTTGCTTGCATCTACTGAGCCTAAACATACGGCACCAAAACTAATATGTGTCTTGAATTGTAAAACAGCTAAACCAAGATTTGAGTATATTAGAGTGGTTACGGACCCACTGGGAAAGAAGGGGGCGGGCTATTCTCAGTACATTTCTTCTCTACTCATCCTCCAATTTTCCAAGACCTTTTTCTGACATTCCCACAGGGATTTAGTTGGTAAATATCAAAATGGCTCTGGAGACATTTGCAGCTCACACTCACCTGTGAAGTCTATGATTTAGCAGCTTGGAGTTCCTCATGCTGTTGTATGCTGAGAATGCTCTCACAATAACATTATGGAAATGCCTCGAACTTCATAAAAACAGCAAAGTGCATCTACATATTTCAGTGCAGTCTTAGGTGTTAAAGTGGAGGTACCTGTAGAAGATCATTTATCACCATACATTTAACTTTGCAGTGTTGTTTATGTTTTACTCAAATTAAATTACCCTAACTCTGGCAACGTTGAATCATGATATTTCTGTTTAGCTTAACTTGTAACTGGATATGTGTTTGTTTTAAACTTTGACATCAAATATCCTAAAATATGCAAATTGGATTTAGTCTCTTAAAGGCTTAGAGGTAAAACTCTGCAAGATTGCATTTTAATATGACATCTGTTTGCCTCTGCACACAGCTTGGGGACAAATCAGTGTTGTTTGGCCCTCAACAGTATGGGAGAGTGGGGTAAGATAAGCCAATTTCTACTTATGTTGCCCTGTAGACCAGAAATAACTACCCAGAAGAACACCAGGTCAGTGGGTAAATTGAGCCATCTGTTTTTGTTTTTTTCTTTTAAACTTTAGCCAAATTTAAGAAATAATTAAAATCTATTACAAATGGATGTAGTCATACATATTCCTCTTTTAAATAGTTCTGTTTCTTTCCTCGAAGCTAAACTAAACAACATAAAACCAACACAATAAAGTTTCATATTTTGTCTCTTTTAGTCTCTGTACTAATAACTACAATGTGCCTGCCTGTCAAATCAGCTGTCCTTTTAATAGGCAAATCTTGTAAGTTCAGTATATTCAAAAATGGGTGGTTAAAAATATTAGTAATAGTAGTAAAGATCAGATTATTTGAATGGTACTGTATGTGGTTTCTGGTGCTTCTGCAGCCAGCTTCAAGTGGACGCTTGATGAACTGCCGTTTTAACACTTCCCCATTGGGTTCACATTTTAAGACCGGTGGTTGCCCATGCCGTTCAAACACTGAAACTTGAGGGTTAGTGATTTAATTCTGTATTGAAAAAGTTAATTTTTTTCAGTTTTAAATGATTATTAAGGCAACCTATAATAGATGGCTACAGGTGATTTTGGTTTTCAGAGACTTTATCCCTCTAAAGTGGATCCAACTGCCAAACTATTCAGAACTGCAGTACCTTCCCTTTTGTGAAAAGCATCTTTTCTTGTCCATCTAGACAGATCCATCATTGTCTTCAAACAATCAAGTGAGTTCAAAGACATACATGAACCTCATTATTTGAAGGTCAGACAGAACCGCATTTCTGTGTAAGTAATCACAAAACATCAATATTTCTGTTTTTGTACCTTTTATTGCAGCTTAATGAGAAAGGTGTATCTAACACTTGTCATCAGCACATGCTCCTCTGATGAGGACAACAGAGAAAGCTGTTAGACCCCCATGAGAGGTGAGTAATTACTCTCTCCTGTGGCTATGAAGCATAACCAAGTAAGGAGGCATACTCCCAGTGCTATATATAATATTTGATTGAAGGGATAATTGTTTGTTGTAGAGTTCATCAGTGAACAACCCACTTTAAAGTGCATACATTAAAACAGGCACGCATCTGCATTGTCAGACCTAGAATTGTTTGAAGTATTGTCTGAATTCAATATTCCTCTTCTCTTTCTGGAAGTGTCTGTATTTGACATTTTATAAGAGACTGGTGGAGATCTTTGATAGGTGGAGGTGTCAAGTCTGAACAGGAACGGTAGATGGAAGTGTGATCTCCATGTCTTCCCCCCCTCTGTCTCACTTCAGTAGGCTGTATGTGCATGACATTTCCCTGTTGCTTTAGCAACTGAGGAAGACAGTATCCTCTATACTCTTAAAGTTGTGGTTGAATTTCTCATATGTCTATTATAAGCGCTGTTGCCTCACAGCTAGAAGGTTCCTGGTTCGAATCCCCGGCCGGGTAGGTGCCTTTCTGTGTGGAGTTTGCATGTTCTCCCCGTGCATGCGTGGGTTCTCTCCGGGTACTCCGGCTTCCTCCCACAATCCAAAAACATGCTCAGGTTGATTGATCACTCTAAATTGCCCGTAGGTGTGAGTGTGTGCGTGAATGGTTGTCTGTCTCTCTGTGTTAGCCCTGTGATAGGTTGGCGACCTGTCCAGGGTGTACCCTGCCTTCCGCCCAAAGCCAGCTGGGATAGGCTCCAGCCCCCCGTGACCCCTAACGGGATAAGTGGTCAAGATAATGGATGGATATGTCTATTATAATGTGTTTGCACGAAACTATGATTTGTAAAAATCAACAGTGAGTATGGGTATACAGTAGGTAAACTTAATGAAGGACCAACCAGGTCTTAAGTTGTTGGCTCACCATGTGCTGACAGAAGGTTGATACTGATGTTTTTTTATAAACTTCAAGAAATTGGAATGAAAATAATTGCATTGTGCTGAACTGAATCTTGAGTTTATGTACCTTAGTTTACTCATTTTTTCATTACTAACTTTAAATAGTCATTACTTTCATCACATAAAGTAGAACATTGGTCTCTAATCTTAGATATATTTAAAATTATTTCGGACAGTCAAAAATATTACAACTTTTATGCTTTTATCTGATGCCATTTTTCTGATCCATTGAAAATGCTATGGGTTTTTTTTAAAACCTAAGATTGACACTTAAGATGCACCAAATTATATATGATGAGCTGTGGCTCAGTGGTAGTCAATCGCCTCTCAATTGGAAGGAGACTCAATCCAAGGTCCTGCTGTCCAAATGCATGGGCTTTTTAAATTAGCAGCCATAGAGAGACATAGAGAGAAGGTAGAGAGATGGAAATGCCAGAAAGATTTACTTTAGCACAAAAAAAGTGACCCACAGCCCTTCCATGGTCTTCTGAGATGTTTTCTGTACCCTCTGATTTGACACAGATCCATTCTGCATTCAAATATTACCATATTATGTCGCACCATATGGTATCAATTTCTTGGAAAACATTATTTTTTAAATCACAGCTGACACACATATTGGACCCACATCTGGACTTTGAATCTCAAAGACTCACAAATAGACATCTTGGTAATTGTCCTCTCCCCCGCTGAATACAGTTGCATTACTTTTTGCTCAGTTATGGTGTAGACTGTTTTTTAAATGTGTTTGGAACAGTCACCATATGAGCTTTTTCATGTCTGGAAAAACAATCAGCCTCAAATGGACAATGCAGTTTGTTTGTTTTCACACTTCCACACTGGCATCAATTTTTAACACTAGAGGTTGCCACTTTGTTCCCCACTCATCAAACTCCCACTGCAGTTCTTCACCTCTCCACTGGAGGCCCTCAGACATTACCTACCCTCATCCATCCACACACCTGTACCTTGTTATAATCAGCATATCAGTGTTCTGACCAACCTTGTCTCGCCACACCTGTCTCTGATTAACTAATCAGTCACACTTTATATGTACATTGGACTCTCTCCATCAACACCATGAGAAGCCTGCCTACCTACAAGCCTGTGTTGTCTTCTAAGTGTGTATGCCTGCCTATCTCTGAGTAAGTCATCTTTTTAACAATAAACTGTCTTGTCTTGCTCCATGTATTTTATGTCCATGGACACTTTCTCAAAGACTGTCATTTCATGTCCTTTTAGTCATTTTTAATCGTATGGTGCTATTTGTACTTTTCTTTTCTTCTCATTTTTGTTTGTTTGTGTTTTGGTTTCTCCTCTACCTTCTTATTTTATCTTTGTTTAATCTTTATCTTTTTAGGGAGCCTTTTTAACATCTGGCAAGGGACTAAGGATGTAAACTAGCCTTTTGGCTAACCGGCATATCCTGTGATCTGCACTTCCATTCAACATGTCCTGCCTGCAATATAAACAGAGACGTGTGGTTGTTGTAATATAAGTCTGATATATCTCAGCTTATAACACTGATTAGCATAAAAACTGGAACAGCACAATAAAAGGTATTTTTTTAAAAATAGCAAATTAACTTCCAGTCTCTTACATGCATTGAACTTAATTCATAATGATAATATTTAAATCCTTTAAAAATGGCAATTGAGGCATAGTATTCCCAGATTTTGGCAGGGCACTACTTGAAAATACTCTTACTATAGCTTATAATATACACCAAAGTTTGCTGGAACCTGTATCCAGCTATCTCAAAGCTGGCAAGTCTCCAACTGGAATCTGTGGGAGTGTTAACAATATAAATAAACTTAGCATCTGTGTTACTAAGTGTGGTTGTTTATTGTCTCAATAACTTTGGTCCTCCTCCACTTTAAACACCTCAACACAAGGCTCCCATTGTGAGCATGTAAGTTTTGGCCAAGAAATAGAAGATGGTATCAAGGACACTGATCCTTTTAATATGTAAGAATCTTTGAATAAGATAGCAGGGTCCTTGCTGGTCACATTACAAAGTCTCTCCTGTTTTTAGTCATAAATATGGTGGTGATGATTCAGGAACAGTGAGGAATTATTTAACGTGAATGAGTCACTCCAATTAACAAGCCAAAGATCCACACATACAATGTTACAATCAAAGGCAGACAGCTGGTGGAGATATGTGTAGGTTTTTCATGACATTATTGTTCTCCAAAAGCTCTCACTTACGTTGACTCTCAGGCTTGTCTAAATAATAATAATAATAGGACAGGTGTCACATTTCTCAGGGTTACATCACGCTCTGTAACAAGACGACAGCTCTTTGGTGACACAAGATGTAAAGTCAGATGGTTTGACTATGGAAGCCTTTTAACATCAGACATAACTGTAACTTTCAGTATAACACCCCTCCTCCCCTTATTTGGAAGGATGAAATGATAAATAAAAAAAGCCCAACTCAGGTCCTATCATACGCACCACTGCTATTGGAGTTTGTGAAGCAATAGATCCCTTATTTCAGACAAAGGTGGACTCCAAAATTGATTGAAACTATTGATTCTGCCACCTTAAAGCACTGACTGAAGTGATACCAGAAAAGGTACCCGGAAAAAAACGAGATCACTGTTAAAAGAGAAACTGAGATGAGACTGCTGTGGAAATAGAACTAAGGATAAAAACATTAACTACACTTTTTGGCAGCTAGGTAAATAGATTTTTAAAAATGACATTCAATATTCAAAGAGATCCTGTTTTTCAAGAGAAGCTGATTTTCAGATTGTGACTAAGCACTGTGCCAGACAGCTAATTATGGGGGGCTGTTTGTAAAGTTGTGCACACTAAAATAACAGCAACGTTTTACCACATTTAGCTCCAAAAATCATAAAAAGGTAACGTGAATTTTTAAAAGTCACTTTTGTATCACATTTGGAGCAATATTTGTGATCTTTTTCACATCTAATTTTGTTGTGACATCACTGTTAAATCTGCTAAATCTAAATGTTAAATATACACTGTGTTCCAAATTATTATGCAAGTTGCAGTTTTGTGAATGTTTTAAAAAATATGCTATCAGTCATTTTCAAAGTCAGATAGTGAATATATTTCTTCAAATGTTTGATTTAAATAATGGTTGTCAAAGTACGTTTGCTGTATTTAAATAAATAAAGAATCTGCAGAAATGAGTGTGCCAAATTATTATGCAAGTTGGTGATGTTGGAGTTGGAAGGTCATTTTTACACCGTCCTGAACCTCTTGGTCCTTTCCGGGTTCAGGTAAAAATGTCCTCCCATGGAGGAAAAGACATTCACCTAAAGTGAAAAAGATGCTAGTGTTCATGCATGACAATGTACCGTCCAATGCCTCATGTTATTCCCAGGACAGGATGGCACCTGGCTGCTCACTTGATCTCAAACTGATTGAGAACTTGTGGTCAATAATAAAGAATATGATTTACAGTAATGGCAAGAAATACAACTCCAAAAGAGCCTCTTTGGAAAGCCATACAAGGTGCAGCACACAGTGTCACCACAGAAGTCATCAGAAACCTCACTAAATCTGTTTACCAGTGACCTCTGACCCTCACTGAAAGAAAAGGAGGTTATATTAGACATGATGTTTTAAAGACATTAACAGTTTTATTTTGTATACAAATGTAAAGAAACCTGTTGTTGTTGTTGAAGCTTGAATACAGTTATAGTAAATATTATTTTCAATCAATAGAACGTTTAAAACGATGCCTAGTGTTTAATTTTCACAAGTTATATGCTCTTATCACCAACTTGCATAATAATTTGGCACACTCAATTCTGCAGATTCTGCAATTATTTAAGAATACAGCCAACGTACTTTGAAAAGCATAATTTTAACCACATAGTTGAAGAAATATATTCACTATCTGACTTCTTAAAAAAATTTGAAAATAACCGTTAATGAATTTTTTAAATTATTCACAGAAATGCAACTTGCATAATTTGGAACAGTGTAAATCTAAATGTTGATTATTAAATCTAAATGTTGAATGCTACATTTGAATGTTAAATGCTACATTTAAATGTTGCTCTGCAATCCTTAATATTTAGCTAATATGCAAATTCACACTGCTGCATAGCAGAAGTACCAAAATAAAATTATTTATACAAGCTTCACAACAAAATTAAATGTGAAAAAGATCACAAATATTGCTCTGAATGTGATTAAAAATTCACACTAAATGTTTAAGACATTTAAGAGCTAAATATGGAGAATAGTTTCTGTTGTTTTTAGATTTCCCACATATTTCTCAAATACAAACTGGCTACAGAAGGCTTTTTGTAGCATGATCTTTTTTTTTTAAACTACGTTAAATGTGTGTTCATAAGAAGGTCACAGTGACGCATATAGTGTCCCCGTAACCCTAGCAAGCAAGTCTCCACTTGTGAGGATGAAAGAAAAGGGCAGAGTGATGCTGTGCCGATCACTCCCAGCAGCACAGACCAAGAGTCACAGCATCTTTATTCAATAATGCTGTAATCTAAGATCTGGATCTCACGTACGTCAAAAATGATTAGAGCCTTGGTTACAAAGACACTAAGCACTAATCAGAAATTGACTCAAACAGCTAACATTGCTAACCGCTGTCAACTCAGAAAACAACAGTTTGAAATCAAGCTCAACGAAAACCTTAGCACAGATACTTGTACACTACTTTACATTACTGGCCTGAGGATATCATCTGATTCTCCCTATTTCACAAAGCAGCCTCTCTTCAAATTTTTTTTTTTTTTGGATTCCCGTCTGTGATGTGGGTCATCTTATCAGATCTGAACATCTAGAATTCTAAATTTATCCTGAAGAATTGTATGCCTGACAAACACCAGTGTGACAAAGTTTGGCCACTGAATCATGTCACCAAACACTGTTGTATCATGTTAACGTAGAAGCCTTTTGTATATCTAAATCTATAACTACTTAGCCTTGCAACCTTTTGACAACACTCCAAGCTTTGTTGCTCTGATTGGTTGTAGTGTCATGATATATTTCGTTCCGTCTTTGCTGATAATCCTAAAAGAGCAGAGGAGATGCCAATGTTGTGCTAAACTTTGATATTTTTCAGGACCATCTCTCAGACAGTCAAGAGTACTTATATGTGAAGAAGCCTATAATGAATATTACTTTGTTTCAATGTAACCTTTGACTCTTAATATAATGTTGCTGGATAATGATGTCCTTTGTGGCCTTGTTAGTAACACTCTGGAAAGACTCTTAAGTTAGCTAACCTTTCAGGAGCTTAAGTTTGATCACGTAACATACTATCTTTATTCATTTCTACACTATCACCCTTGTTTTTTGGTTTGTAAATAATGCAGAGACCAATGTCCATGTTTTTTTGAGATGTGCAATGTTGTCTGGAGATTCTACAAATGTCTACAGAATGCTAAAATTGCTTGTTATCATTCACAACTACATCGTCCTGGTTTTGACAACTGAAATAATGAATAGGTGTCCTGTCGTTTACAACACTTCAGCAGTGTGTGCTGTTCAATTCCACTCATACTATCTTATCAGACAGACAAAGAAAACGCACCTTGTCACAGAAGTCTATTCTGACTTGCTTTGTGTTAATCAATCACTGTCATTTTTATGAAAGAAATGTATTTTATTGGGATAAACCCCTTGAGATGTGCCATCTCGTGTTTCAAGCATCTGAATCATCCTTGAGGTTTTGACAGAAGCTGCCAGTGTGATAACTTTCATGCCAAAGACAGTCTGTCAAACTCCAGGTGTCTCACTCCAACCTTCATTAAGTACCTCTTCTGTTTCAGTTCTACTAAAAGTCAGAGAAGGATATTAAACTTTATTCCTCAACTATATAACTTAATACATCCAAACTTCTAAAGTGATTTAATTCGAATACATGTTGAAGTCAACCAAGGTAATCTCCAGTCATTTTTGAAAGATTAGAGAAGAGCATAAAAATATGAAAAGATTTTAGTTTTAAGAGGACCATTGTTTTGTCTAATCGTTCCTCTTTAATTATGTAATGAAATTCCTGATTTAGTCATGAACTTTTGGTCCCCTGGGCTGGGATCTGTTGGACAAAACTGTGATTCAACTCAACCAGCTTCAACCTCCATCGGTTCAAACATACCAACATAGACGTGTATAATCATTTATTCATCATAACTTCCTAGTTCTTTCTTTGACATTTGGTGCTTAGCAATCTTGTGAGGAGTTTTCAGTTTGTGTCAATTTTTGTGACCCCTGTGGAAAAAGTGGTACATCTCAGCTCTTTGCAAAACAAAAATTCAGAACATAAAAGCATTTTTAAAACAATCGTATCCTGCTTTACTTTATAGGGATTGTTTTTGTTTTTTAAGTCTAGCTGTATGAGGTACTCATCAATAGTAATTGTAATACCCACATAGGATGCCTGTGAGCTCAGCCTCCTGCACTTTACCTTGCCATCTCCATCTGAGCCCATTTGTTTTTGCACTATAACCAGGATGACACATAGGCCTACATGTTCTTCACCCTGCAGCACACTAATCAGCTATTCAAGTCCACAATGTTCCAGTTAACTTGTTTTTGCCCAATACCTGGATGTATTGTGAATCTTATCTGTGCATCTCAATGTGACATAGTTTTAAGCAGAAAAGGCTGAACATTATTCGGCTCATGTAGCAATGGCTATAGTTTATTTCAGCTCAGTCTTTCCTTTCAATAGCTAATTTTGATTTAAGAAACATTGTGTAGACCATGGGTTGTGTGTGTCGTTATGCGATAGAAAACTGCGAGCCAAAAACTCACTTTGAAGACATCCATTCAGCTTTTGTTGTTTTATTTTATTTAACTTTTTGAATTGAAGAAAAACTGTATAAAACAGAGGCGTTCAACAAGAAAGGGAACTCCATGTGGTGAGTAATGCTGACTGCAGTCGTATGAGAGCCACTGGTATTCTCTGTTGTAGAAAGGTCCTGTTGTTGTTACCAAGTCCCCCTCAGCAGTAGCTCAGAACATGGGCTCACAGTTTACACATCTGCACCACCAGATAACTTGGCGTCTCCCTTGCTCTGCAGTTAGCACAGAAATTTTTCTCCTCTCTCCTTCAGTACGTGGAGTCTCAGTCTTGTTCTATTCCTCAGAAGAGCCTCAGCCATCATAAGAGACTCCACACACCCTGGACACGCCTTGTTTGCCCTCCTGCCATCTGGGAAGCGCTACAGATCACTGTATGCCCACACAACCAGACTAAAAAACAGTTTCTACCACAGAGAGAGCTGTGACACAACTCAACTCCCAAAAGACACTTTCCGGCTCCCCACACCGATGACCCCCCCCCCCACCACCACCACCCCCTGGACTCATAGCCTGCCTCCCTCCCTGTCCCACCGCCCAACTGACTTCTCAGCAGCCACTGCTCCCCTCCCTATCATCCCACCCCCTCCAAGGACCTGTGCAATATTTCAGCACCTGCCACTTTAAAACAATTACTGTATTTGCACACACCTGCACACTGTACATACTCTACTGTCGATGTTTATACTGTTTAAACTGTTATGTATATTATATTATTATTTTTCTCTATTTCTATGTAGCTTTATAATTTATCCTATTTTATATTTTATACAGTGTATTTGTGTATATTTTTAGAGTTATACGTTTAATTCTATTGTTGTTTTTCTTATAGTTAAATACTTTACTTTAGACTTTAGACTATCTCTTTTTTAGGCTTCTGCTCCTTACAAATTTCACTGTTACACCGTAACAATGACAATAAAGATATCTTAACTGATCTTATCTTATTCATAAAGGTGTCTTATTGTGTCCACAGTGAATGGTGCGTCCTTGTTGATGTCAGAATTGATCACTTTTTAGTTTGGTTGTATTTTTGTTTCTTGCGAATCCTGCAGACCTAAACGGCTGATCAGTGTGCTGCAGGTGGCGGTGCAAATAAATGCAAAAACAACCAGTCTTTCTGAGTCAAAGTAAAAATGTACAAGTAGAACGTGCTATTACACTTAACTAAATATTTGGCTTGTAACTTCTTAAAATTGGATATGGTAAGTGGTAGAGTTGGGCCCCATCTGTAGCCTAGCAACTGACAACGTAGCTTCCATGCTGGTTTGCCGTACTTTCAATAACGGGGTAGAGCTGACCGCAATTCCCCATGGGTAACACAATGACTATTGACAAGTACCCTCATAATGTGTTTTGGTAGTCTTCAGTTAATCACTTCATCTGACACCTACCCTGCGGCAACAGTTCCAAGAATTCAAAATGACATAGAAATAATCAGTCCTATTACTGATGGTTCATTTCAGTCTGTAGATCTTTAGAGGCATCTAGGTTAACTTCAGTCTGTTTTATAACTGATTAAAAAATAGTGCTCACAGTAGCTTTAAGGTATATTTTAAAGAGATAATAAACCATAATTGTGTTTGTTCTATAGTACTTGTACGTTACTATAACAGTTATTTTTCCGCCACTAAAAATCCGACAGTCTGTAAAGTATTGCTCTCACTGGAGCCCTACACTCACCTTTACACGTGGAGACATCCAAAGACTGACAGGCTTGACGTCACAGGCCCTGTTGCTGCTAAGCTATGTTTAGACATTCACTGACGAGGGGAGGGGGTATGCAATCAAACATTAAGTGAGTCACAAAGTAAAAAGAGAATCCTTAGAGTAATTGTATATGAACTGATGTCATATTTATGATTTTTTTTTCATTGTATCAAAGTACACGGCTATTATAGGTGACAAAACTGATGCTTCACAATGCCACCTCTATTAAACAACAGCCTCCAGTCATTATTCTGTCACCAATTACAGATTGAACATGTTTAGCAAAAACAAAAGTGTAATTTTCCATACTGATTATTATCTCATGATTTTATTTATTGTATTTTACTAATTTTCTTATTACTTGTGATTGATGAATCTGATGGCAGTTGATTTGAACCTGGATGTTAGTTTTATTTTTTTTATTTTTTGGGGGGGGGATATTAACATTCTTAATATTATTTATGTATGTATTTGTATTTATTTATTTATTTATTTTAGATTATTTAATTTGTATTTTTATTTATTTATTAGTATAATTATTTTATTATTTTCACTATTATTACTACCACTCCACTTGCTTATCTGCTTCACCAGATTCTGATGATGTTTAATTGTCAAAACAAGCACAAAGCAAAATGTTTGTAATTGCTCTGGCTGCCAATAAAAAAAAAGGTTGTTTAGAGTAGTGTGGCCCTTCTTACCTTTTCCATCACCTTTGTTCCTGCAAAAGAAATACTGGCAGTCATTCACATTCATGGTGAAAGCAGCCATGAGTCACCCTCATGTCCACATTGAGTCAAGAGAGAGTCTATATAAAGGAGCCTAAAGGGTCCTCGATTCATTTAATTCTTACTGAGTAATTCACTCCCGCCATTTCCTTCTTCTCCCCTTGGGCTCCATGTTGACTGAGAAATCAATTCAAAGTCCACAGGAAATCTTTGCTTTTTTCTTTTTTAGCTCCAGAGTGAGAATTAAAAATAGGTACCAAACACAAAAATATGTTTTCCTGAGAAAAACAAGAATGCCCGACTCGTGTGAGCTCTTATTCCAGGGTAGGACGTCACGAGACTATTAGAGTTAAGGTTTCATTATATGATCTGACAATGACAATTTCTATTTATCTTTTGCATAACTAATCTGTTCTTTATGCTATAACTCAAACTTCACAATCAATTTCCCCTTTCATGACATAAAATGACTCCAAGAAGAGCAAATGGAGTAAAAATGGTTCAAAAGTTAAAACAAGTATTGACATGCGTTGATTGTAGGTTTAATCGAGCCCCTCTTGTTCACAGGCCAATCAGCGTCTGCCATGATTCATTCATTGATTTATTTGTATTGCTGATGAGCTCAGGCTGTTGTGTTCGTCTGCTTTTCAGAAATATACAGTGGAGCATTTGTTTGGTTGTGGCGTCTTTTCTCTCCATCTGTCTGTCTGTCTGTGTGTCTGTCTGTCTGTCTGTCTGTCTGACTGACACTGTTCATTGCTGGCATTTTGTGTAAGGATTTGTCACGCTGCCATTGTTAACACTACCATTAGACTGTCACACACTTGTCAACATGTTCGGCAGTCACAAGAGACAGAGTGAACACAGTCACAATAAGTCGTACTGAAGTATGCATGCTGGCGGAGGAGATTAGAGGTAGTCAAGTGACGAAAGGATTTAATCTTGTCTCACAGATGAAACTTCTTGATGACAAGCAGCTAAAATATCAGACTGTAAAAATGTGGTGTATGTGTTACAATTTTTTTGCAGCATGGCTCTGAAGTATCTGATATAAAACAATATAAAAGGAAAGTGTATACTGTTTAGAATGGTTCCAAGAATCTAAACCATAAGGTACAGTGTGTGCTGCTTAGAGTGGTCACAGAGTGCAGATAGAGGCCCCTCGCCTATTCTGTAAATTACGGTGACAGTCAACATCATTAGAAGTCCAGTACTAAATGTAAACCAGATGTTAAGATAAATGTGTGTGCGTCATGGACTTAACTTAAACCTATAAAGGATGTGTATAACAGCCTTCGAGGAGAGAGACACAATCTGGCTGAGTCGTCCTCCCAAGCAATCCGGAATGCTTCATAGACGTGGTGTTGTTTTTTTGTAATAAATCTATTACTCTAAAAGCAAGCCAATGTCACAAAGTTCCTTCTGCATCTTCACATCACAGGCTGTCAATATACAACAGCTAAAACTCTTAGTTACGTAGGTTTTAAGTTTGTGTGTCTCCTTTTTTGGCTTATATACTTCATTTAAAGGTGACATATCATGCAAAATCGACTTTTTAATGGTTCTCCACCTGAAATATGTGTCCCTGGCATGTCTAAAAATGCCCCGAAAATGAAAAAAATCTATTCTGCCCCTGTTTTGATTTCTCCACCTTTCTGTAAATGTGTGCTGAAACGAGATGTTTTCAGTTTTTCATACGTCACACCGCCATCCGGTCTGTAACGGAAGTCAGATCTCGGAGCTTGTTCAGCCCATAGACTGTATAAAATACAACTCAACCCCTCCTCCGTTTTTCATTCCCTGCACACGTGTGCTAACAAGGAGCTTAGGAGGGAGGCCTGCTAGTTATAGACTGTCTTAATAAACACAAAGGTCGGTTTTACTCCCCACATCTGCGGATTTGAAGATCTAGTGGATGAATTTTATTTTTCATGGATAAGTGCTAGCGCTAGTTAGCATAGCCACATAGCTACATGTTTGTAGCTGTGTACCAAGACACACATCGACATACTGACAAATAAAACAACAAGAAACACTAAATCTGTGACTAAACGTTCAGAAAGGTTCTGCTGCAGGCGCCTCTCCGTCAGGATCAGATTCTGGATCAAATTCAGAGGGTTGAAGTAACTTGCTGTGAGCAGCCGTGTATTCAGCCAACATGTAAACATTAGATCAACATGCTGGAGAACCGAGGCCACATCCACTTCCTGAGGGGGCGTGGTCAGAGAGCTCATTCTCATTTAAAGGCACAGACACAGAAAACAGCCTGTTCTGAGCAGGGCTGAAAAAGAGAGGTTTACAGGCATGCCAAAATCTGATTTCAAAGTGTTTTTTTGAGCAATAAACTTTAAAGACATGTTTTGGGGACTTCTTAGACCAATATATTTTGATGAAAAAGAGCATAATATGTCACCTTTAACGTCAGCTTTAATGTGGAAAATTAAACTAACATCTGAGTTCCATCCATTCATCAGGCTTCTGATGTATAAACCTCAGTTTTTCTGACATCTCTCAGTGGGGATGCATATAGACTTTATTAAACAATGCTACCTCTACTGTGCTGCAATTACATTTTCAGCGTGCGGTGGCAAATTGCAACACAACAACAGTAGATATTGTTTCAGTGTGTGGATGTAGCTCGCTTGTGGTGCAGATGAGAAGTAAATACCACAGGTCTGTTACACTTGGCTCTTGAAATGTCATCCAGCATGTGGTATAGCTGATTGCCCCATATAAGAGATCTAATGTAAGCTGCATGCAAACAGTCGATCATAAGGAGAAAACAGTGGGGTGTATTTGGTTATTTCCTGAACAGCTGTGGAGGAGAATTCAATGTCTTTTTTTTGTTGGCAGGTTGCTCTGCTTTGACTGAGTGATTGAAAGAAAATGATACAAGGGAAGCTGATGCCTCTTATTATTCTTTGATATATTCTTGAACTTCACATCAAAAGCTTTTGAAAGTCTTGATAAAATACACATGGTAATAAAAAATGATGAACTACCGTTTAGAGGAGACTCGATGAGCAGTAAATGTTACATAATGTTCATCAGTCAGCTCATACATTAATTATTAAGCTCTCACTCAATAATAAATTGTACCTGAACCTTCTCATCTTGAGAATAAATTAGAATTTGATGCATGGAATTTAGAGATTTAAGCTACTGTGTGTGTGCGCCTGTGTGTATTATTATAATTAACATTTGAAAGAAGTGTTTGCATGTTAAGAGTTTGCATGTTACTTTTACTGGTTAGGCATAGATTTCTTCAACATATTTTAATCTATATTTGCAGACCTTCACTGAAAGCAATAACATGAGTATTTCAGAATGTCTCTCCCAGTCTATGTACTCTTGATTAGCTTATTACTGGTTAGAATTAACACTTCACGCAGCTTATGCACATTTCTGTCTGCCTTTATGAGCATTTTGACTAGAATTAGGACAAAAGGTGTAGCTTAATGCTATGCCTTTAGAGGATTTTAATGACTTTAACGGAAAGAAACATCTGCTTTATTTGTTTACTGCTGTGTGTTCAGACAGTTACACACACAATTAAATGACTCCTATTAGTGTCTAATGTTGTTTTCATTTCCATCTTCTGTCAGTTATCTCTCCCAACTGTTTTACAGATGGTGGAGGTCCATTCTACACTTTGTCTGCTCTCAATTTTGCAGTGTCTTCACCCCCTCTCCATCTGTCTCCTCTCTGTTTTTGTCATGCTTACTTGGTCTTTGTACACTCATGGCTTCTGCTCTGTCGGTCTGTGTTTGTGAAAATTCTCTCACAAATGTATCATCGCATATCTGAATATTGACAGTGAGCGGCACAGTATAGACTCTCTCATTAGCCGTGTGTTTGTTTACCTTGGTGCCCAGCGGCCCCTAACCAGATGGGTCGGTTGTCTGAGAGTCACAAAGAGGATATAAGCAGCAGCAGAATGAGCCTCATGCCAAACAATATACAGTTAACAGTGTATTCTCTGCTCAGCGAGACACTCACAAGATTTATGAGACCCTCCACGTGTGCAGCAATGAGGGATATCACCTCAGCTTAAGAAGAAATGAGAGCACAAATACTACTGTCCATTTTTAACCTTAGAGTTCTTAACTTATTTTGAAATACTTTTAAATGGCCTCTTAATGATCTACAAAAGCTTGATTATATTCTGTAAGACCTTGTGATGGAATTCATAAATAAACTGGACACTAGACACAGAAGATTCAGGAGACTCTGACGGCTTCCGTTGAAATAGTTTATGTAGAACTTGGCCAACGAGAAATAACATAACAGTACACAGGCAGGGGAGTGCAGTGCAATGTCAGACAATTCCTCAGGCATGTACCTTTATTCCCCCAAAGACGACACTACAGTCAGGTAACCATATTTGGACAATAGGAAACAAAACAATTGGGAAGAAGAGCTGTGCTCTAGTCTGGAGACAGTAAGTTGGTCACAACACACAGATAAAGACAAGAACAGGGGGAGAGACCTTGATTGCTACACTGACCCTGTTTTGTCTATCCCCCCCCCCTAGCCACAGCTGACATAGAAGGAAGTTACTCTGCCCCTGACACTTAGACTGGAAGAATACAAGAGTTAAACATTCTTACATACAAAGACAGACCTGAAATATAAGTCACACTGGTATATGAGACACAGTGTGTTTTTTGGGTGGGTAGGGGGAGCAGTGTGGGGGACAGTCCCTCTGTGAAGATTTGTGATCACTGCAATCAGCAATGTGCAGCCTATGTGCAGCTGTGTAGTTCTTCATAAGTATCATCTGTTTTTGCAATCATGCAAGCCACAGTTGTGTTAGTCAAAGCTCAGCCACAGTAGCATTGATAGTTGTGCGGCACAGACTGACTCACTGCCTGCAACAAATTTGCCAAGATTTGCCCATCGAGAAATTAGCTATCCAGACTGCACTCATCTTTTGTACCAGGCTGTAAACATTTTTATTTCTGCTGTAAAGATTTTCTTTTTCCCATTCATGTGTATGTGACTTCCGGTACTCCCAGCCTCAAGTGGATCCTCGATGAACTGCAGTTTTTAGCACTTCCGCATTGGACTCATATTTTTAGACCGGAGGTTGCCGCTTGGTTGTAACTTGTGACTAATTGGTCACAGCGATTCCAAACTCCACCAAGCCACCGTCCAATTTCCCCATTCCAGTCCAGTCATAGTTGATATTCAAGCATGATCCCGACAGCCCTATTTTGTAACAGAATAGCGCCACCTACTGGCTGTCAGTAAAACACTTCTTAATGCGATATCCAATGGTGGACAAATTTAGTGAAGTTTTACTAATCTTAGCAGAAGCTTGTAGAGGACGGAAGCTGAAAAAGGAGCTGCAGAAGTATTAGGTTAGGAAACTCCTGCCAGCTCTCTTCAGGATTAAACCTTTCTATTTTTTGTCTTTGCCCTCACTGATTCCAAAGTTCCAATCTAAATGAAAAGTTGTGTTGATGAATTAAATTGTTCAATCAATATTTTGTCAAAGCATCAGAAAAAAAAGGGAATTAAAATTTGAAATAAAGCTGCACGCGGCATCGAAAGGGCCCTTGCAACTCCTTGCAGGTCGGGATGCGGCACGCGTTGGTGTGTGGCTAGTGTCGGGGTGCTGAGAAGTCGCAGAGTTTGTTGCTGCTGTGGCGTCTTTAAGAGACTTATAAGCTATGATGTGCATCTCTCACTCTCTGAGGGACAGCTGTCACTGTGCTCGTCCTCAGCACCATGGACAGCGACATGAATGCCCATTTCTTCATTCAATAGTCACAGTGGAAGAAACAGTGTGAGCACACTTGCCCTGCTTTTGAAAGCTGTGAAATATTATAACCTCAATCCAGACTAAATTGTTGCATCAGCGAAGTAAACCCAAGTAGAACTACGCTTTGTGTTTATTGAACCCAATTTAATTTTCTTTTTTTTTCACTTTTATTGCTGCAACAGTTTGTAGAATTTATAAAACATTGAAATTATGTTCCCTGATCTTTAATTTACAAATTATTTCAGTAAACTTAAATTAAAACACTTTATTTTTGCATGAAAACTGAAACAAACAGCTGTAACACTTCTCTTGTAAAGATAGCATAAAGCAGATCATAGTTCAGTATGATTCATTCCCTCTATGCAGTGCAGTCTGATTATTGATTCCTCATTTTGGCAAACTTAATAAGTATTGCAGTGCAGTGATGGAAATGTTTGGATTCTTTCCAAACTCACTCTGCTTCTCTGGAGTCAACATGACTCAACATGACCATCCTCCTATTGTGACCTTAGAGCAGGGCATGACTCACACAGAGAGCTTTCTACTTTATTATGGGCAATTACCTTATCTGCTCCCATTATATATAATATGTTCCCCATAACAGACCTCGATTACTGTAATCTAACAATAAGATATTACCATGCATAGAGAAAAGTCAAAGGTGAGAGAATGTTGTAGGTTTTAGTTTTTAGATGTAGAACAAATACTTTAAAGTGTACTGAATGATAATAAGTGATAAATATAAGAATAAAAGTTACAAGGAGCTAACACATACCCAGCAAATATGGTATCAGACACAAAGAAGTACTTGGATGAAAAGGATTCTGTTTTCTGGATTTATCATCGCACTGCCTTAACACATGGTATTGTACAGTTTGAAAAGGATCTAAATGCAAGAGTCAACAGAAGTAGAAACATCTCCTTATTTATTCCAAGTATTCCTTTTCTTTGCTAAACATGGTGCCTTCAAAATAGAACAGCAAATGTTGTAATCAATTTGGATATTTTGAATCAAGAATTTTGTGATTAGTGCAGATCTTTCAAGATCTTCAACAAAACTTGAAAAGTTTGCCAGAATATTAAACTCTAAAAGTAATTAATTAGTTAACTAGTCTAGACTCTAGACTACAGAAGAAAACATATACAAGAATAAGTACAGAATGAAGCTTTGTTTTCACAGTCGTCTGTTATTTTCCACTGACAGCCATTTTCCATAAAAGAGAGTTGCACTTTGAACAATTTTATTACGTTTTTCATTGTAGTTTGTTTCAGGTACCTTCCTGGGACTCAAAGGATGAGTCATTATTTAGATTTGAAGTTTTAAGTTGCAGAAGGTCCTCTACATTTGACTTATGATGTCATGTTATATAGCCTGTTAAGAGTGTCTGTGCCACATCTACGGATGAGGTACACGTAGCCATAGACTTTGACATTATTATATGAAAAGTGCAGCAAAACAAGGTTTTTGTGAACCCAGAGTGTTTCTCAATATGAGTTTTGTTAGTTTTAGTTTTTCTGTGACAAGCTGGTGTTGTTAATGTGTCTAATGAAATCTGATATGGAAATGTTCTAAAATAACAAGAGCATTGCAATAAAGTAGATATCATCCCTGTAGCGTTTCATCTGACTTTTATGAGAAGTTTTCAGTGCTGTTCCTCAGAGAAGAATTCACCCACCAACACTGACTCTGCATGATAATAAGTACAGGAATCAATCAGTCGTTTCGCTCCTATTATAGTTATGGCTAATACTGTAGAAAAAAACTGAATTGGAAAAAGAATTGAGCTCTAATAACAGAGGTACTTTTTTCTCTGTATGTGGGCCTATAAGGCCCACTATAATGACAGCCAAAAAACATCCAGTGCTGAGTAAAGCCTAATGAGGGCTGCCAAAATGTGTAGGTGGAGTTTAAGATGTGCTGCTTATTTTGCCCTTTCAAACTATCTTCATTCCAACATTACATCAACAATAAAACGACTGCTGTTCGACTGAGGTTATGGGGTCACGTCTTTGATTTTTTTTTTTCTTTATCTTGTTGGGTTTTTTTTACATTACAATGTCAGAGGTTGACAGGGTCACCTCACCAGACATATTACAAATGAAAAATATTGTGAGGACATGTCACTCAGATATAATACAGCTGTACTGAATTATCTTGAAGTGACATTGCCATCAGATATTGAAGCAATGTGCATTTTTAGATGTAGATCATATCAGAGATCATAGCAAAACCACAATCCATTGCAATGTGCCTGAAAGTCACATGAAGATGCCTGAACATACTGTTATAGAAGATAATCATTTGAATCTCACACTTGTAAGAAATATTAGGAGACATGACAAACAGTGAGTACATTGAATCAAACGTACTGGGAAGTTAATGAACACAGCACAAAACAATTTGAAGCATACAGAAAATCAACATTGAACCTAAATGCAGCACGCTTTGCCGCTAAAGCAGCATGTTTTTTCCAACTGCTGCCATACAGGTGTTGGGTTAAAATAACTGGATACTGAGCCTTACTTAAATCACTCTCACAGGTACACAAGAGGGGGAGCATCTACTTCAATAAGCAATTATGCTTGGACTTCTCTTGATCAATTTACTCAATGAAGAACCCTGTAACTCAAAAGGGATGCTTGGCCTAAATGCTAACATCAGCATGATAATGACAATGCTAACATTGATTGGCAATATGTGTGGCATCATCAAGCATGGCATGTTGCAATGACAACATGACAATAATTTCCTGGTAAACACTAAATTATGAATGCTCTGGCTGATGGAATACCATTGCTTCTTTCAATTTTGTTTTTAACCTGATTGGCATAGCTAGATGAAAAGTGGAAATTGTTGAAGTGATTAAAATATAAAATAAGTGGGACAGGAATTTTATTTAATTTAGTAAAAATGTCAGCCTCCTTTTAATAATTAAGTATTCAGGGTCTCATCTTATTCAGTGGGATTTATCCCATGTGTTCTATTGATGCCTGTACCATATCTCACTGCAGTCTATCAAAAGTGGCACCAAGGTCTATAAAAACGATGAAACAATCAGCAGCACATCTCATCAGGCAGGACTGAGTCAAAAGCAACAATGGGTTGGTATAAATAGTGTGTGGTGTAAGTAAGTGTTTGGACATTTTTTGCAAAGGCTCGACATAATTGGTGATTATTCCGATGAGCTGATGTCAGCTTAAGTGATGGGAGGCTATTTGTGTCATTAGTAGCTGTATCTACTGTAGACAGCTGGCAGTTGAGAGCTAATTGGTCAAGAAATGGTGAAGTCGATACTATTAGCCAGGTTTGAGAGGTTGTGGGAAAAATCAGAGAGATGTGGAAGGTCTCATTATGAACAGAAGCAAATCAGCTTTTCCCCAATTAAAAATGACAGTCGCATTAGCGCGCGTATGTGTGTGTACATGTGTGTAATTTTCATATTTGTTTGTCTGTAAAAGATGTTTTTACAGAGTTTTTCTTGAAATGATTACATGTGTAATGAAAGTGTTTATTTTCTAAATGAGAATCACATTATGTGTGAAGTTTAAATATTTAACTACGACTTGCCATATTTATCAGGGGTATTTATTGCATATAATAGGAATTTAAAGTGAGCAGGTTGTTCATGCAGACTGGAACCCCGACATAGTGAGTGCTGGACACTTTGGACACTATTTGATTTAAAGGGGATTTTATTTCTTCCACATCCATTGAACAAATCATAGAGGACTGAGATAAAAATATAACATGCAAGACTTTCTGACAAGAGGTTGTAAGGTTCAAAACGTGGTCTTGATCCTTGTTCTCTGTGATACAATACACAAGAAAAAACAATACATTTTTTGGGCTGACGTGTCCCCACACCATCACAGTGATGGTGACTTCTCACATAGAAATGTAAGTCACACTGAATCAACACTGTGCATTTATGAAGAAATGTACGTCCACCATTGTGCATTGTGGGAAACTGTCTTTTTGTGCCTTTTCATCCCTCTCTGTAATTACAGTTGTATTTCTTCAGCAGCCTCTACTTTTTGAGCTTCACTGACAAAATCTCATGTTTGACTGATAGAAGCTGTGTCTCTGCAGAGTTGGTTCTGACAAGCTGGGCCTGAGATGAGGACATGTAAGAAGAATCTCTTTAGATAGGGAACATAGAATGGAAAAGTTGCCTCCTTTTCATCCATGAAATGTTTTATTTGTGGTGTTTATTTAGCTTCCCAGCTTCCCAGAGCCCCTAGCCATGGACCTATGGCATTATTGCATTCAATGTATATCATGGGTTAAGGGCAAAAGAGACAATGAAAGGTTTTCTCTATGGAATCTTTAAATAGTTGACTAGAATGTCTAACTGGATGAATCACCCCCTGATGTATTTATCTAATGGTTCATCACTAATCTGTAATTGACTAAAATCTATTTTTGGAAAAAGGACAAATGGATCTAATTTGCATAAGCATTAAGGATCTTTCTTTAGGTCTTTAAGGAGTCACCAACCACATCAAAGTCAAGTATTTGTCTTCATGTGTGTAACGTACCTGCGTAGGACCTACACAAACTCTATAAGCTTGACAGCGGCAAGTCATTTGTGCAGGTTTCTCCACCATTAATAACAACATATTTTATACTACTACAAAATTTGCAGAGAAAATATAAAGTGATGTTGAGGGCAGGGGCAGAGCTAGACTCTCAGTGCAAAGGGTGCGGAGCATCCTCAAGGGGCCCTTCTGATAGTCAAATTCACAACTGTAAAACAGCTGATATATTTTCTCCCCTACTTATCAATAAAAAACACAAATTCTCACTTATTGATCCAAGACAACCCATAAAAGGCAACAGGTTACTTGTCGGGTTTGTTTCTGCTGCACCGAGGACAGCACACAGCACTCTACTGCATTGATTAATGAATGGTTCAGCACCGACGCTGATGGACAGCGACAGGCAGGTGCATTGTCCAGTACTGTCTTTCTCAGGAATAACATAAACATAAAATAGACAGCGGTCTACAACACAGTAAAGTGTATTTAAACATAAAATAGACACAGCGGTTCAAACGCATTTCAAAGGCAGTCTACAATACCTCAGGAGATGACACATAGGTGCAGAGATCCGTTAAACACGTCAGATAAACATCAGTGTTAGGATCCATGGCTGACACAATGAATACAATGTCTCCAAAAGAATGTAACTCCTCCACAACTTCCTCTGGCTTGGAGATGCCTTCTGAATAGAAACATGCAAGCATTAGCCTCCAAGGCGATTATTATTGATTTGTTTGTAAACGTTTGAATTATTTAGCAGTGTACCTTTATGTGAGCATATGTTGAACATGGTTGTGGTGTGCATGCCTAAGCTTAAAGCATTTCATGGGCCCATCTTTAAACATAAGATAAATAATCTTGAACGGTCATGCCATATGAGTTTTCAGGCGTGTTAGTGTGTATATGGATTTCTGGGGATTATTAACTGAACAACAACGGGAGGTTGCTTTAAATTGAAAATAGATGTTTGTGTGTGTGAATGTTTTTTAATTACAACACTGACTGTGGACAAGGACAGACAAAAAAAGTAGCTCAGTAGGGGGCCCCTGCTGAATGCTGGCCCTGGAGCGGCTGCACCCTCTGCCCCCACGGTCGCTCCACTTATGGTTGAGGGGCTTCAAAGATTAACCATGACCTTCCTTTATTTAAAAGTGTAGCATTTGTGTACTCTCCTACTCCTTTCTTATGATGCAAAGAGGCTCAAACATTCACTTTTGGTTATTCTGGTAATAACAGAAGAATATTAGGTCTGTCACATCCACTTCTGTAGTAATGAATTCAAGTAATTACACACAGTCAGGATACAGCAGACTGGCCATGATGGATGTAACTAATATTACATTTGTACCTCGCAATAAAAGGAGAATATTAGGTCTCTCACGGCCACCTCTGTAGTAATAAGCTCCAGCAATTACTAAAACACAGAGAGATAATTGAGCTAACTTGGTTGGCAGGCTACACCACAGAGATTAATGACACCACGTTCTGGCAAGCAAAACATAATGCGGTGAGCTTAAATTACCCTTCAACATATCAATAACCTAACAAAAATGTTTGAAATCAAAATCTGAGATTATCCTCACGAGGAAAAACAGCACTTTCACCAAGAAGAAATAAAACTTTTGTGTTTTAGCAGAGCTTATTATATGTCAGCAACCACAGGGACGAGATATAGCAGACTGGCAAGGATAAAGAGGGCGCACCCCTCAAGTCTGCAGGGGCTCAATCAGTACAGGACATTATTAGATACTCAAACCAGTCCCTGTTGAAAGCTAATAAAAATACATAACAACTAGTGCTTATAAAATTAAAATTAAAAAATATAGTAAATGATGGGAAGTAGAATTCTAAAACAAGCTGTTAACTCCATTTGTTGGAGGCTCCTGTTTAGCTTGGTGGTTAAAGGGATATTTCAGTTTTTTTGAAGTGGGGTTGTATGAGTCTTAAATCACTAGTAATTTTCGGGGCCACAATAGATGCTGCTCAGCTCGGCCCCTTTAATGAGAACTGCAGGGAGAATCAGCACGCAAGTAAGGCTACCTCTGCAGACCGTGTCATTTCTGCCACGTGATTTAGCGAATTTTGAAAGATTCTGACCCGAGCACTCACTTCAGTTTAGCTGTACGCTCTACTTGGATTTTTTTCTGCACTTTACTTTGCTGCCAGAAACGATAGCCTAGCTTGCGTGCTGATTCTCCCTGCAGTTTCTCATGAAAGGAGCCAAGCTGAGCAGCATCCCTTGTGGCCCCAACAATTACTAGTGATTTAAAACTCATACAACCCACTTCAAAAGAACTGAAATATACATTTAAATCATGCTTCTGTGTACAGAGGCTACAGCATTCAAGCCTTCAAAGAGGGTGGCCCAGGTTCAACTCCAACCTGCAACCTTTTACTGCATGTCATTCCTCACTCTCTCTCCCGGTCTAGTCAGAATGGCGACCCAGTTGAGTCAGTTTATTCAATGTTTATTTATTTTTATTTGTATAACAAATATTATCTAAATATTATATATATTGTATATTTATTTGTATATATACATGTATACATGTTTATATATGTATATATATGTATATATATGTGTATATATATCTACACACACATATATATATATATATTATATATATATATATACACACACATATATATATATATATATATATATACGTGCGCAAACATACAGTGAGTATATATACACAGATATATGTATATATACACACACATACATATGCACATACACACACATATATATGTATAAATGTACGCACTCATGTATGTACACACTGCTATATACTATATGTATAGGTAGAAACAAATTAAGTTTTTCTTTTCAAGACAAGAAACCCATTGTAGCCAGATTTTTTTTCAGTAATTAATTCTGGTGATTTATTTCCATGCTACCTGGATTCATTCAAACTTTGCTGTGATGCATTTTGCCCCTGGTTAAGGTTTCTGCACAAGTAACCTGAAAAGAGGAGAAAAACATTACGACAAATAGAGATAGGAATGAAATGATTTATATAGGATAAATATGAAGCAACATACTGCACAAAGTAAAAGCACTGCTGAGCATGCAGTTACAGAACCAACAATTGTAAACAAGTTTGCACCCAGCCAAGCAGATCAGACACTAACCACAAAGAGACATACGCAAGGAAATATCAGAGTTTAGAGCCAAACAAAAAGCAGCCAACTGGGTGTGAAAATTAGCAACAGACTTTTAAACATCTTGTCATATAAAGCTACACTAATAAAGCAGGCCTGCTTTTTCTCACCTGTACTTCATACAATATGTGCAGAATATCATGAACAAAGATGAAATAATTAGAACAACACGTTAAAAGCAGCTATAAGGAGTACGGTGAAGTGTGTGGGATTGTCACTTGAATCGTACCATGAAGTGATAGTACAGCACTAGTAGTTTTGTTAAAGGGCCTCACATTGGTTGGATGGTTTTTAAAACCCTGCAGAACACTGACTGGTCCAATTGACTCCTACGAGATGGCTGCTCATACCCTGACAGATCCACCTCCATCTTTGACACCTGGCAAGAGACAGTGTGGGTTGAGTGCGTTTTTTGGCTTTCTCCAGACAGACTCTGGGCCAGAAAAAAAAACAAAGACTATTCATCAATTTATATTCATTTTACAATGTTCAGGTTTCATGTCTTTATATAACACTAACCAATATTTTCAGCTGGCAGCACATCATAAAAGAATGTTCTCCCAAAAAGTACAAAAAGTACATAAGCCGTGTTATTTCTGTTGTCGAGATCATTTTGTTTTGAAAAGTCATCTTCACATGCCTCAAAGTTCCATTATATGCATCCAAAAAATTAGAAGCAACACTGAATTTGAGAACTCTTATTAAGCAGTAAAAAAAACTTGTTTATAACATGCTATTACCTGGCTGTGTTAGGTACCTGATTTTGATTGGTCAAAGCCCCGTAACAACAGCAGTTAATTCTCAGTTGCAGTAGCAACTCTATATAGGGACACTCTGATCACATGTCATATCAAAAGTATTGGCTAAGAGTCCAGATAATTTCACCTCTGCCTGTTGACACTGTGGCAAAACACTTGTTTCCATCTCAGGCTAGTCTTCAAAGATGAGTAATAATAACAGTTACTGGACACTGATGTTAGAGCATCGGCTCTGCGTTCTAACCATCTCTGATAAGAGCAAAATCTGCAGTATACCAAAACTACCCGCATGTCGTACTGATTCGGGAAAATTTCACTGTATGCATCGGACCAGTCTGCCTCGCATACTGTTTCCCATAATGCACAGCGCTCATTCTGCTTTTTCTTTTTTCTTCTTTTTTGATTTCCGGTTTCAGAAAGCGGAAGTAAACAACGGCCAAGCTGATAGCGAAACTGCTTCTTTAGCATCACTTATAATTAAGAAGTGGTGTATATGGAATTTAATAATTTTCACAGCACCTAAAAACGGAGTTCCCCCCGCCAAAAAAACAAGTGTGCATTATGGGAAACAGCATGCAAGGGAGACTGGTCTGATGCATACTGTGAAATTTTCCTGAATCAGTAAGACATCCGGGGAGTTTTGGCATACTGCAGATTTTGTTCTTTTTCACATACTGCATACTACATACTGAATTTTGACCAAATGCTAGTATAGTAGGTGGTTTCGAAAACAGCCAAACACACTGAAAAGAAGGAAGACGTACAATGATCCAACCAGGGACAGGGGAAACAGAGGAACTAAATACACAGAGTAACTGTGGAACACAGGACACAGGTGAAACTAATGAGGGTAATCAAAAAGGAGGGAAACACACAAGGACAGGAAGTAACTAAACTGGGAACACAGGGATCAGAACTACAAAGCAGAGAACACAAGACAAGACTTAGGAACACAAGAAAGCAAAAAAAGAGACATGGATCACAAAACACACAAGGGACACAAAGGATAACTAATACAGAATAAACACAGGAGAAACCACAGCATGAAACACAAGGAAGAAACTGAGCTAAACATCGACTCATGACACCTCGGCAGCAGAACAGACATTGAAAATGACTGGATAGAAACAATCAGTTTTCTCAGTGATGGTCTTGTTTACTTTTGTCGCTCATAAATTGTTGATATTCATTTCAATCTGATTCATAACCAGCTAAACACTCCTCACTGGGTTTTTAAACTAAAACGTTGCCAAAAAGAGATACAACAGTAACAATGAAGGGATAATAGTTTTGTTGATTTTGTCCTCTATATCTGATTATTTTGTATTAATTCATAAATCATTTAGTGTCCAGCATTTCAATCAGGAGAGACACAGTTTGAAGATTAAATCTTATTTATTACAACTTAATGAATAATGAAACTTGACAGAAATCTTTGGCGTAAGGACTCTATGGGGATAATGTTGTGAGCTGGAATGAGTGACTTTGGCAGCAGAAGAAATCCCCCTAGAGTCCAGACACTGGTGGTTGAGGAATTCTAGGAATTGAAGACTTGTGGAGACCAGGTAGAGATAGGGAGGTGGAGGGGTGCACACCATCCATGCAAGAAGGAACCAGCTGGAGAAAGAGACACATTTAAAAAGACAGCAGAAAGTTGATAGGCTGACGATAAGGGCGTGCCACTGAGCTATTGGATGACAGGCGCTGCTGATTAACCGATGACATCTCCGGAGAATGCAGCTGGAAGTGGGTGAGCTGGAGAGGAGAGTTAAACAACTGCTGTGATTGCTTTTACAGTCTTTCTGACTGAATATAAATATAAGTTATATGTGATTATTTTTGGGGGGGGCATTATATTTTCACTTTAAATAAAATAAAGCCGAGAAGAAACAACAAATCTCCTCAGAAGCTTGAACAAAGATATCCAGAAGTTTTAGTGAAGAAATGATTTCAACAACAAATCTACCCTTAGGTACTGCAGCATAAAGGAGATCAAAGCACATCTTAAAAGTTTTGGGGGAGTTTTGTAAGGGCTTTAAACAACTCATCCCTGTGGATCGACAGTCAGACTGTTCCAGAGATTGAGTCCAAAACTACAGAAGGGAGCTTAACCACAGGTCCTCATCAGAGTTTTTGGCTTCAGCAAGCAGCAGGGAGCCTGTTGATCTGACAAGCTCTATGGACTCATACCAGAAATAAATCCAACTCTGTGGCATGTCAGTGGAAGATGTATAGACATAAGCAAGGATTTAAGAAGCTGTCCTAGCAAAAGCAGAGACACATAAACCCACTGTCTCTGTTGTTTACTCTTGTTTGTTGTAGTTTTTGTTATTTTGTGTTCTCATGCCTCTGAAAGCTTTCTCTCCTATTATCATCAGAAAAGGAGCTCAGAACAGGGCAGGTGAAACACAGCATATTGTTCCCCCTACATCACACGCCACCAGGAAGCAAATTAAGGTCTGCACCACCCATTATAGGAAGAGAGACTCCATCTGATAACAATACATGAGGGAACAGAGCTCATGTGAGAGGTAAATGACATCCTTGTGACGTCTCCTTTAAAAATCAATGAGGTGTGGGATTTGAAAGCCACATAATTTGAAACACTTTACCAGTGATGAAACAACAGCATTTAAATCAGATATATTTTTTTTATCCCTCCCTCTTTTCTGCGCAGGGTGTATTTTTTTTTCTGGTAAATATCATGGGAAGGTTTCACCACCTCCTCATTGGCTCACAAGTCAGAGACCCCCAACATATAAAGAGTGAGAGCCTGATCTAGCAGCCTTTAACCGCTGGCAAGCGTTTTGGATCGCACTGCAGCGGGAAAGCAGGCTGTACGTTTTACGCACGGAGCGCGTGGATAGGCTGCAGACGAGCGCACGAGGGCTATCGGTTCTTCCAGGGAAAGTGTTGCGAAGCCAACAGGTTTGTTTTGATTTGATGTTGGATGTTCAGGTGGAAAGAAGGAAATGTGTAACTGTTCATGAAAAAGTTATATAGACTCGACTTTGCGCGCTCACTTTAGGGATTTCGTCGAGTAATTCAAAACTCAACGACTTAAAGTTACTTTGATTTGAAAAAAAAAACACATTATTGATCTAATTTATTTGGATTCAGTTTATGTGAGATGATAAAACACCTCATTAGCGCTCACATAAATAGTTTAAATAGCATTATTGAGTTTGATTTATCTCAATGCATGTGCATGATTTAGACTTCAGTTTGGAGATGGCTGAAGAATTTATAATTTTCTTATGAAAAAGAAACATGTGTTAGAAGGCTATACATTTAATGTTTTCTCTTTCTTAATCACCTTTGAAAAATGATGAATTGCATGTTCCTTTTTCCACCAGCTTGTTAAAATGTATACAGATTGAGGTCTGTGTATTTGAGGGAGAAGTATTTAGTAAAACTAAAGTAAATGCAACACTTTTGATTGTGTCTTTTTGAGATAATTGGATGTGCTTTGTTCTCTATATGCACCACTTTTCCGCTAGCAGCGAGCTGCGAGGAGTCTGAGTGGGCATGTGGCTCCTGGAGAAGCTCCGCAGCTCTGTGGAGAGCAGTGGGAAACAATCCCAGCCCCCGCAGACCGTGGAGGCCATTCCTGTTTCTGTTTACGCCAACGTCCTCACTCCGGAAAAGATCCCTGATTTCTTCATCCCACCCAAACTCATCTGTTGCCCACCAGAAGACTCTCTGACCCCGGAACCGCAGCCCTGCTCCACCCTGCGACCCTCCTCTTCTGACCATGCAATCTGCAGCCAGAGCCCAAGAGCCCGCAGCAGCAGGAGCCCCTGCAGCCCTGGCCTCTTCACCCGCAACCTCCAGAAGTCAGCCAACCGCCACATCATCCAAATAGAGAGCGCTGATGAGCCAAGTGCTGGGTCTGCAGACATGTTCAGAGCTGTGAACACGAATGCAGACCCCCAGTCTCAGACCGCCATGTCCCTGCCCTACGTCCCCAAGGCTCAGACCTCATATGGATTCTCCACCCTGGTGGAATCTCCTCACACCCGACGCAAAGAGAGCCTGTTCCACAGCGACCCAAGCAGCCCTCTCACCTCACCCAACTCCCAGAGGCGCTCACAAGGGGGAACTCTCCTGGCCCCGGCGGACTCAAATCCCTACCGTTACTTCAGTGGTGGAGAGAGTGACACCTGCTCTTCGGCAGAATCTTCCCCCTTTAACTCCCCTCTGCTCTCCCGCTCTGCCTCTCTGCTACGCTCCATTACACAGGAGACACAAGCCAAGGTGAGGAGAGGCCTCTTAAAGTTTTGTTTACATGAATTGGCAATTATAGGTACAAAAGTGTGTTCTGCTCCTTAGTGCACTTGAACCACTTTCTTTCTCCTATTGCAGGTTTTTCGTGCCAAGCGCTCTCTTGCACGCCACAGCTCCCTCTCTACTGACGATTGCAGCTCCGCAGACAACAGCCCTAACATGCAGCGCCGTCGAATGCGCTGCCCGCCCTCCCCAGCATTCCGTGGATCTAAAAGCAGCGGCCAAAGGGGTGCAGCGTCAGACCTCCTGCAGCGCGAGCATACCATCAACCTCCACAAGGGGGGGACAGTGAGGCTCAGCACTCATTACGATGCAGAGGCAGCGCGGCTCAGGGTGCGCGTCTTGGCCGCAGAGGCCCTTTACGACAGACATACGGACCCTAAGAGCATCAACTGCTGCGTTGCGCTTTACCTAAACCCTGGAAAGCAGCAGAAGCAGAGAAGCACCATCATCAAGAACAGCAGGAATCCGGTGTTCAACGAGGACTTTTTCTTTGACTCACTGCCTCGGGCGCAAGTAAAGAGTCTGGCCATGAAGATAAAGGTGGTGAACAAAGGCACCAGTCTGAGGAGAGACGTGCTGCTGGGAGAGAGGGAGGTGCTGCTTAGCGAGCTGCTCGCAGACCTCTAGGGAGAGGCTGTCAGGTTGGAAACAAGCAGCATGACAGGCCCTTTCTTCTCTGGCTACCTTTTTATCCCGACCTACAGATCTGCTAAACGCCGGGCAGGTGCTGACAAAAAGGGGGTTATATCTCGCACACTGTGTTCTTAATGGACAGAAAGTCTTTGAATCACTTTACCAAATTGCATCCGCAGCTTTTCACCGCCAGGTTAAACAAAACAACAACACACATTCTTAAGTGAACATGGATCTTTTGTTTGTGTGTTCTTCTCTTTAAGTATTGAGTTACAAAAAGTGTTGCCCTCACTAATGAGCATTGTGATGTGGCTCAGTAACATCAGCTGTGTGCACTTGATCTTGTTAAAGTCAGAGCTGTATTTTTTGTAATGACGCAGTAATGTGGGATTTTGCACGTTCTTGTTGAGAATTATGAAGCTAGATTTAGAAGAGTTTATATTTGAAAACCAGGTTTGATGCTAGTGGATGTAATGTTAAAATGACTGTTATGTACATGTGATAAATGCCTTTGACTAACTTATGAATAAAAATGCTAAAATTACAAGCATGATTTGTCATTCTGCAAGCACTGTCTCATTGTGTCTGTCTTCTAATTATTCTTCAGAATCAAGGACAAGCTCTAGGAAATGATTATAAACCCTCTCCTGCTCCCTCCAGCTTTCCATTTTGGCAGCCTATAGTCAGAAGCTGGAGGTCCTCTGGGACACACGCAGCCTGGGTGTCATTTGTGAGGCATTTAATCCAGGATCACTGCATGCAATATTTTCTCAGTGTGCATTCAAACTCCCTGTTTAATTTTAAAAACACGTTTGCTGCTCAGGCTGGCCTCTGGTGACTTTCAAATAATTATTCAGCATGAGGAGGTTTAATCAGGGCTCAGTCGCTCTCTGCAAACAAACCTCTGCACACACACTCTCATGGTGTCAGTGCAGAGGTTAATTTATGATTATATGTTCAGTAAATTAGTTAAATGGGTGTTAGGAGAGAACCAAATAAGCAATACTTGAATAGTCCAATAACAGGGATGATCCCACAGACTAAAAAAAGCATTATCAGTGTGAAGCTGTGGCCCCCTCTACTGGTGAGACATCGACACGACATCTCACAAGTCCACCTGACACTGGTTTATTCAAAACATTTGAGAAATTCTAATTGACTTACGACCTGCCTTGAGTGTCTCCAACACTTCCATGATGAAGGCATAATATGATCCTGGAAATCCATTTAGTTTACTCTAGGGAGAACAACTCCGTATTTTGCCCATGGCTGATCTGGAGCTCGCACAATTTGCCTAGGAAGCCCTAACACAAGTCACACCAAGCACCCGTGTGGTGACATTCATGAGAGTTTAAAGCATATTAACTTTGTACAGACCTGAAAGCAAAAAGGTAAAACTGGTGGATAAATATGAAGTTCATATTTTTGCCTCTGTTAATTTAGTAAAGCAGATTACTAAAAAGGGATGGTATAATAATCTCTGGATTAAGATACTGTTATGAAAAATGTCACTCTCGTGTCTTAGTCAACGCTCTTCAATTTGATTTGTTTTTCTCCTCATAAAAGACCCTGGAAACTTTTTTATCCACCCTTTCATAAGAAAACTAAGTAAGAGAACTGTTGGAAGAAGTTAAATTCACATTGGCTGTTTTTTTTTTTTGCACCAATTTGCGTTGAAAATGGTTTACCTTTACTTGGTTCTAGTTTGAGAATGTGGGTGCTTTCAATACCCAAACTGCCCATCTTTGTCACAAGACAGCTTGAGCTTGTAACAGTGATATTTGATTGCTTCTCTATGTTGAAATAATAACGTAGCAGCTCCAGAGTCTATGTAGAGGAACGTGTTTGAAGTTGCTGCAGGTATTAAAATTGTCTCATCAGTTATAAGTAAAGAAATGTGAACACAACACTCAATATGACTCAACAAGGTTATTAATGTAATATGTTTGATGTATCCTGAATTTTGTGTTTACATTAGCTCTTCAGAATTTTTTGAGAACTCCACATAAATTAGACATTTCTTCAAGGACAATTTTTGTTTCAAACCTGCCATCATGTCTGATGTCATCATGATGCTGTCGGCAGGCAGAGGTGTCTTGACATTACACCGGTATTCAAATCCCCTGAAGGCAACTTATTTAATGAATTCATAAAGTATTCTAATCCTACTTCACTGCTCAACTCTCATCAACAACCACGCAGGCCACCCTGCATTCATGCATACTTTAGTAGGAAGAGGATTTTTCATACTGTGGAAAGATAAAGAGGAGAAAGCCAGAGTCCTTGTTCAAATGAATGGAAGACCCTGGTGTTCATATAAAGCAGACTGCATGTTAATATTCAAATCAATATTCTGGCAACTGGCTTTGTGTGGGAGGATGGAGCAATGTGATCTCCACATTCTTTAGGATGCTCACATCAGTTATGTGTATTTATAACTTCATTCCAAATGACTTATTATTTTGATGTTTGTTGGACTATTTTTATTAGCCTGGTTCACCTCTAAAATTCTGACATTACATGGTTGCTAAATGTTAGCATATAAAGAAATACAATTTGCTGCTATAATGAAATCACATTTTATCTTCCCTTTACAAAACAGTAAATCCAGCAGTGCTCCAAAAAAAGTATGAGAGATCAGTCGCATACTGTTTGAAGAGCAGGGGCGACAAACCCCAAAAAGGGCACCTCCTTTCAAACACCTGGGACTCACAGTTTACGGTGAATTTAAATGTATGGAGGCAGTGCCAACAAGAGGGGGGTTTGGGGTCCTCGTCCTTGCCCAGAAAATTTTCTAATTTTTTTAAATCATCTTTTACAATTTATACATTTTAGGGCTATGTGGAGGGCACTTTTTTGATACAATTTAAGGGCATCCAGAGGGCACATTTTCTACATTTTAGGGGCATTCAGAGGGCACTTTTCTATGTTTTATACATTTAAGGGGCATTCAGAGGGCACTTTTCTATGTTTTATACATTTAAGGGGCATTCGGAGGGCACTTTTCTATGTTTTATACATTTAAGGGGCATTCGGAGGGCACATTTTCTACAATTTATACATTTTAGGGGTATCTGGAGGGCACTTTTTCTACGTTTTTTAAGCGTTTTATGTAATTTAGGGGCATCTGAGGTTTTTTTTTTCCATAGGTGGAGGATTTAGCAAAGGACATTTTTTATGTTTTATCTGCTACTGTGGAATCCAAGAGGGCACTTTAGCGCGTTTTCCTTCTGACATGATGACACCAGGGGGGGGGCAACTCCACCCTGAGTACATCACTGTGAACAATACTGTTTTAATGGTGGAGTCTAGTTCAACCCAACTCGTAGTTAATATCCTATTAATGTGAGATGACTCAAGAAGCCTGATGCTGCTGGCATCCCCACCCTGAGTGCATCACTGTGAACGTTGCTGTTTTAATGGTGGAGTCTAGTTCAACCCAACTCGTATTTAAAATCCTATTAATGTGAGATGACTCCAGAAGCCTGATGCTGCTGGCAGCATAAGCTCACAATGCAGGAAGCCATGAGAATCGAGTTACTGTCATCTGACTGGGATGATTATTTTAGCTTTCCTTAGTCAAGACTCAAGACTTGAACTGATGATCATAATGATGTGGTATTCAGTGATGTATCTAAACACACACTTACTGATAATTGGTGAATAGTTGTATAAAAATAATGACTATAATATTATAATTAATATTACTATTATCAGCATTGAGGGGTATTCTCTAATGGTAAGTACACATTTGAGGGCACTTTCAGCACCTCCTCTATGCAATGCTCTTCTTTGGTATTATTGGAGAGCACTAGTGAGCAGCAGGTCATTTGATCCAAATGAATATGCTACGGAAGAGGATTAGGGCCACTGAAAAAAATATTAATAATTAAGGTCAAACTTTTTTTTTTTAATTTATTATTATTATTCTGAGATTAAAGTCAGAATTCTGAGAATAGAGTCAGAATTCTGAGAAAAAAGTCAAAATTCTGAGATTAAAGTCAGAATTCTGACTTTGATCTCAGAATCCTGATTTAAAGTCAGAATGATAATTTAAAAAAAATATTTTAACCTTATTTTTTTTTTTTTAGAGTCAGAATTCTGAGAAAAAAGTCAGAATTCTGACTTTATTCTCAGAATTCTGACTTTAATCTTAGAATTCTGACTTTGATCTCAGAATTCTGACTTTAATCTCAGAATAATAATTTAAAAAAATATATTTTAACCTTATTATTTATTTTTTTTCAGTGGCCCTAATCCTCTTCCGTAATATGCTCTTGTGTAAAATGCGGTTTTTGCGTCTGATGGACTTCATTGGAGTCAGGGCTGGTTTAAGAGCCGCTGCTTACCTGAGGTGTGCTCCTCCTCACTTGTCAGAACAACCATAACAAACGAACCCGTCAACTGGCTACGTTAAGACATTTAACTGATATGCATTGTGGGACATGTAGTCCTATACACGTTAACCCCAGCCCCACCTTCATTCATCTAGAAACGTCAACAAAACTACATCCCCCACAATCCCGTGCTGCTATCGTAAACATAGACCTGTCAAACAACACAAACGCCATCTTGACAGCTCCCTCAAAATGGCAGAAAGATGTGAGCTCGAAACCGAGCGCAAACTATTCCCCCCGCTGTCTGCTTTTTGAAAACAGAGTCCAGAGTGTTTCGATAAACGAGTGGACATGGGGTTGGTGTCCAGTGTGGGAGCACAGAGCCTCTAAAGATGGAGATAACGACGGCGGTGTTCAACGCGGCCAGAGATGGTAAGCTGAAACTTATCCAGAAGTTGCTGAGCAACAAAACTCCTGAGGAGCTGGAGGCGTTAGCCGAGGAGAAAATCCAGGGAGGAACACCTCTCCTGATAGCCTCTCGATACGGACACTTAGAGGTTGTAGATTACCTCCTTGAACACTGTAAAGCCAATGTGGAACTCGGGGGGGCGGTCAACTTTGACGGCGAGACTATCGAGGGAGCTCCGCCGCTGTGGGCAGCGTCTGCAGCCGGTCACCTCCCTGTGGTGAAGACGCTCCTCAAACACGGTGCCTCAGTAAACAATGCAACACTAACTAACTCAACACCGCTCAGAGCCGCCTGCTTTGACGGACACCTGGAGATAGTCCGCTACCTGGTGGAGCACAGAGCCGACATGGAGGTAGCGAACCGCCACGGCCACACCTGCCTCATGATCTCCTGCTACAAGGGCCACAAGGAGATCGCCAAGTTCCTCCTGGACCGCGGGGCTGATGTCAACCGCAAGAGTGTGAAAGGGAACACCGCCTTGCATGACTGTGCAGAGTCGGGCAGTCTGGACATCATGAAGATGCTGCTGAAGTGCAATGCTCGCATGGAGAGAGATGGATATGGGATGACCCCCCTCCTGGCTGCAAGTGTCACAGGTCACACCAACATTGTGGAGTACCTCGCCCACCAGCCTCGCACCTCCAGAGAGGAACGCATAGATGCACTTGAACTCCTCGGGGCCACTTTTGTGGACAAAAAGCGGGATCTCTTAGGGGCCATGAGGTACTGGAGAAGGGCTATGGAGCTGAGGCAGCCAGGGGAAAAAGCTGGGTCCCTCTCCAAGCCCCCGCCTGGTCCCCCTATCCCTGCTTATGGCTGTGCACAGGAGGTGAACACTGCAGAGGAGCTGGAAGCTTTAATCACAGACCCTGATGAAATGAGGATGCAGGCCTTATTAGTGCGAGAGCGTATTCTGGGGCCTTCCCACCCGGACACCTCTTACTACATCCGCTACAGGGGAGCTGTGTACGCAGACTCGGGCAACTTTGAAAGATGCATTAGCTTGTGGAAGTACGCTTTAGACATGCAGCAGAGCAACCTAGACCCCCTCAGTCCCATGACAGCCTCAAGTTTCCTCTCCTTTGCAGAGCTTTTCTCTTTTGTCCTCCAAGACCGGGCCAAAGGTACCCTGTCCACGCGCATCACCTTTCATGACCTTATGACTGTGCTGGGGAAAAGTGTACGGGAGGTGGAGAGAGCTGTGGCTCAGAGGGACAACCCTCCTGAAGCTCCTCAGTTTACCAAAGCCCTCTCCATCATTCTGCATCTCATCTTCCTGTTGGAGAAGCTGGAGTGCAGCCCGGAGCAGGAACACCAGAAGAAGCACACGGTGTACCGCCTCCTGAAGCTGAACCCTCGCGGCCGGAGCGGCTTCACCCCTCTTCACATGGCTGTAGACAAGGAGACCACTTCTGTCGGACGCTACCCCGTAGGACGCTTCCCATCCCAGGCAGTGGCAGCACTGCTCTTGGAGTGCGGCGCTGACGTGGATTCACGTGACTGTGAGAACAACACACCTCTCCACATTGCTGCCAACAATGGCTGTCCAGAGATTATGGCGCTGCTCATGAAGGCCGGGGCTCACTTTGATGCCACAAATGCACAAAGGAAGACAGCCTATGAGCTGTTAGATGAGCAGAGCAGTGGGCACCCGGCCCTTTATCCACTGAACTATGTCACCCTTCAGTGCCTGGCGGCACGTGCAATTGAAAAGCACAGACTGCCCTACAGGGGACTCATCTCTGAGGAGATGGAGGCTTTCATTGAGCTGCACTGACATCCACTACGCTCCCCTGATGAGGCGTCTCCTCACTGCTCCTCTGTTGCCCCTCATATCTTACTCCAACCTGCCACATCTTTTATCTCCTTTTCATGTCTGCTTCATCCCCAGCCTTTCTAACCCTCTGTCAGACCGAACCATAGCAATAAACATCTAGCTTCTCAGCTGAAATCTCTGCCTGAGATCTGGTCAGCCATCGCTCGATTCCTGGTTTCCTCTGCTGTTCAAATCTAGTTGAAACTTTGACCTGATGTAGGCTGTATTGCATTTCCCCTTCTTTTTGTCAGAGTAAAAAGGAGGCTTGTGAAATGATGGTGCTTTTGGTGTGTGGTGGTGGTTGGACTGAATGAAAGATGGGTTTTAGTTTCTGTAGTTTAAAGCATCTGATCAAACTAGCCAGATAACATGCATGAAAAAGAAGAGTGAAAGTGGTTGTGCTTTAATGCCGGTTCAGAAAGAAAAGATGTGTGAAGAGACTTGCTACAGGTAATTTTTGCTTGTTCACATTCACCATCTGCTCTGCTTCTTTGATAAGAGAGAGGGTGTTGAATTTATTGTGCCAAATATCAGACATGAGCTGTTAAACACTGTAAACTGGAGGCAAAATGAAACGTAATTAACTAATCTTTCCTAATTATGAGCACAAGTGTTTGCCTAAAGGTGAGACATAAAGTGAATCCTGCATTTCTACAAAATCAGCAGCTGGAGCAGTTTGATATTTCAGATTGGGACATGATTTGTCAGCACTGCACAGCTATTGTTTTGAAGGCTTTTTATGAGATAAGATTTGACTGGTATCTCTTGGAGTCATTCAAAAAGGAGCGCATCGTTTGGCTAACACATCCCCCCCAGTCTCCACACAAACCTTTGTAACCTATGCAGTTTGTTTTATTCCAATCCAAAGTGACACATTCAAGCAAAAATTAGCCACATTAGCAGATTTCACACAGGGTCATGCTTTCATTATTACATGCTTACCTTAACGGGATAATGACTCAAACCTGAGGCTGCTTCCGTGACAAAGAATCCTATCTTCTAATTAAGAATGTTCTTTTAAAATGCCTATCTACCTGCAGAATGAACAGTTAAAACCTGAGCTGACAGTGTGCCTAAATCCCCCTGACGCTTGGTAAAGCCAACATCAACAGAAGATACAAATTCACTGTCAAAGAAGCAGCTTCAAGGGGGATAATTAAGGAAATTGCGCCCTGGTTTGTGAGTTAAATGTCCGAGATATAATGTGTCAGCACTGTTTTTTTGAGTGAAATCTCCCTTTAACCTTGGATGCAGCTCACAGAAACGGAACAGATGGCTCCGCTGCAGCCGTTGCTGCATCTACGTCTTATTTTTAATGGTCTCTCTTTTGTTTATCCTGTGTCATCATTAATGTTTTATTTGTCTGACTGTGCTAAGCACCGCCGAGTTTGAATGCACACCGAGAGGCTCTAAATCCTGAATAGACAAACTTACATCTAGGCCACGAACTGTCGCTGCCTTTCTCTTTCTCAACTGATTCGTCTAACTGATGATAACTCGAGAACAAAAAGTGTGTTGGGGATACTTGAATAAAATTCAGTGTCACAACATTGCACCTGTGGTTGATCTCACTTCTGTTGTGTTTTTCTGCGCATCAATTATTTTATTTTTCATTTGGAAATGTATTGAAGTATTGAACATCTCTTGCAGTGTCTTAAGTTCTCAAGCTTTGGTGCTGTTTCCTAACATTACAGCATTTTCATTAAAAAGCATGTGACATAATTATAATGCAGTTACATTTGCAGGGCATACGAAACAGCACAGGGCCAGAATGTAGTCTTGTTTACAAAGAGAGAGACTCCACTTTGGTGTGCATGCAGAGTGTTGAATAAGCAGAATATTAAAAAGCAATCAGAGTCCGTTTAATTCAGCTCTTTACACCAAACACTGCCGTTTCACTGCTCTGCTCCCTTAAACCAGAGGACACTGGAATAAAGTATAACGGAAACTTGATCTTTCTGAGTCGTGCACTCCTAAAGTATAAATAGAGTGCAATTAACGTCACTGCTGCGGGGCAGCGGTGGAGACAGGGCTCTTACCCTGCTAATTTTAGGGATCTTTTGCCCTAGCTTCAACTCTGAAAATGGGTATACTGTAATGCTATACATGCAGTCAGGCAGGTCACACGCAGGGTGACTGGCAGAGACGGCACACAAGACAACAGAGAGCGCATTATTCTGACAGGAAACTCAAATAAGCCTGTTTCTTTTACACATGAGGATTGTTTGGATTGTTGAACCCAAATGTTTAGCTAATGTTTATGGTTGCTGTATAGGAAAAAGGTGTCAAGTTGGTGTAGTTAGAAACACCAGCTGGTTAAGAGGGGGTTCAAGTCACTGTGACAACTAAATTAACCCTGACCTGACCCTTGACCTTTCTGTTAAAGGGTGCCAGATGATTGTGCTAATCACCATGTTTCAACATAAATTAAGTTATTGACGTCGGCAGCATGACCTATAGTGTCAAAAGTCCGAAGGTAAAGAAAGAAAACACCCCTAAGCTGCCTTCGAACAAAGAAAAACGCTCGATTAAGGAGTTGAAATTGTCATTTAGAGTCTTTTTGTTAGCTATCAAAAGAGACACAAGAGAAATGCTGAGGATCCTGAATTCATGAATCTTTCGTGTTCCTGCTCTGATCTGAGGCAAATGCAGCATGACGTATCAGCAGCTTCCCACTAGATGTCAGTGTAGCAGCAAAGAACAATCCATCTGAGGAGAAGTCTTTGTCCCTTCAACACCATGTGAGACTCTAAAACTGTAGCATCTAGTTAATATCAGAAGTGGTGTCAGTTGGTTCATTTTCCCCCCGTCTCTGTCTCCCACCCTGTCGGCAACTCTTTGTGTCAGAAAATGAGAATGAGTTGCTGAGAAGGGCTTTTACCCGGCTATTATACAGGGCTGAATATTCATTAGTAGTGTATTGGGATGAGCATTAAAAAAAATAAAATCCAGGCAGACAGAGTTGCTGATGCCGAGTGTGAGGTCAGCAAAGAGATTAGAATAAAGGCTTCTTCACACGCTCCTGAGGCGTCATGCGAAAACCAACAACAACGCTAACACCTCACTGTTCGCCCTTGTGGCGGTTGGTTTTGTCATGTTGGGTGACCTAAATAAGAACAAATCTTATAAAACAAAGGCTTGTGTGTGCTTATGTATGCCTTTTAGAATTACAGAAAGAGAGCTTTGTTTCATTTCCACTCATATTTGTTTTGTTTTTGCTTCAGTGGTATTAGATGTTAAGGCTAAATTCGCCATTTGACTTGTTCGACACAAAAACAGCCCAAGAATGAAATCTTTCACTAACGCACTGAACGTGATGGATTGCATCTGCTCGTGTGAGGTTCAAACCCCCTTGAATTTTTTCATTTTCATATTGTGAGGTTAAGGTCAGATACTAAAATTAATTTCATACACAGTTGCAGTCCAGCTGTCCTTGGTTTGAGAGTTTGCCTGCAGCCATTTTCCATGCAGTTCTCTCTTGCTAGCAGCCATGCGTTTATGAAGAATTGCTCTTCATAATGTGAGGAGAAAAAAGCAATCTATTTCATGTGAATAAGCATTTCTAAGATATATCACCATTGGATCAAAATATTTAAGGAAAATCTAGAAAAAGGTAAGATCAACATCACGTTTTGGTGGATAAGTAACTGATTAATACTAAATCTACAGACTTCTCTGATGTCAAAGGGAAGATACAATATATTTATTGCTTTTCTAAACATAGAAAATACAGACTAAACAAAAAACAGCAAAAATATAAATACAAGCCTCCCACCCAAAAGGAAAATTTTAAAAATAACCATGTCTATTGCAATAGCAGCCTTGATCACATTAAAACTTTATCTTAAGCTGTTCTTTTTAGGAAAAAATACTAAATAACGTGAAAAAACAAAGGCACATACATACATACACACAGAATAGTAATCTTTGCCACAAAGAAAATTTAGCAAAGGGTCCCAAATCTTATTGAACACACTTCCCCTGTCTTCATTGTGGAATCTCAATCTAAGGTACATTATTTAGAACATGTTAATGGCATTAACAGCTCAACAGCACCACACATATCCCCCTAAAGTGTTACCTGTTATGTTATTGTGCTGTGAAGCTCCTTTGTTGTTACTGAGATAATGTCATATCGTTAAACACTGAGTTGTGTAAACATACAGTATTTTAGGAGTGTCCTCCTATTATTCAGAAAGGGAGTTCTACTCTCCTGGAGCTGTTCTGGGTCCCTGAATATCTGCCAAACAGCTATAATTAGACACTATTATATGGGAGTCTTCACTGATTCAAGGTGCTTATCTTCATTGGAGCCCCCGGGGAGCACAGTGGAAAAAGAGTCAGCCACCAATACACAAGACTAAAAACCTACCTCAGCAGGCAGCCTCCTCTTTGCACCAGTCAGCGATCCAGAGGGGAGATGCTTGCTGGAGGTAAGGCGGGAGGAGGGGCTGGAGGAGGAGGAGAGGGGTGCTGGTAATGGGGGTAAATAGGGGTGATGGGGGATACGGTTGCTATTGGAGATCTTGCCTGCATCACGTCATGTGGGGGGAGGGGGAGAGCGCTCCGGTGTGTGGTTGAGAGAGAAAGAGAGAGAGAGATAGAGAGGGAGGGGGAGAAGAGGAGGGAAGGAGGAGGGCATTAAGGAAGGAGAAGAAGGCAGGGAGTATCAATGACATCAACCAGCAGTATCTGAGGCCGCCCCGACCTGCTAGCAATGCTCTCCCGACAAACGGGCTGAGGAGCAGCCGTGACCCAAGCAGCACGGAGGTGAGGGGCAGAAACGCCGGTGATGTGTGCATGCATCCCCCGCCAAGGCAGACCTTTCTCTGGATTACATTCATCCCCGTTGTTTCCCGAGGAGAGGACGCTTCCAGCTGCAAATCCACCCACATGAATCTAGCAGACAGTAAGGAAGACGGAGCACTTCCTAGCAAGGTAACTAGCATCCTTCATCCTCACTCACTTCGTGCGTGCACCCCACCCTGACGCCTTATTTTCACTTGTCAATTGCCTTTTTTAGAGAACTGATGACATTTCAACCACTGACAGGGTGAAATTTCATCGTTTGGAGACTCTCTGTGTCTCAGAGGCGTCTTTTCATTTCGTGTAAGCATCACTTGAGACTTTGTTTCAAACGTTTGGGTGGAAATCAGTCCGCGAGGGGTTGTGCTGTGTAGACCATGCAGGTTGGCAAAAGCGCTGTGAGTGCGCCTGCCCCCCCCAAGCACCCCCCTCCTTATTGTTGGCTGGGCAGCATGAGGGACCGGGGCAGACTGGCAGAGCAGAGGAGCCTTTGTTCCTCATCCACTCTCGTTTAAAGTGGCTCTTCTCTGATGGCCATTTAAGACACTATGTAGGTTTAACGAGTAATATGCTGAACAGTTTTTTTTTGAAGTCTCAGGAAAAAAGAAAAGAGAAAATAACAATACATTGCCCTCAACAGAAGATAAATAAGCAGCTACATCCTATACATTTGCCAAGAATGTCTGAATACAAGAGAAATCAGAGGAAGTGTTATTGTAGTGAAATTCAAGGGATGCAGCCAAGTAAAAATCTCATTATGCAAATGTCAAACACTTCAGAGGGGCTATCACAGTCATATTATAAATCCATATGTGCTCCTCAATTGATATAATGAATTTCTTAGAAAAGGCACCAGTTGGCAAGGCGGATGGACTGATTTAGCAACTCTGTTTTCTAGACAATAGAGTGGCTGCTGCATCTGCTCCGTTCAAGCTTTACTTAAAACCATCCCATCTGCACATATAGGCAGTGTTTTGTAGTCCATAGACCTCTCATATGTCTATAATTATACGCAGCTAGATTTGCTCTTAACGCAGCCACTCACGCGTGCACAGGCTCAGTGTAATTTAATGATACATCAATTCATCCTGACACATTTTCCGAGGGCTATTGCCTACCCGGGATTTAAATCTCTCCAAATGCCTGTTTAAGTTTTCTGAATTTCCGCTGCGTGGCTTTCATAAAACTGGAAAAATCAAACTGTCGTGGTGAATCTGAGGGAGGTCTTCCTCCTCACACAGATGGGGAATTTTCCCTAGGGCACCCCGCGTTTGCTGGTTATTGTTCCACACCATTTCCACATCCCTAATTATTTTTAATCAGTCATTTTTACACATGAGTTCCTCTCTTTAGTAGATTTTCTGGCCTGAGGTTTCAGCTCCACCTCCAGCCTGGCTGTCTTATACAAGCCACATGCTTTTACATGAAAGAATATAGATATTTGTAGTACTTTGCAGGGAAAAGTCATTTTGTAGAAGGAGAACAACTCAACTGTAAAAATTATCTGTGTCTGAGATCAAATATGCTTCTCCATGAGCTGGGAGATGCTCGGCCCCACAGGTATTCATCTTGGCCCTGTTAGGAGCAGACGCTTATGAAAGCAGTGATGGCATGTGCTCCTTTAAATAGCATCTCACAGGGTTCAACCATAGGCCTCAATGGTTTTCTGCTCCTTTTTAACAGATACCACTGAAAGATCCATCCAGCCTTGAATATGCCGGATGACGTGCGCTCCCAGTGGAGCAGCTTTGGTTTCACGTCAAAGGCCTCATTGAAGTCTTATTCCCAGAACCTGCAGCAGCTTTACCCCATAACTGCTCCGCTCCCTGGTGTTACATGTTGTGCCCATTCGTGGGTTTTGTCAGAATCTTTGTGCGCACTTTTCCGTTTGCTTTGTCGCAGCAGAAAGGTGGAAGGAAGGAGAGCACCCAATAAGGCGTGTATAGCTTTGATGCTGGGAGTGTAGCCACCTGTATTACAAGCAGACAGAAACTTTGTTGTTCTCTCGGCATTGATATTAATTGACCTTTTCAAAGCCCTCCAAACAGTGAGCTTTTGTCTGCTCTGCTCCTTTTCTTGTTTATTCAGGCACTGCTGAGAGCAAAGCGTACAGCATTCAGAATGAAGCCATTAGGGTTGGGCAATGTGAAGAGGAATTATTATAACAGCATTAAGAATAATACAGAGGATCCAGGGTGTGCAATGAAATGATAAATGTCTGCAGCATTTACTGTACTCATTTCACCTTTGTTTAATCGGGGGATGTCCTCAAATACATTGCCCCATTCAAGCAATAAATCTGCATTATTTTTCAAAGGCTTTCTGTGGAATCATATCATAATAAGTAATTAGAACATTTTATTGTTTTTAGATACTCTGGGAGCCAATTTTATTTTATTGTGAAAGCATCAAAAAGGAGCTCTTGTTCAACTCACATACGAGGAGCTTTTATTGACACAATTTGGGGCAGAGTCAGTGCACTTGACATCACTGGTAATGTCCACATGTGACCAAAAGAGGATTGTGTTCATTCAGATTTGCTTTATAACAAAAGTCTAAAATGCTGCAGTGATATTCAAGCAACTAAATGAGATTGGTCAGTCCAGCACACACAATACACTTAGGCAGTAAAATCACACAAAGCAGACACAGTTCAATAGCTGTGTGTTACTGTGTTGTTTCATATTGGGCCACAATAAAACGTCAATTAGAATTTAATACTCCAAACTCAAAATTTTGATTGTGTGAATCACCAGTAATCTGTTTGTTTCCCTCATAAAAATTCAAATTTCAGTTCATGATTTATTCTGCCATATTTATGATTATCATAATGCAGTCTTTTTATTTTAAGACGGTGGGGCGTTTTGAAAATAATAAAAATAACTATGTGCACAATAATTGAAGATTAATGCTGCATTATCAACCAAGCTGTGGTAGAACTATGTAATTATACTGACATTTCAATAAAACACCCGACCTGATAGTTCTATTGTGTAAAGACACCCAGTCTGATGTCGAGGGTCTCTCTACAGCGATCCACCCAGTGCCATAATTATCCTTTTCTCAGTGAGGTGATAATTTGCATTTACATTTAAGCGTGTGTGTCAATCATGTGTCTGTGTGTCCGTGTTTGCACATGAGTGGAGGCTAAGAGATGGGTTGTGACTTGACTGATGCCCTTCACCAGATGAATCAGAGATTCTGATGTGTCAGCACGGATGAATAATGCACACTCCTCCACTACCTCTCTGTTCTTCTTCTTCCTCCCTTCTCCACCTCTTGTCTTCAGTTGTTCTCTTCTCTTTTCATCACAACTGCCACATCTGAAGGCATCTTCACCCCCCCCCCTCTCTTCTTCTCCTCCCGTATGCAAAAAGAGGGCAGCGTTTCTGCGTTACTGCTGCTTGCTGCTGCCGCCTCGCTGTCCTCTGGTCAACCCTCCTCCCTGATTCAACAGACGACTAATTCTTCTCCGCCCGCGTGAGATTTCACTGTTGTCTTTTTGCAGCCGAAGTTTTTCTTCGCAGAACTTTCTGTGACAAGAAACATGTTTCCCTTTTTATTCTGCTGGCATTTGCACTGAAAAAGGCTAAACGTGTTGATGTACACAGCTCATCATCTAATCATGGAAGGTGGGAGTGCAGCCATTGACTCGGTTTGACAGTTACATCCCTGACTGACAGCAGTCATTAAGAGGGTAGGGCTGACTGACAAGATGGCTGACAAAGCAGGAGACAAACTGCCTCATCAGAACTGGGAGGAAGAGTGGGCACCACACGCTTTGAAGTTAACAGTTAGCCGTAGATAAATGTTCAAACGGCAGAATTTTCTAACCACTTTGCTTCAAGCGCTTGACAAGTCCTCAGGAGTATTTTCAACTGTGGATTGAAAAAGGAAATTGGTGCATGCAAAGAGGAGTGGGTGAATTCATTTTTGTTGGATGTGAGCCGAAATTATCTTGATCCTGCAAACACAAAATCACAAGATACATAGGTTTAGAATGAAGCCGTATGATTAATTGTTGATCTGATTTTGCTTTAATGTTGTCTCATGCATAAATATAATGTCTAAAAACAGCCCTATAGGACACAGTTTCTTTCAAAAAGGGACCCCAAACCAAAGTAGACACATAGATTCCAAAAAATATTAATGGAACAAACCATCCAGACATTTCTCCCATGCTTCAGGGAGGAACATAGCAAACTTTTAAGCAGTGAAATTCAACAACTCCAATTTGTAGTCATCAGTGACCCAAAACATTGTTTCATTTACCAGCGGTGTTCTTGACTCATCATGATAATAACAGCACAAAGAAAAAAGGTTCACTCTTGACTTCTCCTAATTCGTATCATTCACACAACCTGCTGCCCTCCTCAATTGTTTTCAAATCTAAAAATTGCAGAGGCCTGAGAGAAGGGAGGCATTCCTTCTTCAATCATGCAGCTAAAGACACCTGACTGCTTGTTGAGTTTGCTGAAACATAAGGTTAAATACCATAACTGTGTTTGATTCAAATAAGTGCTTATGCAACAGCAGAATTTTATCTCTATATTTAAAACCATTTTTTAAATTAAGTCTTTGATCAAACCAAGGCCATTATCTCATTATTTTTTACATTGTAGGACAAAAGACACTCATGGATAAGTTAGCTTAATCCTCATAGCCTTGTGTGGTATTCTTTATAAAGTGTAGCTCTATTGCTATCAGTGAGTTGAGTTGACTGCTTTCATCCAGGCTGCAATGTCTCAACAACTCTGGGTGCTGTTGATTTTTGTCCTGGACCCCATAGGATGTACCCTAATGACTTTGGTGATCTTCATCTTCTGATTCTTCTTCTAGTCTTTCCTGAAATTGATCTGTGAATTTGTGTGAAATGTCTTAAACGCTGTATGATGCTTACATGATATTTGGTGCAGACGTTTCAGTTCCTTAAGGAGGAGCTGTAACTCTTGATGAAGCCTGTCATGTCCAATTTTTAATATTGCCTCTAAAATAGCATTAGCAGAATAATAAGTAGCCTCAACTGTTCTTAGTTGTTAGTGCTAATTTGGAGATGTTAACATGCGAACATAGTAAACTAAGACATTGAACAATCTACATGTTTCAATTGCCTCCCATTAGCTTAATAGCCATGTCACTAGGCAACCCAGTCTCAGACATAAAAACTCACAGAGCAACTAGTATTGCAGTCTTTCTGAGTTCTTCGACATGTCAAGCTAGCAACTATTTTAATGTTGTAGTAGTCTTCCTACCTTTTTAACAGGGATACACCAATTCTACTTTTTAGGTCCTGATACCGATATCGATACCTGGGCTTTGGTATCTGCTGATACCGATACTAGCTGATCCGATTCTGGTATTGATTTAATAATCTCTATTCCTTAATGTGAGGAAAGAATCAGGTTTTGGCAACTTCAGGCTTTTCTGACTTTGTAAACCAAAATAAAATGAACATTTTTAAACTGACAGTATAATTATTCAAGAGATTATAAATGTGTACCAGCAGTTTGGTGAGTTAATCTTCATAACCAACAGATATTACGATTCAACTGTAAACCTCAGCAGTAGATAAGAAACATTACCGCTGCACATGTTACAAGTATCCGGCGGAGTTGTTAGCAAAAGAAGCGTGTACCTAAATTGCAGAGCCTCTGTAGTTATCCTCCATCATGCTCCAACGGGCAAAAATGCACAGACCGTCTGATGCTGATGACGTAGGGACATCATCAGCGACATGGCTGTTGGAAACACAGAAAAGCATAGAACTGAGATGAATAGATCTGCTATATATCGGCACCATATATCGGCCTATTGTCACCGATATCCGATCTAGCTTTTTGAGTCCGATCTAGCCGATATCCGATACCAGGATCGGATCGGTGCATCCCAACTTTTTAATATATATCAGTTCTGTTAACTTTTCTAAGTTTACTCACCTAGCTGCTGACATAACCGCTGACTGTTAGCCTTGTTTAAATGTCTTTGTTTGAGAACTTCTTCTTTAATAATATACAGTTTTTATTGAAAAACAGCTAACAAACAGACTTGGGCTTGTGTGAAATATCCAAACCAAGTGCTCTCTGTTGTATTCAGCTCTCCAAATCAAAGAACAGAAAGGTTTTGGCGTGCCCCCGTATGCCAGTAAATGAAAGAATATCTTTATTGCATCAGCAAAATGGCTCTGCTCTACAAAAAGACCTTGCAGGGTGGAAAGGGAGCAAAGTCCAGGAAACTTGTGGCTCACTTCCATCCTCATAACTCACAGACAGAAAACTTGAAAGCCATAAGATTAAACTCTCTCTGGGGTCAACACTCTGCAGTCTGTTCTAAGTTGTGTGTGCGTGCAGGTGGAGGTAGTGAGGGCTGGTTGACATGGCACTTGAAAACAGCCACACATTTGTTTGTGGCATTTCATGATTACTCTGTCTCCACAGCGCTGAAGGATGTCAGGTTGGATGAAGTATTTGTTTGACGGGGGTGAGAGTAATGGCCAGTCATTGGTGGAAAGCATCCACGCGCAAGTCTGTTACCCTTGACAAGCATTTTATCTCTTCACTTACAGAGACACACTCTCTGTCTGATTCCAGCAATGAGACGGAGGACAAACGCAGCTTTTCTACCCCATTACTCTGGTTTTCAATTCTATTCACAACTTTATCACCCCTCAAGGAGAAATTCATTTGGCGTCACAAATCTCATCTCCATCAGGAAGTCATGCAATGGCTGGTTAGTGACAGAACTGCTAAGGCCCGTGTTGCACGTAAATAGGATTTGTTCTGAAGCAGGCACAGAAATGGAGTCTATTCAAGAGTGAATTTTTTAAGCTAATGGCCATGTAGGTTGTGAGTAATCAGCTTCTGTGGGGACATTTTTGTGCCGTACATACACTTTGCACTAAACACCACAAACCAAACAGCGAAGAGTGGGAAATGTATGCTAATGTTCTATAGATGATCTCAGTGTTGTTGCAGAATTATGTTGCAGTTTTGAGATAATGAGCTCTCAGTGGACAATATATCATGTGACCGAGACAGACAGGTGATACCATGGCAGCTCGTATTCACTGGAGAGTCGGATCATAGGGAAACACAACAGAGAGTCTCAGGTAAATTAATGGGCACTTCCCAAAGGGATCCAAGATACTTTACATAAGCAAAGAAAGAATATAAAACCCATGTGAACATGCAGCACATGTGCTTGTGTGGCGGCGCTGTGTAGCACCAGGAGTGTGTTTGAAATGTCTGTTATATGATTGCAAAGGATGATTATATATATTCATTCTATAAATCAATATCAGGATGAATCTATTTGAAGTCCATGCACATATCATACATTAAAGACATCCCTGTTGGAAAATTTATCTGAATGATCAATCAATACGAGGTTATTAAAACAGAGCTCTGTGTTTCTCAAGGCTGCTGTTATCAGTCTCAGGACAAGCTTATCAACACGCTCCCGAATCTGCTTAGCACAACCCGACTTTGTCTCCTGACTGATGTGTACGTTTTGTTAAAAAGCTGAAACGGGGAGGGAAAAATAGCTGGCATGTCTCATTAATGAAGCACAGTTGAAATATGATGATGGCCGGGATGATGACAATGACGTCCAGGGAGATGAAGGTGTTCTCTGTTGTCAGGGAGCCTCAGTCCTGCTGCAGGAGAAGCTCACTAATTGGCTGCGGTGTGTCTTGCCTGGCAGTTATTTTACTTGTGTGTGTGTGTGTGTGTATGTGAGAGAGAGGAAGAGAGTTGCTCAATGGACTTTCAACTTTTAATCAATCATTTGATTGAAGAATGATGGTCAAGCTTTGGGGGAAGACAGCCATGAAGATGTTACTAAATAGATTTGATATAGATTTGACAGACAGGCAGACAGGCAGACAGGCAGACAGACAAGACAGACAGGCAGGCAGGCAGGCAGGCAGGCAGGCAGGCAGGCAGGCAGGCAGGCAGGCAGACAGGCAGGCAGGCAGGCAGGCAGGCAGGCAGGCAGGCAGGCAGGCAGGCAGGCAGGCAGGCAGACAGACAGACAGACAGACAGACAGACAGGCAGGCAGGCAGGCAGGCAGGCAGGCAGGCAGGCAGGCAGGCAGGCAGGCAGGCAGACAGACAGACAGACAGACAGACAGACAGATTGATTCATTGATTGATTGATATTCCTCACCTGTCTTACCCCTTTATATCCACTTGATTGCCAAAAGCAGCTTTTTCATTATTTAGTAGTTAATTACGAGGCTAAATTATGCATGAAAATACTAATTACAAGCTAAATCATATATTAACTTCTAAAATAACAAAACTTATCCGACAATAATTTATTAAAAATACTTTTATTCAGAGTGTTTTGGATTTATGCAAAGAGGCAAACAGTGCAGCTTACATTTTTATTAGGGATTGGACCTGTAATTGGATAATTCATACTTCTCCTCTCGTATGTCAGAGCTGTTTAACAATTAGGGATGTACATGCAAGTGCATAACTATGTGGACATCAGTATGTATATACAGTTCTCTCTCCTGCGAGGATAGGAGTCTGTGCCAGCCTCAGATATGCTAATTGGACAGTGAGTTGACAAGGACTCAACCATCAGCCTGCGTAATGAGCCGCTGCACAGAAGACGTGCCGCCTCTGAAGAGCGAGCAACAGAGAGAGGGGAGGTCGCCGAGAGTGAAATTACAAAATGTGTTTGGGTGTTTGCAGGCTCCGTTGTGTCGTTTCAGTTGAGTGAATGTTGTGTAGGGCCCTGCAAATGGACATGGCACGGGTCTTGTTCGCCCGCAGTTATCAGGGGAAAACTTTTACCTGTATCTGCAAAATGTCGATTTCGTTTGCATGAAAGAGAAAAGACAGCCACGTTTCAGCTGGATGACATTGCATTTTTGGCATTACCCTGAGGGCTTTGAAAGAGGTTTATGAGCCTAAGGGGTTGAAAAATTGACTCAGCTCACGGAGAAGCAAGTAATCCCTCAACTTATTTGAAAGCATGAAAATTGTCAAAATTGAAGCTGTGAGGTTTGCGGCCATCAGTGTGTGACGCATGGCTTCCTTTTAAAAGCAGATTTGGGACATGTTAAAGCATAAGGTTTGCAGGCATAATCACACTGGCTCTTTCATAACTTGACTTTCTCACCTGTGTCAGAAAATGTAAGAACCAACACAACATTTAGCTGAATCAGGTCAGTTATGGGACTGTGTCCGCAGATGCAATATATTAAAAGATATGGAAATATTTATAACTCTATTCTGCCTCTCTTATCTTTTTTTTATATTTTTTTTTATATTTGAGGCTAAAATGAAAAGTTACATTATTTTATAGGTGATAAGTGTTTGGTGGGTGAGAGAAGCAACTATAGGAAATAGGTGGCGCTACAGTGGAGTCAGCTTAAAGGGCCATCAGATGTTGAAACCTAATGCACTGTAGTTACATGTATTTGAAATGCATATTGTAGTACATTATATTTAGTAAAAACAGGGCAATATATGGAAGATACATCATGTTGGGACTTCTCCATCACACATTCTCAGTTAAGATAGATGTTAGATTTACTGAGTCTTCCTGCCAGCAGGGCTAACTGTAATTTCTTCTTAACCTACTGCCTCCCTCTCTTCTGATCCCCTGCAATAATCTGCCCTATATGTACTTTTATACCATTTGGTAATACATTTCCCGCTCAGCGGGAGCCGCTCCATCTGTTGCTGGGCTCATCCAAGGCCGATGCCTCCATTACTGGATGCCTCTCTGGCTATGTTGGTTTTGTCTGACCTTGGAGCCCCGTAAAGATGCGTGGGTGTACATTTGCTGCACTATTGTCGGTTCTGCAGCAGCTTTGATGCGTCCTAGACATGCAGAGATTGAGGTTAAAGGGAAACTTAGTTTGGTTGTTTTTGCACATAAATGTTCAGAGAGAGAGGGAGGTAGGTTTCAGTCACGCATTCTCTCTCCTGTCTTTGTTCCTCAATCACGAATCTGTTTGTGGTCCAGGGCACGATGTCAATTAGTGATGAGAAAAATATGCAGCACATCTGGAACTTTTTTGAATGTGGAACAATGATCCATCAGCTGAAATGGTCAGAAATGCTTGTGTGTCCAGAGTAAGGTTGATAACTTCCTCACCTCTTGCTCAGATCAGTCGGTTGAGCCTGACATTGAAGACTTGGCACTTGAAATGAGTAGGAAATAAAAGTGTTGATATCTTTCACTTTAAGATAAGCAGAAGTTTGTCAATTTTGAAGTACTCTGTGCACGAGTCGTCCACAGCGTTAGCTGCAGGTGATCGGTTAATTAAATTGTGGCCTGGAGCAAAACTCGTGCTCCCTGCCAGAGAGAGCCACAGAGAGGATGTGGGTGGATAGATACTGTGTTTCAATTCTGTATTCTTATGATCCAAAGAAAACTATTTTTATGATTCATGTCTCATTATTTCATGATAATAAGAAGATCATGCTGTTTTTTCTGAAGATCACATAATGAAGTATAAAAGGAAACTTTCCTGTGGTGCCACAGACGTATGAGAGAAAATTTAAAGCTCAAAGAATTGAACTCTCCCTAGATCAATACCTATAGAAGATTTCATCATCGAGGAAGGTACGAAATATGCTAATATATGTACAATTTTTTAAAAACCTTCAAATGTTATAAATTATCATTTTAAATAAGGACCATATAGTCTACCTGACTAAAAATGTACACGCAGACTGAAAGAAATAGAGAAATTAATAAGATATCAGAACACCATTATTTTATTCCCCTCTACTTATGAAAGGCATTTGTCTTCAAAGGATTAAAAAAAAAAACATTGTACAGTAAAAAGACTGAAGAACAATGCAAATACACAGAAAACAGCTCTTTTGTGATGAGCAGGTAAGAGGGAGGTGCTCCCCAAGGAGGCGTAGGAAGAAGAGGGATTGGATTAGTCGTAGGAAGGACTAGTGCCAGGTGGGAGTCATATTCAGGATACCTCCAGATGAACCCTGGGCTCCTGGCAACAATTGTGTCTGCGTTAAATACCAGTTTGCTTGTTTGAAACGTATTTTATACATCTTCTTTAGATCCCTTTCTTAATTTAGAATGATTACACATTTTAAGTTTCTGTGATGGTTTGTTGGATATTTTAGGGTCAGATACAAGACAGATAAAGCTGGACACAAACACTAAAGAGTGGTACCAGAAAGTATTACATGAAAGAAAGCACACTGTATTTTTTATCTACTTTGCTTTTTTTCAATTGTTAATGATTTAGGGTGTAATTAGTGATTCCATTAATAATGACGTTTAACAGTTCATTGAATTAAATAATTGAAAATAATAAATAAAATCGTTATTAAACACAGGATAGCTCAATATTGTTTTTGTTTTTTTCCTGTTTTGTCACCAAGAATAATTCAATTTGATGCAACATGAACTGGAAAAAACAAGCTGCTCAATATTTCTCATTAAAGAGGTGAAAAGGGCAGGATAAACACCTGAAAGAGAAATGGTTGTTACTTTTTCCTTCTGATCTGACTAATCCAAAAACTTGTTTTTCTCATGAAAACCCCAAATAAATAATTACATGCATGGGCTTCCCTTCTGTTTCTGCAGGTCTGGTGTGGGATTTCTGTTCTATGAGTCATATTTGCTCCAAGCAGTGTGATTTGAAACTCAGGCGGCTACCTTGCTTGTTCCCTCAGGCCTCCGGGAGAGTTGTTGCCATTTGTCAATACTTCCCATGAACTCTTTTTGGAACAGAACTGTGACACACACATTCACTAATTTCAGAATCCTGCAGCATTAAGCAACACTGATAGAGATTTTAGTTGCGGCACCCAAGTCTCCGGATTCATTGATATTCAGGGCAGAGAATCGCTGTGTTTGAGTGACAGGTGTGTTTTCTTGTTAGAGAGGATCCTCAGATAGTTTATTTCCACTGCTAAAAATGTAACCAGGGCGGTGCAGCTCATGCCTGCAGTAAGCCGTGCTTCATCCTGTGCTTCTGATCCTCAACGTCTGTGAATGTGTGTGTGTGTTAATGCAAGTGTGTGTGTCCGCATACTTGTGTGTCTCTGGGCTGTGTGTTTAAGAGAGAAAAGGGAAGTGTGAGAGAGTGCCAATCTCCCCCATGATGCTTTGCCATCTGCCATGTTTATGTGTGTGTTTGTGTGTTTTTACTCAAGTGTGTGTTTGTGCATTTGTGTGTATAATTTTGGAGTGCCATGCGCCCATAGAGGCTGAGGTCAGAGGAGACGTGAGGTAATATCAGTCCCAGCCTGTCCTTATACATGGTTCTAACTCTAAACTTTTTTCCTCGGCAAGCTGGTGCACAAAGCCATGCATAATTCAACACAAGGCTATTTTTATTCTGAAAATATAAGAGAGCGCTATAAGTTCAGAATCAGTGGTAAAAGTTTAAAAGAGGACACATGACAAAGGAAGCACTCTCACTTCGGGTCCCTCTAAAGCTTTGTGATGCCAAACAAAGCCTTTGTTTTTGTTTTTTGCCCATTGTGTTCCCTAAAGAATAAAAAAGTCTCTTCAGATTCTTTGTTTCCGAGCCAGTATCACAAAATGCATCCACACATTTGCTCACAGCGTTCAGTCCAAATTAAAGCTAAAACAATTAAAGCACTCCGTTTCCACTCAGGTGTAGTGACTATCACACAGCTAGTACGTTGCCGCAGGAAACAGATCTGATCCTTCTATGAGCGCTCCTAGCTTGTTGTCATGGAGACAGGCCTTGGGAGACCATCTCAACCCACTTGTGGTGAAAGGCATCATGGGTAAGGGGGTGGGGGTGGGTGGGTGCAGTGGGTGCGAGGTGAGAAAAACAAACGTGTGATCTTGCAAAGGTCCCCAGCGGTGCAGGGGCAGGTTGGATGCCACCAAAACAATGTTATTTCATCAGCCTGATGGAGCACAATAACCGGTGTGCATTTCACCACCTGAGCTGTGGTGTCATTATCTACCTTCCCGCAATAAATACCGCATGTATCCCCATCAATCTATCTGTCTGGCTGACCATCTGTGTTGTCACGCCGAAAATGTAATAAGACCAACCCCTGCTGTCTTTCTCTCTGGATGCAGCACCAGATGATCAGGCAGAGCAGGTTGTCGTAGCTGTGAGGGGGCTGTAGAGACTGGAGATAGGACTGACTCATGAGAATATTCATGCTCATAATGCTTTAATTCGGCATCTATGGCAAGCAACAGTGCACAGACGTGTTCTATCTAAAGCAAGAGCATGTTTGGAAAGCGTTAAAAAAAATCATTAGAACATGCCCAGACATGCCCAAACCAGCCCATGGTTGGTGGACTGCTGCGTCTGTGTATCTGTTTTGGCTCGCTCCCTCAACATTTGCAGCTGTAGGAAGCTCTAAACCCTCTTTTGTTTGAACTGTGTCAATGGACCAACAACAGCTGTAGCAGCCAGTGCGGGGCAGCTGGGGAAAGAGGAAGAGGATTTGGATACAAGCAGGGGTTAGAGTGTGCATAGAAAGAGTAAGGAGATGAATGGTAGGATGCTAGAAGGAGATGACATCAAAGGAGGAAAGGAGGGGAGGAGAGGAAGGGGGATGAAAGGAGACAGGAGAGGAGAGGGGAGTAGGAGGATGTGAGGGATTCATGAACTAGAAAAAATGACTTCATACTGAGGCTGAGAAATGACCAAGTGGCAACCTCCGGTTCTGAAAAAGTAAACTAATACAGAAATGCTAAAAAAAAAGAAGTTTACTGAGTGTCCATTTGAGGCTGGCTCCAGCTGCCAAGGAATTCCCATTAGGTCTCATGGAAAGTTATCCAATTTCACAGCAGATATAAATATATTTACAGCCTGGACAAAAAACTGTTTTGGTGTAACATTTCTGTTCACTGTACATAGATTTTTTTAAATGCATCTGTTAAGATAAGTTAGACATAAAGTAGTATAATTAGGGGCACAGCAGAGTTGACAGACAGGTGTATGTAGTTATTTGTTTGCAGGCCTAACTCAGATCGCCTTCTTTGTCTAGGTAGTCATTATTTCCAATATAGTGACTGTCATAATTGGGCCAAGCGGCAAACTCCGGTCTCAAACGATGAAGCCAATGCGGAAGTGCTACAAACTGCAATACATCGAAAATCCGCTTGAGGCTGGCTGCAGAAACACCGGAAACCACATAGATATGAATGGGAAAAAGACGATCTTTGCAGCATTAATAAACATGTTTACAGCCTGGTTCAAAAACCGGCTTGGCCCTACAAAGCCAATCTCTCTAATGGCACACACTGTACGGGGGTGAATTTTTTTCTAATGTGACGGTTCAGAAGATATGAGTTTTGCCCAAGTAAGGATATGACTGACGTGACTCCCGGTCGGGAACACACAGCTATTGGCTAAGAGGCTCAAACTACGTCACACTCTGCCTAGTTGAGTTCCGCATTACCAATATGGCTGCTGCCGTCGATTTGCTTCAAAGCAGCTCTCAGGAACAGATGGGTGACGTCACGGATACTACGTCCATATTTTATACAGTCTATGAATTGGGCTCAAACGGCCTGAAGACCAATATCTCAGAGACTATGTTCATGTTTTACATTTTCTCTTGAAATGACCTTTACAATGGAAGACAACCAGAATGGATTGTGTATAGATTATTGTTCTCCAGTGAGATTGGCTCAGAAGGTTTTCCATTGTTGCAAAGTCCTTGCTCATAATGGACTCTTATGGATTCTGTAACCATTATAACAAAGAGTCAACATTCTATAGACCTGCTTTCATTTTTTGATAACTTTTGTTATTTTAGGAGATTTAATAATAGAATATTGATTAAATTGATTGCAATGTCAAAACAAGAATCACAGTCTGTGGCTTGCGTTACTTATCCTCCCAGTGTACAATGGGTCCTTGATGAACACGAAAAATCCGATCTATGTTAATCCAAAAATACAAAAATGTGGGGATATCTGTGTGATTACAAGGTGAAGTTGGGTAATGTCAGAAAGATATTCTAGCAAATTATTGATCTGAGAAGGTCGAATCGGTGAATATCTTTCTTACTTTACCCAACTTCACCTTGTAATCATACAGATATCCCCGCATTTTTGCATTTTGGATTAACATAGATTTGATTCTTCGTGTTTATCAGGGAATGTAAAAATCCATAATAGGAAAACAACACAAAATCCAATTTTATTGCTATATTTTAATGGCAAACGGCTTTTGTTTGTTTGTTTTCAAATCTGCTACATATTTTGAAAAAAGAAAAAATCCCATTCTTTTGTTTTTCGATTTGCGTTTCAGAATTGGAGATAGAATGAACGGAAGGTACACGGAACATAATGACATTTTCCTTTCTTATACTGCATTCTCTGTTAGCTATAGAGACTTGCTACAGCACAGAAAATTCCCTGTTTTCATTCATTTAAACATTTTTACTGTAAACATAATTGTTTTTTAATTTAAATACAGAGGATGTCAAAATGTCTTGCAACTTCATTGATGCATTTCTTTTGTTCTGTCTGTTTGGTCAAAAAAAGATCTAATAAAATCTCAAGTATTAAAAAGAAAAGGAGATTGGAGTGAGAGGGAATGAGAAAAGAGGGGATGATTGAAAAGAGATGGAGGAGGTGGAGGTTCTAGGAGTACCATGACTAATAGAGTAGCAAGATCAGGCTAAGATTAAGGATTAGGTTGAGGGTGACTGTCTATAGTCTAGGGCGAACAGAGCGGCCCTTGTCAGCAGGTGAAAGACAACATGGAGGGCTGAATAAACAGAGATTGATAAATAGGGTTAGACTGGGGTCACAGCATGATACAAAGGCCCTTTCAAATCCACCACACAGGGCGAAGGAAGCAGACGCTGCAACATCGGAGGAGTACCTAATGTTTCAGTGGCCGTGTGGCTCCACGCAGAGCAGTATTCCTAGTTAGATTAACCGCTGCAAATTGAGTTTCCGTAAGAGGAGAATTTACTTAACATGCTGCCAATGGTGCTTGAATGAGCTCTGATCTGATTTCTCTTATCACATTGTTCAATTGAAATGGGCGACGCTGAAAGCTTTTCTATTCGACGTCTATTACGCGGCGTCAGATAAGGACGAGGGCAAAGCGGCGTGAAAATAAAGAGCCTGTATCAGATAGTCGGCTATGTTTTTTAGATGAGCTATTTTTAGTATAGGAACTGGCAGACAGTAATGTGTTGGAGCAGGTCATTAGCTCAATAAGTGGTTGGAGGAGTCTTTGAATATGTATCTCACCAGAAATGCCTCTTTCATTTAGTGAAGGCGAAGAAGGGTCAGCCCCTAATCCCTGCTTCTCCATTTCCGAACGTGCGTTGGGGCTGTCAGGGTGAAAGCGCGCTTGCGGGTGTTTGCACATATTTATGTTTCGATCACAATGTGGCCTGTCACCTGAGAATACATATTGTGTCTCCCCAAGAGAATATATGTTATCCTGTGCTGGTATCTGACATGTAAGAGTGTGATATATGACAGGTTAACAAAGGCTCCTTTCTCATTTGGCCTCCCCACCTGCGTTCTGACACATCAGGCGGAGGAGTGGGGGCCGAGAGAGCTCGATAGGACTGTGGAGTTATTGACTCCCAGGCGGGAGCTTCAGCACAGCTTGTCTAAATCTCCGTAAGCAGACAGAGCTGAATTATGTTCCGACTTCCAGATGTGTGCCACTGCGTGTGTTGTGCGAGGAAAAAGAGCAAAATACAGAGAGATCCCCCCCAGGGCTGGGGATTAACAAGAAGGGGGACATCTATTAAAGCAGCAGTTTCTGCTTTACATTTGCTGTTATTGAATTTTGCTGCATTCCTACTGACCCCTCAATCCTCTTTGTTTAAGTGTTTTCCATTACCATGGCACACTCTGGATGTATTATTGCATTAACACTTTTATGTGCCACCAGAACAGTAAAATACTGAACGCTAAGAAGGAATTAGGCCACAGCTAAAGTGAAATGAAATTATGGGGACATCTGAAGAAAAAAGACACCCTTAAAAATGTATCATTGCAGCTCATTTCACGGCTCACTAGAAAAGAAGTCTTATTAATACAGAAGCAGTATGCCCAAAACTATTTCTGTCTGTTTCTTGTCCTGTGTTGTGAAGCAAAGGCTCCATTGTTCTGGTATTAGTTCAGTCAGAGCTGGCCTGCTTGAGCTGTTAATCCCAAGTCAGAAGTGCTCTGGCTAAATCAAAAGGCCTAATCCTGCATTAGCATGCATTTGTCTTTAATTTTCTTCATGAGGATGTTCTCTCTGCATCTGCATGAATTATTGTATGTTTTCCCTCTCTCCTGATGGCGCACTGACATTTCGGCTGCCTTTTCTGAAAGCAGAACGATGAATCAGAGATGGAGGGAATATGCCTTTCATTCGTCTCAGCTGACCTTTCCATTTTTTTTGTCTGCAGAGTGCTTACCCCTGTTGAGTGTCATCCTACTCGAATACCCGTCATCTCCATCCAACCCACGGTGGTGCCATGCCTCTGCCCAGGACAGGTGGAGTCCTGTCCAGGAGGCCTATCCAGGGGCTCCGCCTCAGCCCTCCTCCTCTCTGTCTGCTGTTGCCATTAATTATCTTGATAACCAACCCACTGAGCAGTGTACATGGAGGACTAGGTATGATCGATAGATCCGTCTGCCTGCCTGTCTGCCTGCCTGCCTGTCTGTCTGTCTGTCTGTCTATCTATCTATCTATCTATCTATCTATCTATCTATCTATCTATCTATCTATCTATCTATCTATCTATCTATCTATCTATCTATCTATCTATCTATCTATCTGCCTTTTTTCTGGCTTAATTTCAATGAGTCTTTACTAAATATAAACACTTATTCATGAGATATATTTTATATGACACAAATACACCACAAAAGGCAATAATAATTGATCAGATTTGTATAGCACTCTTCATGTACTCAAATTCCCTTTACAGAATTAAAAAAGAGGTACAACTATCTACCAAGCTGAATACTTCACAAGCTGTCAAGCTAACTAACTGTATCTCAGATATCTTGCTATCCGTCTATGTGCTAGCTATCTTGTTTCATACATACATTTCAGGGCATTTTTCCAATTAAATTCTGCTAAGTACTTAGAAATATAATATATGTTATATGATACATCTGTGCTTGATTAAATGCAGTACTTATCTAGTTGTCTGCCTTCTTAACGTTCTACCTTGATAGCTAGCTACTCTCCTTTTAACTAAAGAGCCTAAAACTAGAAAACTTAAAAAAACTATCTGTTTAGCTACCAGCTAGCTATATGACTGAAGAAGTACTGATACACTTTTGCTGAGCTACATAAGTACTGAAGTTCTTATATATTCTATTGCATGTTATTTTACATAATTAACTACATATGACTCATTATATCTCTCTATATGTCTATATTTGACGATGTACATCTATAGATGGATAGCTTGATTATTTTCTCTTCTTTTCCGCCTCTTCTTCATTTAAATAACAGCTGGTATATTATCAGCAGTAAATGCTGTGTACAAGGTGTGAGTGTGTGTGTGAGTGTGTGTGTGTGTGGGTGTGTGTGTGTGTGTGTGTGTGTCAGTACATCAGCTCTGGACTGTGTCCTTCTTAATGTGTTTTGATAAGCCAGGAGGTCCCATCACCATGTTTCTCATCATCTCCTTGATTACAACATTTCCACAGATTTCCTGCCTCAGTGGTCCACACACAGAGACGCATACGCACACACACACCCGCACCCCCACACACACACACATGCTCACACACATTCAGGTTTCACTGCTAAGAAAATTAAACCAAGGGGTTATTTTTTTTAAGCTGAATCCGACCAAAGATCGAGTTATAGTATTTTAAATTTCTTAAAGAATGACTTGATGTTTGCCCCTTCTTCATTTGGGTAACTAATTTGAGGCCATGAGTCTTTGAGAAGACTAGCGTCATTTCAACATTATTTTTACATTCAGTGAAGAGGCAGAGTTACACAACACCCAACTTTCAATGGAAGTGTTGTGGGATTGAAGAATGCTGCATTTGGACCTCCTACAGTTTAACTTTGCAGAACTGAGAGAGGTGTTAAAAGCTCTATCTTCAGCCTCTCTAGCTTCCTATGAAGCCAAACAGGCAAAGAATTTCATATACAGCATACTAAGATGCTCTCACTCTTCTGCTAACAATATATCTGCTAAGAGCTACAAAATCACAGTGAAAAAAAAGTGATAGCGTGGTCTATAATCCAACTGTAAGCATGTTGAATAGTTTATTTCTTTGTCAGGACCACCTGTAATTAAATGCTTGGCACATTCATTTTCAAGATGTCGATTTAATTTAATGCCAATCAGTAGTTAAGCTTTGTGGATTTTATTTCACATTCACTGTGTTTTTCCCTATTTCTCCTGAAAGTTGTCCAATATTTATGACTTTTGCACACACTGAACGAGCACATTCTGAATTCTAATTGTGTCAGGACAACATTGTTGGGCTGTTGAATAGAAATAAAGTTTACTGCAAAGTCACGCAGACACAGAATTCTTTATTACCCCAAGGTAATGCATTAGAACCTGTGAACAAGATTGTCTGCACACTAGGGCCCCTTGACAAGGAAAACAGTAACTCTTAACAAAATGTACACAGTGTACTTGGTTGTGACTGGATTCCCAATTATGGACTCTAGTACAAATTTTAAATTCTATGAATTTGGATAGAGTGATGATCAATCAAGTAATAAGGGAAAAAAAGTTAAAATGATGAGTGAAATGTTGGAAGCATAACAGACATGCAGTCATTAAAAGTGGCAATTTTTTTTTAGGTATCCTGTGTCTTTGTATTTTGAGAAAGTAATAAACTCACCTCAGACGAGACACTTTTCCATTAGCGTTTTCAGTTATATAAAAAAAAAAACGGTATAATATTTCCCTCACAAATGATCCCCACTTAACTTCGGGGAACCAACACTGTCAAAATCATGCAAATATATTCAGGATTTAATTGTCTATTTATCAAATCTTCACATTCTTCTTTGAGATAGGCTCACAAATCAACTTTGAAATATCATTCTACCTCCTTGAAGCTACACAGCACATAACCGGGGGCCTCATTATCTTTGTATCACAGAATTATTTCGGTTGCACAACATTTGGCTGCGAGATGCAAACAGATTTGACAGCAAAGAAATACAAACAGGAAGGGATGCATTATTAAATGTGGCTTACAGGCTTGTCAGACCACAGCTGGTTGCTCTTGATGCCTTGGCCATAAGAAATGTTTCTTTAAGGGGTTAGGTACAGCACATTTTTGCCGCAGATACTAGTTCACCTGAAAGAACTCTGAAAATCACAAATAAAACTTTGTTTTTTTTACTCTGTCTTTGACAAAAGTTTGACCTCTGGGACATTTTTTTAACACGTTTTCTGCTCAATTACATGCTCACACTACTACTCTGTACCTGCTGGCTCTAGTCATACCTGAGCACAGCAGCAGTCAGTCAGTCAGATGATAACAGGTTACAGGGGTGTTTCATTATAACTAGGCTGGTGGTAGATCAGTGTTGGATCTACAGTGAGAGAAACCAGCATTTAAAGAGACGGAGTTGCTCATTAGGTGCTCATTTTTTTAAAGGCAGGTTTCGAGAACTGTCCGCTCATAACAAGTCTCTGTTCAGTGCAAATCCATCCAGAGCTGATGCCTTGCAGGGCTTTTCCCTGGCTCTCAGAAGAAGCTTAAGTAGTAACATCGCCAGTGGGGTCGGTTTTTTTTTTCTTCTTTTGGTAAGGATTGATGTTGGAGTGCTTTTGAGAGTACACAGTTTTGGACTCAACATGAAGCCAATGAAACCGTGTAGAAGCGCACAAAATTCATTCATAATCCCACAGCAAGCTGAGACGAGGTTTCACAGCCGTGACATTTTTTGGACTTTTGATAGTACAAATTCGCATATTGTTGGCAGAGTAAACGGGCAATTTGCTCAATACTCTTCGTGCCTTTTTAAAGATTGTAACAGGCAGGAAATCTCCTGCTCTAGAGTCCCAAAATGGTGGCATAAATTTGCTCTGATTGACTACACTGAGCCAGCTTTTTGCTTCTTCCTGTTGAGGATTATGGCAAGCATAAAATGAAACCACTCTAATGCTGACATTCAGAGTGGGTCTTTTGGAGTGCAGCAGGCCAGGCACAGGAGCAGTCTTTTGACATGGCGTTATTGCAGTTACTGTCGAGGCAGTGTAGCGAAACTGGAAAGTAGTCTGCATGACTGTTAGCTAGAGGAGTGTGCAGGAGCAGGAAAGCATATTTCAGAATTTGCCAGCAGTTATTCTATAGGCGTTTTTTTTTTTTTTCCTTTTTCATTCCTGTTCTATCTTCAGAGGAGAAGTGAATCAACACAGCAGGACCTCACCCACCCAGACACACGGGGGGGAGTGGGAGGAGGGATCCAGGTTGCCATGGTAAGGGTCATCCTGACTTCACCCTGATGGATAGCAGCGACTCTGTAGCTGAGGAGGAGTTAAGCTGGGCACCATGGCAACAGGCCACAGACCGATAGCAAGGGGTGGGTGCGTGAAGTTGTGTGATTGATCTGACTCAGCCACTGTGAAAAATATAGGTTCAGTACTGTTGGCTCAATATCGGACTTGGAAATTGCTGTTTTCTTTCAGAGGGCAACTACTGCACTTACATCTCACATCAGATGAAACAAAACAGCCGATATTGTGCAAATGCTCTCCCTGGAGCAAGTGAATTAACACAGCTGATGTTGGTATATTCAGTGTATTTGATAAGATCATCAGAATCTGCAAGTGCAAATTCCCTTTAGGGGTGTGGAGAACAAAATGACACCTCTGGTATTAATACATTTAAACCAGTTATATGCTGTGAATCTGCAGCCAACACTTCTCCTACCTGTGAAACACTCATGTGCCATGACAGCCGGTGCTGCTGCACGTGGGTATGTATGAGGATAGCCTGGCCAGGAGGAGACAGAGAGGGAGACAGAGAGGGAGACAGAGAGAGAGACAGAGAGGGAGACAGAGAGGGAGACAGAGAGAGACAGAGATGTTCCTCTGAAGCCCAACCCCATCTTTTATTAATGACCCACAGGAAGTCCTTCAGCTTGTCCTCTAGATGATACCCAGGAAGTAAGCACAACACGCAGCCATCAGAGCACAAGTCAGCCTGACCAGTCACTGACAGTGAAATGGGGCGTGGTCAGCAGGGGGGTTGTTGTTGTTGCTGCTGCTGCTGCTGGTTGTATAGTCAGTTTGATGTCCTCTGGGTTTAAGGATATCAATTGTTATGCTTGTCGGTTTATTTATCTCCTATTTTTCTCTTATTTTTTTCTCTCCCTCTCTGTCTTGCAGCCCCCCCAAAGTTCACCAAGATTCCCACAGACCAGATCGGAGTGTCAGGGGGTGTGGCATCGTTTGTGTGCCAGGCCTCTGGAAACCCCAAGCCGGTTGTCTACTGGAACAAGAAGGGCAAGAAGGTCAATTCCCAGCGTATCGAGGTGGTTGTCACTGTTCAAAATGGTTAACTTCACTGTCAAAAAATTCATTTGAAATTATGTTTCGGCATATGAATGCAAACAACGATGTGTTTATGTATGAATATGTTAACTTCTAGGTATGTAGTTGTTCTTAGGAAAGTTCCTAAGGAATGGTTAAGGCAGAGTTAAGGATCTAGAACAGTGTAATTAAATCCATTTAACAGGTGGATCTCAATCAATTGGAATATCCTGATTTTTCTTTTTTTTTTTGTAATTTTATTCAAAAAGGTAAACTTTCATTTATTCTTATATTTGTGAGATGTGAAATAAAAGTCATGTTTGTTTTTTTTTAATTTAGATGATTCTGGCTTATATCTCATGACATTCAGAAATCTAGTACCTCAAATTATTATAATATTTCCTAAGATTAATCAAAAAAGGAAAACAAAATACAAGGAAAACAAAAATATGTAAAAATATCCAACTTTGAAAAGAATGCTCATTAATAATATAGTTTAGTAATATCATGGTTAGCAAACCATTGGTAAGAGTTTTGGCGTTGTTAGCAGGTGCTAAGTCCTGCTGGAAAAGGAAACCAGCTTTGTTATAAACCTTGTCAGTGGATGGAAATATGATGTGCTCTGAAATCTCCTGGTAGAACTGTGTTGACTTTGGACTTGTTAAATACCAGCAGATGACATGGCACCCTCAATATTCACAAATTGCGATAACTTTGCACTTGACTTCAGACACCTCAGATTAATGCCCTCTCCACTCTTCCCCCAGACTCTAGGACCTTACTTCCAAATCCTACTTGGTTACTCAGACTCAGAAAGAAATTTTCCAATATTTTGAGATAATATTTTTAAATTTTTGGAGCACCAGGCCATGATTAAAATTAAAATAGAAATATTATTAAAATATTCATTTTCATGTAATGAGTCTAGACTCTACCCTAGAGTATAATGAATTGTCACTTTCCTAAATAACTGACAGAAAATATTGAATTTTTTCATAATATCTAATTTTTTTTAGATACACTTGTAAATTGATGAATGCCATGTCCTCATAACTTAACCTTACACCAGGTTTTCCCTGATTAGCACAGGTAAACACCCCACTTATGCCCATATTAGGACATGAGACTATGGGGCGCTGTTTGTGCAGTTTGAATTTGCATATCAGCTAAATATTTAGGATCGCGGAGCAACATTTAACATTTATATTTATATTTAACATTTAGATTTAGCATTTAGATTTAGATTCAGCACTTAGATTTAGATTTAGAATTTGGATTTAACAATGATTTTAACTTAATATATTTTTCACAAAAAAATTTAATGTGAAGAAGATCACAAATATTCCTCTAAATGTGATTAAAAAGTGACTTTTAAAAATTCACTCTACATTTTTATGACATTTTGGAGCTAAATGTGGAAAAATGTTTCTGTTATTTTCGGTGTGCACAACTATACAAACGGCGCCCCGTATGAGACTGCATGGCTTTTGCACACAGAAATCTCACAGAAATGAAAACAGAGATGAGGTGAGATGCCCAAATAAAATCTAAAAATGATTCTGCACTGCATTCCAAATGTAAGACAAACTTTGAGGGAGAGGTTGTGATGTTGGCGAACCACAAACAGGCTGATATATATATATATTTAGTAGAGGTAGAAGTGGATATAGAAGATGAGGAGCACAACACAGCTCCTTTGTCCAAAGAGAAAAAATCATCCAGCATCCTATAGATCTGACACGTTTCAAATGATATTGATGTGTAAACATGACAGAGGTTTAGGGTCATGGAAACCATGTTTTGGTTTGGTGCATTAAAGTACAAGTGCTTACTTGTATTAGTATCATAGCTATGTGAATCTAGTGAATAAATAAATTAGTTTTTATGTCATGGTAAGTTAAAGATGATCTTGTTGATTGTTTTTACACTGGAAAAAGCCAAGCTCACTTGACCCTGTTTTTCCATTCTTGACACTCAGCTGGGCTAATCAACCCCCGGCTCTAACTTAAAGGTTAAAGCTCTGACAGAAGAGTGGCATCAGTGGCTCAGTTAATTTCCTTTTTTTTTTTAAGTGATAATTTCAGAACAATTAATTGCATAAGAATTTCAGAGCGTCTTTCAAAACCAACACATCCAACAAGGAAACAGATTGCATGATTTTTCATGTTATGTAAAACGAACATATTGCTGCCCTAAGTCCTACGCTCTAAGAGGGCTATTCCCCAGCGTAGCTATTCCACTGAGCTGTTAATTCCTGCAGCTCATTCATGTTAAGAGATCTGAATGTGTATTGATGCAGGAAGTTGACCTAATAGTTCATGATGGTGCGTTTAAATCAGGGGACCAACATTCAACCCCCCGATATTAGTATGTTTCTTCCCTGCTGAAGTGTCTTTGTGCAAGAAAAAAATCTTTCATTTCCAGGAGCAGTAGCTGAGCCGCCTCGAGGAAGAGGGGGCAGGTAAAAAAAAGGAACCAATGAAATATTAAAGTGTAATTACTGTGACATTAATACTGAAAAAGAGAGTGCGCTAAGTTTATGATCTCTGAGGTTATAGTTTTCTCTTCTAGTAGTGAAGCACCTGTTAACTCTTCTGTGACTAAAGTGTCTTGTTCTGTGATTCTGTGGCCATCCAGACCGTAGAGTTTGATGATGGTGCAGGTGCTGTGCTGAGGATCCAACCACTCAGAGCACCCCGAGATGAGAACACCTACGAGTGTGTGGCACGGAACAGTGAGGGAGAAGTGTCCGTCACTGCAAAGCTGGCCATTATACGAGGTGAGTTACACAAATGCCTTCCACACACTTAGTTACACACTCTCCCTTCATCCCTTTTCCGCTCTAGTGGTGCTTTCTTTCCACGTTGCACACACCTGATTTCAACCATCGTCCCCGCTTCCCTGGGTTGTCAGTTTGTAGATGTGACAATGGAGACGTGCCACACCCTGCCTCCAAAGCGGGCTGCAGTTGACTGTTCTTTTTATAGTCCCGCTTGAGTGCAACCGAGCGTGATCTGGCCACAGAGAGGGCCAGCTAGTGTTTAGCTAAAGGGTACTTTAGCATTCCAGCTAGCTGTAATCACTGCGCTTCCCTGCTAGAGTGAGGGTGTTAATCTAATGTACACTGACTCCTCCGAGGGAAACATGCTACAAACTAAGGTTGCAGCATGTGGCTCTAAGCCTGGGATCTGAGCACTGGCCATTCGCCCAGCAGCACAGCAGGAAAGGACGGAGAAAGGGAGGGATGGCAGCTTGGGCTGTTACTACAAGAAGAAAAATCAGGGGATTAGGCCTCCGTTTGGCAGACAACCTTTTTGTGCCAGGGGAAATTGAGGAAGAGAAAGAAAGAGGGAGGAAGAGGTTGAAGAGAGGTGAGAAGGAGTATGATGGAGGGTTAGGAGGTGGGGGTGAGTTGAGTAACACAACATGATTGCGTGAAAGAATCGAGATGAAATAGGGTGTTGTAGGAGCGGAGGAGGGGTTGGAGGAGAGCAAGAGATGGATGAGGATTGTGGACTTGGCAGAGCTGTGTGGTAAGCAGAAGGCTGGTAGCCCAGGGAATAGACTCCTGTCCATCTGTTACCCAGCCCATCATCTCTGCACACACAGCCCCAATCTAAAGCACATTACCACATAAAACACACCTCGAGGGCGAGCCTCACAGTGTGTGTGGCCTTATGTGCCTGTTCCTGTTTGTGCAAACTTTTCTCTTACTGAGTTCTGTGTTCCATGACGTTTGTGTCCCCTGAGTGAGAATAGAATCAGCTGTCTTTTATTCTTCCTAATCCTCAGGATAAGGACACAGAAGGGTTTCAGAAGTACAAATTAAGATGGGTGATATGACACGTACTAATAGGATAATACAAATGAGTCAACCAATAGTTTTGCAGCATGCTGTTTCCTAACTTCTATGTGTATGAGATGAAAGTCGGCAATATTTCATGGTTTTTTTTTAGACCAATGTGATAAAAAATATTATACATTATACATTTTAAATATATATAAAATTCAGTTTTTTTTGTGATCAATTGTTTATTGTTTTTTTTTTTTACTGTGGCTTTGACATTGCAAAACATAGCATAAGTAATATTTCAGCCACTTCATTGAACCACCTCCATCCCCCGCCCCACGCACTATATGGCAGTGAACATAGGAGAGTAATAAAAGAGGACAGGATCAGATACACCTAAAAAAAAAAAAAAAGAGAAGAAGTAAAGGACCCTAAAAGATAGTAAAATAATAATAATAATAATAATTTAAAAGAAAAAAAATGTATAATTATAATAGTAACAACAATAATCAATTATTAATCATGATGACATTGATAGTAAACTAAGAAAAGTAAATATATAAATAAAATTCCAATATATTTTTTTATTCTTTATTTTTGTTATTGGACAGCAGTTTTTTATACAGCGCATTGACGTATAAAAGAGAGAATAATGTTCATTTCCTCTGCAGTCCTCCGTTTTTAAAGATTATTAGAACTAAATACAACCTGGGGGAGACGATATGTAAACACTAGAGTGAGCCAGATACATTTCAGGGAGAGATAAGTGACAAAAAGTCACACACAAAAAAAACAAAAAAACATGTGATTAGCTAAGACAAGACAGCATCACCGGGTCCTTGAATGGTATCATCCACAAAATCTGTCTGTAGGGGTTTTACATAGTTAGTCCACTTGGTCCAGAGTTTAATAAATACATCCTTCTGAATTCGTAAACAGAAAGTAATCCTTTCCATAACATAAATATCATTTACTATATCAATCCACTCCTGTATTGTCGGAGGTTCAGGGAGCAACCAGTGCCTCGTAATGGCTTTTTTGGTGTGACAAAGAAACGAATCAAACACTTCCATCCAAATTCACGCCAAACATGAGTTGTTTCTTTTTTTTGTTGCTAAAAATAAAACTTTTAATTTCTCTCTGCTCATTTATTTTCTATCAACCGATTTTCCAAAGAATTACTCTATCAACAAACATATACTCATAATGGGATACAAAACTTTATATTCCATAGGTTCCTATGTCTAAGATTTTTTTTAATGAAATGTTCAGTGTTGTTTCCATAGAGACAAAAGAGCATCCTTGATCATTTCATGAATAATGAGTTCATTTAATTGCCCTAGCTTGTAATTATTTCAACTGTATGGTTCTCTAGTTTGCTTTCAGCTTGTCATAACAGCTGGTCCTCTAAAAGTGCTCCACAGTTACAGTTGTCAACGGCAGTGGTTTTAAGAAATAGGTAATCAATTATTAGCCTAAAGTTGTCATCAGCTAGATGGCTAAATTTGCATCTCATTGCAGAATACATTTTATTATGGGGCAAAATGGTGGATTAACCTGTCAACATCTCAAAAAAGGAAAGCTACACCAAAATGTATTCACTCACTGAAGTAAAGCATTCAGAGGTTGGTTTTTGCCATAGATTGCTATAAAGTTGTCTCATATTGAATATTATCTTTAACATTAAATATATGTCTGGGCTTCAAATGCCAGACATATTATTCAGCAAGCACAGTCTTACCCTTATTGATCGGCTATGGTTGACAAAATTATCAATATTCCAATATTTTTTGATACTTTATGCCAGGGCTGTTCAATTAAATATTTGGTCAGGACGGATTTTCAGTCTAAGGACATGAGCTTGGCCGGACATTTTTAGCAGATAGTGAGCAAAGTTAACCATTCAAAAGAAAAACAAACACACTGGGTGTTTATTAATGTATTGCCACATCCATAAGGGCATATAAACAATAAAAGAGCAGTACTTAAACTAAACCAATGCTGAAATACTGCTTCTTTAAATTTTACATGTCAAACACATAAATAACTTCAACACATTTTAACTAGAGATGTGAAAAATATCGATATAGCAATATATTGCGATACTTTGACCTTGAATATGATATCGATATTTCAACTCTTAATGTCTACATTTTAGCAGAGTTGGAACTAAAATACAACTTCAGTATTTCAAAAACAATTAAATGGAAAAATTGTTTTCAATCAAATAGTTTTACCTAATTTGTCCTTTCAGTTTTGAGTAATATTGTGTGATTTACATATACACCATCCCAATTTTCTTAGTTTACTGTGGAGAATATCGCAATATGTCACAATATTATGATATCGTGATATATCATGATGCGTATCGTATCGTGAGGTTCTTGACAATACTCACCCCTAATTTTGACAGGTAAATACAAGCACATGTTAAGGTCCATATATAAAAAAAAAAAGTGCAGATTAGGAACACCATCTTTTGTTTTGGTCAAATCTGAAAGTGCATAAAAAAAGTATCTTGCTTAACAGCAACTTTCAGAACTTGAGGTATTTTTCTTCTTTTGAAATAACAAAAAGCACAGTTTGTCCCTGTCCACATTTGGTCCCATCTGAGACAGTCACAACTTCAGTGCATATAGTCAAAAAAATAAACAGTGGGCACAGTGACACTTTTCCTTTGAAATGAAATAAAGACCCAGTTGACATCAAAGTGCATAATAAAGCGCAATTATGTGAAATAACTGTGAAAGCCCAAGATCAAGATCTTAATCCAAGTCACAATCACTGGGCAGTTGCTTCCGGGCCACAAGTGGCCCGCGGGCTGCTAATTGAGTAGGGCTGCTTTATGCTTTAAACAATACATCTCCGTCATCTCATATCATCCACTAAAGCCTGTAGAATAAACAGATCTACAGACATGTTTTCGCTGTAGAGAGAAAGAGAGAAAGAGAGTTCGACAAGCTGGACAGACACATAGAGAGACTGTGAGAGAGAGTGAAAATAAAGCAATATATTAGAGAAACACATAATTTTCTGACTGTTTCACAGCAGTTAAACTCTACAGCAGCTATAACTACATTCACACCTCTGCATAAACGTGAAGAAGGTGCCAGATTTAGTTTCTTCACACTTCCTCTTGCCTTCTGTGTGTGTCTCTGCTCTGCCCTCTGTCATAGCCACCACACCGCTGACTCTTCTCAGTCATGGGTCAGCAAATACTGACGTTTTGTGAAGTCCTTTTAGCAGCCCATTAAGATGGACACATTAAGGTTTGTTGGGGGGGGGGCTCTGCTGAAAGGCTGAGAGCAGCAAAGAGAGAGAGCGATTTCACCTGATCATTATGTGTTTTTCTATCAGTCTTTTAAACATTTATTTCAGATTGTTGGCAGGGAGCATCATACGGTATTATTACAACTTTAATGCTGGCCTAGCAACTGCTTTTTATAATTAATGTTATGTGCTTTGAATTCATTTCTATACTTGTAACCTTCATGATTAAGCCTTAGATAAACGTTGCACTGTTGTGACATATTTCCTCTGAAAAGGAGAAGTAGAAGAAGAAGGAGTGCTCTTATAAACTGCTGAATGTGTTGTCTGGTTTCTATATAGCATGAACTCTAGTTTCTGTTTACTAGCCCTGTAGCAGCTCATGCAACAAAGTATGAAGCACTGTGATTATATTTCTATTCCCCAGAGGATCTCCTGAAGTCATACTTTACTTCTTTAATTATTCTGTTTTTTGTGCCTTTGTCAGCAAAGTTAAATATTCTCAATATAGCTGTGAATCTTTTTTATGGATGATTTTTCATGCCCGTTACTTGGAATAGCTCCACATGCCATTAATCTAACATTTAAGCAGAAAAATCATGAGCATTTACTTCAAGGTATCTCCTCTCACGTCAAAAGACTGTTCCACATAAAGATATAATTCAACACTCCTGAATGTTTGGGTTTTCATTTTCAAACACCCCAGCAGTCACCTATAGACTGAATGATATTCTGCATGATAGCTCATGTTATTCAGGGTCGCTGTAAAGTGCCCAGAAGTCTGCTAAAACTGTGTTTGGGTCAGTCTCTTTACAAAACACGGTTCATTGGAGAAAAAGTCCACCAAGCACTGAAGTAGAAAGGATGCTTTCCATTACTGACCAAACCCTCCCCCTGAAAACTCTCTTCATCCCCTGATGTGTTTCATCGCATCATTTTGTATAATGGTTGACCGACACTAATAGCAGCGCAGTACACTGTGAGGGACCTGTGGTTGGCCACAGGAAATGGGCTGCTGCTGGTGTAGGCTGACTAATGGATGGAGATGCGGTAGGCTATGGTCAGAGAGATCAGACTTTTTGCGCCCTCTAAAAAATCACCCTCCTCATCTCATTACCTCCTCCTGCTCTTCCTCCTTTCACTCTCCCTGAGTATGTCTTTCTGTCTTTGGCTCACAGCAATGTCCGTTTCTAATTTCTCCTCTCTTGTTTTATTCATTCTTTCATTTTCTCTGCTATCTATTCTCCCTGACCCTTACTATCTGTCCAGTGTCTCTCTCTCTCTCTTCTCCTCCTTTTGTGTTTTTACTGGCTCTGTGCTGGTGCTCCACTCCCACCACCCTCCCCCTCACCCCCTTAGAACCAACCCCATCCCCTTTCCACCGAGCTGCTCTTTTCTACGGACACTGCAGTTGTGTTCAGCCTGGAGGAGATGTGAATATCTGCAGTTCTGCATGTTTGAAAGCCTCTGGCAGGCTGAAGACTGCCGTTGTATATGTATTTATATGTGCGTGTGCTCGTGTGTCAGCATGCATGCACAACCTTAATGATTATCTTTGTCTTTGAGTGCATGCACATGGATTTCTTTGTTTACGTGCGTGCGTTTGCATATCTGTGCTGCTGGTTTGTGCCGAGTAATCCTGATTATACCCACCTCCCAGTGTCCCATTTTAGGAGAAAAGGGAGGCGAGGGATGGAGGAGGGAAGAGGGTGAGGGAGAGAAAAGTGAGGGGGGGAGGAGAGATGTTCTGCCACCACGGCAAACACCCTTCAAATGAACAACAGAGTCAGATCAGTGATTCCCCCCGGGCGTCTGCTGCACTGGCAGGCCGGCGGCTCAAGCAGCGTTTCAGTCTGGAAACAACTGAGAGTATCAACTCAGCCTGCAAGAGGATTACACTCCTGGAGTGGAGAACAGGCTCTTTCATCACCCATACCCCCTCATCTTCACTGTTTTTTATTCACTCCTTTCTTTTTTTCCTGTTTCCTGCAGTCTATTTTTCATGCGTGTTTGTGTTTAATAGAGTTTTGTGTGAGGGATCATCACGCTTTCTGAGTCTCGTCTCAGGCTGCTGGAGAGCCAGAAAGGGGGCTCAGGACGATGGGGACACATGTGGGATTTTGTCTGGATTGATCTATGATGCAAAGTCTGATTCTGCATTTGTATTGTGATGTATTATCATAAAGGGCTATTAGCATTTAAAGTGCTCCCCTTCCAGCCCTCCTGTAGTCTATAGGAGTCAAAGCATTACAGCCTCTGAAGAGTGCTGAGCGCCAGCAGATTAATCCTCAACCAGGCTCCCTGAGATCGCGCTTTTATTCAAGCCTCTTTCATGCACATGGCCATTCCCCACTGAAATGAACTGAAAGATGAATAGACAACCTGTTTCTTAACCAGGACAAATGATAATTTTCTGTGTGTTTGGGCTTGTGTGTGTCTGTTTGGGTGACGGAGAGAAAAACACAAAGACGGCCAGGAAAAAGGAAAAGCTGGATTCGTGTTTGTTTGTTTGCATCAAATGCATTTTATGTTTTACTTTGAGTGTGTGTCTGTGTGTGTGTGTGTATGTCCTTGTATCTGTGTGGGTGTGTGTTTGTGTGCACACGGACGCATGAATTGCATATTTGCCCAGATTCGGTTGGCTCCACTGCCTGGTTTTGGGCACGGGGCCTGATTGCCCTTCTGCAAACATAACCAGGCCAAATTTACGCTCTCACCCTCTCCATGCACACAAACACACTCACACACACACACACAAACACACACACACAAAGCCCCAGGGAACAATGCTGGTCGTTCCTTGCCAATGTTCCCCCAAACGCTGTTGACACACAGTGTTTATACACACACGCCTCATTTTTCCATAGGCTGTCTTATCAATTTATACAGGAGATGAAAATAAGCGGCACTTTTTTGCGCAGCAGTGTTTGTGTTTGATAAATGATTCATTTGGTGAAAAGTGTGATCAAGGCCATGCCCGCAGTATCTATTTCAAGCAGCGGCTGACTCATCCTGAAGCCTGGCTGAATACCTGTAGCTTCTGTTCTCCTCTCCAGTGAACTGTACTTCAGTGTCCACCACTACCACTGGCTGCTGCTTTAACTGCAGAATACAAGCTGCAGTGTGTGTTTGTGTACACTTTCTACCTTTCATACACTTTGTAAATACTAGAGGTGAAATTTTAGTCTTGCTTGCATCACTTTAACGCTGTGAAGGTGAAAAATGTCTCTGAAGCAAATTTGTGAAAAAGCTGTGGAACAGATGGATTTTAATTGCTGATTTTATGTGACAAAATTAAACTTTTTTAACATTTAAGAGATCATTGAGGAGCAACCCTCATTCTCATTGACAATGAGTCAACTACAAATGCTTATAGGATAACACAACAAAAAAAGATATAAAATGCAGACAGCAGGGGCCCTGGTTCAGCTCAGTGGTCAAGTCTAGCATCCCATGTACAGAGACTAGAGTCCTTGAAGTTGGTGACAAGGGTTCAAATCAGACCCTTTACAGCATGTAGTCCCCCTTCTCTCTCCTCCTAGTTACTTACTGTCTTATTCCTTAAATAAAGGCACTAAAAGCTCCAAAAATATTCTTCAAAACCAAAAAAAAAAAGAGAATGGACAACACTACAATGATCTTAACCCTCCTGTTATGTTTGTTTCTCTGGAACAGCAGGAATGTTCCTGGGTCAATTTGACCCGTGGCATATTCTTTTATCCAAAAGTGTCAGAACCCCGAAAAATCCCAATACACATTGTTTTTAAATCCAATTTTTAACTCCATTACTAACCATTTAAATCAAGATTTAGTCCATTGATGTTCTTTAATTCTCACAGATCATGGTTCAATGAGGATACCTAACTCGTTTTTCATTTCAACTAATGGTAAAACGTTTACGTTGGAAAGACCTAAATATAAATACAATAGTTTCACATGACATATATATATTTTTTTTTTATTCTACATTTTTTTTTTTTTTATCATTTATTATGAAGTGATGTTGATAAATTAACACGATTCCTCTTCTATAACATGCTGCCCAGATTTTTATGCTGCATTTAGCTGGTTTGGAAGGCATATATTGATTACAATAGACTTTAAAAAGGGTAAATTTGACCCGCAACATAACAGGAGGGTTAATAAGAAGGCATTAGAATTGTCTTGAAACAGGAGAGTTACGATCATTAAGAGGTCAAATAAAATGCAGGTATGTCAACCTCAACTTAAACATGTGATTCTGTAATATCTGATGGACATGACCTTTACCATAGTCTGAGACTGACATGAACCCCGTTGATTTAGAAAGTATGGATGATTTTACTTCTGTAGAAATAACCAATCTCTTGCCTGAGTCAGTACACAGTAATTAATATGTAATGACACAATGCAAGAGAGGACCACTAATGTCTACAAAATGTCAAAGACCAAACACTAGAGCTGATGTAGGTGTGAAAAACAGCACCAATGTCAAAGTCAAGGTGCCTCATGATGAACAAAAGTTTGTCTTAGCCAAATGTTAGTGCTGATTCCTGTCTTAAAGCTGAGAGAATCTGCTGCACCAGACTTTCCCATTTTCATAGTTTTATCTCTTAAACAAGCAATTTGAACATGTCGCCTTGGGTACACTGAAAATTTGATGGGTATATTCAATATCTTGTGTAATTTTATAAAGTAAACTATTTAAATTTTTCAAGCAAATCCTCACTAGAGCCTGCCCCATCTTCATAATAGAGAACTGCTAAAAAAAACTGCAGCTGATTCCTTCGTGAACATCAAACCTTAAAACAGCTATTTTATTTCATTAGAATTTATTTGAGTCATATTTTGTTTTCCCTATTCAGCAGTAAAAATATATATCTTTCTAAGCATCACTCCCTGTTTCTCATTCCTCTCTGTAATGATTGAGTACAAGGTCCTACCTGCACTTTATTTTTGCAGCACTGATAAAGACCTGACCGGAATACAGATCTAGACCCCCAACAACGCCCCCCCTAAACAAAAAAAACACACACACACACATCGGACACACATATCCTTGTACGCGCCCCCAGCCTGCTGCAGTGGCGTGCTCTAATTAACAGCCAGGGAGTTCATGTAGTAGTAGCCGGCGGGGTGATAAAAAGACCATCTGAACCCTCTCAGGAGAGAGGTGGGGTTGGGGGAGGGCAGGGGGGAGCAGATGTAGGCCCAGCATATTCCTCTCCTCCGGGGAGCTAACCTCCTGACCTCCCTATCGACCCCCCCTCCCCTTCTTTCTTTCTCTTCCGCCGCGTTTCATCAACGGCCATACCACTGGCCTCCATTCAGGTGGATCATTAGCATTGATCTGTCGGGACAGTCGTGGAAATGGAGGAGAGGGTAGAGCTGGAGGGGGACGGGCTGGTGTCTTCCTTCTGCTCGGGTCATTATTGGCTGAGAGGAGAAATAGGGTATGAAGCCTGAAATCCACCTAGGCTCTAACTGGAGTTGTTCCAAGACCGATACCAGCATTGGAGAATCCTCCAATACTGACTAAAAAACAAGAACAAGTATCGGCACTAGTTCCTTCACCATTTTAATTACAATTTAATTAATTAGCCTTAATCAAAATCCGCTTGTACAGTGGAGATTATTTCTTCTTCTTTGATTTAAAACAGCAGACCTGCACTCTGGCTCCTACCAGTTACCACTGTTTCAAAGCAACAAAGAAACAAATATTATTGGTCATTTAATTGGTTAAGATAAAAAATAAAAACATGACATAAAATATAATGTTTAAAGTCAAATGTTTAAAGTGTTTTTTGGATGCTTCAGTGTCACAGAAAGTGTGGGAAAAAGTTCTATCATTCTTTGTTCCTGAACTTTAGAACAGGAACCCAGTTATTGGCAGAAGTCTCCTCACATAACAACAAATTGACGTAGCGTTTGAAAGCAGTGGAAACACTGAATTAAGCTGTTTCACAATAAAAATCTGTGTATCTCCAAAACTCCAAAGAAGACACAAGTGAGAGAGATGTGTTAAACAAATCTCTGTCATACATTCTCTGTGCCTGGCATTACAAATGAAAAGTAATCGTATCAGACCCAAACACAGTTATTACAGCTAGCTTTATTAAGTCCTGCACTGTTATCAGATCTGTGCTCTGTGCTTTTTCTTAAATTCAGGTAATGCAATAGGATTTATGACTTCTCTATCCATACTGCATTCAGACTCATCACCAGGCTCTCCTTCAAGCTTTGATTCGCTCTCTTGCCTTTTGCGACATTTCTCCTCTCCTTCCTCCTCTCCGCTTTGCCATCAGCAGCAGCTTGACATTCCTATCTGACGGTGTGTCTCTCCAAAGCTGATGACTGTGGAAAGAGTGAGAGAGAGAGAGAAAGAGAGAGAGAGAGAGAGAAAGAGAGAGAGAGAGAGAGAGAGAGAAAGAAAGAGAGAGAGGGCGATAGATCCTATCTCCACTCAGCCACTCATCCCCATAGCAGAGTGTGTGGAAACAGATGGTACGGGTCTGTCATGTGGTTAGGTAGCAGGGGGCCCGGAGGAGGAGAAGAGCAGAGGAGGAAAAAACACACGGACATGTTGACGTGGCTGTGGTCTGCATCTCGGACTGTGTTTGGCTCCGCATTCTGTCAGAGATGTTGTGCTTATGCTCAAGCCGCGGCAAACTTTTGGGGTGTTTTGTTGTGGTTGACAATCAAGTGGCTGCGGCGAGTTTGATTTATTAACCGAGCAAATTAGCGTCTTGGTAATTGCTTTGCTGCTGTAGGAAGGTGGAATATATAATTATATCCCAGGTATGGGGGAGGTGTGTGTGTGTGTGTGTGAGAGAGAGAGACAAAGAGAGGGAGAGAGAAAGAGAGAGAGTGTGGTTAAAGGGTAAGGCGAGGAGGAAGTAGGAAAGCTGATGGATGCTTGATTACGTGTCTCGCCATCTGGACTGTTGTCACCAAGATGCTTAATCCCATTCAGCAGAGAAAGTGAGTGTTAATGTGTTTGCGTGTGTGTGTGCGTGTGTGTGTGTGTGTGTGTGTGTGTGTGTGTGTGTGTGTGTGTGTGTGTGTGTGTGTGTGTGAATAGAAAGCAACTGCTTCTCTGTGTGCACACACCTTCACTCTCCAGGATATGTGTGGATGTGTCTCTGTGCATTATTCCACACTTTGCATAAATCTGTGAAGATGCTAATCGGGACATAGCTATAGAAACAAATGCACACACACACCTACACACACACACACACACACACACACACACGCACACACACACACACACACACACGCACGCACACACACACACACACACACACACACACACACACACAAACACACACAAACACACACACACACCTCTTCACTGCCCCCACCCTTCAACCACTATAATCAGACATATCCAGACGCATGCAGACACATCCCAGATCGGCCTCTCTAATCGTTGGTACATTTTAACAATTACTGCTAACAAGTCCTTATTACCCCCAGTGCCCTGCCCCTCCTCTTGATCCCAGCTTCTAATTGCTGCTGCTGTTTCTGAGCAGCTCTCTGCATAGTTATTAGACAAGAATCATTACCAGCACATAACACAAGGCCACACCACGCAAGAACTCACAGTTCACTGCCACTGCCACCAAACACCTGTGTTCCTGGGTGAGGAGAGCACTGTAAGATCGTATGTGTGTGGCTGTGTGTTTCTGTGTGTCGCCACTTAAGTCCTTCCTGCTGACTGGGCGGTGTGTTTATCCTCCTGTAGAAATGGCCTGTCACACACACATTAAAACCTAGCTGTGTTGCTGCCAGCCTACAAGATCACCTAATGACTAGCTAGCTGTAGGAAGAAAAACGCTGCTTTGATGAGGAAGGATATTGTGGCACGGCTGTCCTCGCCAGCAGCTACTTTAAAAGGCCTGCAGATGTTTAAGGAGGGGGAGGGAGGAGGGGGCTGACAGTGGCTCTCACATCACTGTGTCAGTGAGCAAGGATTCGATGTGAGGCAGGGTTGACTCCGTCTCTGTTCAGGCAGATGAAGTAGACATTTGTGTTCAGAAAAGCTGAAAATCAGCTGTCATAAAAATAAGGAGCTCACAGATTTGTTGAATAATGTCCCAGTCATTTTGCTCCAAAATGAAGAATGAGCAATCCTCACATTATTCTACACCTCTCTGACCCCAACCACAGCACTCCGTCTTTCTTTATCACTGTATCATTATCTCTTTCAGCCATGCCAGCAGTATTTCTAGGGATGATAGAGTTGGACTGTCAGTCAGAGATTTCAGTTTTTATGAACATTCATGGTTCCCAGAGGATGAATCCCTCTGAATCTGACTCATTCTTTCAAGTCATGAGGAGTTTTTTTGTTGGATTGTGGCCTACAAAGTAGCTTAACCTATAAGAGATATAGCGAAGACGTTCAAATACATCCTACTGGTGTGCGGAGGGCTAGTGGTTTAGGTGTGCGCCCCATCGTTTTACTCCTGACCATGACCATTTGCTGCACATCTTCCCCAACCCTCTACTCCCCACATCTCCTATCTCTCTTCAGCTCTGCTATCAACCAAAGCAAAAAAAGTTGTAAAAAAGACAATCTATACCAGCTTCTTTCTATATTCAGAACTATTCAATATTTTATCTCTTTGGGCCTTTCATTCTCACCCACATATGAAATATGGTACAGCAAGACTGACTTCATACCCCTTTCAATAACCAAAACACACATTGAACTCACTGATAAAATGGCAAGGATCCCTCAGGTCAGCAGTCCACAGCAGAACAGATTCTTGTGTTGATTCGAAAAAGACAATAATGTGAAGCTCAATGACTCGTGTTAGAGTTTTAGACATCTCTACTCTGCTAATCCAATCTCTGCAGGAGCCTGGATTTATCAACAGAGCTTTCAATCAATCATCTTTTCAATGTCAAATAAATAGTTGAAACTTCTCTAGCACTAGGACATAAGTTAGCATGATAACAACTAACTATGGAGAAAAATAATTGCTGTGTGTTCATTTTCTAGTTTTCTCACGTCCATCTGTTTGAATGGTGGAGGTGGGCTTTAAGACATGCACTGCAGTCACCAGGGGGAGCTCTAAAGGCTCTGGTGTCACTCAAAATAGCCGTTGTTCTGTCTGTGGCACAACCCTGTAGATTATCATCTTAGCTTTAGCTGCACTTTGTATATACTACCAATGTTAGCAAACTAAAATACTTCAATACAGCAGGATGAAATACAAGGTAAACTGTTGATATTAAAAAAAAAAGTGCATCCAAGCTTTTTGGTGAGCATGTTAGCAAGCTTATGTTAGCATCAGTGTTAATTTTGTTAACCAAAATTATGACGATAATCATGACGTATGTTTAGTTTTTGTTGACGAGACGATGACGAGGTGAAAACTTTAGTGGCGGACCTTCGGACATCAAAAAATCATGTTTTCTCCAAGCGGCAACCTCCGGTCTCAAACTATGAAGCCCATGTGGAAGTGTTATAAACTGGAATTCATCGAGAATCTGCTTGAGGCTGGCTGCAGAAACACCAGAAACCACATACACACCAATTCAAAAAAGACGATCTTTGCAGCATTAATAAACATGTTTACAGCCTGGTTCAAAAAACGGCTTGGCTCTACGTAGCTGATTTCTCTATCAGCACACACTGTACAAGGGTTGAATTTTTTTTCTAACACAACAGTTCAGAAGATATTAAGATAACGAGTTTTTGCCCAAATAAGGACATGACTGACTTGACTTCGGACATAGCTGTTGGCTAGGAGGCTCAAACTCCGCCTCTTTACGTCACACTATGCCTGGTTGAGTTCAGCATTTCCAATATGGCTGCCGCCGTTGATTGGCTTCAAAACAGCGCTCCGGAACAAATGGGTGACGTCAAAGATACCACGTCCATTATTTATACAGTTTTTTAATTTTCCCCGCTAAAACAATGCATTCCTGTGACAGGCTGAGTTATTATTGGAGCTTGGTCATTACCTGCAGCAGGAGTGCTTTGTGAACCAGCTCTTCCCGCCTCCATGCATCTGTCTCAGTTTCATTGATGATCTCATCCCCCCTGGTGTGCGTTGGTGACAAAGACACAACTGAGTGACGTCTGTTTACTATATGAAGTTTGCGTTTTTTTTGCCACTATTACCGTAAAAAGCTCTGCGTCTAGAGCTTGATTTGCCTCAGTATCCCTGAACCACTGTCCTGCTTCTTCCTCTTTTTAGCTTGAGTTAAATTTAGCTCAATGTTTTTACACCTTGTTATAGAATGTAAATTCTAAATGTTTCTTTCTTTGTCTGCTTCCCCTCAGAGGACCTGCTGCCGTTTGGCTTCCCCAGCATAGACATGGGTCCCCAGCTGAAGGTGGTGGAGCGGACAAGGACGGCCACCATGCTGTGCGCTGCCAGCGGCATCCCAGACCCAGAGATCTCCTGGTTTAAAGACTTCCTTCCCGTGGACCCCGGCTCCAGCCAGGGTCGCATCAAACAGCTCCGATCAGGTGGGATAGAGAAGCAGTAACTGTCAGATGATGTCATTTGAAAAGAAGTAAACAAACAGTACATCTAGAGCTTAGCATTGCTATCAGGTTAAAATCCCTGTTGCTCTAAATTTGGCGATTATCGTGTTTTAATTAGGATTGAGGGATTACATGCTCCTCTCTGAGTTTATCGGCATCCTTTGGGGGTGTTAAACCTTTTTAAAGCCAATTTTTATAAAAGGATAATTGTGCCATCTTTAAGCCATTAAAAATGTGTTTTTTTATTAACATTGGGGAGAGAAGATTAGAATAAGATGACACTTAAAAGGTGCAAATCTCTTTCCTTTGTGGATCATAAATGTCTAATAACAGCAGCGTGAAAAAGAAAAGTCGCATATACACAAGTGGATTGAAAAAAGTTATAATAAACATCTACAAAGTAAAAGAACTTTGAAATAAATGCTTAATGAAATAATCAATCCGCCTCTAAAGAGCTGCAGTTATCTTTTCCCTGATTTCAAAATCAATGCTTAGTGATAGGAGTTTATCCACATTAGGATTTTAACTGATGTTCCTCTCATCTTCTGACCCGCCCAGCCTGAGGAGTGTGAAATGAACTCTGAATGTAAAATCACTTTGCCAGGGACAGTAATAGGAAAAAGAGAGAGGGAAATTGTTTTTTTGCGAGGTGAAAAACTGTGTTTGTGCCAACAGAAAGGGGGATGAAAACAGAAGAATAACATCTTGCGTTTAAGACAGTCTGCTCAGCTTTGTTTATGCTCTCCTGTATGGATGACACAGTGTCTTTTGGAGTAGGCAGATGTGTATTTTCTCAGCCATTCCCTCTCAGGGGGAATGAAAGTGATGGTGAGGCGAAACCATTTTGCTGTCGCTTCATCCATATTCTCTGTGCTCCTGTGTGCTGCCAGCTCCCATATCTCCCTGCTGTCAGCCAATAGCCTTCACCGATCACCAGTGCCCTTTTGTCAGCCTTGTGTAGGCGTCTGTGGATGCACAGTTTACACTGTTTTAAGAAATATTAAAGGTCTTAAACTTTCTATTTTTTACTGTTTATGTAGCTGTTAAACTAAATGCCCTATACAACACAGGTCCTATGAAACAAACATAAAAGAGTCGGTCTTGGTAGTTTTAGCTAGCCTATTTTTGCTAACTCTGTGTTATTAAGCTAAAGGCCCTGTAACTATCTGACTCACATCTAAAGCACACGAAAGGGTCACAGATATGCAAAAAAAAAAGTCTACATAGTACCATATATAACCCAAAGCTACATGTCCTTAGTGAGGAAATACTAACAGTAAGAGATATGGAAATGTAGGGCAGCATTTTTTTTTTTTCAAGGTACAGCTATTAGCTCGAGTGTTATAGTTCAGAATGAGGACATGGTGAGATCAAGTTTTTCAAACAAACTTAAAAAAACTGGATGGCACTGCAATTCAGAGACAACAGGGTAGCAAACTAGAAACACAGCATTTAGAATCAGAACCTCTTTTGGTGAGCTTAATGCCATTAGGTCAACAAGATTGGCTTGGGTTCCTGGACTTTGATCAAATCCAATAAAGCAAGGACAGAGTCCTTTAACATTAGCCTTAACTCAGATACAGTAACATCCGGAGAGATCCTTAGTAAGTCAATACCACACACAGGATGATACAGTCCTGGACAGAGTGTTTCTAAATGTAATCTGTAACCCAGAGAAAAGCTCATGATTAGTGTTGTAACCTTGGGAATAACATTGTATTAGTGCTACTCTCTGTGCAGTGAGTTGGCCAGGTGTGGCATGGCCCCTCTGTGAAATCTGATTGGCCACCCTTGGTGCCATGCCAAAACGTTGAACTATTGCCATTTTCCTATTGCCAGTTAAAGGCAGGATATTAACACCCCTGTAGCGTCTTGCCTTCAATATGAATGGCACAGAGGCAGGATGCTGGGACCAAGTGGTGCACTGGCATTGGAGGTAGTACCAGAGGTGTGACGATGGCGAGTGGGGATCACTGGGAGTTGGCAGAGCAGAGAGGTCTGAACAGGTCTATGTGTGTGTGCGTGTGTGTGTGTGTGTGTGTGTGTGTGTGTGTGTGTGTGTGCATGTGTGTGTGTGTGTGTGTGTGTGTGTGTGTGTGTGTGTGTGTGTGTGTGTGTGTGTGTGTGTGTGTGTGCGAGTGTGTGTTTGTTTACATTTCATGCTTCATAAAATGTCACTTTGGGACCCCCACATTATGTTGGTTCAGGATTGATATGACAGTGCAAAGGAGTTATCACAGCAGAGCCTTTGAATATACCTCAAAATATAGTGTATGAGACCCTCTTGTTATACCTTTTTTTTTTAAATCTAAATAGTTACTGAACACTGGTCCAACCAACATACCAGTATAAAATGAAGAGAGAGGTATTTTGTTGTGTCATGGTAGTTCACTCAGAAAATGGTGCTATGCTACCTAATGCTTCGTCACTGAAGTGTGTTGTTGTTACCGCACAAGACAAGCAGCTGCTTCACTGCACTAAGCATGCTGGAACACATACCTATGCTGACCAAGCTGGCCATGCTGCTTTTTAATAGCTTTTAGGGATGGGCATTTCAAGCCAAAATACTATTCGGTAATCATTGGCATCTATTTGACGACTATTTGAATAATCCCCCCCGCCACACACACACACACACACACACACGCCTGTCCCATTAACAGCCCGTTTGGGGGGCAGTCGCATTAACCAGCAGCAGGAAGATGTGCTGCTAGTAGCAGGCACTGACAGTGTCTGTCTTGATCTTTACGTCAGAGTTTCTGTGACGCGGCGTGGTGTTTACATTTACATTTACAGCCATGTTCAGTCTCTGGAAATACGTGTGTAGTAGTGTGAGATTCAGAAACTGAAAAATCTGTTGCAAGTGTTTTCTTCTTATTTTGCTATTTAATGTAGTTAGCATTATGCTTTTTCTGTTTGCCAATGTGGTTAGCAAACAGCTTTAAGATGTTCTATAGCCACCGTCTGGCGGGAATACCGTATCACAACCAGACACCGGCAAAAAGGTGAAAAATTGTACATTTAAAATGAGAAAATATTTGAAGTAACTCTTCAATTTTTACAAAGTGAACGAATATTCCAATATTCGAGTATTTCTAAATCATTGCCCATCCCTAATAGCTTTCCTTCTTCATTAGATCGTAATCATGCATTCAAAGAAAATGATGGTATACAACTAAGTAAATGAACTTTGCTGAGTGCTGGTTAGGTTGAAAAGACTCATATTTAAGACAGAAAGTGACCTGCAGAGGTGAGTAGCATGACTCCATGTCATGATTGGTCAGGGGCAGTACCTCACATCATATAAATGCTACTGTAGACTGAGCGCAACTACTTAAAGAATAGATTGAGGAGGATTTAAATGTTGCCACTCTGGTGTGTGGCTTTTTAAATATAAAAATGATTTAAACAGGAATATAACATCTCTTTAATGTTATTGCACACATGCACACATTTATGCCATGCCACCCAGTACACCAGTTGGGCCACCCTTATGAAAAAGTCTGGACACACCCCCGCTCATTTGCTGCCTTTGTTAGCCCAGGTATATCAATCAATCAATCAATCTTTATTTGTATAGCGCCAAATCACAACAAACGTTATCTCAGGACGCTTTTACAAACATAGGAGGTCTAGACCACTCTATGTCAAATTATGAACAGAGACCCAACTTCAAGACAGGGTAAGACTCAGTCTGACCCCACCTTAATGCATCATGAGCATTGCACATCGCAGTATTTAGCAAGTTACAGTGGCAGGCACAAACCTCAGGCAGAACCAGACTCATGTTAGACAGCCATCATGCCTCGACTGAGTTGGGTCTGGAAAGACAGATAGAGGGGAGTAAGAGAGAGAGGTGATAGTGATGAGATGAGTAGTAGAAGCTGTTGCAGCTGAAGTCCAGTACGTCCGTATCAGCTGTATATACATGTATGTATATTATATATATATATATATATATATATATACATTTTATATATATATATATATAATGTATAGACATTGTTTTATGTGTGAAGACTCAGTACAATACACAACACTTCAACATGTGAAGACATCCAGAGCTTGTCAGGCCTAAGATGCCCAGTTATGGTCACTACAATGTGCTGCTGTGATTGGATAACAACTGTTTTGGGGGAGTGGTTAACAAAGTGGTCAGTAGTTTTGCAGGTGGCTACTGCCTACCCTCTCCCAGTTTTAGCTCCTACACCTATTCCTTTTATGAATTCACTAACCTACTAGTGTGTGGAAATTTATACCAACACTGTGTGGTACTGAGTATGTGAAGTGTAATTGCCTCCGTGTAAAATACCCTGCAGTTGGTGTGGGTGCGAGTTTGTGTAGGAAAAGTCGTGCTGCGAATGGAGGCAGGTGAGACAGTGTGTTCACAAAAAAAGACAGAAAGCTTAGAGACCATAAAAGCTGTGGTATCAGGGACATAAGGTACATGCCAGAGGGAGCCGTGTAGTGACTGTTTTATAGACTCCTAATTGCGATAAATACTATGCAAACATTTTTTATTCTCTGCTCATAATTTATGAGAAAGCGATGGTGGCCTTGAAGCTACAAAACAAAGAAACTTTCTCAACGCCTTCGATGCTGTTTTTTTTTCTCTACTACTTTCCAAAGTATATTTTCATTCCTACAGAATTTTGAATACTTTTTTTCTGTAGCCCAAAAACGGTAAATAATTTAACAATCCATCATAATAAGTTTCACTCGGTGTACTCCGAGGCTCATTTTGCCCTCTATAGGGTGTCACACAGAGACATGACACTGATTCACCGGTACATAATGTTAGGCCACATTTCACATCAATGAAACAGTAGCAAGACAAATGGCTCAGTGCGATTCACCGCAGGGCTTTAATAGGATTTCAAATCACCAAAAGCATCACAAAGCTAAACAAGAAAACGCACTGTATAATGAACAAAACACTGCAGTGAGATGACTTGGAGGAAATCAATTACACCGAAGCTAAGGCGCAAAATAGCAGCGAGATATGTTGTGGATGAAACACTCCTTTAAAATCTGTTTAATGAAGGCACCTTCCAAGCAGTGCCTCGGATTTCGTGGACGGCTGCCAGCTCTCGTTGGAGTGCAGCCAGGGATCTGTTTTGGGCCACAACATTGTTTTCTCTCTGTCTTTCCTTTTCTTTCTCTGCTGGAGATATTTTTATGGCCCATATGGGTCAAAATGAAAAATGATATTGAGATGGCTGCACCGGAATCCCACTAAAGGTGACTGTTAGCCACTTTACAGCCCATAAGTATCCATCATCGGTGGTGTCCTCCCTCTGCAGGTAACTGTCCAAAAGGTGACAGTCGTGAACGCCAGCTTCCTGTGGGTACAAACATATGGCGCTGTATAGAGTTGAACTTCCAAACATCTTTATACCTCAACCAAGGGATCCATCTATTTTTCCATGCCATCTGCTGCACCAGTTTAGATGTGCATGAGGAGAGCTGTGACAAGTGATCTGTCTATCTCTGACATTTGGGACGAGATCTGGAGAGTTTACCTAAGCACTTAGCAGCCTTCGCAGACCCACACACTAACAGATGGCGAGCAATATGGACCCTGAGGTTGACTGCTGGGTAAAGGATGGACCTGTCTTGGCTGGGATCTGATCAAAGGTTGTGATCAAGGTACCGAGAGCAAAACAGAGAAATGAGTGAGATATGAAAATGCTGCTTCTTTTAATAAGCGGCACAGTAAACAGCTTGTATGCCACTTAAAAAAAACATGTAAAAATAACTGTACAGGAATCACGCAAATGAGCTACAACATTTTTTCTATAAAGGCTGGTCTTCTTAAATCAAGACTGAGTGAAAATGTTGCATGTGTATCCCTGAATACCTCTGCCTCTGATTTTATTTGTGGTCCAGTTTGTTCATTTGCCTGTTAGTCAGCACGATCTCTTCTTAAAAGCAGATTTCAGTGAAATTTGGAAGGGAAATTTGGACACTGGCCAAAAAAACCAAGTCATTTGTTTTTGGTGGAGATCCAGGATTGACATGTTTTTTTTTCAAGGAAATCCTTTTACAGATGATATTACAGATCATAACTGACAGGAAAAAAAAAAAGTTAAATATTGTTTGAATTTGTCATATTAGTGCACTCAAAACACTGGCTTATCTACAACATAGCTCTCAGGCCCATCTTTGTGCATGTGGAATCAAAGATAATCAACACAGAGCTTCAATTAATGATTATTTTATCATCCATTTATCTGCCAACATATTTTTTCCGTTAATAAATCGTGGATTATGACTATAAACTGTGAAAAATGTCTGTCACAACTACAACAATCCAGAATGAGGTGCAACATTTTTCTGAATTTGTCTTATCAGTTAACAAAGCTGAAGCATGTTCAGACTACTGTAACATAAGATTGCTATAAGGCTATATGCACTTAAGGACCAATTGTTGCAGAAGTTCAGTTTTCTGGCTAAAAAGCACATTGTTTCAAGTCTTGAACAGTTAACCTTCCAGTTATGTTGCGGGTCAAATTGACACCTTCTTAAGTTCAAAAATCCCCCCAAAAAATGTTAAAAGTAATTTTTGCTGTGAAACTTTTTCTGCTTGGCTTAACTAGTGTGAACAACATATAAAATTATAATGGCTAATTTCACGCATTTGCAACCCCCCCTGCATGTTTATATTACATACTGTTTGTGGGTCAATTTGACCCTGCAGTCAAAGTGGAGGCCAAGATCAGTCAGAACTGTCAAATACTAAATGTTTCTTTGCAACTGTGTTACATATTTCACTCCAATCACTTTCCAATGTACATGCAAAAAAAATTTAACATGAATTTTCATAAAAAACGAGTGAATTATCCTCATTGAACTAAGATCTGTGAGAATTAAAGAACACCAATGCACTAAATATTGATTTAAATGGGTAGTAACGGAGTAAATAATGAGATTTTTAAAATGTTTATTGGAATTTTTCAGGGTTCTGACAGATTTGAATCATCAAATATGCCCCGGGTCAAGTTGACCCAGGAACATTACTGTTGTTCCTATGAAACAAACATAACAGGAGGGTTAATCTGCAGTGTTTACTTCATGTTTACCTTGCTTTATAGTGTTAAAATGTCTTGTCATTGTTGAGTTAATGTCACATTTAAACAGTGTTATGTAAATGTATTGCAGTATAAATAGCTCCAGTCTGTCTCTAATGTTGGTAACGTCCGGTCCCAGTTAATGTCCCTCCTGTGGGAGATATGGAGTCCAGCTGATCTGTTTGACCTACATGCTCTGGCAGACTGATCAGGTTAGCAGTATCTGTTGTCATCTGATCGGCAGAGTCTCTGCCCAGCAGACATAATACACCCTCCACGATTTCACAGCAGCTAGATTTACTGAAGTCACATCTCATTCTGGGTCTGTCAGCAGCTTCCACACTCACTAACAAACTGCTCCCCTTCTCCTTCTCCTTCCTCTCCCTCAGTTATCTTTCACTCTCTCTTTTCACAGCTTTCTCTGCTGCCTCTCCAAACCGACTGTCGCTATGTTTGTGCTTGCCAGATATACGTCTCACTGTTTATGCATATGTGGTGACCTTTATATGTGCACATATACTGAACACTGTATAGTAACTGCTTGTTTTGCATAAATGAAAATTTCAATCGCCGATTTCGAATTTGTGCTGATGGTTAGCCATATGAGCTGCTTCTAGCTGTCAGATGAGTTCTTGTTTGTAGATCTCCACCTGTCCAGCTCCATCTCTCCTCCACTCTTTCTTTCTCTTGTCTCTTTCTTCCTCCTTCATGAGAGGAAGGCTCAGCTTGTAGAGCAGATAATTTATTTCTGTTTATCTCTGTACTCGGCCCTGCACCGCGGGGAAATGCAAGATGGAGAAAAAGAGAGAAAGAGGAGGGCACGAGCTGTTTTTCTTTCATGTAATGCAGAAGACAGAAGCAAATGGATGACAGCTCCAGCTAGCAGGGCCTCAGCTCAATAAACACAGTCAAGCACACAAAATGCTCACTTGTGTCCTAGCTGAGTGTAACAAGTCAAACTTTTGCCTCTTCTGAGCCTCCAAAAAACAAGTTGTTTAAACTTCAGCATGTACTGATCAGCGACTGCAGAGACTCACACACACTGACACACACACTGGAGGTCTCTGTGGAGCCTTTTAGTGCTTAACTGGCCACCTTTTTAAGATTTAATCAGTGAAAGCTTTTCTCTCCATTAGGATAACACACCATGTGTACTGTCTGTGTCTGCAGTGGTGGAAAATAGCTGTCTGTGCATCAGCTCAAGTATTGAACTTCATTTTGAATACAGGGTTGCAACCAGTGATTATTTTTGTATTCAATAACCGGACAATTGCTTTATTGATTAATGGATATAATGGTTTGGTCTTTAAACTGTCAGAAAGACTCTCTTTAAAGTCTGGTGTGATGATTATATTCGTTTTCAAATATTCAGTTACAGCATGAACCTGAAAAAGACAGAAAAACATCCTGATATTTAAAAAAGGGTCCAGTCAATGGTTGAAAAGTTGGATTAAAGGGAAAAATAATCAAGTCTACTACTTCCAAGCTTATGTTACCTTCTCTTCTGTGTGTCCTTGTGCAGGTACATAGATCATGGGATTGTTTTCAAGATTTAACCTGAATGAAAGGTCATAAGTGACACATTCACCTACTTATCTCTTCTTCATTTATTTATGTAACCAGGGAAGAGACTCATTGAGATTTAAAACCTCTTTTTCAAGAGTGACCTGGCCAAGATGGCAGCACAAAATAGGTTACAATTAGGGATGCACCGATCCTACTTTTTATGTCCCGATACAGATATCTATACCTGGACTCTGGTATCTGCCGATACCGATACTAGCCTATCCGATCCCGGCAGTCGGATATAACTTTGGCACCCCGCCCCGGTATCTTTTGTGTGCAGGAAACTCATTAGAATTAGAATCATGACACAAAATAATGCCAACGAGCTTACTTATTCAGGTAGGCTGGAGTTCAAGCGGAGCAGTGTCAGAAACCGTCTACGTGATGGTGAACAGTACCTGGGTTCCAAGTGCTAAACCAGAGGCTGGAATCCCTTTTATTTGAAGGATCCGGAAAAATTAAATCCAATAACTTGTCCGTTTTTTCACACTTTGAATCCATTAATAGAAGGTTTTTTCCTTCTTTGCAGTAGGCTACAGCTGACGTAAACTTCCTTGGGCTTCCATTATATTTTTCAGCGCGACTGCCATCCGTTGAAACATTAGCGCTGCACATGTTGCAAGTTTCCGGCGGAGTTGTTAGCAAAAGAAGCATGCACCTAAACTGCAGAGTCTCTGTAGTTATCTTCCATCACGCTCCACCGGGCAAAAATGCACAGACTGGCCGACGCTCATGACGTAGGAAACGCACATGGAACCTAGAACTGAGATAAAAATATCTGCCATATGGATCGGACCAATATATCGGCCCCTTGTCACCGATATCCGATCTAGCTTTTTGAGTCTGATCTGGCCGATATCCGATACCAGGATCGGATCGATGCATCCCTAGTTACAACATACAACAAGCACACAAAACAACACAAATAGAATACGGTCACAGTTTCACATGGTTACACAGTGCAATCACAAGATACAATTGAGCTTGTTTCTCTGTCTTTTATGATTGACTTAAATTCCCGCAGAGCTACAAGGTGTGTCAGTTTCAAGTCCTTCTGCACATCATTCCAGGTAAACGGGGCTGAAAATTTAAAAGCCTTTTTGCCCAGTACAGTTCTGACTCTCGGGACCTGCAACTGTATGATGTCCTGAGAGCACAGGCCATATCGGATGAGGTTTCTACACGTGTACACACAAGTATGTAGGGAGAAGTCCAAGAATAGATTTATAAATAAAAATCAGCCAGTGAGAGAGTCTACGATCGTACAAAGATGGACAGTGTGCGACGGCGTATAAGGAACAGTGATGTACATGATAGCTGCAACCGGTAATAAAACGCAAAGCACAGTGATACACAGTATCTAATTTCTTCAAATACTGATCAGGAGCATTCATAAAAAGCAGGTCTCCATAGTGCACATAGCTTGTATTGCTTATGTTAAATTCTGGTTGTGGCTCTTATTTACACATAATTGAATATCCATCATTTAGCCTGTGTCAACCACACAGTGCTGATCAAGCCTAGCACCACCAGCAAAATCTCCACAGTTTTAATAGTGTGTGTGTGTGTGTGTGTGTGTGTGTGTGTGTGTGTGTGTGTGTGTGTGTGTGTGTGTGTGTGTGTGTGTGTGTGTGTGTGTGTGTGTGTGTGTGTTGGCATTGGTGCTGGTGCACAGGTAATGAACCAGCAATAATTGCCAGTGCTATGCAGCCATGGGCACAAAGCAGGCTTTAGTTCAGCACCAACGAAAAGTTTTTGATGCTGAAAGAGAAAAAGAAACTCAGACAGATTAATCACAATCAGTGCTAGAAGGTGATCAGGGCAAGGAGGAACAGTGAAAATCTAAGTGTTCCCTGGCTCATTTGGAGTGTGCAGTAAAGTCATAAGCGAGCATCATCAGTGTTTGTGTTATTAATCTCTCTGCCAGAGGGGGGAGACAGAAATATCAGACTACAGGTTTACCTTTTGAGGTAATTACTGTGTGTCCCCAACCCTTCTGTGTCCAACTTAATACAGTGAAACGTAAATGAGTGTGATTTTATTATGCTTAAAAACACTACATACAAGAAATATTTATATATATATATATACATATATATATATATATATATATATGCGTGTGCTGGGAACAGACAATTACCTAAAATTGTGCCTATGGGGCTTTTGAATTGTCTGTAGTCTTAAAAAGGAATACCAAAGTTAAGGTTCTGGCACTGTGCTTCTGCTCGTACTTCAGTAGAAATCTGAACATGTGTACAAGAAAAATCAGGGTCATAAGAAACGCACTATACCCTCTGTTTCTCTGTATATCTCTGCACATGTCATATAAGCCAGATCCTTTTTATCGGCCTTACAGAAGATCTGATACAAACCACTGTGCTTTATAAGTGTGTGTGTGCATGAGCACTGTTGTGTGTATGAATGTGCACTGTGGATCTACACGCCTGCACGTGATTGTTGTGTGCGTTTTTTAGTTGTGTCTTTTTTTTCATCTCCTCCTGCAGCAGAGTAATCCATGGTTTTGTGCTGCCTCCTCAGGCTCCATGTCAAAGTCAGTTTCAGATGAGATGAATGTGACAGAGCCGGCTGAAAAAGCAAAAAAAAATCACTGCTGGTAATTCAAAAGGCTGCTAGCAAAAAAAAAAAGAAAAAGTTTTAAGAAGCCGTGAGAATAGCTCCGTGTGAAGCCAAAGAAACAAAAGAATACCTGACAAGTACTGTGTGTAATTATAGCACATTTAGGGAGACACTGTTTACCACACTGGGATCAGGCAAGGAGGATAAAAATTCAAGAAGTAAAAGGAACAAGTTGAGGAGTTAAAGAGCATCGTTGGGTTGTAGCCGCGGGGGGAAGCCATGTAGCTGCTGCCAGTTAACTGCCAAGATAGAAACAGACTTTCTTCTCGGCTGCAGTGCTGCAGGAAAGGAATCACTAGCTTGCAAAAACCATACAACAGAAGAGCCTTTAAAAGTCATAGAAGTTTATAAAAAGTCATAGAGGGACTCAGCTTCCAAACTTTTGGAACAAATTTAGATTTTTGTGTGTGTAACCATTTCTGTTTGCTTTTTTAGAAGAGAGGACAAAGCTTAATATAATCTTTTCTTTCTCTCGTTTATAAGAGCACAGCTTATTCTGATGATGCCTCACAGATATGACAACCAAACTGACTTTATTAGACGTTAAAGCAATGGAAGGAAGGATATGCCTGGGGTCAAAATTTAACAGAAACAGACCAGTAGACAAACGTTGCAGGATGAAAAGCAGAGGATGCAAAGAAAGTACGACAGCAGCAGGGACTGTTTTTCTGCAAACTCGACTAAACGTCTTCATTCCTTTCTCTTTCTCTTTCTGTCACTATGTGTCTCGCAGGAGCGCTGCAGATAGAGAACAGCGAGGAAACCGACCAAGGGAAGTACGAGTGTGTGGCCACCAACTCCCAAGGCGTGCGCTACTCCTCCCCTGCCAACCTCTACGTGCGAGGTAGGACCTGATCACATTACACGGGCACATCACGCACACGCATTCAAAGACAAAAAAACACAAAGAAATCCCCACATTTAAGGTGCTGCTATAAATAAACATATCTCTTTTCAATAGCTGTGCTCTTACTGTAAACAAGTATTACTAACCCATTCATTGTCTACAGTATTTGTTGACTCTGTTGTTTCTCACAACCACCTTTAACAAGTCCACCTTAAACCTTGGTGCGAGCCCCAACAGTAAAATCAAATTGAAGATAAAGTTGGGGACACACCTCGGTTTAACTGCATGGAAACATCACTGATCTGTCTACTAAAATGGTTTCTGTACAAGAGGCAGATTAAACAAAAAATAATGCACAAAAAGTGAAATTTGATTGAATTTTTGAACAAAATTTGAAGTCAAACAATGAGAGAATAATTGATTCTTAAATATTTGAATGGCACCCATATGATCCCTGTTGTTGGACTATGGGTGCTTATTGGCTCAAAGACCACAACCAATGTTAAGAATTACAAGTTCTACTTTTTATGTGAAGTGCGTTATCAGAGGAGTGTGTATGCGACGTATGTGTGTGTGTGTGTGTGTGTGTGTGTGTGTGTGTGTGTGTGTGTGTGCGTGTGAGAGTGTGTGTGTGTGTGTGTGATGCAGAGGTGCGAGTGGCTTTGCGCTGGCCGTTTTTATTCTCTCTGTGTTTCCCCGTTCTCTCTCTCCCCCCTCACGTCATTGTGTTCTGCATCAACCCCCTCTCATCCCTCAGAGCTTCGAGAAGGTTGGTGTGCTCTTTCTTTTCTTTTGTTACTCCTTTGTTTCAGAAAGCTTTACTTATTGAAACAGAGAGAAACAAAAAAGAAAAAAACCAGACATTTGAAGGACGTCGGAGTAGATTTTAAAGTGAAATGTCTCCGAAATTAAAGACAGTTGATTTCTCTAGAGCTGCTACGATGATGATGATGATTATGATGATGATGATGATGATGATGATGAAGTGGTCTGCCTACGCAGCAGAGTGCATTGTCTGCATTGTGAGGCCTTGTGTGCAGAACCCTTGGTATTGCCTTCACTCCCCGATCAATGTTTTCTGCATGGTATGATCTTGTTGTCATGGAGACCCAAGAATTGGAAGATTAAAAAAGAGGCGATGTTTGCATGAAAGGAGTGAGAGAGAAAGAGAAAGAAGCACCACTTGCATGTGTGTTGACTGACGGACTGACACAGGAGCATGGCACAGTGTGTGTTCACGCCTATTGATATGCTCAGATTGTGACAGTATTATTGAACTTGCTGTCTTGTCATGACTTGCAACTGTCTTTTTTTTTTTTGCATTTGTGTAATCATGTGTGCCCCAGCTTCCATGACATCACATCTTGTCCAGATCTGTACTTGTTGGTGGAATCTTGCACTTACTGTCACGCTTGCTCTTGCCCTTCTGTGTTGAGGTGCGATGTGTTGTGCAGGTTTGCAGAAGCATCAGTTATTTTTGCCAAATTCATGACGGCCACTCGAGACATTGGGAAGAGCATTATATCAACAGTGGTAAAAAGAAAGAGTCCATTTCCTCACCTACTGTACCTAGCTAACAGAGTGAGGTTTTTCACTTAATAACTGTATTCCACTACAAATTGAGGGAAATTGTTTTTTTTTTTTACCACCACATTAACAGATGCTTTACATCCTAAAACATATGTAACATACGGCAAGGCAACTTTATTTGTATAGCGCATTTCATACACGAGGGCAACTCAATGTGCTTTACATTAAAACATTAAAAGCATTGGAAACATTCAGACAAGCATAAAAGAGCACAATTAATATTACAAATATAATAAAAAAGAAAAGAAAAGGACAAATAGAAATATATTAAAAGTACAAATTTGCATTTAAAGTGAGTTAAAATAAGCTAAGATAGGAAGGCAGTGGCAAATAAAAAAGTCTTAGTCTTTGATTTAAAAGAGGTGAGAGTTGGAGCAGACCTACAGCTTTCAGGGAGTGTGTTCCAGATATGTGGTGCATAATGACTAAACACTGCTTCACCATGTTTCGTTCTGACTCTAGGGACTGAAAGCAGACCAGTACCTGATGACCTCAGAGGCCGAGATGGTTCATAGTACAGTAGCAACAGATCAGCAATGTATTGATAATGTATTATAAGTTATATGATGATTAAATGTGATGCTTTTTAGATATCTAAGATAGTGAACAGTGCCACTTTGCCAATTAAATAAATAATGCACACAAATAATTTAAATATATCTGTTGGGATTATACAATAATATCACAGGCAGGGGGGTGGACTGTTTGCTGCATTTAGATTTGAACATCCGAGCAATACTATGAAAGAAAGAAAGAAAGAAAGAAAGAAAGAAAGAAAGAAAGAAAGAAAGAAAGAAAGAAATATGGTTCCCCTTACAGATACATTTAACAGAAAAAGTAACAAAATACTCCTTTCTCATGGATTTTACTATTAGAGCCTTGATCTAGACTGACCAATAGTGAGCTAATGACAGCTAATGTATCTAGCTTTAGCTCATGTTAGCTAGATCAGGGCTTCCCAAAGTGTGGGTCGGGACCCCCAAATGGGAGGTCATGAGATGTCTTCCAGAATGTTTTTTTTTCAAAGTTATCTAAAGATAGTATATTTTACCCATTACAGCTAAAAATATCTACAAAAATAGAAGCCAACCTTGAAATAAAACCTTGAAAATAGAAAATGTAATGAGTTTTCTGCCTTTCTTTGTTCCCAGGTGACTCCTAAGTTTAGAGTTAGTGAACGGTTAATTTTCAAAAGCATCAGTAGCAGTAGGTTAATTCATAACGGCACAGGAAACACAGCCACATGCTCATATAGGTAGGGTAATTTTCTGAAGACAAGCTAAATGAAGCCACATTAAATCACTTTGAGGGACAGCGGGGGTCCGAGTCTTTGGCACCTAAATTTTGGGGTTGTGGGCTGAAAAGTTTGGGAACCCCTGATCTAAATGATAATAGATGACAAAGTACATAGTTTTATGGGTCTTTTCTACTTCCCATACTATTTAACTTTATTTTAGAAGTTGATAATGTCAAACTTGACAGAAAGTATGCAAAATGGCTTTAAATTAATTTTGTATAATTTAACAAAAACATAACACATTGTTCCTCTTACAAATGCAACATATTACTAACTAGCAACATGCATTTCTGCTCTCCCAGGGAGAAAGCCTTACTTGATCTAGTATGACAGGTAGCTAGCTAATGATGGCGAATGTTTGCTCTCGCTTCATCTTTTTTAGGCAAGATGTTACCGAGTCACTGTCTTCATGAATTTCATGAGTCTTTTTTACTTGTTAGGCTATGTTTCACCCTCAAGCATTTAGCATTAATTCAGTTGATGCAACACTTGGCAAATTTTACACAATGCACTTTCAAGTAAATATTTCTAATGTTTCTCCTGTCAGTGCCAAACTTTGGTAAAGTTGCATAGTTTAGTTAGAGTCTGACCTTTACATGAGTGGCATTGTTATGAAGGAGTTTAGCTTGTAACTAGGTATTTCTAAATTCTGATATAAAGTTGAGTAAAGGTTTTTCTGGACTTGAAATCCATTCTAACACTGAAGCACCCCGTTAGCAGGTGAGGTATAGCAAAATGCAGATATGTTATTTACTGTAACACAGTCAGTGCTGCTGTGTCCTGGCAGTTGCTATCTTTGCAAACACTTAGACACGCCTCTGTTGACTGACATTTGAAATTAATCATATCCATTCACATTTTAGATAACGGGTGGGGGATATTAATGATTCCCCCTCACTACAGTGGTTAATGAAAGCCGTGTCCTTGAGACGGACCGGATGGTGCTGCGTAAATGTCAGCTCAGTGACGCTGCTGCTGAACGGGTACAGAGCAGTGCGGAGATCCAGCGGTAATCCTTGCGGCTGTGCCAAGGTCTCCCCAGTCTGTAGCCTCCAGACTCCCTGCAGAGGACACGACTAATGATAGCTCTGCTAATAAAGATTGAAGCTCCTGGCTCTCTCAAACTGTATAGAAAATGGAGGGGAATCATGCAGCCTTGCTAGATTAACTTTAAGCTGGAGGCTCTGTGAGCATGTGAAGGATTATCCCTTGTTATGAGCTCACTTCATTGTAAAGTCCTGGCTGTGTCTCTGCGGTGGATTCTTCAGTCTTTTGTCTCTTGGCCTGATGGATTTTTTTTAGAAATACTCTCACTGCTGAGGTCATGTTTCACTTAACGACGATCATCCTGAGTCTTCACCTTCATCCTGCTCTTACCCACATTACACCACTAATCTATATGCTTGATTAATTGTCTTTGTTGGTTTCTTTTTTCATAACTATGGGTATAAACTAACTGACTGTCTAAAACTGTTAGTGTTTTTATATTGCTGCATTGCATCTGCTCTGCCTGTTTTGTGCATGAAGCTGAGGCTGTCTGTTTGTCTGTTTGTCTGTCTCCAGCATGTCCACATAAGGAGATGCTTGCCTAATCATGTCTGTTCTCTAACAGATCTACCTGTTTTTGTCTCTTTGTCTCTTTCGTGTCTTCAACTTCTGTATCCAATTCTGGGTATCTTCCATTTTTTTTATTTATTTATTCTTTAATTTCAACAAATATTCGAAATGTTTTGTTACTCATTAAAATGACAGTGATGTCACGGCAACTTTTCTTTACTCTAATTTGTTGAAGTCATGCCAAAAAATGTTAACTTCTATCCAATTGTCTCTAGATTCTTTGAGTAGGGGGGATGAGGCCCATGAAGATTCCAAGTAATGATGTTACACATTTTGGTGTGGAGGTTGTGCAGCAAATTTTCCCATATTTATTATTTATCTTTTCTTTTGTTATATATATATATATATATATATATATATATTATATAACACAAGTAGTGCTTGATTTCATCTATAGAACGAGAAGACTCATTTATTTGCTCCCTTAGGATTTTTAATATATTTTTCTTCTTAATTTTTTTTATTTTCCTCTTTTTGAATAGAAAATTTGTTGCTCCCCACATTCATGTTTTACTATACAAACAAGCTACCTAGTGTTGAGTTAAGTTTTGTTTTTCGACTATGTTTTTTGCTCTCTGTCTGCCCTCCCTTTCATTCTCTCCTCCCATGCAGAGATGTTTGTCTGTTTCTCTCTCTGTTTCCTGTCTTGTGACCCTGGGGTATCCTCTACTTCTTCTGTTCCTCCAACATCCGTTCTCGACTTCTCTGTCTTTATTTCTTACTTTTTAAAGCACCTCCTTTCTGAATGGGCCTGACTCTGGTATATAGCCGTGTTTTTAAAATAGATCCATGTGTTTTCTTCTTCCTCGCTCCTCTTTTCTTCCCCCCTTTTTCCCTCCTTCCCCCTAAAACCCTCTTCTAATCCTCTCTTTATCTCCACTTCCCTGTCTTCTCCCCTCCTTTCCCTCTCCCCGTCCTTTTTTTCTCTTCTTCTTCTTCTGCATTCTGTCTGCACCCTGATGTGTAGGAGCGACAGACACATGTACATAAGTTTGTTAACTTATAAACATGCACATACTACCTCACATATCTCTCTTTTTGCTCGCACTTGTTCTTTCCCGTTCTGCCTCTCTCATGCTGTCTTGGTGTTCTTTACTTAATGTGTCCAATGATCACTCTGTAATTTTGCCACAACACCTTTTAAGATCCCACTCCTGTCCACATTTCCAATTCATTTGACAACACACTGTATCAGTTATGAATCCTATGTATTGTACAGTATCTTGTTGTACAATGTGGCTGTCCTTTGCTACATTGCCTGTCATTGTCTGGAAGAGAAGCAGAGCTGCCTTTCTATCTTTCTCTCCTTCTATCTGTTTCTCTCTCTCTCTTTCTGGTCCTTCCTCTATCCCTCTATCAATGTCTCTGCTCTCGTCTCGCTTCTCTCCGTCTCCTCCTCAGTCTTCAGTTCTTCGTTCTCTTCTTTGTGTTCCTCCACCATTTTTTCCCTCTTGAGTCGTCCAGGCATGCAAATGACCTATGAGTTCAGTCTCTCGATGCATCTCTCCCTAATACAAAGTCAACTCGGTGCTGACAGATGCAGCATTGGATATACTTTGCCACTTTACTTGTGCTTCTTATGGGGGACACAAATAGCAAGCAGGGCCTATTGATCGGCCCCCTATGATGCATACACTCCCTCTAAAAAGAGCCCATATGATGCAGAAGCACCCTGAGGCGCACAAATCACAATGAAGTAAAGTTTGTCATGTAAAGTGTTGGGAAAAGTTAAACATGTTTTCTCCGAGGGGACAAAATTATTATTTAACTCTAATAAAAGCAATGCTGGCAAATAATCAGAAGAGAAACTGACTATAGGTGTCATGTCCTGGCTGAAACGATACTCAAGAGTTTGTCACTTTATTATTTTTTAGGCAGCTCACTCCGCTTGGTTGAGCTCAACACAAGATTTGTGTCTTTCTGTTGAAATCATCAGTACCATAAAGTAATTGGGACAAAACTTGAAATATCCCTTTGTAATTTTCTGTAAAAACCCTGAAGTTCATTCTCCCCCTTCCTGTTACCTCTCCTCTCTTCTTCTCTCTCTCCTTTTCTTTCTTTTATCTTTCCTGCCCTCGCTCTCTCTCTCTCAATCTTCACCTTGCTTCTCTGCCTCGCTCTTCCTCTCTCTCTCTCCTTTTCTCTCTGATTCTCTCTCCCTTACCCCCCTTCCTTCCCCTCCTCCCCTCCTCCTTCTTTCTCCGCCTTTCTGCTCCTCACTCCCTTCCCCACTTTTCTCCTTACCCTTCCCCAACCTTACCCCTAAAACCCTCCCCTTCCTCTCTACCCTGACTCTCCTCCTTTCCCAGTGCGCCGTGTGCCCCCTCGTTTCTCAATCCTCCCCTCCAACCACGAGATCATGCCAGGAGGAAGCGTGAATATCACCTGCGTGGCTGTGGGTTCGCCCATGCCCTACGTCAAGTGGATGCTGGGAAGCGAGGACCTCACCCCGGAGGATGAAATGCCAATCGGAAGGAATGTTCTAGAGTTAAAGGGTGTCCGGGAGTCTGCAAACTACACCTGCATGGCCATGAGCAGCCTGGGTATCATCGAGGCCACCGCTCAGGTCTTAGTAAAGAGTAAGAGACACTCTAATGACGCGATGAATCACCCTAAGTTTACTGTTGAATCATAGCAGTGTGGGAGGAAATATAATATATCCTTTATTAAGACTTGCTCAGTGAATAAACTACAGAGGCTGTGTCATGCAGAAATTATACAACAGCTTTTGATTTGATTTGATTTCTTTAAAGAAAGAAATATGAAAACAAATAGAAAAGAATAATCAACAAAGTCCATCAGCAAGCACTTAAAAGTGTAATTTACATGTGCGAACAGGAGTAGGAAGAAAGAAACACGTATGTAATCCTACCCCTTTATTCACTGTTCAATCAGTACTTGAATGCATTCATACAAACAAATGAATCTGATTGGACAAGAGGCATTTCATGAGTGCTGATATAAAGTACAATAGTCCGACTTATAACTATCAGTATTCCTTCACCTCAGGTGTTCTTAATATTGTTACATCACAGCCAGCAATATTTGTCTGGCTTGATCAAAGGGGTACATTAAAGTCACTAAGGAAACCTAAGTAAGTGTCAACAGGCTCTAGTATCAGCAGTGGTGGACAAAGCACACAGCTTCATTACTTAAGTCAAAGTGTAGATCCTCCAGGTCAAATATTACTCCAATACAAGTGAAAGTTGCTCTGTCAGATTATTACTTCAGTTAAAGTACTGAAGTACTTGCTTTTAAAAATACTTAAGTATTCAAAGTACTTTTTAAAATATCTCAAAATGTTGTATTTTCACAATACATGATGGCAGTCAAGAATACATAGGAGTACATTCTGTTACATTATGTTTATTTAGAAAAACTTACTTGAAATCTCAAAAAATTATACCATGGAATAAAAACAGCAACTAAGTTACTCCAAGCACAGACAACTTAGTTTGAAATGTTCATCTGGAATGAAACAAATGTTACGTAGCTCAACACGCTTTCTCAGGTTGGACTGTGAATTTTTGTATGTTTGGGCAGAGTGGGAAACAAGGGGAAGATTTCAAACGATACGTATCATTCTTCATTTCAAAAACCTCTAACACAGGCTGAAGATATGACCATAGGTGCTCAGGTGGAGAATTATAGCCATCATTACCACCTCTAAATGAACTGCCTGATCTGAGTGAAATGTGCTCTGTGTTTGCTCCATGTTCAACCGTGGAGACGCACGATATACAGGTATGACTAAACCCCTGAGACAAACAGAACTACACAAACACATTTTACTGTCTTAGTGTAGTGGCAGATCTCTTACTTCAATTTGAAATGTCACTTGGTTAGTTGGAGTGCTCTTTTCTGACGCGTGTCCACCGTCATTCATAGAAAATAAAAATAATCAATTTACTCACAGGTCCGTAGTTCAAGCTCAGTTTATTCCATCAGAGTTTTTCCATTTTCTTCCACTGAAAACATACTCAAAAACAGGCTCAAATGGGTCACGGTCAAAAAGCTTTACTCGTGACGCTCCATCTAACCCAAAACAAAATAATGTATTTACACACACCTGTGCCTCCTGCCTTATGTATATACTGGCCCCGCCCATAACCAAATCCCAGCAGGTAAATACCTACTTAAACTAAAACGGCTTCTACACTTAGGGATCAGATTTCAGAAAAGACAAGGAAATTCATGAGCTGACTTCAAAACTAAAGTAGTGAGTAACTAGAGCACTGATAGAAATGTAGTGGAGTAAAAAGTACAATAATTGTCTTCTGAATGTAGTGGAGTAAAAGTAATAAGTATCACCAAAAAATAATACTTAAGTATAATACAGATACTCAAAAAATGTACTTAATACAGTACTCAAGTAACTTTACTTTGTTACTGTCCACCACTGGTTATCACTGGTTGTATGATAAATTGAAAACATACAGATCATTTTTAAAATGAACAGCAGCTGATCTGCTTCAAGCTGACAGTAAAATGAATGTAAAAACTTAAGAATTAGTTGTTTTACCAGCACATGAATGATTAGATCAACAAAAAACATTTACTGGTGTATTACTGGTTACAACTGTATCCACATTTAGATCTGTCCTATACAAGCTACATCCCACTTTAGGTCATGCTGTTGTACTGAACATCAGCGTGGCTGTAGCATGTGCTGATATTCAGTACAACAACACTCCCTCTTTTGAAGTATTGCATAAAGGTCATGTGATGAGTTATTAAAGTTATATTTTTTTGGGGCATTTTAGCCTTTAATGGACAGGACAGCTGAAGAGAGACAGGAAATGTGGAAAGTAGAGAGTGCGGGAAGACATGCAGTAAGTGGTCGACCAGCCGGGAATCGAACCGGCGACCTCTGCAACAAGGACTATAGCCTCTGTACGTGGGGCACTTAGACCGCTAGGCCACCAGCACCCCAGTGATGAGTTTTTAATAATGGTTCAGAAACAGAATAAGAAATATATTGATACCTCTTTATGACCTACAAAAAGTAAACACAACCATCAGTGACCAGAGGGGTTTGTATGTATAGTAATCATCAGTGTCTAAAACTGCTGCTCTGAAATGTGACAGACAGAGTGAGTTGCACTACACTGCAGAATCAGCGTTGATATGTTTTTCATGGCACAGCTTATGGATGAGTGATACATTTTATTATTAAAAGAAAGCAGGGAGAGATTTTTGTAAAAAAAAAAAAGGAATACTATTTTCATATGTAGAATAACAGGATGACATCAGCAAAGATATAAGAGGTAATACTTTGTACACAGGGATCACTAAATCCTTGTAATTGCCGACTGAAAACATTTTAAAACTTCTTCCCTCTGGTTTGATATTGAGAGTTCAATGTCTAAATACCCCTTAGAAAACCTTTTATTTATTAAAACATCTAGACATTTGAAATCAGCCTGTACCAACCCGTTACAATTTCTTTTTTTTTTAGATTTCTTTTTTTTTTTTTAGATTTTTTCAAAAATGCAAGTACACAGAGACAAAAGACAAAACAATAACAGACATAGGAAAGAAAAGATACAAAATAACAGGAGACACCACAACACTGGACATGACACTTGGGGGGGGGGGGGGGGGGGGGGGGGGGGGGGGGGGGGGGGTACATGATAATTCATAACCAATTCATGATGGTTGAGTTACGGTACACAACGAAATACCTAGGAGGCTGAATAGCCGATATAACAGCAGCAGGTAGACGACAATGAACATGACCATGACGCAGATAAATACAGTACAAAACTCCTAACCCAGACCTCTCCTGACAATGTCCCAGAGCCCACTCAGACCTCTGTCAATGTCTTTTGAGAGACCTTCAGCTCTCTCCATATTTAGCAGGTCAAGGTGATCCTCCAGCCAAGAGTCCTTCATGAAGCATGCTGGCTTTCGCTCCTTCCAGTTAAGAAGAATCAACCTTTTAACTGAAAGGCACCCGAGGGCCCACAGGCGTGTGACAGCAGGGCTAGTTTTAGTCTGGGGCTTATAGCCCAAAATGCAAACAGAAAGGGAGAAGGGAAGAACAGTATGCAAAATTCCTGTCATGACGGCATGCACTTCTGACCACAAAGACTTAACAGCAGGACACTCCCATAGCAAATGTAGTAATGAGCCACGATGGCCACAGTTAAACCAACATTAAGCAGAGGCATTGTCAAATTGCAAAAATTTCTACAAAACATTTTTCCCTTTGTCATTATGGATATATTGTGTGTATTATGTTGAGGAAAAACATGAATTCAATCTATTTTTGAATAAGGCTGTAACAAAATGTAGAAAAAGGTGAAGGGGTCTGAATACTTTCTGTACCCACTGTATGTGAGCCAAGTGTATATGTTTTGTTTGAACTGTTAAAAAAACCTAATAAATATATTTCTAAAAATAAATAAGAGCTCCTCCCAGGAGTTTTGAAAAAACAATACATGATGAATGTCACTGTAATATTTACAGAACTGACCAAAACCAATAAATATTATATGATGTAGTTAATAATTATTCTCTTTTTCTACCCTTTCTCCAATCACTAGCTTTGCCAAAGCCTCCCGGCACACCCATAGTCACAGAAACCACCGCCACCAGTGTGACCATCACCTGGGACTCCGGCAACCCGGACCCCGTCTCCTATTACATCATCCAGTACCGAGCCAAAGGGCCAGACAGCAAGTACGAGACAGTAGACAGCATCACCACCACCCGCTACAGCATCGGGGGGCTGTACCCCAACACCGAGTACGAGATCAGAGTGTCCGCCTTTAATAGCATCGGCCAGGGGCCTCCATCTACACGAGTGGAGGCCCGCACAGGGGAGCAAGCACCTGCAAGTCCACCCCGAAACGTCCAGGCCCACATCATTTCTCAGAACACAGTGATGGTCCGCTGGGAGGAGCCAGAGGAGCCCAATGGACAGGTGGGAGGAAGACTGATATTAGTAGTCCAAACACACATCTACTTCTTTTTTATCTTTGGCTAGCAGGTGTTTTTCAACCTGTCTGTTAAACCATGTGGTGGTAAATGCCTGCAGCAAATTCACTGACCAAAAAAAAGCCAGTTGGTTGTGTGTTGGTTCAGCGTTTTGTCTCTTTAACAATGATACAATAAATAATCATTGAAGTTATAAAGCACAGGTGACATCTTGATTCATGGGAACAATAAAACGACAGCAATAAAAATGTAATGTTAGCAGATTTGCTATAGTAATAATGACGGTTGAGGTATAAACAACACAAACACAGTAAAAAGCTAGTGAAAAGGAAAAATAACTAATTCAACTAAAAGACATTTTTTAAAAACAAGCATGCTTGATCATTAGTGGCAGATTTCATCGTCCTAAAGCCCCAAAGGCTCTGTTTCCTCTGACTTTATCACTAACAGACCTCTGCGGGATAATCTCAGAATGCATCATGGGCCCAAACAGTCTTTCAAATAGTCATTTAAATGTGGAAAGTCAATCTCAAATGTGCAGATATCCAGCTTGAAGATGCATAAATGGGATTACTTCTGCAGAATATTGATTGTACTGTATCACATGAGACAGAAATACAGTAATGATAATAATGTTATGATAGCATGAATGAAAGCATAGATGATAAATGAAATGAAAAAAATAATTTACAAAAAAAAAAAGTTTAACCTGACTTCTTTTGATCATGGAAAAAAAAACTGCTTTTTGTTTGCTGTTTCAGCAGTAAACTGTTAGTGAATATCCTTTAACTACAGCTCCATCTCCTTAACTGTCATGTAACATGTCACATTTAGCATCTAAAGTCAAACAGTTACCAGATTGTATTTATTTATTCCCATTTTTTAATTTATAAGTTGTGCACATTTATTTTTTTAGCATTCTTTACTTACTAAAGCCTGAGCACTGAGGGGCAAGGACTCTGTTGAATTGCAAGGAATTATTTGTATGGGTACTTTTTCACTGCTGTACAGTTGCCTCTTAGAGAAGTATAAAGTAATATATTGATTTAAAGTCATGATATTGCCATTGAAACTGAAATTGTGGTAACTCTTTAAAAATACATACATATATTACAAAAACACGAGAGTCTGTACATTTAAGCCTTACTTACTAAGGACTACTGCAACATTTCCAAAGACACACAGGGGGTTAAAGCGTTAAAGCCTTAATAAATTAACCATTGAGAGCTGTATTCCAGTGTCATGGTTCATGCCCTGTACTGGGATTCTGTTTTCCCAGAGATCTCTTTCCTGTAACTCCCTTGCTACTTTCCCAAGCCTTTAAAGAAAGAAAAGGTAATTGGACTGTCCTCTCTGAGTTAAGAGCACTCCCTCTCGAGGCCCATTCCCTTTTTCTAGCCAACCTAACTGTACGGTATGTTCATAAAAGTACAAGATTGAATTGAGTGCATATGGGGATTATGGATATTAAAGAGTAATAACAGGAGAGGTGAAAGAGGTGGACGGGGTGAGGGCGTAAACATGGCAGAGGGATTACACATACTCTGAACTGCCCATAAACAAATCCCACAGGAGATGGGCGTAGTGATTATATCTTAAGCACTTCGATGTGGGCATGCATTGGAACTAGTTTGGTTCAGCTTAAGAGTGACATTTGTTTATCAGGGTCAGCTGCACAACAGGCCCACAGACGTGGGGACGTCACCTTGTGACAATGACCATGCTCCAACAACAAAGCAACAAATCCACGGGACTATCAGGATTAAAGTGAAAAATAATTCATAGAGGATGACCTTTGCTGTGATAAACTCTAGTTGAGTTGTGGATTAACACTGCTGAAGAGTCACTGGAATTAGGCGAGGGACCATTTCATATTGCAAGGGTTACGCATGACCTTAAAATTCAGCCTTTCCCTCTCTCCTCTCTCCTCTCTGTGTTGTAGGTGAAAGGCTACCGCGTGTACTACACCATGGACCCATCACGGCCCATGAATGAGTGGCAGATCCACAACGTCCAGGACAGCGTGATCACCACCATCCAGAACCTGGTGACCTCAGAGACCTACACCATCCAGGTCTTAGCCTTCACGTCTGTGGGGGACGGCCCCTTCTCAGACCCCGTCCATGTTAAAGTCATGCCTGGAGGTCAGTGTGTGTGCGTGAAAGTGTGTGTGTGTATTCATCCTGCATGCTGGTGCATAGATAAACATTAATTCTTGTCTCAAGCAGGAGAGGGGTGTTTTTTTTCCTTCCTGCACACATGAGTCATTCTTTGTGTGTGTGCGAGTATCCAAAGTGTTAAGTAGCTTATCTGAGTGACTTATGTAAAGTTTGGGAGGCAATCCACTGTGAAATACTTAATATAAGCTTGACCTGTCAGAAAATATGACTTCTTGAAAATGAATAAATTCCACCTGCCGGGATGGAGCCGTGGAGACTTACGAAAAAGGAAACAGGGATTAATGGCCCAAAATGTCCGTCGTAGCTCGTTGCCGCTCGTGTCGCTGTGACAACTTCCATGGCAGGTTTTTATGTGATGGGAGGTACAAAGAGATGATTACTCTGATGGTATTACTAGTTTGAATCTGTGTAGAGAGAAGTCTGAGCTACTGCTGCGCCATTAAAAGTCCCTAAAAGTCTGCCATTTTCTAGTACATAGGAGGAATAAAATTACAAAGAAACTGAACAAATAAGGCAAGAGCTTTTAGGATTTATGGGTCAGGGTGATGTGTGTGAATTAAATCAGGGATTTGGGCAAATTCTCTTTTTTGATTGATCTCAAAAGAAAGATCCATTTAGAATTTGATATTGTGATATCAGGTAAGAGCAATGACAGCTTGAAAAAATAAATTAAAACATTTTTATAAGGTATTCATTATGTGAAATTATTAATCTGTGTCATCATGATTGTCTGGGAATAGTTTTTAAAATGTAACCTATAGTGGCATTTCCATTGTAATTGAATTCCCATAATAATGTAAAAACCAAGCGGCAAACTCCGGTCTCAAACAATGAAGCCAATGCGGAAGTGTTATAAACTGCAATACATCGAAAATCCGCTTGAGGCTGGCTGCAGAAACACCGGAAACCACATAGATATGAATGGGAAAAAGACGATCTTTGCAGCATTAATAAAAATGTTTACAGCCTGGTTCAAAAAACGGCTTGGCCCTACAACGCTAATCTTTCTAATGGCGACCACTGTACGGGGGGTGAATTTTTTTTCTAACATGACGGTTAAGAAGATATTAAGATTATGAGTTTTGCCCAAATAAGGACATGACTGACGTGACTCCCGGTCGGGAACACACAGCCATTGGCTAAGAGACTCACACTACGTCACACTCTGCCTAGTTGAGTTCCGCATTACCAATATGGCTGCTGCCGTCGATTTGCTTCAAAACAGCTCTCAGGAACAGATGGATGACGTCACGGATACTACGTCCATATTTTTTACAGTCTATGGTAAAAACACACTTTTTAGCAACGTTAAAACAAAAGGGATTAATACGATCAAATAAAATGATGAGTTGAAAGAACAGGAGAAGAGACGCTGGTTGAGTAGGGTGTTGGTATTCAATTCAGTTATCACCAAGCTCCCACCAGAGGTCATAGTCACTTAGACAAATAACTGTAAAGGTCTAGTGGCTTTAGTCTAATAGTTCATAAAAAAAGCATCAGTTTTAATTTAAGTCTGTTTAGTAAACAACTAAAAGCTCCTCAAAGGACGTGAACAACATGTAAAAGGGATGGTAGAAATTAAAGGCAAATCATGACTTTATGATTTGTGCATAAAAACATGGTTTGATATTATTAATTTTTGCATTTTTTTTTTTATTTATTTTTTTTACTTTCATTTTATTTCAATTTCAGGTTTACAAAAGGGAAAAATAAAATAAAAAATTGAATTAAATTAAATTAAAATAAAGGGAGGTTATTCCAGGCCATTCAATAGTACAAAACAATATGTATCATCTACACAGATTAAGGGTTACAAACTCTGGTGTATGAGTTCCATTTTTTCCAGTATTCCACACAGTCATCAGCTCGTAGTCTTAAGAAGAAGGTGAGTTTTTCCATTGAATAAATGTATTTCTGATTTTTATATCAATATCGAATCAAATTCTGTAAAGCTCCAGTGAGGAGTTTTAGCTTATAACTAGGGATGCACAAGATTATCTACAAACAAAAAAACACTCCTTTAACACTACCAATTGCATCTTGAGAACTGTCATCCTGAAAAGCACCAAAAGTTTATGAAAATTAAGAATTAAAACACAGCACTTAAATGAATACTGATGCCCTTTTTTCACACAAAAAAATCAACAAGAAATCACAGAGCAGACTAATGCAAAATCTTTAAAGAGTTCTTCTATATGCCTGTTGCCCTGTTGCAGGGTTGGTGTCAGACGAGGTGAACAGAAAGCTGCAGGACAGCCGCCTTTAAATTTTTTCTCAATAAAGATTAAATGTGTAGTTATTTGAAATAAAGAAGGATGTACATTTAATGAGAAATTACTTCTTAGGGGCGCTGGTGGCCTAGCGGTCTAAGCGCTCCACATACAGAGGCTACAGTCCTCTTTGCAGGGGTCGCCGGTTGGATTCCCGGCCGGTCGACCATTTCCTGCATGTCCTCCCCCTCTCTCTCTACTCCCCACATTTCCTGTCTCTCTTCAGCTGTCCTAACAAATAAAGGCAAAAAGGCCTAGACCAGACAAGGTCAGCACAAAGATGAACTGTCTTGCTTTGACCACAGGGGGCACCAAAATCTACAAAAACCCTGAAGATCCTCACACGAGTTTTAGAGTTATTATCTACAGAACCAAAAATGCACAGGACCTACAGCACATATTTCTATAAGACACTCCTCATATCTAGATTTAGATAAAGCAGAGTTCTAACTCACTGGTTCCTCCTGTCCTCTCCAGTTCCAGGCCAGCCCGGGAAGTTTAAGGTGGGGAGGGTGACAGACACCAGCATAGAGCTGACCTGGGAGCCTGCTTACACCAAGGAGGGAATCGTCAACTATGAGCTGCTCTATAAACCTGTCAAGTTTGGCAGTTTGGTAAGACCTCTTGATGTCTCTTTATAAATCTGTCTGCAGAGTGGATTTCCTAATAAGACAGAGAGAAGAGAGGATGGATAAAAGAGGAGGTTTAAAAGATTAACCACCACTTTGTCTGCTGATGACAGTCCTCATCTTTATCTCTCTGAAGCGCCCCTTTAATTTTTTGCCTTTTACTCCCCTCTCCTCCCTTGCTCTGCTCTTTTCTCTCCTCTCTAACAGGAGAAGCTGACCTTTGCGCCAAAGAATTCTTACACGGTGGAGGGCCTGAAAGCCAACACGGAGTACTCCTTCTCTCTGGCCGCCATCTCCAGCAAAGGCATCGGCGCATTCACCAATGAACTGGTGCAGAGGACATCACAAGCCAGTACGTCTCACACTGTGCTGGTTTCCTGCAGACACGCTGCAAAATGAATGTTGTTGAGTTAAATATTTTCTCCTCTTCACATGGACACACAGCTTATCGTCTTTAGCTTCTGATCCCGAGAAAAACCTGGGAACCATGGTTACATCTCTCCATCTATCTTGTTTATCAACCCATCTGCCCCACCTCTCCTCTCATCCATCTATCTACGTTTGAGCGTGCCTTTCTTTCTCGGCTCGGCCTCTCGCTTTCTTCCACAGCAAAAACCTCATGACGGATGGAGACAGACCGCTGATTAATGTTTCACTCTTCCTTCTCTTCGCCCTCTTTCACTTTTTCCACTCTATCAGTGTCTAATGTCTTTGAAAGGGTGAAAATGTCCGCCACTTATTGGCAACTAGGCAGCAGTCAAGAGCATTAAAGGATGGTGGTTGGCCGGCTGTGTTGACAGGTAAGTACCAGACAGTCTGTATTTGAAGCAAACTCAACACTGATTTTTTTCCTTGTTTCATTTTCTCTTATTTTTCTCTGCAATCGTCGATAAGAGTCAAATAAGTTCCACTTTTTTGCTCTGACATATCAAGACATTTTGTATCTGCTCTTAAGAAGAAGAATAGCCGAATGTGGAGATAACAGAGAAAATGGTGCAAGGAAAAGAACTAATAAAGTAGTCTTGGATGAGAGAGGAGTCCCAAGTCGAGTAGTTCATGGTGCTGTCACTTCCGCGGTAAGTTTTGTCAAGTATTTACACTAATTCAACAGACACAATGATTCACATCAGATTATTTTTAGAGCAGAGTACAAAAAGTTCTAAACGTCTACAGCTGATCTTATTTTACTCTTAACCTGCAAAGAGAAGAAGAGCCCAAAGAGGTACACCAGAGGAGATGGTGGAAGACGGGGGTAAAGGTGTGAGAGAGGGGGGGGGTTTCAGGAAAGGGAAGGTGCCAGATAAGCAGACTATTTCATGCAGCAGAATTCATTTCCCAGGGAGGTTATGTGCGCTTTGTTATCGCCAAGCTTTGGTGCACATCTAGATTGTCCCCCGAGGCCGACAGAACACTGGCTGTACGGCTGAGTGGATAGATGCTTGAACCTGTCAGCTATGACTATTACACTCCCACACACGCACATTTACACACACACACACACACACACACACACACACACACACATGCTATACACTCCTGAGCTCCGGACAGGCTCGCAATTGTGTGTGTGCTCAAGTTCTTTAAGGAACCTTACAGTGGGTATGGAAAGTATTGAGACCCCTTCACTTTTTCTACATTTATGTTATGTTACAGCCTTATTCCAAAATGGATTAAATTCATGTTTTCCCTCAACATTCTACACACAATACCCCAGAATGACAAAGTGAAAAATGTTTGTAGAATTTTTTGCAGATTAATTAAAAATAAAACACTCAAATATTACATGTACATACTGTAAGTATTCAGACCCTTTACTCAATACTTTGTTGAAGCACCTTTGGCAGTGATTACAGCCTCCAGTCTTCTCAGGTATGATGCTACAAGCTAAGCTCACCTGGATTTGGGAAGTTTCTCCCATTCTTCTTTGATCCTCTCAAGCTCGTTTAGGTTGGATGGGGAGCGTCAGTGCACAGCTATTTTCAGGTCTTTCCAGAGATGTTCAATTGGGTTTAAGTCCGGGCTCTGGCTGGGCCACTCGAGGACATTCAGAGACTTGTCCTGAAGCCACTTCTTTTTTGTCTTGGCTTTGTGCTTTGGATCGTTGTCCTGTTGGAAGGTGAACCTTCACTGCAGTCTGAGGTCCAGAGCGCTCTGGAGCAGGTTTTCATCAAGAATCTCTCTGTACTTTGCTGCGTTCATCTTTCCATCAATCCTGACTAGTCTCCTAGTTCCTGCCGCTGAAAAACATCCCTACAGCATGATGCTGCCACCACCATGCTTCACTGTAGGGATGGTATTGTCCAGATGATGAGTGGTGCCTGGTTTCCTCCATACATTCAGGCCGAAGAGTTCAATCTTGGTTTCATCAGACCAGAGAATGTTGTTGAGTCCTTTGTGCCTATTGGCAAACTTTCATGTGCTTGGTGCTGAGGAGTGGCTTCCATCTGGCCACTCTACCATAAAGGACTGATTTGTGGAGTGCTCCAGAGATGGTTGTCCTTCTGGAAGGTTCTCCCATCTCCACAGAGGAACGCTGGAGCTCTGTCAGAGTGACCGTTGGGTTCTTGGTCACCTCCTTGAACAAGTCCCTTCTCCCACAATCATTCATTTTGGCCAGGCGGCCAGCTCTAGGGAGAGTCCTGGTGATTTCAACTTCTTTAATTTACGTATGATGGACACCATTGTGCTCTTTGGGACCTTCAATGCAGCAGAATTTTTTCTGACACCCCCCCCCCCCCAGATCAGTGCCTCCATACAATCCTGTCTCTGAGGTCTACAGACAATTCCTTTGACTTCATGGCTTGGTTTGTGATCTGACATGCACTGTCAACTGTAGGATGTTATATAGACAGGTGTGTGCCTTTTCAAATCATGTCCAGTCAATTGAATTTACCACAGGTCGACTCCATCAAGTTGTAGAAACAGGGATGGTTCAAGGATGGTCAGAGGAAACAGAAGGCATCTGAGGGCAATTTTGAGTTTCAAAGCAAAGGGTCTGAATACTTATGTAAATGCAATTTGAGTGTTTATTTTTAATTAATTTGCAAACATTTCTACAAAACATTTTTCACTTTGTTATTATGGAGTATTGGGTGTAGATTTCTGAGAGAAAAAATGAATTTAATCAATTTTGGAATAAGGCTGTAACATAACAAAATGTAGAAAAAGTGAAGGGGTCTGAATACTTTCCGTACCCACTGTATAGAGGGTGAGTGAAACCTACTGTTCAGAAGTTTGTAGTAATTTTTTTTGTGGTTCTTTGTACCTGTGTGTGTTACAGTAAATATCCCAGCTTACTTCTGATTCAATTCTTGCCCACAATTCATCATTCTAGCCTGACGTTCAATATCCGTCTGAGTGCCTTTCTCTCCCAGGCTTCCTGTTTTTTTTTTTTTTTTTTGCTTGCCTCCTAAATCCTTTCTGCTTTATGTGAGATCTTTTTTAGTTTGTTTGTCTCTACCCTCTGCATGAAGACCTTCCCCTAGTCAGCAGTGGAAATTCTGAAACCACTCTATCATCCCGAGGATTCAAGGATTATGCCACCATGGGGGCTGGTGTTGTGAAATGTGTATATTTGTCTGTGCTCATGTGCGCTGAGCCATGCATCCCCGCTTTAGAGTGAAATACTTTGTCTGCTTTTCATTCATAAATCTGCATCCTCTTATGCCTCAGCCTAAGGATGAGATATTATCGTTGGGTATCGAATGCACATTCTCCTTTGCTATAATTAAGTTGTCCACTCAGGGTCGATTCTTTTGTCTCTGGTTTATTTCATTAGGCGCAAAGTCTAACATAATGCGTTTACATTATGTGGTTGCTCCTCCTTTTTGTTGCCTGAATCATATTTGTTCTTGTTTTATCTCTTTCACTTTAGTTTATCTTAGTTTCTTATTTGTCCTCTCTTATCCTTATCTTCTATCCTTTTGCTTGCATTCATCCCCTCTCTTGCTTCGTGTCAACCCCTGTTCTCTCGGATCTCTCCTAAACTCTTTGCCAAATCCTTGCCCCCTCCTTCTGTCCAATCAGAGCCCTCAGCCCCACCCGAGGGTGTGTCCTGCGAGAGTGCCAGCTCCACCTCGCTGAGAGTAAGTTGGAGGCCGCCTCCAAAGGAGGGCCTGAATGGCGAGTTGGCAGGTTATGAGCTGAGATACCAAAGAATTTCTAGGGCGGGCGGAGGAGGAGGAGGAGGGCAGGGCCTGGAGGTGAAGGGGCTTCCTATCCTGGCCCAGCAGGTGGAGACAGTAATAGAGGGGCTGGAGAAATGGAACTGGTACAACGTCACTATGGCAGCTACAACCACAGAGGGGACTGGACCTGACAGCCCGGCTGCTCTCTGCAGAACTGATGAAGACGGTGAGAGTGAGAGATGTAGATGGTGCTGAACAGTATTGATTGGTAGTTGATTATTTACTGGCTAGACTGTTGGTCACTTAATTAATGCTGCCCTTGTGTGTGTGCGTGTGTGTGTGTGTGTGTGTGTGTGTGTGTGCTTAGTTCCTGGAGCAGCCCCTCGCCAAGTAGACGTCCAGCCCCTCAACTCCTCAGCGCTCCGAGTCACCTGGAGATCAGTGTTGCCACGGTTACGGCAGGGCCAGATCCGTGGCTACCAGGTGCACTTCGCCCAATCGGAAAGCGGTGAATCACGAACCCTTCCCCGCATCAAAGACCTCTTATTGGATGAGTCCCAGGTGAAGTGATGGCCGAATATTAAAAGTGATTAAAAGGCGTTCATTTATTTATCATTAAACACCTTCTCCCTCTCCCTCTCCCTCTCTCTCTCTCTCTCTCTCTCTCTCCCCCTCTCCTTTTGTCCTTTGACTCACTCTCATCTGTCTGGGCTGCCTGCCGGGTGTGTCTCTGTCTGTGGGATAAGATGGAGGAGGATGACTCAACCCAATATGTGAGTGCAGACTACCCATCCTCTTCTCATTATAAATGAGGCAACTATTAATACATACAGCACAATGCATTTATCACAAAGAGACACTTACGAAACACTCATTAAGAAACCGTTTTTCTGTAGCCTCAGATATGTTACTGTACAGTTTGTTCTTTATTAGTAAATGTAAAAGGAAAGGAATGAAGAGATCTGTAAATGAAATGTAAATACAGAGTGAACAGTACGGTGCATTTGCCTTCACAGGAGCTGATTTTGGGAGGTCTGAGAGCAGACACTCTGTACACTGTGTCGGTGGCAGCGTACACCACCAAAGGGGATGGAGCGCACTGTAAAGCCAAGCTGGTGCAGACCCAGGGGATCTGTAAGCATATGCCAAGTATACAGTTCAATGCACTGGACTTAGTAACATACTGGAGAATTGATCCGACAGTTAACTGTACCAGAAGCCAGCAGTAAATAAACAGTCCAATCGATTCTAATTCTTGTAATATTTACATGATGTATGGTTTTTATATATATTTCTATTGATTTTCTGCTACCTACACTGTCATTCGCAGTACCCGGCCCCCCTTCCTTTTGGGTGCGTCCAGTATCAGGTCCATCAGTGGATGTGCATTGGGCTCCTCCACTGGAATGCTCTGAGTCAGGCTCAGATAGCCGAGGGCCCCCAGTGGAAATCCTGGGCTACCGCCTACAGTTTGACCTAAAGAATACCACTTTAGACACAACAGTGGATTTCACAAGTCGGGAGAGAAACTTCACTGCCAATAACCTCTCCCAGGGCTCCACTTACGTCTTTGTCCTCTCTGCGAGGAGCCGAGCAGGCTACGGAGATGAAGTGCGGAAGGAAATAACAATCCCCTTGTTCCCACCCTTGGGACACCCCAAATTATCTAGTTATGTTAATGTCACCTGCTGCTCCATCCAGTTCTCGTGGCTTCCCCCACATCCTGAGGAATGTAATGGTGTCCTCACAGAGTACACTATTGCGTATAAAGAAGCCCCAGGCCCCAATCCCTCTAGTGACCCTGGCCTTTATTTCTTACCCACTCCCACTGCTCCCCCATGGCTGATCATGATACCGCCGAGCGAATCCAGCTACACCATCCTGGGCCTCAATCACAGCACAGCCTACGAGGTGCAGCTCAGAGCCCACAACGTGGCAGGGCCAGGCCCCTTCAGCCCACCTCTGGTGAGCCAAACCCTGGCCTTTGAAACAGGTAGGGCTGGCCTTGGGCCTCAGGAAAAAACCCTTCACCTTCTAAGCACTGGTTCAGCTTCACATCTCTGCTCCCCTTAATGTGGATTTCACTCCAAAAACACTCAACTAAATGAAGTGTGGGCCAGTTCTTACAGGTCCGGCCTTTCCCCTGTGCACCTAAGAGAGGCTGAGAAACTGCCAAGTCCAGGGGAACACGACTACTCCCCCCAATGTCCTCCACTCACTCACTTATACCTTCATCACCTACCCTTCACCACCAGTGGAAGCAGGCTGAATGTTAATGGATGTTTGCTTCAAGAGCACTGCCTATCACAAACCCTCAGGTAAAAGTCAATACAAGGCTGGGATGTACAGTATGTAATACTCAAGGTAAGTCTTCAGTCTTAGTTCAAGTGAAATCCGGCGTCTGGTGCTGTGTCAACAGGTAAGCGTTTTTATCTAATAGACCTCCACTTCCACCTCTTCCAAAGCCTTTGCTGACAAGTCTGAGTCTAAAGAACACAACCTAACACTCTGAGAATGTGGCATGTCACATTCCTGCAGCCGGTCTGTCTGTCTTACTTGGACTTCTTACTCTTGCCATCCACTCTCCTCATCACCTGCCCATCCTCCTAAACATCATGTGTTCTTTCCCTAGTAACACATCTGACTGACCTGCCTTCCTTTTTACAGGGCCGTGTTAGGAAATCAAAGGAGCTGCTGCATTGAATAAAAAGCTTTATCATGAATGACTCAATTTCTCTTTGTTTGTTTGCCTTGCTTCGCTTCCAGATGTGCCAAGGAATTTTTCAGTCAATCTGGCCACAAAGACAAGTGTTCTTCTGACTTGGGAGTTCCCAGAGAGCAGCAACCCCTACCGCTTCACCGTATGTTCACAAGCTGTTCCTTGTACTTTGCATGCATAGTTTACAACTTATCATTATGTATTATTTACCAGCTGCTTTAAATTATAATATCTTACATTGACATAAGCTTCTGAATTTTAAGAAGCCAAATTATGATCATGTTTGGATAACTTAACATCCATTCTTCCAACCCAGAAACGTTGACAAATTTTGAATTTCATTACATTTTTTTGTAAGTCAGCTGTCCCCCTATTTTCACGACTTAATTTAAGCTAATTTGAGCCTATTAGCTGGCTGTCGCTAAAAGCGAGGTTAGTGGAACCAGTTTCACTTTTTCTATCAAATAAGGTCTAAACTGGGGATTGTCGTCATCCTTGGTTGTAACTAGGATTCAAAAATTCATCTCCAAGTTAATAATTGGGGTCTAATAATAAAAAAGTTGTATACCAGCTTCATACAGAATCATTTTTTGTCAAAGGAAAATCCGTTAGCACAGTGTAAAATACAACTATCACTCCTGATCCTCTGTTGGCCTTGTTTGTTGCCCCCCTGCAGCCTGTTACGTCTAAAGTCATGCAGACTGTCCTTGCCTTTTCCACCCTCTTGGCCAGGCGGCTTACACTCCTCAAATGGAAACACCCTCAACCTCCGTCTCATAACAGATGGGTTAAATAGTTGTTACTGTTTATTAGACTTGAAAAGCTCAGGTTTTCCCTCAAAGGTTCCTCGAACTCATTCATTGAAGTACAAGTGGGATGTGTTTGTGGGAGGGAACTAAGAGGGAAAAAATGGGAAGAATGGAAGTCCTCTGTACCACATTGTACTGTTGCTTTGCTACCTGTGAAACTGCTTCCAAAAATAAGTTATCCCAAAAAAAAGTTGAATCCAATATCGTCAGCATACTGCATATAAAGAATATTTTTATTTCTCCTCCTGTCCTCTAGGTGGAGTATAACCGACTGAAGGTGGAGGTAGACGCTCGTCTGAAAAAGGCAGTCATCACAAACCTTGCGCCCGACACCAGCTACGACTTCAAGATCACTGCTCCGGAGGGCAACATGGGGGGCCTTCGCCACCGCATCTCAGCAAAGACCTCCCCACCCATCACCATACGCCGCCCGGAGATAGACCACACCCGTGACACCGAGACCACAGTCACCATCATCCTGCCATCGCTGGAGAGTCGCAGTCCTGTCAAGTGAGAAAAAAAATACAGTTCAGATTGTAGTCTGTATAAAAAAGATGGATGACATGACAGCCACCCAAACGTAAAGCCAAGATATGCAGCACCCCTCTGAGTCTGCCTTCTCTATGTTGACAGATGGGATCAACTCAGAAATAGAAAATGAAATACACAACATGTTTATTAGTTATAGTAGTTCTAGTAATTTGATGCTATAGACAGAGCCATAATTTGCAGCTGTCGACAAAAGCAGCTTTTTCAGCACAGTGTGCACCAGGTTAACAGAGCAGAGGAGGAAAGGTGAGAGACATATATCTCTATATATAGTCAAAGGGAGAAGTTGGCAAAGAAACATGAAAACACTTTGAGACAAGTTTTCTGTCTCAAAAGTGCAATTTGTCTTAAGTTTTTTTTTCTACCTCTGCTTTGACAGGAATGTCTATGTTGTTGTGGTTCCGCTAAGGAGAGCCCGCGGCGTCATCAGACACCTCAAGAGCCCAGATGAGATGGACCTAGAGGAGGTGAGAACCACAACAATGACAGCACCCACAGATGTCTGCGCCTGGAAGGAGGAAAGACTTAAAAACACAAAATACACACACACACACACACACACACACACACACACACACACAGACACACACAGTCCCGATGCTTAAAGCTCCTGGCAATGCTTACCCTTCATAATTTCAATATCAGTGTTTAATAGGTAGTCAGAGATATTGGAATGCCTCATTTCGTTTGTCTTTCTTTCTTCTGTCTGTCTCTCTGTTTTTCTCCTCTCTCTGTCTCTCAGCTGTTAAAAGACATCAGTCAAAGGCAGAGGGATACGCGGCAGCAGAAGCAGGTGGACCTGCGCCGAGCTTACATCACAGCCCGTTTCACACCTGCCACTCTTCCTGCCTTCTTCACCCTGGGAGACCAGCTGGACTACGGTGGCTTTGAGAATCGAGCGCTAGACCCAGGGCAGGAGTACGTCTTCTTCATCCTGGCCGAGCTCAACTCCACAACCGGGGTACAAGAAGTCACTATGTCACATCCCTTTTATTCCCGTGTTTATAACCACTTCCTCGGTCCCTTGCTGCCCGTGTTTCCCTCCTGCAGGCTGTCACTATACATTGTAATCAATAAGACCTCAGTGCTAAAACAATAAAAGGACCGTCAGTCAGAGCGTTGTAAACAAAAGGCAATAACCCTCACATACTTCCATCAGCTGCTAACAAAGAGTGAGTGTACTAAAGTGGCTGTAGAGGAGATATTGCTCTGTGTGGTGCTTGTGTACGTATGTTGATTTGAATTGGAGGAGATATACAACTGATATTAGGTTAGATTTTATTTTGTTTATTAGTTTTTTTATTAGAGCACTTTCAGCCCAGGGGATGCTCTTCAGAAGTCTTACAGAAGTAATAACAAGGCACTTCAATCTGTTTAATATAATCATGAAAACACACATGATGTGTAAGTTCAGCTACATGTTGTGTAAAATGGTAAGATTGACAAAATTCAATCTTAAACACACCTGCACATGTGAAATCAGTAATGTACCGGTGTAGTTACAGGAGTCCTCTTTAATCTAATGCAATCATTACAGAACCTCTACCTGTATCAGGTTACATTCAGTTAAGACTCAGTGAAAGAGCTTGTGGGTTGACTCCAGGGTAAATCAGGGTCACAGTGTGGTAAAACTTTCATTCTGTTGCTGTTTGGTGTGTTATTTTGTCCCCTTTAAAGCAAAACTAGTGAAAAATTGCACCGAAAAAACACCCTTTCTCTCTGATAACAAAATTATGCGTAGGCTACTATGATTCAGGCAGCTGTCTCTTAAAAAGACAAAAGAACAAAAGCTCTTCCCTTCCCCTGCACAGTTATCCTGACGTTGTACTTGTGTGTCTGTTTACAGAAAATGTACGTGGCCAGTCCTTACACAGACCCAGTGATTGCCCCCGACTCAGACCCTCAGCCCCTGGACGCAGGGGACGGTCTGATCTGGGTGGTCGGACCCGTCCTGGCTGTGGTCTTCATCATCTGCATTGTAATCGCTATCCTGCTGTACAAAAAGTGAGTGGGTCAGAGGATCACTATATCACAGAAAACTATTGAGACCACGCCGTGGGTCAGCAACAGCTATTAACTCTTGAAGGAAAATCTGACATTTATCAATACTTATCTTAATATCAGAATATGAAAAGATGAGCATTCCATCAGTGTTTCCCTCCAATAATTTATACCCTAAGCAGGGGCAGAGCTAGACTCTCAGCGCAAAGGGGGCAGAGCATCCTCAAGGGGCCCTTCTGATAGTCAAATTCACAACTGTAAAACAGCTGATATATTTTCACCCCTACTTATCAATAAAAAACACAAATTCTCACTTATTGATCCAAGACAGCCCATAAAAGGAAACAGGTTACTTGTCGAGTTCAAATGTTTCAGCTGCACCGAGGACAGCACACAGCACTCTACTGCATTGATTAATGAATGGTTCAGCACCGACGCTGATGGACAGCAACAGGCAGGAGCATTGTCCAGTACTGTCTTTCTCAGGAATAACATAAACATAAAATAGACAGCGGTCTACAACACAGTAAAGTGTATTCGAACATAAAATAGACACAGAGGTTTAACCGCAATTTCAAAGGAAGTCTATAGTACCTCAGGAAATGACACATAGGTGCAGAGATCCGTTAAACACATCAGTTAAACATCAGTGGTAGGACCCATGGCTGACACAATAAATACAATGTCTCAAAAAGAGTGGAACTCCTCCACAACTTCCTCTGGCTTGGAGATGCCTTCTGAATAGAAACATGCAAGCATTAGCCTCCAAGGCGATTATTATTGATTTGTTTGTAAACGTTTGAATTATTTAGCAGTGTACCTTTACGTGAGCATACATTGAGCATGGTTGTTGTTTCCACGCCTAAGCTTAAAGCATTTCATGGGCCCATCTTTAAACATAAGATAAATAATCTTGAATGGTAATGCCATATGCGTTTTCAGGTGTGTTAGTGTGTATATGGATTTCTGAGGATTATTAACTGAATGACAACGGGAGGTTACTTTAAATTGAAAATAGATGTGTGTGTGTTTTAATTACAACACCGACTGTGGACAGGGACAGACATCGGCTGTTCCTGTCCTGTCAAAAAAGTAGCTCAGTAGGGGGCCCCTGCTGAATGTGGCCCCTGCTGAACGTGGCCCTGGGGCAGCCGCACCCTCTGCCCCCACATTCCCTCCGCGTATGACCCTAAGCCTTAGTTCATCCAACTGAAGATTTCTTTTTTAAAAAGATTAAATCTTTATCTTCTAAAAGGCTTGTTGCTTCCTTTACAAATGCTGAACTCTCTAGTTTTTGGCAATCTTAACTGAACTGGAGCAAATTGTGCTTTTAGTGGTGGATTGATACTCATTTATTCTTCTTGAAATGCTGACTGAACTTATCTTTCAACCAACAAAGACATAAGCAAAGAGGAAGGTGGAGCTGAGGAAGGCTTTTGGCCTTGTTGCATACAAATACAATGAGCTCACCTGTCCTTCAACTCAGCTGTGCTCCTAATTATGCTAATTAATGTATAACTCATAGCCTCCATATTATCTTAACTTGTGTAAAAAAAAATAATCTCAGCCATACAGTCTATAAAATAAATAATAGCGCAAGCTGATGAATGTTGCTGTAAAAAACAGCATTTGAACATGTGATCTAATGAGGAGTCCTCAGCTTTTGCAGATACTAGAGAAACTGCAGTTTTTTGCACTTCTGCATTGGTTTCATTTTTCAACACGCTTGGAGGCATGACACTATCATGACATGACTTGCAACAGTGTATCTCCCTGATGTGTTTTCAAACCATAGTGGAGCTCTATTGATGAAGGAATAAGTGGTTTCAGGCTTTGGTTACACATGAGATGCTGTTGTTTTTTTCTCTCATATTGAATATTTCCAGCCTCATCCTTTAAAAACACATGAAGTGTCCATCCATCATACCTTGCTCACATTTATTCTGAGGCTCCCACTTAAATTCCTGGTTCAGGGATTGCTTAATGTTCACCCATTCTTGCATTAATGCTAAACAGTAAGTCAGGTTTTCATCAAATTTGTTCCAATTTGGTAGTTTCCTCTCCCCCCTCAGACAGCCATGAAACAGCCTGACCCTGCTGTATGCCTGTGATATCTGCTGCAAGCCATCAAGCTTTGGAATACTAATGCAAAATATTGATTTACCTTTCTAACAATCTGTCTGTTTCCTTCCTTTTCTCCCCCTAATTATTCCTTCCTTGCTCCTGTTTCACGGGAAGCAGCAAACCTGACAGGTGAGATTAAAACAATGCCAAGCTCTTTGTCGCTTTTAACCCGCAGCGTTTACATGATGCACGGTGCTGTGCAGAGATGTGGTATTAAGCTATGAAACACTTTATCTGTTTATGCACTATTTACTCAACTCTAGTAGCCTTGCTAATGATGTGTCAGTGGTGAGTCTGATTTACTCTCTCTGCTCGTTTGCATGTGCTAATTGCTCTTTTGACTCACTCGTGTTAAAGCAGCAAACGCAAGGACTCTGAACCGGGGACCAAGAGCCTTTTGAGCAACGCTGAGATGATGGCCCATCACCCGACAGACCCTGTTGAGATGAGACGCATCAACTTCCAGACTCCCGGTGAGATGCATGAACCGACACAGGCACCCAAGCACACTTTGTATTTGCATAATAGAGAACACTTCCGATTTCTCCTGATTGGATAATGAAATATGCATGCAACTAATTTTAACTCGGGTGAGATTATGCAGACAAGATTGTGAGAGCACTCCTCCGCACGACAACAAACATGTACCTGGCAGCTTCCAGTCGTTTCAGAGGGATCAAAATGGCCGCCGCCCAGGTAGTACAGTCAGTGCTTAGTCACGGCTGAGTCATAACGGTGTGACAAAAATCTGATCATCTCCGCTCGCCTACATTCCACATGCCACATGCCAGGCTGCAGATAGCACATCAGAAGAGGCAGGAAGGACAGCTATCTGTCTTTCCAATTGTAATGGTCAAACTGCTGATCTAAAGGTGAGCTGAGGATTAACTGGGATCATTTGCAAATGTATCAGATCTGCACTAACCAGCATATCCAACTCGAAAACCCCACTGTGAAGTAACTACATGGATTTTGCAACTCCCCACCCCCTACTGAGTGAGATCTAACAACACATCTGCTTTGGTCGGGCAGCAGGCCGTTGATGCCTCGCCTTCACTTCTTTCATCAAATTAACAGCATCCAAAAACACACACAGCCTGGAGGATATAAATCCCTCTTCTCAATGTATTTTCATGGTTGCAGTTTATAGAAATCTCATGTAAAAAAGGTGGTAAGATGTGTCACCATGTAGAAAGGTTTAGTCTTTACCTGCCAGGGTTTAAAAATCAAATATTATGTTTTATTAAATCCATAGCTGATGGTTTGAAGTCTTTTCTTACATGTTCAAGGAGGAAAAGAAAAACCCACAGATTAAAGCTCTTCTCTTCTATCCTTTTTTTTAATTTTATTTTACTCTCTTGTGGCTGCAACCTTGAAGCACCCACCTCACCCACTTCTCCTCCCCTGAGATTTGTGCTTCTGAGGTGTTTGGCAAAGATGAAATGTATTTCAAGCAGAGCCGCCTGGTGATATCTGAGGTCATTTCTGGTCGTGACAGGAGTGTTATGTCGTGATCACTTGTGGGTGCTGTGGTGCCAGAGCTGAAGCAGAACATTACGGTTATTATGAGCCTGTTTTTATAGCCGTGGCTGCACAACGACTCTGAAACAGTGCATCAACACATATTACAGATCCAGACACATGTAAAAGCTAATGTGTGTTGGCATAAAGGAGATTGTTTAATGAATAGGAAGCAGTGTTACTTAGAAATATTGTTGAAGTGATTTGGCTTTTGAATGGACAATGGATGGCTACAGCTTCTCTCTTCTCACTCCAGTTGTGAAAAGAAGCGACTGTAGGAGGCAAGATTGCTTCCTTTCTGAGTATGTGTGTGCGTGCATGCAGCCCTCCTAATTAGTGTTCTGTCTGTGTTTGTTTTCTCTGAGTCTCTGCTCCTCTGATCACAGAGAAAGCAATTTATCAAAGAAAAAAACAATTTACAAACAAACAAGACTCGCCTCACTTTGTTCTCGCACATGGATCAAAATCGATTTTCTGCCTCAGCGTGTTCCTTAATGATTTGTGATGTTCTCTTAGAGTAAAAATTACCTTCACATCTTTGCATATTAGTGATAATGACCAGCAGTAGTTTGAGGTTACTTAGCCTAACTCAACGTCGCCTTCAACCTCTTGTTGTCACGCAGGAATGATGAGCCACCCTCCGATCCCCATCAGCGAGCTGTCCGAGCACATTGAGCTGCTGAAAGCCAACGACAACCTGAGACTGTCCCAGGAGTATGAGGTGAGAGATGTGTTATTATTACGCCATATGAATAAATAGATTACATTGTTATGTTTAGAAATGCAAGCCTTTGCCTCATAAAGTAAATCTTATTTAACGTTTAAATCTCCATGTGCAGACTCTACGCTCATGATTTATTCAGCACTGCAATTTATTGCTGTAACTCGTCTACATTACGCAGCACTCTCTTTCTATTATGCTCAAATGCACTGCTAAACATGCAACCATACACTGTTAACGGGCCTGTTTTGTCTGCTTTTCCTCAGTCCATCGACCCCAGTCAGCAGTTCACCTGGGAGCATTCAAACCTGGAGGTCAACAAACCCAAAAACCGCTACGCCAACGTCATTGCATACGACCACACCAGAGTCATCCTGGCTCCCATAGAAGGTGAGGAGAGAGCAGCGAGTTAAAGAAGATGTTAAGAGATTTTAATGAGATAGTCTGAGTGTGTTTGTGTTCAGAGCGTGGGCAAGCACTAAGAAGGGGGAGAAAGAGGGAGAGAGTTGCATGATGGATGAAATCTGAAATTGCAAACAGTGCTGGAGTCTGCCTGTGTGCAGCGGCATGAGACTGACAAACAGCGCGAGTGCATTCAAGTGCAGCCAGCACTCCTCCAGAACAACAAGGGGGAGAGGGGATTTGATCTGGAGCTCATGAATTTACACCGACAGAGGCTTGTTTGTTTGTTGTCGTCCACTAGTCATCCGGCAGCTGTCTGTTGGAAGCAGCGGCTGCCTGGGAAACAAACAGTTCGTTAGGCTGTTTGATGTCATACATGCAGGTTAATTTATTATGTCGCTCATGCAGATCGCAGTTTAGCAAGAGCCTCACAAGTGTCTTGTTTGCAGGTATCCAGGGGAGCGACTACATCAATGCCAACTACATTGATGGCTACAGGAAGCAGAATGCCTACATTGCTACACAGGGCCCGCTGGCTGAGACGTTTGGAGATTTTTGGAGGATGGTGTGGGAGCAGCGAGCCGCTTCGGTGGTCATGATGACCCGTCTAGAAGAGAAATCAAGGGTAGGAAACCAGCCCATATTTACACATAAGTTTACATGCAAGTTATAGATCTGGGTGTTGTTTTGTAAACATTGTAGCTCAAAAAGCAGTGGTAATGATGATACTTTCCTTTAATTCTTGTAGATAAAATGTGATCAATACTGGCCGAGTCGTGGCACAGAGACTTACGGGATGATCCAAGTCACCCTGCTGGACACAATGGAGCTGGCCACTTTCTGTGTTCGCACTCTTTCCCTGCACAAGGTAAATTACACCTCTCTTTTTATCCCTTTAACTCCTTGACTTTCTGATCTGCCCTTTCCTCTCTCACATCCACCAAAACTGCTTTGATCTGTCAAGTTTTACACTTAGGAACCAGGGGCGACCACCGTAACCATAATTTCCACAGTCACAAAATGAGCCGTGCATGTGGAAACACAGAGGAGAATAGATGAGCCTGGCCTTCATGCAATGTTCAAACCAGGCCAGCCTCCCTGTGTCGGGCCCGGAGATATGATCACCATTGGAGGCAGAGCACTCTCTTATAGCAAAGGGCTAATCTAGGACCGTCAGACTAGCGTGTCTCTGTGGCCTACTTACAAACACAGAAACTAGGCCAACTGTAGCTTCCAAGTGAAGCACCACTTCTCAAAAATGTTGTTGATGTGTTTTGAAATGTCAAGTTAGAGGAGACATCATACAGTAGAGAAGAACGCACATGAAATATTCAACTAAGCCAGTATTGTTCCTCTGATTTGGAGACAATGTGGGAATATTAAGAACATTTATATTTTTCTGTTTCATAATCTAGAAGAAGTCCTGAAATGAAGCACACAATGGGATTAAGATTTGTTTTTCTGTTACATGAATTTAGTTAGAAGCATCAAAAGAAGTGAACTGTGTCTTTATGACGGGGTTAAAGTAGGAGGGAATCCCTGACAAATAAAGATAGGTGAAAAACTGCACCATCTTTGTTGGAATATTCAGTAACAAACAACAGATCTTTCTGGAACTGGCTATAGTATCAGCCAATAGAATAATTGCTCTATCGTGGAAAAAAAATGGCTTTCTGAATTGTCAACAACACTGCCTTTAGAAAAGATTACATACACTTTGAGGGGCAAGGTGCCACTCTTTAATAACATCTGGGGTCCCTTTGTCAAATACCTAGAGGAGACAGACATCACACACCTGATGGAGGAACCTTGGGATGAATAGTTGGCCCTCTGAGATACCCACGTTAATGTTAGATGCTCAATACTAGACTGAGATATACCACCTTCAACACAAACTACTGACATACTACAAAAACTGTTTTCATTCTTCATATTCCATCCATCCATTATCTTGACCGCTTATCCTGTTAGGGGTCATGGGGGGCTGGAGCCTATCCCAGCTGGCTTCTGGCGGAAGGCAGGGTACACCCTGGACAGGTCGCTAACCTATCACAGGGCTAATACAGAGAGACAGACAACCATTCATGCACACACTCACACCTACGGGCAATTTAGAGTGATCAATCAACCTGAGCATGTTTTTAGAATATGGGAGGAAGCCGGAGAACCCGGAGAACCCCTTCATATTCATTTATTCTATTTTCTTTCTATTTTATACATCATTATTTTTATTACGTACTTGTATTTATTTATTGTTATCCTTTATTTTATTTATATGTATGTGTATGTGTATGTGGGTACACATGTATGTATATAATGTGTGTGTTTATACATATATATTAGAGGTGAGTATTGCCAAGAACTTCACGATACAATACGTATCACAATACTTGGGTCACGATACGATAGTATCACGATATCACAATGTTGTGATATTTTACGATATTCTACACAGTAAACTAAGAAAAAATAGAGATGGTGTTTATGTAAATAACACAATATACTCAAAATTTAAAGGACAAATTAAGTCAAAACTATTTGATTGAAAATAACTTCTCCACTTTATTGTTTTTGAAATACTGAAGTTGTATTTTAGTTCCAACTCGGCAAAAATTTGAACTTTTATTATAACAAAAATATCGATATTAAGAGTTGAAATATCAATATCATATTGGAGGTCAAAGTATCGCGATATATTGCTTTATCAATATTTTTTCACACCCCTAATATATATATATATGTATATGTTTCGTATTATTATTATTAATTTATTTTGTATATGTGTGGATGTAAGATGTGCTTAGTCCTCTATGTCCTTTCTTAATGCACCTGGGATTTTTGTGTGTGTGTTCTGTATTGTATTTATACACATATATGTGAAGATATGTTTATGAATGTTTATAAATGTATGTCTAAAGTTGTGGAAAATCAATAAAAACAATGTTGGGGGGGGGGGGGGGGAATATTCAGTAACATTAATAGAATTAATCTTACTCAAGCACAAATACAATGCACAATTCTGACCCCGGTGATATTGAAGCATATTTTTTCGCCTGTGTCTTTCATCAGAGTGGCAGCAGTGAACGGAGAGAAGTGCGTCAGTTCCAGTTTACAGCCTGGCCTGATCACGGTGTGCCAGAGTATCCAACCCCCTTCCTCAACTTCCTACGCAGGGTCAAAGCCTGCAATCCTCCTGATGCTGGACCTATCATCGCTCACTGCAGGTACAGTATACACACACACACACACACACACACACACAAGTTTATCTAAACAAGATAGACCAACATCTTCATTTTTCTGTCTTGCTGAGTGTTAGAAGAGAAATGTCTGTTTATATAAATGCTACTGAGAGGTGACAGATGGCTAAGGATAAAGAAAAGGAAACAGAAGGATACAGCTAGCCTGGCTCTGTCCAGAGGTAATAAAAAAAAACACCAACCAGCACCTGTGAAGCTCACAAAAGTACACCTATTATGTTCTTTGATCAATCTGTTCAAGACATCAAAGAAGAGCATAAAAACAGGGTTTTACAGGGGATATATTACGGCTGTCTCCTGGCCACATATAGGAACATTCAGAGGCTTCATGGCAACAAGTAGGCCAGCATCAAGGAGCTAATAGCAATAATGTAATTTCAGCAATTTTGTTTTTCTATTAATTAAAAAGATGGGATCAAATTTGTACCAAATAGGAAGCCTTGATGATGATCTTGCTAAGCTTCAGGTGTAATGCACAGATATAATTGTGTTATCAAAATGTTCACGAAACTTTCTGTCACCAATGAAATCTACGCTTTCTTCTAATCCCGTCCCAACTTTTCCTCCCTCTCAGTGCTGGTGTCGGTCGCACCGGCTGCTTCATCGTCATCGACGCTATGCTCGAGCGCATCCGACATGAGCGCACTGTGGACATCTATGGTCATGTGACCTTGATGCGCTCACAGAGGAACTACATGGTGCAGACAGAGGACCAATACAGCTTCATCCACGAGTCTCTGCTGGAGGCCGTCGCCTGTGGAAACACCGAGGTGGCCGCCAGGAGTCTGTACTCATACATGCAGAAGCTTTCCAAGGTGGAGAGTGGGGAGCACGTGATCGGCATGGAGCTGGAGTTCAAGGTAGAGGAGAGGGGCCCACTTACAGTCATGGGTCATGAGTTTTGGAGCAGTTTCATTTCAGGTTTTCACCTAAAACAGTTTGAGTTAAATGATATTAAAGGCTGGAGTATGTAACATTCACCCAGAAAGATAGATGAAAAAATTATAAAGTTTAAAAGATTAACAACTTTATGTGTAACAGAGAAAACTACTTTCCTTTCTTGTTTCTTTTGCCTCACAATTCCTCAGATTATTTTGTGGTTTCGAACCATCAACCAGGCAAATAATCCTGAATAATCCTTCACTCTTGCATGCAAAAGCAGTTCTGGGTTGTTAGATAATTAACTCTGAAGTTTAAAAAAACATGGAAACATGACATTCACATTTCCTCTCTCCGTCCACAGCGACTGGCGAACACCAAAGCCCACACGTCCCGATTTGTCACAGCCAACCTGCCATGCAACAAATTCAAGAACCGACTGGTAAACATCATGCCCTATGAGACCACCCGCGTCTGTCTGCAGCCAATCAGAGGCCTGGAGGGCTCTGACTACATCAACGCCAGTTACATAGATGGGTACAGGTATGTTTTGGTCCAAGGAAACACTAATCTGACCTGATCTTTGTGACCGCTTATGAATTTTGATGAGTGAAAGGATCGGATAGGTTTTCACCACAGCGCTCTCACCTGTCACGTCCTGTCATATCTGTTCTTACTGTATACATGTTCCCACTATCCATCCCAATGCTCAACAGAGGAGACGTACGCCGCAGTGCTTGTGATGATTCAGTGGTTCTGCGTGGTTGTACACACATGTTTTGACTGTTCTTCTTCCTGCCTTAAGCCTGACCCCCTTTTAAGTTTGACGTTTGACACAGGGAAGAAACAGGGACAAGGAATGGAGGATGCGGCCTCATCATGGATGTTTATATGTGTTTGTGTGCAGGCAGCAGAGAGGCTACATTGCCACCCAAGGTCCACTGGCTGAGACCACAGAGGATTTCTGGAGGATGCTGTGGGAGCACAACTCTACTATAGTCGTCATGCTGACTAAACTGAGGGAAATGGGACGGGTAAGGAGGACACACTGGGTTTACATGATTACATATAACTCTACAAATAACAGCAAATTTCAGCCCTTTAAAACCATACTTATTCACCTCGTACCCAGTGGGCTAAAACATGCCTTCTATATATGTTTGATTTAAAATATATATGTTAAAAGTCTTAAAACAAAGGAAAGAAAGAAAACAAAATTCATTCAATCAGTCAATCAAGCTTTATTTATATAACACCTTTCATACAAATCAAATGCAACCCAAAGAAGCAGAAATAAAACAATGGCAAGACATATTAGGGGAAAATAATCATAAATAATAACAATAGTAATAAAAATAACAATAATAATAATAATAATAAAATAAAATAGAGACTAATGCACACCAAAAATAAAATATGTGTAATTAAATAAGTTAAAGCATCAAAATTAAGAATACAAATAGTTAAAATAAATACCTTTAAAAGGGTAAGGATAAGAGTTGAAAATAAAACTAAGGCTAAAAATATCAATAAAACTGAGAAGATAAATAAAGATAAATAAGTGAATGAATAAATGCATAAATGCATAGAAATAGAATAAGATGACAGTTAAAATTACTAAAATAATAAAGCAACATTTAAATCAATATTATAGTAAAAGGTAAGTAATAAAAGTGTTAAACCCTACATAAAAGCCAGACTGAATAAATATGTTTTTAGTTTACGTTTAAAAGTCTCAATATCTCTGTCAGGGCCTCTCAGATCCTCCAGCAGGCTGTTCCATAGTTTATTAGCGTAGTGGCTGAAAGCAGCATCACCAAATGTTTTTGTTCTGCTCTTTTAAGGGCATTCATAGATGATTTTTAAGTGCATATTTTTTCAAGTTCTTTTTGAAGATATTGATTCAGTTTCATGTTTAGACTTTATTTCAGCAGGAAAACGGCTTCTGCCATAAGATTCATCACACATTCACACACATTTTTACAGTCATTTTCACATTTCTCAGAAATAGAGTGGCTAAAAAGACTGTGAAGGTGAGCAGGGTATCATGGTCACCATCCCAATAGTTGTGTAAGTGGCCTGGAGTTGAACCTCAATGCCGCTCCAGCACTTATCTCTACCAGCCTCCACCAGAATCAGTGGAATAAGTCATTACATATTAATCAATGGAGGGGTCTGACTGCCTTTTAGACTCGCACAGCCTTAGTGCCTGAGCATGCTCACACTTCTTTTTTCCTTCGGCGGTGGAGAATGTTTGAAACAGCTCCCCTAACAATGTCTCTGGCCCGTCTTATTAGCATTACAAAGCCTATGACATGCAGTATTCAGGATTTTTGTATGAAAAATAGAATACATTGAAATTACATCTTTGCTTGGAGAGGTTTTCAACTACTGCTCGAAAATGACTTTGGAGAAATTCTGTGAAAATCCTAACTTCTATTGTCCCTTCAGCACTATTATGAACAAGTGATTGAAATTAAAGGACAAAATTGTGTTTTGAGACATGTTGATGTTAGAGCCGAAAACCAAACCAGTGTTTAGAGGCTCACTGGGTTGCTAAATTAGTGGATCATCATTTTATTTGTAGGCTATCTGGGTATGTTTTTTCTTATGCGCAGAAGTTCCTTTTTCATTAAAGAGTTGGAAGGAAAAATAACTAATCTCAGAGCTTAAAAAGAGGTATAAAACCCAAAAGAGATATAACCCAAAATGTTGCAATTAACATTCACAAGAATGATAAATCCAACATTTTATTTGCAAGAAAAAACAAACTTAGACTCTTTAAGGGCAAAATGGTTCCAGTGTAAGACATTTAAGTTCCTAGCTTTGCAGGCCCGACATAGAAAACATAAATATCAATACCCTAAGAGCTTCTCTTTTTCTAATCTGGCCCTTCAGAAACGCTGCACATCAACGTAACTTTATTATTCTGCCCTCTCAGGAAAAGTGTCACCAGTACTGGCCTGCTGAGCGCTCAGCCAGATACCAGTACTTTGTGGTGGACCCCATGGCTGAGTACAACATGCCTCAGTATATCCTGCGGGAGTTTAAGGTTACCGATGCCAGGGTGAGTCCATGGTGCCTCTGTGTTTCTTCTCATGTTAGATGTTGTATCCAAACACCAGTGCAACAGTATACCCCTTCACTTTTCTGCTCTTTTCCCAATCCATCAATGCTGTCAGAAAGCAGCGGTGCATCGCATGTCCCATCGACCTGTAGTGTGTGTGTGTGATTATTGTGTGTTTGTGTCTGAATGTGTGTAACACAGCAGGTTAGCCTCATTGACAGGCATGCCTAGATTACTCAGTCAACCATGCTGTCTTCAGATTACCTCGACAGCCTATGTGTATGTGTGTGTGTGTGTGTGTGTGTGTGTGTGTGTGTGTGTGAGTGTGAGTGTGTGTGTATGTGTGTGTTGGACCGTGTGTGCAAGACTCAGCTTGTGCACACGTGTGCCAGTCATAGATAACTCCAGTTCCGCCTATCTTGGTCTGACGCCACATTGACAGATGCTCTATTGATCTCCATTAAAGGGGGAGTCAGGAAGGCTGAGCAGCAGAGAAAAGATGTAATTGCCTACTGAGTGGCTGACAATAGCAGACGCACTGACGTTACAGGCTGATGTTAACCACAGCCACTGATCCAGGGTCAGATAACAGTAATCATTAGAGAGAAAAACAGGATATTGCCTGGCAGAGTCTCACCCTGCAGTCAATACAGAGTGAAGGAGCTGTACTGAAACAATCACCTCGCATCAACTATAACTAAACTCTCTGAGGATAAATATAAGATGCTATCTCAGATCCGGAGATATTTTTGTGACAGGATTCGTATCATTTTCGTGCTACTTTCAGGACGGCCAGTCACGGACAGTGCGTCAGTTCCAGTTCACAGATTGGCCGGAGCAAGGTGTTCCTAAATCTGGGGAGGGCTTCATTGATTTCATCGGCCAGGTGCACAAAACTAAGGAGCAGTTTGGCCAGGACGGACCAATCAGCGTTCACTGCAGGTATAATGTCGATTGAAAGTACCTTTAATGGTGTTATAATTGCAGTATGTTGGTACAGATGAAGCATGTCGATGTTTGATCCCTGGTAAACTTTGTGAGACGTTTTCCTTTGTTGCTGTAGTGCTGGCGTGGGGCGGACAGGTGTCTTCATCACTCTGAGTATTGTCCTGGAGAGGATGCGTTACGAGGGGGCGGTGGACATCTTCCAGACTGTCAAAATGCTGCGCACACAGAGACCAGCCATGGTGCAGACTGAGGTAAACACCGAACAGCATGTCAGACTTATTTATTTTTAAAGGAGGGCTGAGACACGCAAGGAAAACACTGATACAGCACATCTGTGGTACTGCTCAGAGCTTGTGTATTCATCAGTCTAGTAGGATTCTTTCTGTTTATTCCTTTCTCATCATAATATTTGAGATACATAAATAATACACATTTTATTCCAAAAAAGTGACACTGGATATGTGTTGTACGCAGTGGTGGACAGTAACAGAGTAAATGTACTTGAGTATCTGTACTTAACTTGAGTATTATTTTTGGAGGATACTTATTACTTTTACTCCACTACATTCAGAAGACAATTATTGTACTTTTTACTTCACTACATTTCTATCAATGCTCTAGTTACTTACTACTTTTGCTTTGAAGTCAGCTCATGAATTTCCTTCTCTTTTCTGTAATCTGATCCCTAAGACAGTAAAATGTGTTTGTGTAGTTCTGTTTGTCTCAGTGGTTTAGTCATACCTGTATATCGCGCGTCTCCACAGTTGAACGTGGAGCAAACACACAGCAGATTTCACTCAGATCAGGCAGTTCATTTAGAGGTGGTAATGATGGCTATAATTCTCCACCTGAGCACCCATGTCCATATCTTCAGTCCGTGTTAGAGGTTTTTGAAATGAAGAATGATACGTATCGTATCGAGCAACATAAGATTTGTTAAATTCCAGATGAACATTTCAAACTGAGTTGTCTGTGCTTGGAGTAACTTAGTTTTTAATCCATGGTATAGATTTCAAGTAATGGTTTCAAAAATAAACATAATGTAACAGAATGTACTTCTATGTATTCTTGACTACACTCATGCTTTGTGAAAATACAAAGTTTTGAGATATTCTTAAAAGTACTTTGAAAACTTAAGTATTTTTAAAAGCAAGTACTCCAGTACTTTAACTCAAGTAATAATCTGACAGAGCAACTTTCACTTGTATTGGAGTAATATTTGACCTGGACGATCTATACTTTGACTTAAGTAATGAAGCTGTGTACTTTGTCCACCACTGGTTGTACGAAGTCGACAGGTTTATAATGTATATGTCTTTCTTTCTGAATCTCCCTTTTCCCGACCAGGATGAGTACCAGTTCTGCTACCAGGCGGCTCTGGAGTACCTGGGTAGCTTTGACCACTATGCAACGTAAGTGAAGAGACAACCATCCATCCATCTTTTTGCCTCGAGGTCAACAAACAAACCAACGAGTGAAACACAGAGAGGAAGACGACCTGAAATAAGAACGTGAACATTGAAGCTTATTCTTTTCCCGGGTTGCGAGGCTCTAAGATGAAATCAACACCAACAAGGACACAAAAAGCAACAACTAAAAACAGCAACAAGAAAAATCTGTGTGTAACAGCAGCCACACTCATCAGAGGGGGAGCTGGTGTGTCTGGAGACTGTCCATGTGTAATCCATATACTTACCTCAGTGTTCCAGTGTGAAGGACGTATAATACATGTGTGTTGTGGTCAGCTATCTCCAATATGAACCAGTGAATTACAAACGGCTTCTGAACAGGAATTATGATACTATATGTGTATAAAAGAAAAAAAAACACAAAAAAACAAACAAAAAAGAAAACACAAAGAGCCTGGATATTTGCTGCACCCTAAATGGGCTTTTTATCCTCAACTTTGTATCTATTGGTTTGGTGTACTAAGGGGGTTACAAAGTGCAAAGGTGAACATTTCTATGTATTCGTGAGTCTATTTCAAAGGTGTCTACTGCCTCTACAGGTAGTTCTGATTCTATTTAAAGCATTATTAGGTCATGCCTTGGCAGAAGCCTACAGCGCGGACTCACCACACCCTGAGGACTGCTGGAGAAGCATGTGGATGCTCATTTACCCGATGCACAGTGCCAAGAGAAACCATACAGAACACAAACTGTGGCCTACAAGGAGAAACAGCGCCCCTCTTTAATCCAGCAGAGTCAGGCTCTTACTAGCACTGGCTAAGGATAAGTCCACACCCCCAAACTGTGTCCTCAGCTGGCCTCAGAGCAGTGATAACACCTCATCGTGTCCTCAACTGGGCTGAGATTTGTAGTCCAGTGCATTCTTCATTCAACAAAGCTTGCTTGCTATTTGCTGTAGTTCCTTGTTCATCCTCCGGCTCCTCTTGATGTCAGCCCCATTGTGTCAGTTCAGCATTAGTGGCTTATTGAAGGAGATGCTAATGAACGAAATGAGCTTCTTCTTGAATTTAAAACGGTCCATTTCATGTTTATTTTGTGTGTGTTTACTGTATGTCTTTGCCTTATGCTGACATATATCTTGTGTTTTAACATGCTGCTTATTGTTCACGCATTGTGTGCTAAACTTTTATTGTCATACAGTATCTTAAGGTGAGGATGAAAGCTGTTTAACGATCATCTTTCTCCTCTGAAGCTTACCTACTTGAATTGCACCACTTTGCAGTTTAATCACTCTTGATATTTTACTGTTTAAGGCTACCGGCAATGAGAGATAATGACAGAAATCCCGAAAACATTCAGCGCAAGTGGTTAATTGCTCACTTACAATCGTCCTCTCCCCTCACTTAGCTGATCCCGCTCCATTTAAATTCCATTAAAAATCTCTGTTCCTGAATCACACTGTACAGAACATCCCAACTTAACCAAATTATGTTTTCCCCTCTGTCCTCTCCGGTACAAATGCACAAGTCCTTGATATGGATATATATCTTTTCTTGATTTGACATATAATCATGATTGGTCCCACGTGGTGATTGAAGAGCACAGCAATGTTCCAGTGTATCAGACATTTCGGGCAATTTCACAGATTTTGTACATACAGTCTATCATTGGAGTCCTATACAGTACAGTAACATATGTCTGAGCACAAGATATAACGTGGGATTGGATGTGATGTAGTTCTTATTGTCGCAAAAAACGCCTTATTGTTATCGTTCACTTTGTCATATTTATTTCATATGATTTTTTTAAGATATTTATTATTCTATTTTGTTACTTTTTACGTATGTTTTTAATTTATTGATTTGGGATATCTAGCAACTATAACCAATAAGATGTTGTTTACTTGTTTCTTTGGCGAGCCAATGTTAGAGTATAATATTGTCACAGTTTTTATTTTATTTTTAATGGTCAGTTTTGGTGCTTTTTTATTTGCTTTGTTATTCTAAAGTATACCCTCTGTGTAGGGTGCTATTTGATACTGATAACTGATGTCCGACTAGTTAGCTAGAGATGAACATTAGAGGCAGACCTAGTTTAAGTTTACAGTGATGCCCTTTTATACCCTCCCTCCCTCGTTGACCTCCCTCGTGACAGCAGCGGTGTGATCATAGCAGCACAGGTATGATCCGCTCATCTTGATAGGTTAAAGGGCATCAGAGAAGTTAGAGATATAGAGCAGACTTGTTGGTGAAAACTGCAGACAAGCTGTTGGTATTTAGTTTGCTGGGAAGCAAATGGTAGCAAGTGTATTTTTTGACAGAGAATGGGTGACAATTCACCCAACCGCACACACGCACTCACACACTCATACACACACTCTAAAGTTATTGTTAAAATCTCAAATTATTCTGATATGAAATTTATGTGTGGTCCAGAAGTCTTGACAGTGTGTGACATATATAAGAATATGTTATTCCTTCAATTTCTAATGATTATTGTGTCAAGAGAAATATAAAAAGACACACACATGAAACATAATATGAAATGTGTTGAGGGCCAGCTCTGATGACGCCATCCCCCTCACTTATGTACCTGTTCTTTCCTTTCAAACCATGGATGTAGATATTGTATCTTGACTTTGTATTAAAAGCAGGATGATTGGATATACAGCACAATGAGCTGCTTGATTCCTGTGGCCTTTTTTGTTATACCCTCCTTGTCCACTAGATTGGACCAAAGTTACAGAAATGCTCTCCTGTCCATGCAAGCAGCTTTGACTAACTACACTGTAACACCAAGAGAAGTTTGATGTAACTCTGTGCTAAGGTTTTACAATTTAGGTATGAAGTGTGGTAATCAAATCAAGAAATGCAGGAAAGAGGTAAGATTATACCACATCCATGACTTATGGGGATGGACGGTAGAGATGCGAAAAAATTGCAGTTAACTGCTGCTTGGGTTTGGGTTTGCTTTGGGTTCATCTGCAGTATACTAAACAATGGCATTTAGCATTAGCATGGAATATCTTTAGTTTTGTTGGTATTTCAACCTTTATCATTTAGTGCTTAATCTGATAGAAAGGACCTTCAAGGAAGAAAAGAAATGCAATATATTAAGGAGAAATGTGAAGCTGTCAGGACTAAGTGCAGCTTATGAACAAGCAGGGTAAACAGCTAGCTTGACTCTGCTCATAGAGGACACAATCAGCCACATAGCCCAACAATAGAAACCACAGTTGCATTGTACATGTTACACAAACAAGATACAGTAAATTAATTGATCGTAATGTTTTAGAGCTGTTGACATTTTTTGTTACTTCATATAAGCTGGGCTAGCTGTAGCAGATGTTTCAGCTTAGCTTTGCACAAGTATATCTTTAGCATTGAAACAGCCAGCTTGGTTCTTTAAAAAGGAACAAATCAGCTATATCCCACTACAAAACTGCATTTTAACACATTTTATGTATTGGAAAACAGGCAAGATATTAAGAGTAATTTACAGGGTCTTATTTATTTGTTTTTTAAGTTATATTTTTGGCCTTTTTGCCTTTATTTGGTAGCACAATTAAAGAGAGACAGTAGATGTGGGGAGAAGTGAGAGGGGGAGGACATGCAGGAAATGGTCGACCAGCCGGTAATTGAACCAGCAACCCTTGCGATGAGGACTGTAGCCTCTGTACGTGGGGAACTTAGACTGCTAGTCCACCAGCGCCCCATTTACAGGGTTTTAGAGCAGTTTTGTCGTATTTGAACTGAGAACTGAGCTTGGCTAGCCATGACAGGTGTTTACACTTAGCTTAATACAGCTATACTGCAGTTATAGGTAAGTTCTGTTTAAATGGGACAAAATCAGCCCTATAACCTAACCATTTGACCATGTGTGGAACTTTCTGCATTAGTTTTAGTGACCTCTGTGGACCTAACACATATCTTGTTTCCACCTTCCTACCTGGCAACAGTGGTTACAAGCATTTAAAAGAACTGCAAAACTATCCATCTTATTCTTAAGGTTTGGTTTGCTTATGTAATTCATGTAGAGGCTTCTCAGTCTGTTACATAACATACAACATACAAAAGACGAAAGAGACTATTCAACTAAATGTCAAACTTTTCTTTCAAGGTGATTTTATCGTGTAGATTCAAAGATCTTTTGGCCTTTGTTTGAATAGTACTCACTCAAACAGAAGGTCTACAAGAACCAGGAAAAAACACAACTTTCAACTCCTGGGTATGGCAAAGGGTATTCAAAGCTTTCTTATATTTTCTGTCTTGAATAACATTCTCTGTACAGCTCCGTTATGCTTATGATCATGAGAAGAAGAGGAATGCTGTTCCTTTCATAACTGATGGTGTATTTCAGTGCAGCTGGGCTCCCACACCCACGCATACAGAGATGAGATCAGCTTTGATTTACTTCTATGGCCTTCCTTCAAAACAACTCAACAAACTACAATACATCCAGAACTCTGCCGCCCGCCTGCTCACCCACACCCGCTCCCGTGACCATATCACCCCTGTCCTCCAAAACCTCCACTGGCTCCCTATCAAACAGCGCATACATTTCAAAATCCTCCTTCTCACCCACAAAGCCCTCCATAACCAGGCCCCCTCTTACCTCACCGACCTGCTCCATCACCACACCCCCTCCCGTAACCTCCGATCCTCCAACGCCCACCTCCTCTCCCTACCACCTGACACCAAGCACCGAACCTGGGGGGACAGAGCTTTCTCTGTTGCCGCCCCCACCATCTGGAACGCCTTATCACTAAACATTCAAAACTGCCCCAACCTGTCCACCTTTAAATCACTCACCAAAACCCACCTGTTTAGAATTGCTTTTAACGTATGATTGCTTTTAAAAGTATTTTATTCATGTTTTTATTATTCTGTTGTTTTATATGATGTTTTTATACTTTGTGCAGCGTCTTTGAGTTTTCAGAAAAGTGCTTTATAAATGAAATGTATTATTATTATTATTATTATTATTATTATTATTATTATTATAATTAAACTCACTAATCTTATACATCTCACCTCAGAACTGTTCCGCATGTGTCTGATTTTTCAGTATAAATACAAGCCCTTTTGCTTAGGGTTCAGATACGGTCACGTAATCCTCATTGTCTCCGACTTTAATCTGATCTGTTGATGGAAAAACCTGCTGCACCTGAACAGAAGTATTTGTTCCTTATCAGTGGGTGTGATGGACTAATCCTTTACTTTACAACTTCTTCAGAAAGCAAATTACTTTTTGTACTAATACTTTATGGTAATGAGAGAAGAAGATGACAGGAAACAGGATGAGAGGGATGTATTGTTCTGCCAGTCACAGGACAATTCATTTATGGTTGTTTGAATGCTGTCATGACTTCTAGCTGAAATCCTTCTTCTTCAGGTGTGTTGGAACAGGCCCAGAAATGTAACACCTTTAATTGTACTTTGAGGATCAGTCAGACTGATTTCAATCTCATTCACGTGTGTGACGAAGTATTCATTTTTATACAGATAGCTGTTTTGTTTTGTTTTGTTTGTCACATGGTGACACAGTCATGGATATCTATGTGACTTTGCTCCAAACAAACACCTGCTGAGCACAAAAGATAACGCTGATCTGACAATGCTGGAGTATTGAAACCATCACAAGTGCATCATTGGGAGTAAAAATGATGTGTTCTTCAATTGAAAATAATTTACTAATAAGACTATTTCATTATTTTATTTTGTTTTTACCAGTTTAAACAAATTAAAAATGTACACCTTATATTTGTCAAACAAGAGCTCCATACAAACTTCTTTGTTTTTGTGGATCTGTGTACAAATTGTCCACAAATAGGCCAAAAACACCCTGAAGATTTTAAAACTTTAACATAAAATGTTTTCAGAGGTCACATAGAGTTTATCTGAGTAGGTTTTCACCATTACATTTTCTTCTTTCGTTTTCATGCTGATCGCAATAACTGATCATACCTGTGAAGACTCATACTTTTGTTATGCGTGTTGCAGTATCTGTAAGAGTAAGTCATACTCAATTAGAAAGTAACAATATAATCATGATGCAAAACTCCTTTTAAATCTGGCAACACACTCTCAGTGTTTACTGAATTCTTTATAAAAATCAGAACACATGAACAAATGTCAGTACTCCATGAGTGGAGTAGAGATAGTAAACACCTGGAATGATCACTCCCACTCATGTGGCCCCCTGTGGTGACAGTGTGGACAGCTGGACAGGAAGTTGCCAAGCCTTCAAGATTAAAGCCTTTAGTGTGAGAATAAAATGTCTGAAAACGCTCTGACGTGCTACTTCTGAGCTGTGCTACCACTCAAAAAGTACAGCACTAACATCATCAAGTCAAGTCAACCATAGCACTGAATATGGGGAGTGCATTTCAGGTCGGATATAACTCAGGGTTAATTTTATTTTGTCTAATTGAACTGAAAAATCAAGACTTTGATAGAGTAACATTTGAAGTTGATATTTTTGTGAATTCATGAATCATTAATGAATATTTCCAATGAAGTAATGAAAAGGTCTGTAGCCTTTTGTTATCAAGCTTTTGAGAACAACTTTGCCAACTTCAAAGCATCTTTGCTGAACAAATAACCAAAATTTCTACAAATCTCAAGAGTTTGAACAGAGAGAAAGAAAACTGGGCTTTGTTATACTGCACTTAAAATATCGCTAGTAAAACAGTCAGTTTCCCTCCTTCTGCTCAGGAGTGCAAGACTTCAAGATCAAGATGGCAAAACCTGATCAGGTGACAGTTGTTTACAATACTGGAGGTCAGAGCTTGTGTTCCCTCTTTCAAACTGTATTTGCACAAATATTTGATTCTCTTTGTGTTTGTTTATCTCTGTTTGACAAGCAGCATGATAGTCATGTGAAAACACTAAACTTGTACATATTTGACTGTATAACACAAGTGGAAATAAAGGAGGCTGACTCTTTAAGCTAAAGTTTACACAATAGCGTAACCTAAACACTTCTTTTTACATTTTGAATATATTTTTCATGTCTTAAAGATATGAGAAAAAAACAATTCTGGAGAGCTTTACATATTTTGTTGTGTTTTTTTTTTTTTTGCTGTAGGCCATAAGTCATCCTCTGATGTCTATCTGTACAGGCTGAGCTGAATGCCCGGCAGGAAATATGTCAAACACATGACTTCTGAATTTACATACCTTTGTCACACTGTGTACACTTGTTCTCATACAGCCATGTTTACAAGAACATTTTATACTTTTAATTCTTGGGAGTAAGGAAAGACATTTGAAAACTGTCACTTATACTTATGATAGCCTAAAACAGGGGTTCCCAAACCTTTCAGCCTGTGACCCCCAAAATATATGTGTCAAAGTATTGCGATGCCACTGCCCCTCAGTGTTTTAATGTGGCTTCATTTAGCTGGTCTGCAGAAAATTTAGCCGTCCTATATGAGCATGTGGCTGTGTTTCCTGTGCCTTTATAAATTAACCTACAGCTACTGATTATTTTGATAATTACCTATTCACTAACTCTAAACTTAGGAGTCATCTGGCAAAAAGAAAGGCAGAAAACTCATTACATTTTCTATTTTCAAGGTTTTATTTCAAGTTTAGCTACTATTTTTCTTGATATTTTTTACTATAATGGGTAAAATTTACTATTTTTAGATAACTTTTGTCATTCAACTTTTTTTGTTGCATTTTTTTAGTATTTCTTTGTTCTCCACAAGTTAACAAATTATTTATAAGTAATACAAAACCAACGAAGAGAAGAGAAAAATAAATAAATAAATATATAATAATGATAATAATAATAATGATGATGATGATGATAATAATAATAATAATAAATAAATAAATAATAATAGTTAACAGTACAAACAAAAATGAAGATAAACATAAGAAAACAAGCGAAATATACAAATATAAATAATAATAATAATAATAATAATAATGAATAATAATAATAATAATAATAATAATAATAATAATAATAATAATAATACATATTTTTAGATCACTTGGAAAATATATTCTGGAAGTCATCTCACGACCCCCCATTCGTGTCTCGCGACTCCTTACGCAGTCCCGACCCACATTTTGGGAACCCCTGGCCTAAAAGACTGGTTTTATTTTTACAGGGCAGACATACATTTAGGTCAGGTTTGGAAATTACATAGAAATATTCTCAATGTTTAGGTACAAATTGAGATGATTAGATTATACAATTATATAGTCCCGGGTCCCCATAAGTGCGTGTGTTGCTGCACATGCATGTGTACAGTCTATGATGTGTATCAGAAGTTCAGGGTAGCGTAACAGATGCAAACTGTTGCCATGAGGCGAGGAATTTTTGCCGATCTGTCTTCACCGATTGGTGCAGTTCGTGCGACAATTCCCGCCTCTCTCATCTGATTGGCTAATTGTACAATCCGAAGCCAATCCCCATATACTAGGCTTTCTCTGCTTGTATTTCTCACCTGCCCCAGGCTACTTCAGAACCACTTCAAGGAGAAGGAGTTCAAGATAAACACATGAGGTGTGTTATGAGCAGCTGCTACACCTGAAAGAGTGTTGCTGGAAGTGTTTTTTACTGATAGTGAAAATGAGGAAATTATCTTTGGACAGCTCTTTGTGAGTACATTTATCACGTATTTGTTGCTATTTTCTAACTCTTTGATATTTTCACTTTCTTGGCCACATTTCATGTGAGTTTTTCTCTTGAATTTGTCTTTTATAGATGATATTAAAAATAACAATTTCTAGCAGGCGCACGCAATATTCTTGTGTTGTTACTTTTTGTAGCTGCAGGTTAAGAAGTGTAAACATCCCCCAGAAACCCCCGCTGTTACCCAGACACCATAGACCAGTGGAGTCCAAACTTTATTCAAAGAAGGCCACATTTGATGTTGCCAGAATACCTCAGGGCCAGTGGCTCCTACTGAGAATTGGGAATCATAAAAGTTAGAAATATCTATTTAATAACAGTTATTTTAGCTTTTTTCTCAATAAATCAGTAACTAGGTAGTCCTCAGTTCTCCACAAGCCATGTAAGCATTAGACAACTTTATCTTCTTCTGGAGGACAATGTTTTTTATTGGTCAGGCAATGTGGAAATGATAATGCATGATTATTTTTCCTATGGCAGGATCACGATCTGGATTTCATCACACTTCTTTTTCATGTTGTTTTTTTAGACTTTTCTTACCAGCAGACAACATTTTACAACAAAATGATTATTTTCCTGCATTCTGAACAATTTTTATGCACCAAATTTTGCCTTTTCTGTACGATTTCATAATTTTGATCTTGTCTTGTGTTCTCTTTTGTGTCTTCTGAACTTTTAGTGTTCATCAAGAACATTTTCACATCATGATAAAAACATTAACTTGAAAACCTGTCAACTTTAAGAGTTCTTGTGTTTCTTCTTTATTGTCGTCTTGCAGAATTTCCAGTGCTTTGGCTTTTATACAAGTAGTCCATATGAAGCTTTTTGAGACATTCCTGGATTTACTTTAGTTTTGTTTGTGCGCTTGAAAGAAACTGCAAATGTACAGATGATTCAGAATGTGATTAATTTATGTGCTATAAATAACACAATTTAAGATGGAAGCTTGGGGCCATAAATAAATGGACCTGGGGCCACGATTGGCCCCGAAGTCTGTACAACTACTACAGCTTTCTCCACGTCTGTTACCACCAGTAACTTTTCAAACTGACATATATAAATGTAATATTCACAAAAAAACTATTTCATTCATTTATTTTATTTATTTACTCTTCAGGCAACATAGACTCTGTCAATGCGACAGCTAAAAATGTGTTTTGGTTGATACATCATGCAAGGTATTCTGTGTGGCTGTACCACATAATCTCTGTGAAAAATCAGAGATTCACCTGCTGAAAATAATAAAATGACAATACATTTACTCCTATATAAAAAAAAACCTTTATCTTTATGTATTCTCGTTTTATTTATTCACTTTATGTTCGTATAAATCAGAGATATAATCCTCCCTGCATGCAGACATTTGTTGTGCCATCATTCCTTTCGGTTGTCTGTGTGATGGTTGTGTGGTTCTGCAAGGATGATAAAGATATCTTTGATCCTTGATCAGTGCTGCATCATCAGTCTGATATTTATCTCCTGCTTTCTTGGGACAGCTCATATGCCGGACCAACAGATGGAGCAGGACTTCTTGGTGCAAAAGGAGGCAGCAGCAAATTAAGTAGAAAATACAAATCAAGCCTGTACCTGGAGGATGCCCGGATGGAGACCCAGGAACTAAATCGCAGCCTCAGTAACAGCCCCTCCATCAGGTAGACTTTGCCTTCATTACCAAAGTGGCATCATCAGATATTAGATATTTACACAAAGCACTGATAACTGTGTTTGTGTGAGAGTCACATATGAAATTGTCTTGTTTGTGTCCTTAGGGAACAGCCCATAGCAGAGGAGAACCTTGAGCGACCAGACGGACTCATCAGCAGCAGTAGTGTAAGTGCATTTTATCCTGCTCTTATATAACTACCTTGCAGTATAGGGCTGCAACTTTATATTTGTATGCTATCAATGTATCAGCAACCATTATGTACGGTGGCCCTGAAGGACAAAACAAATTTACAAAAGATGAAAAACTTTTACAAAGTTGGAGACAAATTTACATTTTGGAAAACATTTTTACATTTTATAAAACAAAATTACATCAGCAAAACACTTTTACCAAGAACAATTTCATTTACATTTAAGGAAACAAATTTACAAAATCAAAAAAACACTTGTACAAGCAGTGAGACAATTTTACAAACAACGGAACACTTTTACCATTTCTGAAACAAATTTACATTTATTTTTAACAGAAAGGGAATGTACCAAACACCGGAAGTGATCCGGTACCAAATGTATCAGTACCAAACGTCGCTCCGTTTGGTTTTTCTCCACCCAAACAAACTAGATGACCCCTCACTCGATCACTCCTGGATCACTTCTGGTATTTGCTACATACCCTTTCCTTTAAAAATAAAATGTAAATTTGTTTTCCAAAATGCAAATTTTTCTCCAACTTTGTAAAAGTGTTTCATCTTTTGTAAATTTGTTTTGTCCTTCAGGGCCACTGTAATTATGTGACACTCGTGTGAAAGAATAAGATAGCCCCTTTTTTTGTCATTGTCAGGTGTACAATGAAATTAGAAGTACTGGTCCTGAAGGTGCATGTTATTAGTACAATAAAATAAAAACAGGTAGAAAATATGTAGATAAGACAATAAAAATATTGAATAATATAAAACAAATGTTATATATATACAATCAGGTCGGGAGAAGGGGAAGTGACCCCAAAGGTGTCAATGGAAATGACAAATAAATTATTAGTTTATTTTAGCTCCATGGAGCTAGATTTACAGCAAGTCCTAGTCCATTACCTATTTACAACCTGTGACTCTAATGTTCAAACCCGCTATCAATGCTCTGAAAGGGTTCTCTCTTCCTGCAACTGGCAGCTGTTCTCAGTGAGATAACTTCTAAAATCTCACTGTAATGTTGGCCGACCAGCACAGTGCAACCCAGAGGACAGACAGTTAGCAATTTGCTTGTGAACATAAAGCATTTGGCTGCTGAGAGACAGATATTTCCCTCAGGTGTTTGTAGACCAAAACACACACACACAGTAATGAGGTGGTCAGAAACACAACTCTATAGAAATGATAATGTGGCTCTGTTATGGCTGGCTGTGTTGATATACGGCTTTTATGCGACAAGCTAGACATACAGTATCAGTTTAGAAAGTGATGTTGTGCTTTCTGTTTATTTCCTGAATGGACAAAAACTCTTATTGCAGGTTTAAGGTCAGTCATTTTCAGAACACCCGGCCGCCTTTGTGAATGCACAGCTTCGTCTTAGGCTCCAGCAGATACTGTAGCTGTTTTCAGTGAAATGATACCAAAAAAAACAGCCACTGCATTTACTGCAGGAAAAAAAAACACCACATCAGCTTCTTTCCAACTCACTCAAGAGCTTTGTAACACTTCACTATTTTTCCCCCACAGAGTTTCAAAAAGCACAACAAAAACTTTCGCAAACTCTTCCCAGAGATTCCTCAGGCAGAGGAACTGACACACGGTGAGCTGACAGGTCCTTCTTTAAATTCCTGTCGCACTGGTTTTGACCTCATACCTTTTGCTAAGTGAAACATTTAGTAAATGATCGTGCAAAAATGTCTCTCTTATTTAAGAGTGGAAACTTTACCACAGTTTGACGTGATGGGGTGTGCACATCTTTTGCAGCATTCACCGGTGCCTTGCAGAAGGATGGGCTGTATCATGGGAAAATCTATATTTCTGGACATCATGTTTGCTTCCACTCATCCATGCTGCTCAAGGAAACCAAGGTAGCACACATTTAGACACACGAGGGTTACACCCAATGCATAGTGGGGAAATTGATTAACACTGAAATGTCTGAATGAAGGTTGCACTTGGTATTTTTTAGACTTAAAGATAACATTTAGATCAGTTAAGCTGGTTTTAGTTCTGTAGTAACTTTGGCAGAAGAGCTTGTATTAATAAATAGGGGTGAGTATTGCCAAGAACCTCACGATACGATACGCATCACGATACTTGGGTCAAGATACGATAGTATCACGATATATCACGATATCACAATATTGTGATATATCGTGATATTCTACACAGTTGACTAAAAAAATAGAGATAGTGTATATTTAAATCACACAATATTACTCAAAACTGAAAGGACAAATTAAGTCAAAACTATTTGATTGAAAACAACTTTTCCACTTTATTGTTTTTGAAATACTGAAGTTGTATTTTAGTTCCAACTCGGCTAAAATGTGGATTTTTATTATTACAAAAATATCTATATTAACAGTTGAAATATTGATATCATATTGAAGGTCAAAGTATCGCGAGGTATTGCTGTATCAATACTTTTTCACACCTCTATTCATAAAGGAGAAGTTGACGCTCACATCGGACATTATGGGATATTAATTCCCCACTCCAGCATTCTGGATTTTTTTTCGGACTGACTTTATAACAAAAAAATATTCTACATAGATGATGAAAATGTAAAAAAGCTGCTCATTCACTTTGATTATCCATATTTCAGGTCACTTGTTTTTTAAAACAATATGTTTATTGAGTTTTTTAACGATTTCCAAATACACACAATTACAAATAAAGAAATTCTAAGGAAAAAATAAATAAAAAATATATTTACATACACATGCACATATATACACATATATAAAATAAAAACAAACAAAAAAACTTTATTTACAAAATGTTACAACATTCTTATTATCTGTATTAACTAAAGATAACCAAAGGGAGTACATTGCCATCGATAATTTCTTTATCACAAATATTCTGTCCAAAAACAGTTTCTGCTAAAAGCGACCAACATTACAGACATTGCCAACTCTTTCCCAGACTAGTTCAATATGTGTGACAAATCCTTATCCTGAAGAAAAGTAATAAATAGGCCCCAGATACCGTCAAATAATTCTTGTTTGTCCTTAAGTGTATATGTTATCTTTACTCAGGTCACTTTTATAAAAAAATGTTTCATGGCCTTTTTGTTTACATACTGCAGGTGGCGATATCAGGATGCAGTGTCAGTGAAGTGAAGAAGTACAACTCGGCCTTATCCATGTTGTCAATCAAGACGTCTGACGGAGAGAAGGTCAGACTACACTTTAACAAACATTTATAATCATACTGTCCTATTTTGTCTTTATTTATTATTTGCTTTCTTGTATTATAGGACAGTATAATTTTGTAGTTAACTTTGGATGATGAACTGTTAGAAACTTTTTGTGTTCTAATTTTAAACTTGGACATGTTATCAAGCTCCAAAGCTATGTGGTAGCTACAGTAGAATCTCTTGAGGGTTTCTGCCTCAGTGACAGAAGACACATCTGTGGGGAATAGTAATCATGAGCACTCCTGTAAACAGAGAGTTGAACCCTATAAACACAGAACTCAAAATAGATCGCTAATGGGAACCTTTTTATAGTCTCAGTGTGGAGACATGTACACATGAGTGATCAGAGCCTTTTTGTTCAAGTCATTGATTGATTCATCCGTATGATCATTCAGTTTTTTTATGGTTACCTAAATTTTTTTATTTATAATAAAGCCTTTTATGGATGGACGTGGGGGCCGGCTTAGTGCAGCTCATAAATACTGTTGTATATGGTCAAGTGCGAAATGTCCACATACCTATTAAACGCTTAATTCTCTAGTCAATGAAAGTAAAAAAGAGAGTAGAGTGCACTTAAACATGGGCTTAGTCTGAGTGACATCAATTAATCTTTATTCAATCAATCAATCTTTATTTATATAGCACCATATCACAACAAATGTTATCCCAAGACACTTTTACAAACAGAGCAGATGTAGACTGTACTCCATGTTATATTATTAACAAAGACCCAACATCAAGACAGGATAAGATCCAGTCACATCTTACAGACAGGACTCAGTCTTATCTCATCTTAATCCACCATGAGCAGAGCATTTTGCAGCATTTAGCAAGTTACAGCGGCAAGGACAAACTTCCTTTTAACAGGCTGAAACCTTGAGCAGAACCAGACTCTGCCTCGACAGAGTTGGGGTTGGAAAACATCACCCATCGGTTTGTAAAGCCCATGGATGGCAGTATCTATATAGGAAATGCTGATTCCAGCTACTTGAGGCAGACCAAAGGTGTTTTTCCACCGCAGGAACTTTACCCCGGAACTACGTGCGTTTCGACCGGAGGAACCAGGGTCTAAATTTAGTCCAGGGGTAGATAATCTACAAAATCGCACTCATCACCCATCAATGCATCTATGGAAACGCCCCACTCTACCTCAAGGAACTCCTCACCCAGCAAACTCTAACCCGGAACTCACGCACTCCACATCAGAACCTCCTCCACCCTCCCAGAACCAAGCTCTGGACCATGGGAGATCGGGCCTTTTGTGCTGCTGCACCACGTCTGTGGAACTCCCTGCCCAGCCACCTCAGGACCCCACAGACTGTGGATGCTTTTAAAAAACATTTAAAGACCATCCTCTTTAAAGAGGCTTTTAACTTATCTTAAGTATTGCTTTTAAGAAATGTTCAAGTCTGTTTTTACTGTGTGCCTGTAGCACTTTGAGATTTCTTGAAATGAAAAGTGCATTTTAAATTAAATGTATTATTATAATCTCCCCCCCGAAAAGCCCCTGCTTGAGGGGAAGTACTTTTCAAAGGTCCTGGGACTTTCAGTTGAATGTAACAGTGTTTGTGGAGTTTACACAGTTGTTGAAACACAGAGGGAGTTCCTGGGAATGCAAACTAGTTTAGTTTTTTATTAAGATTTCAAAGTATTATTTAATATAATTTTTTTTCTCCATACGTCACTGGCCTGATTTGCACAATCTACCAAGGACTTCAGCCCACGGTCGAAACGCAGACAACAATGGGGGCACAGGAACCTTTTAGTTCAGGGGAAAGTAGTTCTGGGGACTAAAAGACCCCGGAACTCTTGGTTGAAATGCACTTCAATAGTCTCCTGGCAAACGGCTGAAACATGCCCATCCTTCAGTCAAATCAACCACGGCCCTAATGATAAGTAATTATGATATCTATTAGCTTTATTATAAACAGATGAATGGATGAATGAAAAAGTTATCCCAGAAACAAGCTTTTGGGACTGAACAATTTTTTCAGGCTGTATACATGATTCATCCTAAAATCACTGCTGCCTCAGTAAAACTGTTAGCTCTTCAAGGCAAGGCTTGAAATGATCTTTCTTTACATCAAACACACACATATTTTTTTCTCTCAGAGTTAAGACTGTGCTTCCTGTTTTTTCTCTCTTATCAGTACTCCTTTGTGTCTTTGAGGAACCGTGAGCTGTGTTACAATCTCATCCAAAATATCTGTTCATATGCAAAGGTAGGTGCCTCACCAATCTCCCTGCACTGAAAGAAAGGAAAGACAGAGAGAGTCTCAGTTTTAAATTTGCGCTTCTGTGATTAGTGCCTGAAACAGGAGGGGAGTCCAAATAACAGCCCTCATCTGTCCTCTGCAGAGAATGAACCTGAGCAGGACATCATGGTAGGTCTTTTGCAGCTCATGTAACTGAAATAGACGTGGACCTTTCTGGGGTCTAACATGTGTGCATAATGCGTGATGACTTTAACCGCCAGTGTCACTGTTCTTGTTGACAGGCCTCTGGTAATTCCAGCTTAGAGGACAGCGTGGATCATGATCTGAGCAGACAGAACAGCATCACTCTTGAGAGCAGCTTTCCTCACATGTCCAGCGATGGTGAGAGGAAGACCGAAGAGAAAACCGGTAACTAAGATTTTTTAATGTTGTCTTGTTTTATTGTTGTTCCAGAAATATCTGTGATGGTAGTGTTGAAAATGTTTATGCTGAAACAGATATTTCAACAATACCTTTGGGAACAAGGTGTTTAATATGTGTTTGTGACTTTCTAGCTCCTACCAGGACCCATTCTACACATCATGTCAGCGCAGCAGACACAGACAGTCAAGGTGTGTGGAAGAGCTCACAAACAGATACACGTACCTTTACTTGCATTTACACAGCGGCCACTTTCTTCTCTCAGAGTGGGAATGCCAAAACCAAGTCATAATGTTGTACTGCTGTGCTCCAAACTATTATTCACTATTATACAATTGGATAATGTCTAACATTAGCATTCAAACTTGAAATATGGCCTAGTTTCCCTTCAGATTATCACTAAATGTCATCCTTTTAGTACGTTCTCAATCCAGTAGCAATGAAATGATCATGTTTGTAGATTCCTCTGAGTGGCACTGCCGTAGACGGCCCACTAATACGCATGTCCCATACTCCAGCTGCTACAACTACTGTATCACACCACTGTCATCTCTCTCTCTGCATCTGCAAGGCATAAGAATAAGTCATACAAAGTAAAAATAAAAAAATGTAATAACAATAACATCAGCTATAAATACAAAAGAACAACAAATAGGCATGACTAATATGTACAGGCTAAAATAATATGATAATAGTGCAGTGGTGACTAGCAGTGCAGTGGTGAGTAGCAGACTTAATTTAAATTGGCAAACAGAGACCAGCATCAGGACAGAGCGGGATCCTATTCAGGAACTAGTGGGAAAATAATCTTTTCTGCATGAACAAGGAAGGGGTCCCACACCTCTCTGAATTAACGAGGGGATGGAATCAGCATTTCCAATATAAATAATGCCATCAATGGGCTTTACAAACCGATGGGTGATGTTTTCCAACCCCAACTCTGTCGAGGCAGATTGCTGTCTAACATGAGTCTGGTTCTGCTCAAGGTTACTTCCTGTTAAAAGGAAATTTGTCCTTGCCGCTGTAACTTGCTAAATGCTTGCTAAAGTGCTCTGCTCATGGTGGATTAAGATGAGATAAGACTGAGTCTTGTCTGTAAGATGGGACTGGATCTTATCCTGTCTTGATGTTGGGTCTTTGTTAAAAATATAACAGAGTCTGGTCTACACCTGCTCTGTATGCGCCTTGGGATAACATTTGTTGGGATATGGCATTATATAAATAAAGATTGATTGAGACTGATTGATTGATTTTCTATGCTTATGATTTGAAAACTTAGAGCACATCAGTACCACATAACATTTGATGCTCCCAAGCATGAGTTTTAAGTCAGAGGAAAAAGGCCCCCCTGTGTAAGTAAGGTCAAAGTACAGTATCTTCTTCAGTTACTCATAAAGATCAGAGAAAGTGGCCGAGAGAAATAAACATGATTATTGTATTTTCCAGCAGGGCAGTGGATTTGGATGATCTTGGAGAGAGTTGCACCGTTCCTCTTTGTCAGAGGAATGAGGAACCTGAGCACTCTCTTCTACATCTACCTGACACTGTGAGTGATTAAACTCCCCTCCACTTGGTTAGATTTAGTCAAGGACTGTACTTTAGTTTGATTTTAGATACTCTGGTAGTTTCAATTTTACTTAACTTTAGACTAAACATATAACACAATCAGTGTCCTAGAATACAATGCTATGAATATAAACTGCTCAGTAGAATAAATAGTAGAACAAATTAATCTTACCACAGCCAGCTGCTTTTAAAGGTTCTTCTTACTAATTTTTACACCTAAATGGATCAGTAATAGTGCTGTGGAATGACCCCTACAAAGTTTAACATTGACGTAAACACTCTCAATGACTCCAGTTAAGATTCAAAAACTACACAGAAGCCCCAAAACACTTCCTGCTTTATGTTCAGATCTCTGCTATGAATCTTGCGACCAGAAGCACATCTATTCATGATGAGTTTCTGGCATGAGGAAATGCAATACTCGAGATACAATTTTAGAAATGTCATCACACAATGTTCTCTCAGGCTCCACACAGATACAATTTACTGATATCACATTGTTTTTCTTTGTACAGTATGTTTCTGTCTCAGCTCAGCCTTTGATCTATTCTCCAAAAAATGTACTTTCCACAGAGGGGAAAGTGTTGTATGTAGTGATTGACATTAAAACCAAAGGCATGCGGGCAATCATTGTGCCTCTGTGTAGGATGCTGTTGCTGCTGGTGGCGTCGGGGTACATAGGACTGAGGATCATCGCACTGGAGGAGCAGCTGAACTCTCTGGGAACCTTGACGGATTTGGCTTTGCGACGCAGACCGTGAGTAGGAGCACAAACATTATGACAGACTGAGCAAAAAGGGAGCCTCTGAAGAGAAGACAAGGAGGAAGTGATTTAGGGACTGCTGTAAAAACACATGACATAGCTTGAACCGGTTTTGGTGACTTTTAAAACCATTACTAGAAGATAAGACAGACATGAAGGTAGACATGAGCAGAGTAGTTTTGCAGGTTTACGGATAAGGTTATGACCGCTGTGGACAAAAGAAAACTGATGAGATTCAATCAGTCACACCCGTGTGTCTAAAATGTGTTTTGTTAAGATGATTGCACCAGTGTGGGAAATTCCAGCTAGCTTACACACTCTTAAAACTAAAACTAAAGGTATACACCTCACTTTAGGAAAACACTCAGTTTTTTAAATTAAAATAAACGCACATTTCTTCTTTTAGAATATCCTCTTATGATTCTTAAAAGTTGTACTTTACTCATTTTAAGAGTTCTAGTTACTTTACAGATTTGACATAAACATCATGAGATAAACACATAAAAATGTTTAATCATTAAAGATCAAGTACGTAAAGTTGTCTAAAGCTATTTTAAAATTGTGCTGATGAATCAGTGCAGTTATAACTAAAGCCGTTATGAATACTTTTTTGTATTTTGCTCATGAGGCTTTTTACTTTCACCTCAGGTACATTTTCATGATGAGCTTAAATTTTTAAAAAGTTTAAAATCCCATGTAATAAAATATAACTACTCTCCACCACTGCCCTCTCCACTTCTTCTGCAGGTACCAGGAAACGTAGCCAGAGGCACTCAGCTGTGAAAAACAAATTCTTCAAAGAACTCATGCCATCCACCACACGATTAAGATCCTTCTGCACACATTGATCCCTGTCTAGACAAACTCCCCAAAGCATCTGAGTAGATAGGCCGACTCTATCTGTCACATGGCACTTTTTTACTGATATATTTTGTCTTCATCTATGTAAACAAGCCATAAATGAACCCCCTGTGTTAGCATCATGTCCACAGAGGATGCAGGTCAGCATTATAAGACGCTCTTTACATTTGAACACGGCCACATGTGGAGAACAACGTGAAGGACTGGCTGCTATGTCCGGGGAAGTGCCAGGACTGTATTTCAGTTAGCAGTGCAATCATTTTGTGCTGACAGATAAAAAAGATGATGCAATTTCTCCAGCAATGGGCCATATGGAGGCAGCCTGCTGAAGCCAGGTTTGTTTCCTGGCTGATGAACAGCTGAGCTCAGCTAGCAGAGGTTTCTGGAGCGTGGGATCAACATGACCTGAATCAGAGAGAACATCAAAGAGTGCATCTTTATAATAAGAGGGTGAAAAACAGTCCAGCTTCTTGATTTGAAATTATTTGTGTATTGTAAAATGAGGGCTAACTACTTGGATACTGTATCATGACGTTATTCTATCTACTGTAGCAACAATAATCAGCCAGCAGAGGGCAGTGTGTCACATTAATGCAGATTTGACTTTGACTCTTTTTAAGGTGGGGATTCTTCTTCAAATTACAAATAAAAAAAATAAAAAATCTGCAACTCATCTTTCTTTTCTGTCCTGCTTATGACATTTGTAAACTTGTGATTATAAACATTTCTGCCAACTAATGTCCATTACTGTGATTATTTTTGATTAAAAAACAGTCTGCATGGGGAATTATCTCCTAAGATAAATAAAAAGATCAAGTGACTTTAAAAACTGTTATTATCAAACTTAAAAAATGGAATGGGCATGGAAACACATTTTTCATGTATTATAATCAGTGGTGGACAAAGTACACAGCTTCATTACTTAAGTCAAAGTATAGATACCCCTGGTCAAATATGACTCCAATACAAGTGAAAGTTGTTCTGTCAAATTATTACTTGAGTTAAATCACTGAAGTACTTGCTTTTAAAAATACTTAAGTATTCAAAGTTCTTCTTAGAAAATCTTCAAACTTTGTATTTTCACAAAGCATGAGTACAGTCAAGAATACATAGGAGTACATTCTGTTACATTATGTTTATTTAGAAACCATTACTTGAAATCTCTAAAAACTATACCATGGAATAAAAACAGAAACTAAGTTACTCCAAAGCACAGACAACTTAGTTTGAAATGTTCATCTGGAATGAAACAAACGTTATGTAGCTCAACACACTTTCTCAGGTTGGACAGTGAATGTTTGTATGTTTGGGCAGAGTGGGAAACAGGGAGAACATTTCAAATGATGCGTATCATTCTTCATTTCAAAAACCTCTAACACGGGCTGAAGATATGACCATGGGTGCTCAGGTGGAGAATTATAGCCATCATTACCACCTCTACATGAACTGTCTGATCTGAGTGAAATTTGCTCTGTGTTTGCTCCACGTTCAACCGTGGAGACGCACGATATACGTGTACGGCTAAACCACTGAGACAAACAGAACTACACAAACACATTTTACTGTCTTAAGGATCAGATTTCAGAAAAGAGAAGGAAATTCATGAGCTGACTTCAAAGCAAAAGTAGTAACTAGAGCATTGACAGAAATATAGTAGAGTAAAAGTAATGTCCCCCCCAAAAAATAATACTCAAGTAAAGTACAGATACTCAAAAAATGTACTTAAGTACAGTACTCAAGTAAATGTACTTTGTTACTGTCCACCACTGATTATAATAGTAAGGACAATGAATTTTATCTGCATTCATCACACAATAAGAAAAGAGACAGTTTGATTTTATGAATTATGGATAACTCAGCCTCATGTGTACATTGGTTGTCTGAATGCTTTTCAAATCTTTGTTCATATTTTTTGTAGTTTCATCGTCAGGTAAAAATACAACTCCTAAAAAAACGATACCGTTTTGTACATAAGTGATCTTTTTATTATTTTGTTGTCCATAAAAAGGTCAAGATTCAGTCCCATGAATTAATTTCATTACATCATATTCTCAGTTCAAAAAAGCAACATAAATTTAAAAATCATAATACAAAGAATAGAATAGGTAAGTACAGTAACCATATAAACAGCCCACTAACGTTATCTAGCCCGCCCCTCCCCTCCCACCCACCCACCAAACACTGCCCCACTCAAACTCTAGCACAAAACTCAACATTACATCAGTTAGTATCAGCAATAAAAAAAAATCAAATAAACGTCCTGTTGTTTTTTAAAAAGCGCTTCAATGTTCCGATGCCATGAGTTCAGCTTTACCCTCACATAGAATACACAATAATAGAGAGAACGTCCCACCCCGTCACTTGCTCTTCAAAAACACGATAGACATGCATACAGTTTTCACTGTCCACCCCCCCACCCCCATCATTAAACATTCAGGGCCAGAGGATACAATAAACGCCAACCATAGTGGTGCATCAACAACACGGCAAGTATCCACTGCCTGTTTTGAACCCGATGAGTGAAAGGTGGATCCAGTGGTTTCCCTGAAAACACGACTTGTCCAAAAGAAGCTGAGGCCTGACTTCAGAGAGCGGCGTTAAACTCTGGTTTTTCTGACGGCGGCTCAGATCCCTGGCTCAAGATGGTAACAGATATCCGTTATTTAAATATCAGAGACACAAAGCACAGAATGATAACTGAAAGATTCCCTGTTCAAGATGAAGACAGAGAGCGAGTGGTGTTCAGTAACTATTCCACGGCTTACTTAGACCCACTTGTACTCCCAAAATGGAGTAATCAGATCAGTGCGAGTTCAGTATATATGTTCCCTTCAAAAAAAAAACAAAAAAAAACGCAGCCACTGTCACTGAAACTGATGGGGTGTCCTGCGTGTAGATCTGACACGAGTTAGCCTTTTTGGGGTTCTTGGGATTTTCAGGTCTACACAGCTTTCTCGTATCTTTTAAAACATGATGTTAGTATCCTTAATGCTGGCCTGTAGAAGACAAGTCAATAATAATGAAGACACACAAACTTACATTTTATACCCTTATTACACTTTGGATGCTTTGTACAATAGTGCTGAACTTAAGACCTGCTTTTTTCATGCTTGATCTGATATATATATATAAATGTGTAAACGCACTGTATACTACAGTACATGTAGTGTGTGTGTGTGTGTGTATGCATGTGAGTAGTGTATGAATTTGTTTGTGTGTGTGTGAGAAATGATGTGCAAAGGGGTGTGTGTGTGTGTGTGTGTGTGTGTGTGTGTGTGTGTGTGTGTGTGTGTGTGTGTGTGTGTGTGTGTGTGTGTGTGTGTGTGTGTGTGTGGTGGAACCTGCACCACACCAACAGTGAGAGGCTCAAATATGGCTTGTGTCACACGTGAAGCGTGCTGCCGACCATAAGAGAGCTTCCTGTACATTTAGGGCCACAGAGGTTAAACAGAGCGAGGAGGTATGATGCCCTGTCCCTGCACCACATCTGAATCACACTTGGGTTAGTCATAACGGCGACACGCTGGGTTCTGAAAACACACAAACCATGGCCCTACACTACAACAAACACGTTCAGATTAATTATATAAAGACAAAAACACTGGGGGAAAATGTGCATGAGGGGTCAATGAGAAATTGAGGTGGACTGAACTTGGTTAATGAGTTCTCCTGAAACAAGACCCAGAAAAGACTGTGCTGTATGACCACAAGTGAATCAGTTTCACAAAGTGAAGAAGTGAGGTTATTACAAATTAAATGCACATAATCCCTCCGTGGTTTGGAGAATTGAGCAGCTACCCTGACACCACATACCATAAGAAACCTCCAAATCCAGCCAGACTCACTTCAACAAGTTAAAGACGTAGTTTGAAATTGAGGAAACGCTTAATTACTCTCTTGCTGAGGGTTGGAAGCAATTGATGCCACTCCCATATATCTGCATGTGGTATATTACAAGCTAAAGTGTGCAGGTGGTTGGCTTGGCTTTGTATAAAGACTGGAAAAAAGGGGAAAAAGAGCTCGCCTGCTTGTACAAAGGTAACAAATCCACCTGCAAGCACCTCTACATTCAGAATCTTTTGTATACAAAGATGTAAGAGTAAAAACAACACGCTGTTTTAGGACAGGTTGGGCTTATTTCTGGTCCTGCTCTCATAAAACATGGTAAAAATCTTCTCCTTTAACTCTACACACAAAAGAGTAACAGCATTTCCACAAATTTCAAACTAGTCCTTTAAATCTGATCTATTCCTGCTGTGACAGATGTAGCGTTGTCTGCTCAATCCTTTGTCATGAGGCGTCACATTACAGCTGGCTGATCTAATTTCACATGAGAATAACAAAGTAAACCTACACGCCAAAGCTGTTATACCAATGCTAAAGAATCATCCATGCTGACTGTATGTGGCCGCCTAAGACCTGTTTCCATTGAAACCACACCATCACACTTAATCACATGCTGTATATGGAGGGGTACTGGGTCGGGTAAAGCGATACAGAAAATTAATGTTATTCCTTGTAAGCTGCTGCAGCAATTCTGTAGACAGGAAAAGGCTAAACTTATAACAAGGCCAGGAAACGACGTGTAAGTTGGCCATTCTGTGATCGTATCAGAGTCAAAACAGAGACTACGTACGAGATGCCCAAAAACAGCCGTTTAAGCTACGACAGTATTCCAGACCAGTCCTTGTGTTTCAAAGCGGATTAAAGGACATGGATCCCCAAACCACAGGAGAAGAGTAGGGTAGTGTTAGCTGGATGACAGCTTGGGAAATGCCCTGGCAGTCACATGGATGTCCATTAACCGGTAAACAGAAAGTGAAGGAGGGGTAAAAGGAGAGCAAGGGGCACCTGCTTGACCAGTGTTTGTCTACCAGAGAGAGAGAGAGAGTGAACTGGTCAAGCTGTGGAGGTATTCTTCATACATACACACATTGAAAACAAAACAAAACAAACACACAATATCAAGATGACTCCTTAAGCCTCCTTCACTTGCAGCCGGTCCAAGTCTCCAAGATGTCCTTCATTTCTTTCAGCACTGCCTTGGTGGTCGCACACATAAAAACAGGCACACACACACACACTACTCAGGTGTTCATGGAGATATGAATACACACTCGACACTTACATCTATGGCTCATACATTCACCAACATCATACTTTAAAATGACATCTGTGTGCCTTTTTCAGACAAAGAAGTGTTGAATCTTCTTGCGTCACATTTTAAAAGCTGTGATTCCATCGTGTTCCTCCTGTTAACAATGTATGCGTGAAGTTGTGTAATCTCAGGTCTTGTTATCAGTGTTTCACGCCGCACTGCCTCACAGATGGATACAGCTAATGATGTATTAAAAAGTGGTCTCACCTTTGGAACAGGAAATTAGTCTAACATATGTTGTGTGAAAAGGTAACCTAAAGGTGTGCTGCTTCAAAGACACACAGATGTGAGAAAAAGGAAAAAAAAAAAAAAAACAACCACACATTTGTTTAGGTAAACTTCTCACTCAAAACTTCGAAACATGCTAACGTTCTCATTCACACACTCATCCGTACAAATGCAGAGAGGCTGTTTGTTTGTTTTCTCAGGCGTGCTGTGCAGCCAGGTCCTGGTTGATAAAACGCCGTAGCCTCTCCAGGTACTGACTGTAAAGCTCAATGTCGTTGTGACCTGCTCCCTCCACCCAGAGGGGCTCCACCGCCTTGGGGCAGCGCTCAAACAGGGCAAGGCCGTGCGAGAAGTCGATCACCTCGTCCTCTGTACCATGGATGATGAGCACTGGAGAAGGGATCTTTGACACTTTCTCAATGCTGGAAGAGAAATGAGGGAGGGGATAAATCCACTTACAGCATTGACGGGGCTTTTCATGAGAAACACTGTTTTCCAAGGACAGCATTTGGTAATTTGTAACTTTAAATGCAATTAACCCAATGTAGTGTTAGTGCTGTTTCGTTTCCAGTCACAATCAGTCCACTTTTTTTCTTGTACAATGCAACTAGAGCTTCAACAAAAGCTGTATATCTGAAGTTAAAGCTTGGGTTGGTAGTCACGAAAAACTAGCATTATTTGAATGTAGCATTTCCTCAGGACTCCGTCTAACCCCCCCCCCCCCTCCCCTTGGAGCTCCTCCAAAACGACGCCCCCGCTCACATGCACGAGCCCCACTGATTCATGACCATATGATCGTGACTGATTCAAAACCGGTCCTCGGCATATCATTTGTGTTTTACACTACATCAACTCATGTCTTATTCAGCAGTAAGAAAATACCAAAACATTATCATAGTGAAAGTTAAAAACACAAATAAATATGGCTGCTGTTAGTACTCACAACTGTCATTCAAGCATTATCCAGTTGTACTGGTGACACGATATCAGGAGAAAAGTTATAACACATATAATACTGTAACAACTCTACTGTTTGTTAAACGTGTTCAGTGTAGATGTTCTTAATTCCTACAGTGTTGACAGTCAGTGAATGCATCAGGAGAGGTGTAGAGTGTGTGAACGGGAGAGAGGAGAGACAAGAGGAGAAGTTTTTCATTCACTCAAACATTGATTGTTGCTTTGTTGGTTGGCGTGATCACGGCCGACAGTGACCGGTTATTAAAACTCAACGTGTTCACCAATCGGCTCGTCATCCCTACATATACATTTTCTGTAGGACTTACTAAATGTCATTAATTCTTTTGCTTGTCAGAGCCCCTGTGGAGAGAGCTTTTTAGACTCTGATCCGGACTACAGTCCTGAGCAAAGCACCTCATCGGGTCAGTAGGAACAGGCCCGAGGTCGAGCGAGAGGGGCAGTCAGTAGAGTCAGGGGAAGCAGAGGCAGGAGACGGGGCGTGCACGCTAGGGAAATGTACACGCAGGAGGTGGGCAGAACGGCAGGACAGGATTTGATTGGTTTAAAATTTTGGACCCCAAAAACAGTGATTGGTTGGTGTTTTCCAAGGTTTACTCCGGCTGTAGATAGACGCTTTTTTCACTCTTTTTTAAGAACACATTATGTAATGATTACCATCAGAACATAAAGATCATTTTCACCAGTAAAACAAAAAGTGTATATAAACCTGACCACCAACCCCAGCTTTAAGATAAATAATAATAATTAAATGTCATGTACATGACTAGATTTAAGTAAACATAGAAAATAACTTACTTTGGGAAGGCATCAAAGCAGTACGTTTTTTTAGTGTCAGGGAAGGCCACCCTCATGCCAGAGGTGAGAGGAGAGTGAAGGACCACAGCAGCACACTCGAACCGTGACGCCAAGTCCACCGTGGGCACCGTGCCGATGCTTTGTCCGTACAGGATGATATTCTCTGGGCTGATGCCATACCTGAGACATAAACACACATATATTTAAAACAGACTACCTCAATAAGAGACTCCTTTAGTCTGCTTACGGGTGTGTACATTTCAATATGCAGACTAACTTTAAAGTAAGTCTTTCAGTCCAATCTGCCAGTACAACCAGCCCTGTATTTAATGTTAATAATAGACAGCTATTCATTTATTCACACTAATAGAGGTTTGAGGTAAGGACATGATTATATAAAGAACATGACTCATTTGCCAAGGACAGCAAAGCCTAAAAGAAACCATGAAATTATACTCAGACCGTGTATTAACCTCTTTCTTTAAGTACTATCTTATGCAAAGAATCTGACTAGGTGAATAAATTCAGAATATTTTACAGCATGAATGTTTCTTTATTCAATTTCTTATTTTTCTACTGGCCTTGAAGTTCTCTTGTTACCACCTGGGACTGTAACTTTGCTAACATTAGGCTCATCATCAGTGCTGGCAGTAGATAAACAAGAGGAATATTCATCAGAATATTAGATGCTGCTGCTTCCCGCAGAGCACAGTGTAACAGCCCATCATCAGCCCGTTTGAAACAGAGCCATTGTTGAGCTTTGATTTGACTGCTTGATGGTCAGAGAGAGGGTAATGTGGTCCGCAGGGACGAGGGTTGTGTAAAAGTGAGCCAACCAAATGTTGTTTTCACCAAAAAATATCTGGCCCTTGACGTGAGTGACTCGCTTATTTATCTACCAAAGACACTCAGACTGGCATGTGGTGTTTGTTGACTGTTTATTTTGGACCCTGTGTGACAGGAACAGACAGTTTCTCCCTGCTTACCGGGAGCGCAGGGCATGCCAGGCAGCATCAATGTCAGCGTAGAGATTCTTCTCAGAGGGCTTGCCAGTGCTAACACCGTAGCCTGAGTAATCGTAGGAAAAGATGTTACAGTTGATGCGGGTGCCTAAGCCGATGTAGAAGCTGCTCATCTGGCCCAGGTCTACGGCGTTACCATGGGAAAACAAGACTGTAAACCTAAGAGACAAAGGAGGACAAAGAGGAAAGTAAGGTTTACAGGAAAGTGGCACTGCTGAGCAGGGAATGTCTACAATGGTGGAGTAAAATGGGACATAACTGTGTGACTCAAAATACTGTATATAGTTAGATTTTACTCCCACGAGAGACAGGGAAGTGCAGACATATGGCTCGTTTCCACCAAGTGGTCTGGTATGGATCAGTACAGTTTGGTACGGGTGGGATTCTTTCGACCAATCAACGGACTGCAGTGTTTCTAGCTCCACTTTCTGGGGTCGGATCGATATGTCTGGCACCCCAACGGAAGGGTACCAAAATGTGGGACGGTACGGCTTGGTAATTTACGGATCTGTCCCGGTTTTAGTCAATGGAAACGCCACAAAATGTGGGCCGTACTGAGATGAACTGAACTGAACAGCTTGGTGGAAACAGGGCTATAGTCAGACATAGAGATACATGGTAGTGATGTGTGTTTGCATGAAGATTGGGTGTGTCTCACCTTGCATTGGGGGCACAACGAATGTACATGCATCCCACCCTGTTCCCCCGGCTAGATCTGGTTAGGAACACATCTGTCACATCCAGCTCTCTCTGTGAATACTGGAACTCTGCTCTCTCTGTGAGATGAAGCTTCCACCTGCCCTCACTGCCAGTGGCACCACCACTGCCTGCACCAGCACCTGCGCCACCAGCAGCAGCAGCACCAGCACCAGCAGCACCAGCAGCAGCACCAACACCTCCCGCGCCGCCGCCACCACCACCCCCACCTCCAGTGCCCCCTCCACCTCCTCGGTCACCTCCACTACTAGTACTTAGCCGGGAGCGCAGTCCTGGAGCTCCGAGAGAGGGCAGAGCAGCCCCAGAGCTGGACCCGGGTGCGGATCCAGAGCTTGGATCTGGGTCAGGGAGAAGGGCGTAGGTTGGCTCTGGAGGGAGGAACGCCAGCTTGGCTGCAATGCGGCTGGGGCAAGGGGGGCAGCAGAACAGGCAGCATAACTCTCGTATAGACAGTCCGTTCATCCTCTGGTAAAAAAGATAAGATGGGAGGTAGAGCTTTCAGTTAGAACAATAGAGGAAGAGCTGAATGCAAGAAGCAATGTCTTTCAGCTTTAAATCACAGCAGGGCTTCTCTTGATTTTTACAGGGGTTCATGGACATGGCTTCAAACTAGCATCTGAGCTGTCATCAGAAGAAATTACACTATTATGCCAAACAGAAAAATAAGCAGTGACACCACATCACCTCGCAAATCATTCATGTTCATCACATTCTCCATTTTTTTACAGTATTGAATCACGGAAAGATTTGACAGATTTTAATTGGATAGAAGATATATACACAGTGCTTACAACTCATGCTAACCACTATCTGGGGGAAACCCTTCACTAGTGTCTCATCATGAACGTACCTGGATTCAGAAATCCCCGGGCCTTGAAATGAATTGGCACACAAGGGTGCCAAGGTTTCCTGATCAAGTCACTGAGCCAGCGGGATCTTGGTAAAAGAAATGTAAAAAAAAAATTGAATAGCTTTACATCATGTGGCATCTAGGGGATGCAGCAACACTTAATATAATATTGAACCGTTAGGGTTCATAGAGGTAGTTCCCGATGTTCTGAAAGAAGATACTGAAAACAAATTGGCTTAGAGCCTTGCTTTCACTACAGATAGTTTGACCTCACAGGCAACAGTCACCTAAATGTGAAGGTCCACACGCTCAGCGCTCAAAATCTGTTACCTGTATGATGCAGTTTAAAGTGCATGTTGGAGAGGCCATACACATCACTTCCAGTTACTTATAATTCTATATCATACAACATACAAGTAATGTTTAAATGGAACATATTTGTGTCTTACAAGTAAAGTAAAGGAATAATTATGGAATTAAAAGTAGCTTCTCCACTTCCTCTTCCTGAAAAATTCGCCCAAAAACACCAAGAATGGAATACCAAACAAACACTGACAGCAGCACTAGCTGTCACTTCATTATTGCATCCCTAGTGGAATCATACTTTACTTCAGGGGTTCCCAAACTTTTCAGCACACAACCCCCAAAATATAGGTGCCAAAGACTTGCGACCCCACTGTCCCTCAAAGTGATTTAATGTGGCTTAATTTAGTTGGTCTGCAGAAAATGACCCTCCCTATAAGAGTATGTGGGTGTGTTTCCTGTGCTGTTATAAATTAACCTACTGCTACTGATGCTTTTGATAAGTAACTGTTCACTAACCCTAAACTTAGGAGTCATCTGGGAACAAAGGAAGGTAGAAAACTCATTAGATTTTCTATTTTCAAGGTTTTATTTCAAGTTTACCTACTATGTTTGGCGATATTTTTTACTATGATGGGTAAAATGTACTATTTATAGATAACTTAAAACAAATTTTTGAAGACATCTCTGGAGCCCCTATGTGTGTCTTGTAACCCTCACTTTGGGAACCCCTGCTTTATTTGGCCTTTATAGTTACAAATGCATGACCACTTATATGGCCTGGTGCCTAACTATAGTGTTTCCTAGAGCTACCTTAAAATAACATTATTGAGAAAGATGAGCATAATAAGATGTTATAATGCATAGAGCACAAAAAGCACTCACATAAACTGAGCAGTAGGTAATTAGTGACTAAATGACTTTACAGCTATAAAAGAAAATCATATAATAAAAGACAACAGACTGAGAAATGAGGTTTAACCCTCCTGTTATGTTCGTTTCTCAGAAACAGCAATAATGTCCCTGGGTCAACTTGACCCAGGGTATTTTTAATTATCTAAAAGTGTCAGAACCCAAAAAATCCCAATAAACATTATTTTAATCTCATTAATAACTCCATAACTAACCTTTTAAATCAATATTTAGTGCAATGGTGTTCTTTAATTCTCACAGATCATGGTTAAATGAGGATAACTCATTTGTTTTTTATGAAAATTCATGTTAAAACTTTTTTTTTATGTACACTACTAGACAAAGGTTTGGAAACGCCTTCTCATTCGAGGGTTTATATTTATTTAAATGATTTGAAACACTGTAGATTAATACCAAAGACATCGAAACTATGAAAGAACATATATGGAATTATGTAATTAACAAAAAAAAAGTGTCAAACAAAGCAGAATATGTTTTATATTTTAGATTCTGTAAAGTTTCCTCCTTTTGCCTTCATGACAGCTTTGCACACTCTTGGTATTCTCTCAGTCTGCTTCATGAAGTGGTCTCCTGGAATGGTTTTTAGTTAACATGAACCTTGTCAAGAGTTCATTTGTAGAATGACTTGCCTTCTTAATGTGTTTGAGACCATCAGTTTTGTTGTTCAGAGGTAGGGTTAGTACACAATGGATGGCACTATTTGACTACTGTTGTAATCCAGATTATGGCAAAACCAGATTATTTCATAGATTTGATGTCTTCAGTATTAAAATACAATGTTGAAAATAAATAAAAACAATTGAATGAGAAGGTGTGTCCAAACTTTTGACTGGTAGTGTACATTGGAAAGACCTACATATAAATACAGAAGTTTTACATTACTTCGATTTTTGTTTATTTCATTTTATAGCTTGATTTTTTTTCATTTTATTAACAATTTCTTTTTAGATTTTTGCACTTTAAAATCAGTCAATTTGACCCGCAACATAACAGGAGGGTTAAAGAATGTGTTCCTGTCATACCCTTGACAAACTCGGAGTAAAGTTAGGATAAGCATTAATCCGGAGGCTGCTAAAGCTCACCTCACAGTGGGATCCTGTGATTCAGATGTCCTGGTGTGTTTGTGGACATTGGTGACTAATTGAACTCCCCCACTCACGGACACAGGGAGCGACTGATATGCTAAAGGAAGCTACAATCAACCTTTATGGTTAGCCGGTGAGATGGGCACAAAACGGGTGCAGCAGTAACGAGTGTTGACTATGCATACGTGTAATTTAACGAATAGAACGGCAACACATAATTGCTGCTTTTTTCCCCCACTAACTGAACCACTGAACACCAGAGTTTATACATCAGATCATCACCTCTCGTTAGCAAGGTAAGCAGCTAGCGGTGACGGCTAGCCTGCTCCCTTGCTAGCCTCTAAGCTAGCTACTTACCGATTCACAGTAGGTCTGCAGGCCGGTTCGTGTGCCCCTATATGTACACAGAAGCAGCACAACACTTCGAAAACCCTCCGTCCGTCTTGACATGGATGGTTTGACTCATATGTACAGATATTTTTCGGTGGCTAGCTAGCTCAAATTCATGGCAACCTGATTTTTTTTTCTACAACTGGACGTCTAAACCCGGAAGTGACGTAGCAGACTGATTGTTGTTTTTTTTTAACTTTATTTACAATTACTGCCTCCATATCATTCATCATAATCTCATCTATAATTTAATAACATGCGGTGAAGGCATTTACAATGCTTTGTGTGAAATAATAAAAATACTTAAACACCTCAGACCATTTTCAGAAGCAGAATCAGCTTTATTGGCCAGGTATGCCTGAACACACAAGGAATTTGACTTGGTAAACTCTGCTCTATTCTTACGAAAATAAAAATAAAAATAAAAATAAAATAAATCATAAATAAAAAATTTCACATTTACACAATAATTTCAGATTAACCAGATTAATCAAATCAATTGTATTTCTATACACAACACAGTTGATCCAAAGTGCTTTACAACAGAACATGAGGAAAACAAAGAGAAAGTGAAATAAAAAAACACACAAACAGAGGAAGAGAGAGGGAAAGAAGAGTAGTAAATTAACAGTATTAATAACAACAGTAATGACAAGGAATGAAATTACAGGAGTCCCAGTCTCACACAGAGTGCACTGTTTATTATTTTAGTACAATATCACTCTATGGAAAGGATGTTGAAGTCTGCAGACCTCAGGGCAGGAAGATCAGAAGGAACCTCATTGGCCAGGAAACTTATTTTGATAAACAAATTTGAGAAACGAACAAATTTGAGAAACAAACTGAGTCCTGAATGGAGTATGACTCCCAAAGTTTTTTGCGTGAGGTTTTATGGAGGGGGCCAGTGAGTCAAGATGGGGAGAAATGCTATTGATCAGATGTGGTGGTCCTTATAAAATTACTTCCGTTTTATTGTCATTGAGTTGTAAGAAATTAGCAGCCATCCATGATTTAGAGAAAAAAACAAAAACAAAAAAACAGAATCAACAACTCAGTAATTCATTGGTTTTCAGCTTCAATATGTTAGGTATCCATATGAAGTAAAAAAAAAAGTTGCCAGATTTCATCATTTTACACCATTGTTCAGATGAATCACATCAAATCCACTTTATTTATATAGCACTTTAAACACAACACAGTTGATCCAAAGTGCTTTACAACAGAACATGAGGAAAACAAAGAGAGAGTGAAATAAAAAAACACACAAACAGAGGAAGAGACAAGGAAAGAAGAGTGATAAGAGAGCAAATATAATTAAAAATGAAATTAACAGTATTAATAACAACAGTAATGACAAGAAATACAATTACAGGAGTCCCAGTCTCACACAGAGTTCACTGTTTATTATTTTAGAACAATATCACTCTATGAAAAGGGTGTTGAAGTCTGCAGACCTCAGGGCAGGAAGATCAGAAGGAACCTCACCGGCCAGGATACTTATTTTTACTACCTGATTTATCTGTTTGTCAAATTTGAGTCCTGAATGGAGTATGACACCAAGGTTTTTTGCGTGAGGTTTTATGGAGGGGGCCAGTGAGTCAAGATGGGGAGAAATGCTATTGATCAGATGTGTTGGTCCTTATAAAATTACTTCTGTTTTATTGTCATTGAGTTGTAAGAAATTAGCAGCTTTTACATATATACATTTTTCTACACAAATAGAATAGTAGGCTTAAACTGTAATTCTTATAACAGAGAACACTTTTTTTTGTTAAATATTTTTATTGATTTTTTCAGTTTATGAGGTGGGTACAGAAAAAAAAAGGACGTTTTAGATGCACAACAATAAACAACTGCCCAACTTAAACAACTCATTCAATCATACTCATTCACATCACAAGAGACACAATGGACACGACAATACAATCAAAACAATCCATAGTCAAAAAGTATTAACAAGTGGAGAAATAATAGAGCAGAGTGGAAAAGAAAAGGAAGAGGAGAGAAAAACAAAACAAAAAAAACCCCAGAATCAACAACTCAGTAAGGTATCTTGATGAAGTAAAAAAAGCGGCCAGATCTTATGGAAGGTCTGTAGGGAACCATTCAGGGAGAATCTGATTTTCTCAAGTCTCAGGCTATGTAAAATTTCTTGAATCTATCTATTATGTGTAGGTGGGGATGAATGAGTCCATTTAAGGAGAATGAGCCTCCTCGCGAGCAGAGTGGTGAAGGCAATAACATGATGTCAGGATTTGGACCAGCCGAAGAGAACACTTTTTAAGTTATATGCCAAGCCATTGACTGTATTTAGACAAATATAGATGCTATGTGCAAAACCAAGAACAAATAAAAATACCTCAGAAAGCTAGATTCAATCCAACATAAGAACCATACAGTTTAAAGGTAGAGAATAGAGAGAAGAAAAACTGTATATACTTTAAAGTTTGATTGTACTACAATGTGGTAGCGTGTACTTCAACTAAGGTTTTTGAAGCAGACTGGTCCTTTTAATTTCAGGGTTCTTGTCTGTCAACTGCAATCAAAATATCTCTATCGTCCAGTGACAGGCTTTGTTGCTTCAGTACTGTGCTTTCAAAAGAAAAAACAACAACTGCAACACTGAGCCAGCAACAGAGAAATATACAAAACAAAAAGAACAGTAGCAAACAAAGAATAGATGAGCCCAACATTTACACTTAAGATTTCTGAAGTATAAACTTACTGTTAACTTACATTCAACTGTATACTACAGCTAATCCACTGTGAGTTAATTTGAGTAATCTATCATCACACTGCTGAGCAGTAGTTTTCATAGGACTTTAAGCAGATAATAACAGTGCTACATCAAAGATGGATCCCATTTTATAAAAAAATGTCATTTTCATTTTACATTTTCAGTTGTATGCAAACCTTACATTATGACTGTTCTGAAATAAATATGCTGAAGTAAACAAAAATTTGATATTTTGAAGCAAAACGAAAAGGAAAAAACAGAATATAATTAATATATTGAATACAATGGTATGGTAGTTTAATTTTGAATAGGCTATTATAAAGCATTACTTATAATGAATGCTATCATTTAAACTGAAGGGCTAAGTTAAACCGATTTGTTGATCAATAATCCAAATTCCTTTTTTTTTCCAGTGTTCAGTCTTCTCTCTGACTGGTGTATTTACATTCTCCAGCCTTAGGTTGTGCAAAAACAAAATTGCTCTTCAAAATTTCGGCTTATAACAAAACGTTACACTTAGGCTTGATGTAAAGTCTACATGCAGTTTTATGGTTTAAGCCCTGTAACTTTTTGAAAATCATCAAACACCTATTTCCATAATGGTTAGACACAAAACGTGTGTGTGCGTGCACGCGTGTGTTTATTAGAGAGAGAGAGAGAGAGAGAGAGAGAGAGAGAGAGAGAGAGAGAGAGAGAGAGAGAGGTCCTCCATTCATCATTGATCCACTGCAGGACTGGGTTTCAGGGTCTGTGAATTATGGGCCCCTGCTGTCACTGTGACTGCTCTGCGTTTGGACATTTCACCTCGACACTGTAAATTTTACAAAGGGGAGGATTTAACATTTTTGCTGACTCCTAATTTCAGATCCGTATAGCTTGAACCAGAGAGCAGACAGACAACTGGCCGGTCCCCCCGACAGAAGACTTATTCCGCAATTGCAGGATTTGGGATTCTTAACAAGGCTATACGGGGAGAGAAACGGTGATTCTTGAATCAGAGGTAACCGGTTACTCTGCAGACTCTATCTCTCCACAACGGAATAGAAAACAGATATCGTTTATTAGTTGACTGGGCGTTTTGGACGCGCTCGCTAAACGGTGATGCTACGGCGGCGCGCAGGGACCACGCAGGGTAGAGACAGGTGAGGTGCGGCTGAGGAGCTGCTGCTGGTATTTCACTGAAGCTTTGGATACCGAAAGCTGTGTAATCCATCAGCCCCCTTTCTCCACTGAGAAGGACGAGAGCGACCGGAGAGGGCGAGCTGGCGACTGGCACCTGCCTCTGCCTCCCTACCTGGCCATCTGGTGCGGTGAGTGAGCCAAATGGTGGGACTGGGAGATGCTTTATGTGTTAAAGGAGACTGTGGGGATGGATGGGATGAACAGGTATAGTCTATGTAGCGTGTGCGCATTTTATATCACTGCCACCAAACGGGGTGCCGCGTTTGGCACCGCCTGGACATGTGTGGACATGAACTGCTCTTTGTTTCTGCTGCAAGTTTCGTGTTGTTTGTGCATCATCTTTGTTGCATATCATTGTTCCCTCACATGTTGCATCGGATTCTCTCAGTGCTGTACCTTCAATAAGGGTTGAAGTGATGTCTCAGCAGTAAAAGAGCTCATAATTCTTACACATTTTAGCACTGCGTTGCAAAGACTAGCACAAAGCCTGATTGAAATTCTTATTTGGATCACGACCCGGATCGTAGGTTGAGATGTGAATGAGGCTTACGGCTTTTGGATGATGATGGGCCATATTTATATATCTAATTGTCCCTCATTGTCAATGTTTTATTAAATATTTGCTTAAGGTCTCCTGGTAAAGGTCACATGTGATGATTTGGCTGCCCATAAAGTCAATTGATTATGTCATTACTCAGTCACAGAGAGGAAACAGGAGTGGCACTGAGCACACTGTATTTAAGAAATTAAACATAGCCCATTATTAGTGGTGTAAGCATTGATGCTCAATATTAATCTTCTAGCAGCATAACTCACAGATCCAAACATGACTGTAAATAGAAAAACACTTGAGTATTACTCTGAAGTACATCTTTTGTCCTAAATGTGTCTTGCACACTCAGAATAACTTATCACATAAAATGCACTCGCCACACTGCACACATCCACAACCTTCTTAGTCCAAGTTAAATGTTAACTCGCTGCCCTCTCAGCTCTTACTAAAGTGATTTAGTAGATTCAAATAATTTATTGTTTACAGCTTAATCCTTCACACTAAAAGCTGTCCAGCTCCTACAGAAGGACTTTAACAGCCCCCAGCTGCTGCTGTTTATGTTTGTGTTTCTGTGTGTGAGGTGAAAGGCAAAAAGACAGAGTACAGAAAAATAGAAAGAGCAAGAGGACAGGTAGGTGGGAAGAGAGTTATAGACAGACGGATTTGGGAATACACAAAGGATAAAGTGTGGCAGATAGCAATCCAGCATGCAGGCTACGGTGAGGATGTAAACGACAGAAAGAAGAAAATGATTGAGCAGAGAGCTGCGAGTGAACGAGCGCTGAGGGGAGAAGGGCTGCAGACAGCAGTCTGAAGGGGTGTGAATGGTCTCCCTGTTAGCCCTGCTGCCCACACAGAAAGCCACACAGCAGCCGTGTGAGCAGGTGCTAACCCCACCACACAGCCACCGCAGGGAACAACAGGTGCAGCCACTGTTTCCTTCAGCCTCCACCACCCGCCCATCCCAAGCACAATCCCCCTAAAAACACTCCCAGTCTGCACTGAAGGGAACCAAATGGATACTTCAATCCACATTTAGGAAAATAGCACACAAAGGCCAGGCTTGAGTAATTCAATTAGGAAATTAATTACGCCGCAAACAAAGTTGGAAGCACTTGAAGCAATGAGGCCGAGCAGGCTGCAGGTAAAAAGCAATCTAAGAGAGCCTCAGGGTGAGACAACTGCCCACAGGGACATTTAATGAGCTCTATTGATCACACAGGACCCTATTCAATCACACATGCTAAGCTGCAAACATGCCATCTCAAGCAAGGAGAAAAAAAAGAGATTGGATTGCAGCATAATACAGCATGCTCTCAAAGGGAGTAAATCTATGGCAGATTAGTGTGCTGGGGTTGCTTAGGAGCATGTTTCTAGAAATGTGTGAGATGACTGTCTGAGATCTTTTCTATCTGTGTGTGTGTGTGTGTATGCGTGTGTGTGTGTGTATGTGTATGTGAGTGTGTGTGTATGTGTATGTGATTGTGTGTGTTAAATAGTGTGAGATGAATCAGACAGAAGATGTTGGAAGCAGAGAGTTGTTACCTAACAGCTTCTTTTTGCCAAGAGAATACGTCAAGCAATCAGCGACAAATTTCTTCTCTTTACCTCTGCTGCTCAGAGAGGAGCAGTGACTGTTGGGCTCTGAGCTGACACTAAATCTGATGTTTTCTTTTCCTGCATCATACCAGACAATGGAATTGATTTGTTTCTTTTTCTCCAAACCAAAGCCATGTAGGACAGCCTCTTATAGCTACCAGAAAGTGATGTTGCTCTCTCAAATTTGAATCCTCACCCACTTTAGATGTCCTTGTTTTTCTCTCAGTCTGGAGAAACCTCCCACTCACTGCCATGCTTCTGTATGAAGGAATTCCAAAGTACGCTCTAATACTGTTTCGATAAACTTTAAGTAACTTTCAAAACTAGCTCTATCAACTCCCATCAGCCCCAGAGTAACCACCTCGCTCTGCTCCAGAAAGCAGACAGGATTAGACTCTAATCTGATCAGAAAATAAAGCAAAGTTATGACTAGCGCCAAGAGATTTGAAGGAATGCTTATTTTTCCTAAAAAGCCGCCAGTTACAGGAGTCCCAGTCTCACACAGAGTGCACTGTTTATTATTGTAGTACAATATCACTCTTTGAAAAGGGTGTTGAAGTCTGCAGACCTCAGGGCAGGAAGATCAGAAGGAACCTCACCGGCCAGGCATCTGCTGGGTGACCTATTCCAGCAGGGTCCTCCTCAGAGCAAGCACCTCAGGGAGTCATTGCGCAGGATTAAAGAGGGCGGAGGGTCAGGAGTCACACAGGCAGGTACGGGATATTCCCAATGAACACTCTCATGCAAAACATTCTCCTCCTCAGTGTGGATGTGAGAGGCTTTCAAGAGCCTAAGCTGACTTTTCAGACAAGTCCTTCCAGATGTTACAAGGAGAAAAGTAACACCACACAAGCAGAGGAGAATCACCGATGGCACACTCGGCTGTAAATTGTCCATCGTGCAGTAAACTAAAGATAAATGTGGTTCATGTGACTGCATGATGTGCTTTTGGTTTGCCGTATCAGCCTGTGTGATAATACCTCGCAGTTGTTTTCATTGTAGAAACCCCTCATATACTTTACAGCAGCCATGCATCTTCACTTTTATGACTCTCTGTCTTCACTGATTCCTCCCCTGAGGTGCAGCTTTCTTTTTTATGCATCCCTGTGCACACTGTGTGGGCTATAACGTGCTTACACGTGTGTTCATTTTGCAGCGTTGCTCCTGTCATTGTTTCACAGCTCAGACACGCCCTCTTCCAAGGACTGGGCAAATAATGTCACATGCACAGTATACATGCAAGTGTGCATGCATTTTGTATGTGTGTATTTGCTGTAGTGTACGTGAGAGCCATAACAAGTAGTCAGAGTTAGTTTGTCTCTGAAATGAGCCCGTCTCTTTGCATGCAGCTGGTCCTGCTGTCTAAACTGCCTGGCAATTTGGTGGTGAGTGATACCGCAGCTGTTTCAACTCAAAACGATGGAGGTAGTCTAATCTCTCAACTTTTGTGGTCTCGTTTACCTCCACAAAATTCAAAGTGTGAAAATGACCATCCACCTCATGCTTTCACTGAGGCTTTCACACACATTTATGCACAAACACACACAAACAAATAAACAAATAACAGAGTAACCTTTTCTCAAATGCCACTGCTGAGGCTCTTGACTTTTTACTTCTTTGCAGAAAATGCAGGGAGGTATATATATTTATGTCTGGCTAGCTTAGCCTGTCTTCTTATATTTCTCTGCTTTTGTTGTCCAACAAATCCAGCAAGGACCTACGCCAACGGCAGCTTTAGTTATGGCAGCTTAGCCACAGGGATTTGGAAGACTTTTTATTTGGAGATAAAGGCGCATCCGAGTCCTTTGTCTCCCAGCTACTTGAGATGGTTTTGCAGCCAATGAAGCTTTGTTGTGGCTAATCTTTCTCTCTGCTTCATCCTGTCCTCTCCTACACCCAACCCTTCTTTTTTTTTGCAACAAACACAACTTTTCTCCCTTTTAATTACAGCTTTTCATCAGAGGCCCAGTCACAACTGAGAGGAGGGCAGCAGCAACACAATTATACCTACAAGGAGGGGGAACAGCTCTCAGGGTTGTGTGGGTGTGTAAGTGTGTGGGTGTGTGTCTGTGCATGCATACGTCATGTACCCGCATGTGTGCACATATGTCAATCCACTCGCAGGTTAATATTTCTTGGCATTTTGATGTCTGTTGTATGTGGACCACCTATTGTGAGCTGTGATCCTCTTAGCAGGCTTCTGCCAAAAGAGCTATATTTACCCTTACTGGTGATCACAGCACACAAAGAGCAACATGATGAGGGTATGAGCTACTCACCAGCCTCATGCCTCTTTCTGTAACAGCAGAGGAGATGCCGGTAACAGCATCTGAGATGTATGGTAATGGCTGCCATGTTGAGACAAAAAACATTTAGCATTATTGCATAAAAGGAAGGAAGATATTTGGTTGTGGGCAGCAAATCTGGAACGCAGGCAAACCTAAAGGAAAACAAAAAAAGGGGATTTTCTGCAGGCATGACAATGACAAGAACACCAATTTCCCAGCCATAAGATGATGAGTCTTTGTTCTGTACATTAGAAAATCACAAAGCTCCCCAGAGGCTGGTGCTACCTTGTACAGTACAAAATGCACCATTACTGTGTGACAAACCGAGTAAAAACAGCACTTACACAGGTTAAATTCATAGATGAAATCCCTTCTGTCACTGCTGTGTAATTAGACCGCATCTTCTTCATTGCTGTCGTATGCACTCGTGTGTGCGCGTGTGTGTGTGTGTGTGTGTGTGTGTGTGTGTGTGTGTGTGTGTGTGTGTGTGTGTGTGTGTGTGTGTGTGTGTGCGTGTGTTTGTGTGTGTGTGTGTGTTGGACTCTGTGCTCATAGTGTGTGTCTGAGTGCGTGCACCGCATACTCATGTGCTCGCCCCCAGCTCGGAGCTGTGCAGTGAATGTATATGTGCTTACTGCAGTCAAACTCTGGTTAGGAACGTTTGCCCTTGCTGCAGCTTTGCACAGCACTATAAACTTGTGTGTGTGTGTGTGTGTGTGTGTGTGTGTGTGTGTGTGTGTGTGTGTGTGTGTGTGTGTGTGCATGGGTGCATGGTCCTGTGTGTATGTTAAATTTTCATGTGCATTTCAGTATAGCACCAAAAAGTACTTACATCACCTGTTCTGTAGACTAGATTTGAGAGTTTTGCAGGTGCTTGATTGCTTTGCACTTGTATTTTTAAGCTGTCTTTTTAGCTATATATGTTCATTATCTATAAGTTGATAACTCACTGCATCCCTCTGTGTGTCTGTCACTAGCTGCAATTTGGTTTTAGGCAGAGGGCCTGATTGGGGAAGAACTCTGAGGGGAGATGGAGCTCTCTCTGGCTAGACTCCAGCTCTGTCCATCCTATTTTAATTACCTATGGCACACACCCAGGGGAATATCTCCCATCCTGTATCTCCTCTCCTCTCCTCCTTCATCTCCCTCCTCTCTCTCTCTCTCTCTCTCTCTCTCTGCTAACATCTTCTCTTTTCATCTCAGTCTATCCTTCATTCAACCTCACTATCTGCTCATTCTTTCCATCTCCTCTATGCCACATAACCTAACAGGCAGCACATGGCTGCGTCAAGTGCCAATGCAGAGGTAACCTTTGCATTAGCATATAAATGACCCTGAAGATTGAATAGTATTTTAGGATATTTAACAGCAAAAGACAGATTCCCTCAACTCTGATTAGAGGCGTTCAGAGGAGACAGGCAGCCACTTGAGGGAATATCGTCTCCACCTCGATAAGATAAAGACTTGACACAGTGATTCCACTGCTGAGGAGAACATGATTGTGTGTGTACGTGTGTGAGTGAACGGGTGTGTATGCTCAGCAACACGTTTGTCTCTTGCCTTTGTTTGTGTAGGAGAGCATGTGAGCAGGTTTGTCTATCTGAATAAATATCTGGGTGTTTATTTCTCTCAACTCTGGCCTGCTTTGACATCATGTGGTTCTACTGGTATTGACACCTGTTATGAGAGACTTCTTATATCCATAATTATTAGTCTCCCAGCAGCCATTTTGCCCTGGAATAAAACCCTAAAGCAAACACTACTTGCATAAATGTTATTCATTATATTACGCTTAACTCTACAGCAAGGTGTGTGACATTTACAGAGAAAGAGTGTATCGAAGCATATTGTTACTTACAAATTAAAGGTATCATTGTTATGTGGTGCAGTTATATAAGAAGACTGATACCACCCAAGTGTCTGCACATTATTAATATGAGCTACATTTAGCTGCCAATTTGTCTAGCTTACCGCAAAGACTGGGAACAGGAGAGCTGACAGCTAGCCTTACTGTTTAGAGCACAGACTGTATAAAATATGGACGTAGTATCCATGACGTCACCCATCTGTTCCTGAAAAGCCAATCGATGGCGGCAGCCATAGTTCTGCTGTTAAGCTATTGTGACGTAAAGAGGCGGGCTTTGAGCCTCCTCGCCAACAGCTACAGTGTTCCCGCCTGTCAATCAAGTCAGCTGTGCCTCTCATTAGAAGATTCGTAATCTCAATATCTTTGAAATTGCAGCGTTAGAAATAAATTCACCCCCCCACAGTGTGTGCCGATCGAGAAATGAGCTATCCAGACTACACTCGTCTTTTGTACCAGGCTGTGAACATGTTTATTTCTGCTGTAAAGATCGGCTTTTTTGAATTGGTGTGTGTGTGGTTACCAGTACTTCCGGAGCCAGCCTCAAGCGGATCCTCGATGAATTCTAGTTGAAAGTACTTCCGCATTGGACTCATATTTTTAGACCGGAGGTTGCCGCTTGGTTTAGAGTTAAAAAACATTCTGAAAAGTCACTCTAAATCCCATTCATAAAGGCATTAGCTCTCTTTTTTATCATCTGTACAAAACTCAAAGTGTAAAAATGTGAATTTGCAGTTTTAAAGAGGGTTAGGCCCTCAGCTGTTCTGTGGCTGGGAACTGTAGCTAACTACAGTAAGCTGTGCTAACTAGCTGCTAGCAGTAGCTTCATATTAACATACAGGCCTATAGTATCATTGTTCCTAAACAGGAAACAACATCAATCTGTTTGTAAATGTTTTAGTTACTGCTTAACAAGGAAAAAGGATGTTCCAACATACATTCACCAGAGGTTTGCAGCAGTGTCTCTATCACAACCTCTATCATTCAACCTGTATAACTAAAATTAGCTATATTTTGGTGAACAGGTGCCAGATTGTAAAGGAAGCATCCAAAAGAAGGGTACTGTCGTTGTGGATCCAGGGAAGAGGGGCTAACTTTACTTTTAGCTTCCAGCTAGGTTAGCACTAAAGGGTGTGCTGCTATAGCCCAGTTTTCCAAGTGCTACACAGATCTTAAAACTGAGCTTTTGTTCCTCAGAACTCTAAAGAACTGAAGTTTTGTAATACATTGTTCAACGGAGAGGAAAGCAGACCGACCTCCTGAATGCTGAAACAAGTGTTAAAGTGTGAATATTTTTCCACTGTTGTCCCTGTCTCTAAAAACTCTTTGCTGACATGAGTAGGAGACTTCCAAACTTCAAATTTAACAACAAAACAGAGTCAGCACATTGTATATGCCCTACTTTTTTGTCTGCCTTTGTGTGAAATATGATAAGTGTTAGTCTGGCCTTGCATTTTTTTAATGAGAACTGGTTCATGAAAGGCTGTAGCTGCATTGCACTCTGTTGATAAAGTGGAAAACATTTAGTGATAGTGGTCAAACCGACCTGATTTTATTATTCTTGAATTCTTGGCGTCTTTGTCTTTAAGCCTTAAGCTACTTAATTCTCGTGCATTTCATGGGGATGTTGATGAACAAACTGTGAGATTAATTTTTTGAGCCTCAAAACTTTCTGAACTTTTAATATGATGCTATCTGAAATCCCCATTAAAGAAAAACCCTCTGCAATTCCTTGCAGCTACATTTTATTAAAATCCTTTCCTTTTTCAGTGGAAATCTGTTTAAAGTCTATTAATGAAGCTGTGGAGCTTGTAGGGTGGAGGACTGATGTGTGAAGGTGACCCACTTCTCTCAGTTTAGCCCTTGTCTGTGTTTCTACCCTCAGGCCTTCTGCTTTATTCCGGGCTTTAACCTGCATACTGTTCTCAAGGAGCGGGAGTGATACTAATGAAGAATGGGTTCAAATGATTCCGTTACAGGTCTTATTTTTTTCACTTTTAGATTGAAATGTTAATTCTTTCATCTTTGTTTTTTGTAAATTGTTCTGCCATTATACACTGACAGACAAATTCAGAGCTTCCACTGAAAGCAAAACTTAAAAAATATCTTCATATAGCTGTTTTTGTCAACAAGTTTGAGGCATCATAGTATGTGCCATGTGTACACCTTTTTTAAGACTCAAATGGATTAAGGATAATCCCAGAATTAGCTCTTTCAGGTTCAAATTTTACATCTTTGAAGGGGAAACCCCATTTGAAAATTGCTGTGTCCTTTTGAAGTGAATGTGTGATAAGAACACGGCTGTGTTGGAATGATTATTCTCAATTGTTGACCTATTGATTTCAAATGAGCTATAATGTCTTTTGTGTGCAAAAAATTTGTGGAGACAAAATCTTTGCAGCTCCCCCATCCCCCTCCTCGTTGAGACAGAGGGGACCCCCATCTCCCTTTACATCTTCTCCATGTACATGTCCATGCTCTCTCATTTGAGTCTACATAGATGTGTCCATGTTTGATTGAATGCGTCACTGTGTATATGCTTACACATGTCTGTGCATGTATTCAATGTGTTAGAGGGCGAACCCGCTCTCCTCGCTTTTACATCCACTGCAATACAACATCTCTGCCTAGCTTTGCTATTGGTTGCTACGGTAACAAAGGCACAGAGTGGAGTGGCTGCAGCAGCTAGAGAGCGAGTGAGAGATAGAGGGAAAAACAGAAAGAGAGTGAGAGAGGTTTTTGCCTGTAGATAATCACAACAACAGATTTAACACAATGCATCAGAGAAAAAAAACAGTTCAGACACAGAAATGAGCAAAATGTCAACGCCACAGGAAAATATGCAGAGATTTAACCCGTCTGAAATTCGTCTCATGCATGCAGACGCACACATATCAGAGGATTAATTATTGGCTGTGCTGTAGCTTTGTGCTGCGCAGGTCATGGCTCATGCAGCTCGACAACAGCGCTAACAGTATCAGAGACGTATGGGTTTAGTTGAGCTGTTCAGGCCTGTGGTATTTATTTCTCTGTGTTTCCTCTTGTTCAGGAAAGCTCCTCTGTGTGGATGAGAAGGGGGTCTTTATTCTGTCTGTGTTTAGTGGGAGGAGAATCTATTGATTTTGCTCAACGGCTTAACTGGTTGGGATGCCTGGTGCAAATATTAACACTGACACCACTGAGGACAGGATAATAGGTAAATATTAAACTAATAATTGTTAGATATAGCTTGCTGACTTACATAGCATTGTAGAGATCCCTATGTTCCTCCTTACTTCTCCATAAACTGATCCTATGCAGTCAAACATACAGTAAAATAGTTTATAGTTTTCCATAGACTGTTTACTAAAATGGACTCCATCTGAGTTCTTCTGCTTTGAAACCATAAGATTTAAAGCTCCTTATTCTGACTGGCTGCAGTGTAGATCATAAATCCTGCTTCTGTATTGTCAACAGAAGAGAAGGGGACCATTTTCCTCAAACATGGATTCTGTCATTATAGTTAGTTCTTACCATGCTGATTTATGTCTTTGTGCTCATTTTTCTGTGATGTTTAGTTTGAATTAGTTATTTAATCTTAAAAAGAGCAGATGTGACACCTTTGTTGACAAATGCAGGCTCCTGCAGCGTTCTGTACCTGATTACCAGAGTAGAGGAGGTAACATAGCGAACACTAAGACAAGAGTCAGTCAACTTTCCAAAGTCATTAGCGTCTGCTTCAAACCAGCACAATAATCGGTTCTGTTGTGGACTATACCCACCTGAGGGATCTTCAATGTTTTATGGGTCAGTTTAGGGCGTGTTTTGGTTAGCGTCCCAGTCGATCAGTCCTGTGACACTACCAGCCAAGTCGCTTTTGCTTATGCCTTGGTTACACCAAGCGGCAACCTCCGGTCTCAAACTATAAAGCCCATGAGGAAGTGTTATAAACTGCAATTCATTGAGAATCCACTTGAGGCTGGCTGCAGAAACACCGGAAACCACATACACACCAATTCAAAAAAGACGATCTTTGCAGCATTAATAAACGTGTTTACAGCCTGGTTCAAAAAACGGCTTGGCCCTACGTAGCTAATTTCTCGATCGGCACACACTGTGCGGGGGTGAATTTTTTTGTAACACGACAGTTCAGAAGATATTAAGATTATGAGTTTTTGCCCAAATAAGGACATGACTGACTTGACTCCCGGTCAGGAACACAGAGCTGTTGACTAAGAGGCTCAAACTCTGCCTCTTTACGTCACACTATGCCTGGTTGAGTTCCGCATTTCCAATATGGCTGCCACCGTCGATTGGCTTCAAAACAGCGCTCAAGAACAGATTGGTGACATCACGGATACTACGTCCATATTTTATACAGTCTATGGGTTACACCAGTGCAACGTGTCAGCGCCCATGGAGGCAGACTTTTGGTTTCAAAGCTCACAATATGTGGAAATGAAGGCACTATGTCCATTCTATACAATGCATCTGTTTTTATTATATAAAGACTGAGAGCTATGCATACATTAGCATAATTAGAGACATGTCTGATTTGACTGACAGGTGGGTGCTTTGTAGCTTTTTGCAAGAAGGCTGAAGGAACACCTCAGCTCCACTTCTTGGCAGTGTCTAGATTGATCGAAAGTTAGGTTGAGTCAGCATTTCCAATAAGACTGCTGCCATCGTTTGGCTTCATAATGCCTCTCCACAAACCAATGAGTGATGTCACTGAGACTACATCAACGTTTTTACACAGACTATGGTTAAAGCAAGCAGTAGGTTGGCAATCATTGTTTCCCTCACAATAATTCCTACCTTATTATTACACTGGTATTAGTATGTTGCGCTGTATTGACCAATAACCAAACCCAGAAGATAAAGTAGGTATTGTGATGGAAAATGGTATCAGAACCTCTACAAAAAAGACTTAATGAAATGGAGCTCAGCCCCTGCTGATGAGGACAGAGCATATGGACGGCCTGATAAGAGGCGTGAGCAGGTGATTCTTCTCCTTCAGATGACCTGCTGATTGGTTAATGATGTGAGTGTTAGCAGGTGATTCGCTAATGGGTTGCCCGATGAGGCTAGATTACAGCATGTGTCTGTCGCCTTCATTACATGCATCCCATGATAGCCGTGTCAGTGTCACACCATTTGATCCTATCACGCCAACACGGTCTGACACAAAGAGCATAGCGTCCCGTCTCGTCTCCACTCTCTCCTCCCTTTCCTCATACTCTTCCTGTCACCAGCAGGGTGATTTTAATAGCTTGATGAGCTGTGTCTGTAGCAGACGGTATCTCTTTGTCTCTCTTTTTTTTTTGTCTTTTATCCTTCATCCGTCTGGAGGGAAAACTCAGAAGCCTTGATAATCAAACGTCAAAGCACTGCCCCCAAACCTCTTTATATAGCTGAGTGTTAAAAATACTGTCTGTGCCATGATACTGACCAGCAGCACCAGCAGAGCTCTAACATATTGGCCTTGGCCCAGATCTGATGGTTTACCTTATGGATCAATAACTTTAATCAATACGCACTTTAATGAGGAGACTCCATCAATGATTGGCTGCAGGTATGTAGCATGTGGAGGGGATATGTGTGTGAGAGAAACACAGAGTGAGGAAGAAAAGAAAGATGGCCGGCTTTGAAGGCCTTTTTGCTTTTGCTTATCTGTTTACTTGCAGGCTTTTTAGTGCGTAGTAGCTATTACAAGTCTACTGTAAGCCATCTGTCAACATTATAGATTGCAATTTTCAGGACACATGATGATATCTAGACATGCAAGCATTTTGCATATGAATTGTACCATGAATGTTCTAGAGACAGTATGCAGGTATACAAGACTAGGAAATGTTTTTTTATGAACAAAAGATCAGATTCAGTACTTCATAAAGCAGTAATATGTAATTCAGGGGGCATATAAACTGATGGTTAAGTGTAAAACAAAATAAGATATTTGCTGCTGCTGCAAAATGAAAAATATTTCTACGAATCCATTTTAACACACTTGTGTTTTTGTGTTTTTTTGTACTTTTGCAACTGCAACCACCATGGTGCTTTGGGGATGTAGAAAGGTAGAAGTAATGAAGGTATTGATTGGTGTGATGGAAGTTTTTTGCCTACAAGTGTCCTTATCCTCCCTCCTCTTGTCTGTAAGCCGTAATGTCTTGAAGCAAGTGCCTTTGAAGATGTACAAGTTCTTGAAATGCAGTTTACAAGTGAGTCAATGTGTAGGAAAATTATTTTTATAGTTTTTATTCACCGTAGGTTTTCCTAAAAAACATTGATTACATTCACTCAGCCAACATCACAAAACAACAATGCAGCCATCAGACTCAGAGACAAAAAAAAAACCAAGATTTTTGAAACCACCAAGTCCATAGTCCATATAGATAAATGAATGAATAAATAGATACAATTAAAAATAAGTAAATACAAACAATATAAATAGTTATATAAATAATAATAATAATAATAATAATAATAATAATAATAATAATGATAATAATAATAAAAACAACAATAACATATACAGCTTTTTTTTAAAAAGAAGTCTGGTCGATTTTACATTAAACTGAGCTTAACTTATCAAACTTCAGTTCACAGTCAAGTCATAGTCAAATATTGGCCAGCGTATTTTTTCATTGTTAGCATTACATAGAAAATTTCGTTTGACAGTTAAGTTAGACAAGATTAACCACTCTTCTACAAGATTATAAATGTTCTTGTCTTCATTCGGCTCTCTTTCTTCTCTGAACCCTGTTGTTGACACACCTTTAAGATAAACGAGGCAAATGTCACAACCTTAAACACTGCTGCTATTATCACCACCACTCATGGTTTAAGTTGCTTTGCAGTGCTTAGCACCCTGTAGTTACACTTAACCTGCTCTGCTGCTGTTGATAAGATCGGATCCGAATTGAAAATGTCCATATCGTTTGGCCTGCTGATTTAGCATGCTAACAGAAACTAACATTTTTGTCAGATTGTTTACTAACGTGATGCTGCCAACCGAAACTAATGATTTTACCTCATGGTCTATGGTGTCAACAAAAGGGATAGGATTTATTGGTAATCCTTGTACTCAATTACTCAAATTACCTAATGAACGACTACTCGAATACTCGCAATTATTATTATTCTTTAACCCTAAACAAAAATAAATAAATAATAGTCCATTTTGGTTATTAGCAGGCTAATCTTCTCCGCTCTGGTTTTGTCACAACGACGTGTGCTAACAGGGCGAGCAAAAGACGTGATGCAAGACTGCCTGTTATCCGTCTCCGCTGTTTTCTCCTTGTGCTTTAAGCGCATGTGGGTAAGCATCAAACTAGTATTCATATGGTATGCAAGTTTAACGCCACATATCTTGCGCTGCACATTAACTTCATCGTTTTTTCGAGGTACTTCCAGACATCACTTTTTTAACGCAGACGGTTCTGTGTTTGTTGTGCTTTCGCTTTCAGTTGAATAGCATGTCCCTAGAGAGTTGCCGTAGCTGCTGGAAAACAGTTGTTTTTGCTGAAATCTGGCTCGGTGTGTTCTAAAGCTGAAGCCGTGGCCGGACAAGTCACATGTTTATATCCCATTAATTATTTTCCTACCTAGTATATTCAGTTAGGTGAAAAACAAAAAGCACATGGTCACACATGTAACGCTGTATGGGTTCAAGTTATCTTGCCAGGTGCGCGAGTAACAAAATGCTAATCGAATAATGGGGTCAATGGCGAGTACCCGAGTACTCAAATATTCTTACCCATCCCTAGTCAACAAGCAGATGCAAAATGTGCTGGAACTCTTGTCCGTTGATTGATTGACATGACGTGTTTGATCTAGTTGTCTCTTGCTTTGCTCATATTTGTCAAAGTTAATAACCATTGTCAAAGAGTTGCCAAGGGACATGGTCAATCAGAATCAAGTATCTATCACAGACGACTGATGAGTAAGAAAGCCAGGTAATAAAGATAGATGATGTGCGGCGAGCTAGTTGTTATGTGTATTTTGCTAGTATGCATAACCACCCGTTCACCATACATAATCCTGTTTGTTATCCAGCTCCCAACTGAAGACATAAACAAGTTGAAACAACATATTGATTTTAACAATATGAACAAGATGAATTTGAAAATGATTTATTTATTCAGATTAAAAAATAGTACCACTGGTTGGAGACACTTCCAGGGTCACAGATTCTTATCGGCCTCCTTGAGGTCCAAATTAACATTGAACTGAATATTTCAATTTGCTGTCAAGTGAAAACATTAGCCTGCATATTTGTTATACATTACATTAAACTGAACATTTCCATTAAAGGTCACATTAGACAAGGTGAACCGGACTTCTGACAGAATATTTATGGTGACATTTCTGTCCTCGTTCAGCTCTCCTTCTTGTTGGAGCTTTTTATTTGACACACTTTTAAACATAAATGAGGACAATGTCACAACTTTTAACACTGTAGCTATCACTACAGTGTACTGCTTATGGTTTAAGTTTGTGGCAAGCAACTCAGAGATGTAATCAACAGCTCTATTGTCGTTGGAAAGGATTTTGCTTCATATTTCCCTATCAGAGATGGTTGGGGCCTTGCAGCTTGTCATGCTGCTCTCACATCTGTGACAGATAACTATCATTATTTACCAAACCTGTAGACAAACCTGAGACAGAAACTAGTGCTTTTGCCAGAGTGTCAACAGGCAGAGGTGAAATGTGTAGGACTTATTTCTGCAGCTTCATTTGATATGACATGTGTGATCAAGTTGTCCCTGAAGGAGCTTTCGCTGTTGAGTAGTAAACATAGTTGTTGTGAGGGCATGACAAATCAGAAACAAGTATTTGACACAGCCGGGTAATAATCTCAATACAACACATATTTCTTTTAATCCCCTCCATTTCTTCTTTCAGTCAAAATAAGCTAGCAGAATTTCATTTCATTTTAGGTTTAAGTATCAAATTTGGACTCTTCTCATGAAATGGCCTTAATGATATGAGGTTGACCCTAAACCTCAATCAGTTCTAGTTCAGGGAATCCCAAAAGAGAGTCATAGGGAACAACCCTTCCTCCCCCCTCAAGGCTCCTCTGGCGTTTCTGATGAGGAGGAGGCTTAGAGATGTCAAACCTGCAATCTTTGGGCTTGAATTTCATTTGAAGTGGCCCCTGGTGTATAGTCTACAGCCCCCATCTCCTCACCCAAGTCTTCAAACAGCCTGTCACTCAAATGCATGCACAGTCTGAAGTGTTGGCAACACAGATGAATATGGACCAAATGTGTGCATTTTACATCTGTGTGCATCTGTGTACTTCAAATAGCAGTTGTCGTCACCTTAGCAACAAACACATCTACCTCCCTACCTGCCTGCCGCTCTATCTTTGAATTCAGTCGTGGGTTTTTTTTCACACTGGAACAGACAAACAGAGAGATATAAAGAGAGAGAAATGAAGAGAGGTGGTGTGGGTGATGGAGGGGGAGAGATGGAGGATGAAAGGAAAAAAGCTGGGGTCGGGGGACATGGTTTTCAGGTTGATTTGATGGGAACAGGATTCATATTGGTATTTTTTTCCAAATTCTAACCCTTCTTTTTATGTGTTCAGTCAAAATCCACATTTTCCAGAGATTTAGCAGCACCCTCAACAACCCGAGACAAAACCTGGGTACTCCGCCCTTTTCGTTCCCCTCATTTGTCATGCCTTTTCTTTCCCTTTCTTTGTTTCTCTGCTCTGCTCACATCAAAGACACAAGCTGTGCAGCTGAGCCATAGGCATTTGGAGTAAATGCACAGAAAAGCTTCTACATCTGAAAGTGTGTTTGATGGTGTGGTTGACTCAATTTTATGGCTGGTAGTAACTTTTGTGAAGCAGTGTTATTCTGCTGTCTCTGTTAAAAGGGTGAGACAGATGCTGATATGCAGCAGGGGGTCTGTTTTTGACTGTTTGACCCTGTAAAGTGTTTTTTTTTTTTTTAGCTTAATAGCAGCCCAGCTACTTGGTATCAAATGTTTCAGTGACAGTTGGTCATTTCAACCCTTTGGTCTCTCTGTAAAGTTTTGATTGAGCATTCATTACCCCTAGAGGACTTCTTTAACAGACCTTGGCGATTACACACTTGCCACAATAAGTCAGATTTATCAATCCATCCAGGTCTTTGTTTTATGACCAAACCCCTTTAAAAACATGGTAGCCTGTGAAGGAGAAGTTTACAAGAGGATGGAGCCACTGACAAAGTATCTATCAACAATAAACAACCCAGCACTGAGGCTAACGTTATCTATCATGCTACTGTTGACAGTCAAACAGATCAGTTCCTTAACTTCCTTCTGGAGATCAGACTATCCATATTGACAACTTCTCAGAAACATTGCCTCACCCAGACCTGTCACACATTTCACCTGTCCTCTATAATAGAGTATTACTCTTGTTGTAGGCTGTTGTTAGCCTCAGGTCAGATTATGAGATCATTATGTAACATGAGGTACGGTTGTTTTTTTAGTGCACACTTAAATCTTGATGATATCCTGCAGTGAGTGATGCCCCGTTATTTTCATATCTTGTGTGTGCATGTTTGAACCTGGTTTTGAGGTGATCTGGGGTTTCATTGTTAGGCTTGACCTCAAAAACTGGATGAGCAACAACCTCCTCAAACTCAACTGCAATAAATCTGAACTCATTTTCATTTGCCCCAAATCCCTCCTCCCCTCCACCCTGAACTTCTCATTAAGTACCAACAACCACACAGTCACACCCTCCCCAGTATCCCGTAACCTTGGCATCATCCTCGACCTCACCCTCTCCTTCAAACCACACATCAGAAACGTCACCAAAACATCCTTTTTTCACTTCTGCAACATTGCACTGCTCAGATCTTCTCTCTCCTCCTCTGCTGCAGAAACCCTCATCCACGCCTTTTTAACCTCTCGACTTGACGACTGCAACAGCATTCTTTACGGCCTCCCCTCCACTGACCTCAAAAAACTCCAATATGTCCAGAATTCAGCTGCCCGGTTACTCACCCACCCCTGCTCCAGAGCTCACATCACACCCATCCTTCAGCACCTCAACTGGCTCCCCATACAGCACTGAATCCACTTCAAGATCCTGCTCTTCACCTACAAAGCCCTCAATAACCTCACCCCCTCATACCTGACTGACCTACTCAAACGTCACTCCCCATCTCACCACCTCAGATCATTAGATGCCAATCTCCAGTCCCCTATCACCAAGTCCAAGCACTGCACCTTGGGGGACAGAGCCTTTGCCATCGCTGCCCCGGCTCTCTGGAACTCTCTCCCTCCACACATCAGCAACTCTGACTCACTTCAATCATTCAAAAACCACCTCAAGACCTGTTCAAAAAAGGATATACAACACATGAGCTCTACCCCCGCCCCACCTCTGTCCTTGTTCTGTTTTATTTACCTGTTTTATTTTTACTTTTATGTAAAGCTACTTTGAGTATTAAGAAAAGCGCTATATAAATCCTATGAATTATAATATGTCTAGTGTTAGTGCTTGGTGACTTTGGTTGAAATGTGGATTTGTGTAAACTCCTCGGCCAGAACAACAGCCTTCTCCAGGGTCAGACCGGTGCATTTGTTCAAGTTGGTAGCAAAGCTTGAACTGCTTCAATAGGATGAGATTTCTTTTTCAGTTTTCGAAACTGTTGCCTGTTTGCTTCAGGCAGCAGTTCAAATATGAACAGAGGATGGTTTCCTTCCCAGTCTTGTAATTGGAGGTCTGAGCAACAGATAAAGAGGTATAAACACCATGAGCTCTTCCAAACACTCTTTGGAGCAACAATGTCCTGAACTCCTCTAGCCATTTCCAAGAGTCAGCAACTCGTTCAAAAAAGTGTGAATTATGCATCCAACTCCTTCTCTTTAAATGATGGCACAAGTCGGATCAGTTCCGAGCCAAATCAAATTCTTTTGGCATAACCTGCTGACCTGACTCGATACAGAGCTCCCCAAGTTCTAGCTTCTTCAAACAAAAAGCTTGCTCCTTTTCACTTTGCCTGTCTTGAAATGCTGACTGCATTCTCGTCTGCTCATACTTTATCTGCTCTAACTTAAGTTTCATCTCTAGCTGTCCTAGCAGTAGGATCAGTGGCACCCTCTTCATCCTACTCTGATTTAGCCTCAGAATCAGCGAGGATCTGCTTTTCTAGTAAACATGTGACTACAGCCTTTATTATTGCATCTTTTCTGCTCCATGCTAACATAGTGATGCCAAACTGGTGAGCAGTTTGTAACAGGTCAGCCTTTTTACACAAGTTCAATGCATCCCAGGTGGGATTCTCGATAAATGACTCCAAACCGATCTCCATTGTTTGTGAAGTGAACATAATTCATTTAACTCAAAAGCGACCCCCCAAAAAAATCCTGTTAAACAACGAGCCCCCAATTGTTATGTTTTCCCTAAAACTAAACCTTTAGGTTACGGTGTGGGAAACTTACAAAAACTGCACTCAAAAGTAATTAAAAAGAAAAAAAAACCTTCAGTGGTTGTCTGAAAGGTGTTTTAGGAAGTTTGATTCCCCACAGACACCCACTGATTCTATCTAAGTATAGACAAACAAATTAATTTGATTGAAAACAAAAAGGAAATGGGAGTCATTGATCAGGGGTATAGACAATTATTTTCAAATATAGATATTACTCATGCACCCAAACTCAATCTCTCAATCAATGTGTTCTAAGAAAGCCATCTGGAGATGTTGACCTTCTTGTGAGAAAAACCCAACCCTACAAAGAGACACCATCCTCCTTATATTGCCTCTCTCTGAATGCCACCAGCTGAGGGACATCACAGGTACTCGCATTAGCGGCTCATGAGTGAGGCAACCTGAGGACCAGATTTGGATGTCTTTCTAATCAAACAAAAACACTTTAACATTGACTTTAACACACTAGTTCCATAACACTTTAAAGAGGGCAGTATCTTGAAGTTACTCCAAATGTGTGGGGGTGCGGACACATTTTAAGAATGATTTAAACACCATTGAAGTCTGAGCCTGCCTTAGTCTTCTTTGTAGTTGTATGAGCAGATTTTATACTTCATGACCCTTTTTTGCCCCCGTAACTTCATAAAGAGAAACCTGTTCCCTTTTTTCTTTACCCTGCTTGTGATTTAGAGCATTCAAGACCTTTGACCTGTAGAAAGACATCTTCCAGCTTTCCCAAGTCAGTCACCTCCATCATTTCCATTTTTCCCACTCTCTTTCCTCTGAATTATGAAGAACAGTGGTTTGTTTTTTGTGTGGCTAATTACCAGCTGTGGTATAACCTCCATATGTCCATACAGAAGGACAATAAGTGAAAGAGACATCTCCACCACACAGTGGCTTTGTAATCCTGGGAATGTTTTGTGTCTGGGTGTGTTAAATGGCTGTGAGCGTCTCCTTCAATTCACACTGTTTGCCAATGGAGTGACATTTCTGACAATAGATCCCCATTACATCACTGAGCAGACAATAGAAGCACATTAGCTCCCTGCTGGAGCCAGGTTGGTGGCAGCAGCCACCCTGCTGCACTTCTGACCCTGTGCTTTCTGACACACACATACATGCGCACAGACCTGTTGAAGAAGAAAAAGTCAAGACGTCAATACATACACACTCGCATTCACTATGAAAAATACCAATTTCATAAGGTTGACATTTTTCTCTCCTATCTTTGTGTTAACAGTACATGTGTGTTGCTGCCATGGCGACCGTGGCTCCTCCCCTCACATTTCTTCTCCTGCTGCTTCAACTGGCTGACGGCTCATTCCCAGAGGAACCCAGTCCGCTCAGCTACGTCCCCATTGAGGGTATGTTTCTCCCTCCTGCAGTATGTGTGTGTGTGTGTGTGTGTGTGTGTGTGTGTGTGTGTGTGTGTGTGTGTGTGTGTGTGTGTGTGTGTGTGTGTGTGTGTGTGTGTGTGTGTGTGTGTGTGTGTGTGTGACTGTATATAAAGCAGTGATAAATGGCTTCATGGTGGAGGTGGAAATCAGGGGTCAAGGGTCAGGGCCTTGGCGTGGAGTTGCTTTGAAGCTACCCATGCATGCAGATAAATAAAGAGACTTCTCTCTGTCTCAGTGGCAGAATTCATAAATATGAGAAAGATGTAAAGAGAGAAAAAAGGAGAAATGATCGCTATAGGTGTTGAGAGGTGGAGGAAGATGAAAAAGAGGGAGAAAATTGGATCGGATGGGGTGCTACAGATGATGAGAAAGAAGGCTGAAGGGTGGAGGAGAGAAGGGGAGGAGACAGGTGGAGATGGATCACTACGTCCTCTCCCGCTCCCTCCGCTGCAGTCAAGGACGATGAGACGTTTTTCCAATCTGTCTCCTGACGATGAGCGCTCCCTGTGGAGGCTGTTGTCCTCCTCTTTCAAACTTTCTCAGAGTCTGATGCTGCCACTTCCTTGCTCCACCTCATCTGAGCTCTTTCATATGTCTGAAAAATAGGAAGGAGAAGGAGAGAACGATTAACTGATGATGACAACACACAGGTTTTTCTATCAGAAACATGTTCATGTGTGGTGTTACTGGAACACTTAACTTACGATACTTAAACATTAGTGTTACATTGTAGTAACAGCACTTCCCTCTAACTATCATCAATCATTTACTTCATTACAATAACTGCATTAATTAATCTGGTCAATCATAGTTATCAATATTTACTTTAATATGTAGACATGAATTTTGCCTGATTTTAAAACTTAAATTATTTATATTCATGCTGTGCAATAATTAATTGCTTTGATTTTCGACCACACTATATACACTGTACAGGGACGTGCCCAAACTTTTTGACCGGTGTGGCCTAATTGGGGCATGAAGTATGTGTTCACACACATAAGTACTAATGAATAGCATGTATTTATTCCATTTTATGTCCACTAATCACATATTTCTTTCTCTACTTGCATGAATGTGTCAAAAAGATGTTATACTCCTTTATAATCTTGTTAACTTTTAGAAGTAATACAACAGTAGCTACAAAGAAATCATCTAAACTTACTCGTCTAAGGATTCAAAAACAGGTTGGTGTCTAAAGTACTTCAAAAATTGCATGAAAACTCCTGCACACTGTCTAATTATTATTAAACATACAATGAATGGTAATGTTAAGACATTGTGCAGGAGTTTGCTTGCAAGTTTTGATGGACTGATTCCTCTTCTTTTTTTTTTTTTTACAGTTTAAATAAAAGCAAACCTAGATGAGCTACATTTAAATGCAGAGGAAAGCCCATGGATTAGATGGATGAGCCCCGACAGTGCAATTATACTCAACTCAACTTAACTTTATTTATATATATATATATATATATATATAGCAACTTTCATCTATGCAAGCATGCAGCCCAAAATGCTTCACAAAGGAACAAAGACAGAAAACAACTGAAATGGTAAAATAATAAAATACATAATAATAGATAAAATTCTTAAAAATGCAAGTAAAATCAATACATATAATAGAAAAATAAATGAAAAATAAATAAATAAATGTTGTTCAAACAATGATTAGAATATTCAAAGCTTCAGCCGAAAGGGCAACTGGACCTAGTAGAAATTCTTGAAGTTGCCCTTCAGATCAAGTTTTGAATTACCATGACCTGGACGACTGAGAACCTTCACAGAAAACAATGATAATAATAATGCAGTCCAGGACTAAAAATGAATTACTCCCAATTAAGAGCCAGATTAAAAAGGTGAGGCTTAAGTTTACTTTTAAAAACACCCAGGGAAGGGTCTTTCAGCCAAAAGTTGTGTCTGTTGACAGTATTTGTCCTCCAATATGTATCATTTTATAGTGTTTGCGTTTCTTGTGATGAAGTCAATAAAAACTTAAATAACAAAAATTAAAAAAACCACCCAGGGATATGCAATATCAAATTTTATCTTGGTGAAGTCCTGCTTTTTTTAAAGTTATATTTATGGACTTTATTCTGAGACAGTGGATAGAACAGGAAATAGAGAGAGAGGGGAATGACATGTGGTAAAGGGGCCGCTGGTTGGACTCCCCATGGTAATTATCTACAAGGTATAAGTGGAAAACAATGTGAATTGTTACTTTTATTACCATGTATTGTTATAAGCTTATTTTAGTTCTCTTGGTAAATACTTAAGAAAATATATTCATCAGTGTGTCTGTTTGTCTATGTCAGTTGTGCGGAGGTATCCGGTGTTCCTGGGCAGAGCTCATCGTTCCGCTCAGAGACAGGAGCTGCACATCCAGACGGTCCTCCAAGTCAACCGCACGCTCTACATAGGAGCCAGGTAACCAACGGCAACCGCCTCCAACTGTGTGTTTCTGACGCTCACACATTAATATCCTTTTGCTTTCATTTGATGCCACAGCTTCCATCTGCTGTCACTCTGCAGAGGACATTTACAGTTTGTTCCAGTGAGGAGGATGAATTCAATCGTGTTGTTAAATGTCAAGCTGAAGCTGTTGTTCGTTTTACTCTTACATGATACATGGACATAAGAATTGTTTTATAACTGTAGGAGAAACAGTGGCCCCTGAGCTCCTTATGAAAGTGGAATAGTTTTCTTACTTATCTACATGTATGCTTTTATTCAAAATGAAAGTATAAGGCTTATATAATTCCAAATAAATGTGACCTAATAGCATCTAAATCTGCACCCACATGAAGAGAGGCAGACTGTGCTTCGTGACGAAAAGGTTTCTGAACGTACCAAATCAATAACACAAATGAATAAATATAATCCACATCATTTAAATTAAACACTTCACATTTTAAACACAGTTTTTATTTCATGGCTTCAGCCACAACAGATTTCTGTCTCCAAAAACACAAACAGGTGGCCGTCGCACAGAAATGGTTTGTTGATAACAACAACAGCAACATCAACAGGACTTTCATTTAATCATAAATGAGGCCCACTGCCGTTTTTGTGCGCCTCAAATACATTCAATTCAGTTTTTATTTTGCCAAATGAGTATTAACATAAGCTGCTGTAACTCTGTAAGCCCTCATTTACTAAATTACATCTGATGTCTGATAAAAAATCCTAAAACATGATTTTTTATAAATCAGATTCATTCTGCAATGAATTCCCCACACTTGTAATATGTCTGCACTCCAATGTACAAAGCTGAACAAAGAACTAACGAACCCTTCCTAATATTATTTATATCATGTTGATTGCCGATGCTATCATTAGATTCTTATTAATATATTGTCATTGATTTGTTGTCATTTCTGTAGAGATGATTTGTACAGAGTGGAGCTGGATAACATGGCAGGTGAAGAGATGTTCTACAGCAAGGTAAGACTCTTTCTCTCTTTTACTCACGGAACCAATTCTGTCCTAATAGCTGATAATGCTCACATACACACTTCCTAAACAGGTGGGCTGCTTCATTGTTATTTGTTTTTGCAGAAACGGACGTGGGAATCCAATAAGAACGATATTCGAGTGTGCCGAATGAAGGGCAAACATGAGGTACAGGGCCCATAATGACACCCTGACTTTGAGATCCACTCTCCCATGCATCGACACAATCTACACTATCACACGCATGGACAGGCACAACAGCTGTTAGAAAAACCTTATTTCCTGTGGGTGCACCTGCATGTGGTATTTACACAAATTTGATCTTGTTGATACAGAATCAGCACATCGCTTAATCACGCCAGAGCAGTGAAACGTTACCTAGCTCGTAATTTGTGCGTGAAGCTTGAAAGCCATTTTTCTGCACACCTGTATTCTGCCAGTTTTTTTGGAACACTGTGGGGAAGACAAAAAAGTGGAGCAATCATCTTACTAGAAAAGGTGATAGTTACCAGTGTCATGAGGTATTTAGAGAAAGTGATCAAGTATACAAAAGGCAAGGCAGCTTTATTTGTATAGCACATTTCATACACGAGGGCAACTCAATGTGCTTTACATTAAAACATTAAAAGCATTGGTAACATTCAGACAAGCATCAAAGAGCACAATTAAAATTACAAATATAATAAAACAGAAAAGAAAAGGAAAATTAGAATATATTAAAATTTACATTGAAATTTGCATTTAAAGTGAGTTGAAATAATCTAAGATAGGAAGGCAATGGCAAATAAAAAAGTCTTAGTATTTGATTTAAAAGAGGTGGGAGTTGGAGCGGACCTACAGCTTTCAGGGAGTGTGTTCCAGATATGTGGTGCATAATGATTAAACCCTGCTTCACCATGTTTCGTTCTGACTCTCAGGACTGAAAGCAGACCAGTACCTGATGACCTCAGAGGTCGAGGTGGTTCATAAAGTAGCAGCAGATCAGCAATGTATTTTCAGCCTAAACCATTCAGTATCTTATAAACCATCAGCAGGATTTTAAAGTCTATTCTCTGACAAACAGGAAGCCAGTGTAGAGATCTAAGAACTGGAGTGATGTGATCTACTTTTTGGTCCTTGTTAGGACTCAAGCAGCAGCATTCTGTAAGAGCTGCAGTCATCTGATGGACTTTTTAGGGAGTCCTGTAAAGACACCGTTACAGTAGTCTAGTCTGCTAAAGATGAATGCATGGACCAGTTTTCTGCATCCTGCTGAGACATAAGTCCTTTAATCCTTGATATATTCTTAAGGTGATAGTAGGCTGACTTTGTAATTGTCTTAATGTGGCTGCTGAAATTAAGGTCTGAGTCTATGATTAAACCAAGGTTTGTGGCTTAGTTTGAACATTTCATCGTTGCAGATTGAAGCTGAGCAGTAACCTTTAACCTTTCTTCCTTGGCTCCAAAAACAATCATTTCAGTTTTTTCTTTGTTTAACTGAAGAAAGTTCTGCCTCGTCCAGTCATTGATTTTTTCAATGTATTTACTCAGTGTTTGTATGGGACTATAATCCCCTTATGGTGATGTGAATGTGTGTGTCATCTGCATAGCTATGGTATTTTATTTTGTTGTTTCTTATTATCTAACCTAAGGGGGAAAAGATTTCTTGGAGTAGTATTGATGTACCTTGAAATATAATTATCCTTCACAAAGCAGACATTTTACTCTCACGCCATACTCACAGCTTTGTTATACATTGAAAATAATATACAGTAAAAGTAGATAGTCTGTGTAGTATTCTATTAAAAGTGTTTCTCTATGCAGTATCTTTTCAGTTGCTGTTCATTAGAGAAGTGGGGAAATGAAAGTTAATGGTCAGATTTTCTAAGTATTCTGGAGTCCCAACCTGGAACACACAGTTCAATAATAGCGTCTGAGGTTCATGACCTGTGCTTGATGTTAGAAAAAGATGGCCGCCATTTTAAGTTGGTGAGCTTCCACCTGCAAAATTAAATTTCAGTGGAGCTTATAGCAAAAGAAAAAGAGGGAAGGGGAAACAGTATTGAGCAAACTGAGCAGAAAGAGTGACACAGCCTCAGGAAGAAAACAGTACTTGAAATCATCTGAGAATAAGAGTCATAAGTTGATATGGGAGGCGTGTGGGTGGGGGAAAACTGAGGAAAAGACACAGCAAGACAGTGCAGCCTTCAGGTAGCAGGGAAGGCAAGACAGTTCAACAAAAGGAACAAATGTGATGTTTCAGGATAGACAGGTGAAAGGAAAAAAAACATGTGCGAGCAAAAAAAGTAATTAAAGCTGTGATAAAAGAGCAACAAAGGTAGGAGGAAAGAGACTGGCCTGAGGTGGAGAGATGTCGAGGGCATGAGATGGTAAAGACAAACAGAAGAAGACAAAAGACAGAAGAAGAAAACTGCTGGTCTAAGCCTAACGTAATCATCAGTGCTTTGCCTCACAGTCCCACAGCATCTATAGGGAAGTGTTCAGCTATACCAAATCCTTTAATGTTGTTACAAAGAAAAGTCCTTTTCCACAGTGAACATTTAGAAATGCCAAAGGTAGAGCTCAAAACAGTATAGTTGCTGGCTTTGTTTCTATACGTTTTGTAACAAAGTGACATATCCTGATCAAGCGGCAACCTCCGGTCTCAAACTATGAAGCCCATGCGGAAGTGTTACAAACTGCAATACATCGAGAATCTGCTTGAGGCTGGCTGCGGAAAGACCGGAAACCACATAGACACCAATTCAAAAAAGACGATCTTTGCAGCATTAATAAACATGTTGACAGCCTAGTTCAAAAAACGTCTTGGCTCTACATAGCTAATCTCTCTTTAGGCACACACTGTACGGGGGGGTGAATTTTTTTCTAACGCGACAGTTCAGAAAATATTAAGATTGCAGTTTTTCCCCAAATAAGGACATGACTGACTTGACTCCCGGACGGGAACACATAGCTGTTGGCTAGGAGGCTCAAACTCTGCCTCTTTACGTCACACTCTGCCTGGTTGAGTTCTGCATTTCCAATATGGCTGCCGCCGTCGATTGGCTTCAACAGATGGGTGACGTCACGGATACCACGTCCATATTTTATACAGTCTATGATCCTGGTGAACTGATCAAAAACACCTGAATGCATCCTTCACCATCTTTCAATGTTAAGAAAGTCACACTGACCTTAGCCCCTGAAGAACAGTTGTTCCTCCTCAGGTTTACTCAAGAGCAGGCAATTATTTTTTTCCATTTTTGCAGCGTCATGTAATTAGACACCAGTGTACAAGTACAATCACAAAGAAAGCATTGAGCTGACCAGTGTCACGTTTCCCATGAAGTGGTGGGTTGCAGCTTTAAATTACAACTTAATCAGCAGCCACTAGTCTGAAGACAGCTCTAAAGCCCTTGTACTGTTGTTGGAGTAGATTAAGTTTGGTTGAGGGTGTTATTTCCTTTAAGGATTGTTATAAGCTGTGTTTGTCATACCTCACACTGGGAGACTTCTTGCTCTGACTGGTAGTTTTAGGCTTAGCTTTGCTTCATAACTGTCTCTTTGAAGTTGTCTTGTACTGTGTGATTATCCTCTTCCGCTAAAATCCTTTCTTTTGTATTTTTTTTTTTCCAACAGGGAGAGTGCCGTAATTTCATCAAGGTTCTTCTCAGCCATCATGGTGGTCTGTTTGTGTGTGGAACAAACGCTTTCAACCCACTGTGTGCCAACTACACTGTTAGTACCCTTCTTTCTGTCATCTTGTCTTTCTCTGTAAATCTGCCAGTTTGTTAGTCTCAATAATTGTTTCCTGTTGCAGAGAGACACTCTTGAATTGGTGGGAGAGCCTGTAAGTGGGATGGCCCGGTGCCCATATGATCCACGACATGCCAACGTGGCTTTATTTGCAGGTAAACCGATGTGTTTGCATCTTAAGAAGAAGAATTCAGGCTATCTAGCACATATCAGACTTAGTTTCCATCTCTGGACATTGAAACATCTGCGCCCTTGTGTTTACCTTTGCAAATGATTTATTGTCAGACCTCTCGCCACATTGCTTGTTTGGTTTTAATCTTCCTGACCTTGTGCTATCTCCTCATCTGTATCTTTCCCTTCTCCCTAATCTCCTCCGTTCCTCTCTCTCTGCGCTCCCCTCAGATGGAAGTCTCTTTACGGGCACTGTGACTGACTTCCTGGCCATCGATGCAGTGATCTATCGCAGCCTCGGCGACAGCCCCGCCCTCCGCACGGTCAAACACGACTCCAAATGGTTCAGAGGTACTTATCAAAGCAGATGCATAAATAACCCACCAGAGCATTATACCTTCAATGGACAACATGGAGGCAAATAACAGAAACCCTCACATTTATCTGTAGTTTTTCACTGAAAGAAAATTAAAGGCTGTGGTTGTCTGTTCGTGATTGCTGGGGGACAATTATTCAGGAGAAACAACTGTGATTAGGTCTGTATTCAATGGATTCATTATGAGTGGAACATGCTCACAAAGACTGATGTATTGAGGTTAGTCCCACTCTGCAGCTCTCAGGGTTTCAACGAGTCTCTGATTCAAAAAATGAACCTGTTTTTTTCCATGGAGAAGAAAACAAGCAGTGTTTAGGTCAAAGCTGGAACACTGCAGGATGAATAAATGATACATAATGTGGATCCTTTTGTCCATGATGATAAATTAAACAATCCATGAATACTTCATGAGCACGGCTGGTGGACAGCAGCACTTTATGTTGATATGACTGTTAATACTGCGCTGTGTCGGGAACTTTAGAGGGTTACGTTTGGCCCCAGGCATCACATCTTCACTGTTTAGTATGTGTGTGAGAGTATGTGAATGTGTCTGACAGTGTTTTCCTCGTTCAACTTTTACAGAGCCTTATTTTGTGAGCTCTATGGAGTGGGGGCCTCATATTTATTTCTTCTTCAGAGAGATGGCCATGGAGTTTCATCATCTAGAGAAGGTACTCTCGCTCTATCTGTTTGTTTATTTCTTTTTATGAGCAGGATGCCCCTTTTACAATGCATTTCCTGTTTCCAAAGTATATATTCAAATATACAAATTACAAGCATAGGTAGAATTGGGTTATAATGTTAAAGACTTATTATTTTAATGAGCACACCCTGATGTAGTTGTCAATTAACCCCCCTGTTAAGTTCCGGGTCAGATTGACCCATTTCAAAATTTAAAAATCTAAAATGAATTGTTAAAAGTATTTTTTCGGTATAAAACTTCTTCTGCTTGGCTTAATTAGCGTAATCAATATATAAGATAAAATGGTTAATTTCACATATTTGCGACCCCCCTTGCGTGTTCATATTACACAGATACTGTTTCGTGGGTCAATTTGACCCGGCAGTCAAAGTGGACCCTAAAAGGATTCAGAAGTGTCCAATAATAATTGTTTCTTTATAACTGTATGACATATTTCACTCCACCTTCTCTGTTCCCGTTGGCAAACTCCATCCACATTAAGTGGACACTCAGCAGGGGAGGGGCAAAACATATTAAGATTCTTTGCAAGGGAGTCCTACCAACAGTTTTCTTTTTAAAGTTTTAACATGAATATTCATGAAAAACAACTGAGTTATCCTCATTGAACCATGATCTGTGAGAGTTAAAGAACACCATTGCACTAAATATTGTTTTAAATGGTTAGTAATGGAGTTAATAATGAGATTAAAACAATGTTTATTGGGATTTTTTGGGGGTTCTGACACTTTTGGATAACTAAATATGACCCGGGTCAAATTGACCCAGGAACATTATTGCTGTTCCTGAGAAACAAACATAGCAGGAGGGTTAAAATGTAACCTTTATGACAAAGATAACAGTGGTGATCACATATAAAAACATCAGACACATATGAAATGGAAAAAAAACCCCATGAAAATTAAAAATGTCCTTTATTTCTTTTTGATCCTTCTTTCTTCCTTTTTCTTCCATAGTCCCTACTTTTAACTGAATCTTGCTTCTTTATTCCAGGTGATGGTGTCCCGCGTGGCTCGTGTGTGTAAGGCAGACCTGGGTGGCTCTCAGCGTGTCCTGGAAAAACAGTGGACCACATTCCTGAAGGCACGGCTCAACTGCTCCGTCCCAGGAGATTCACACTTTTACTTCAACCTCTTACACGCCACCTCTGGAATTATCCACATGCAGGGACGGGATGTCATCCTGGGTCTCTTCTCAACACCCCCAAACAGGTACTGGTACGCACAAAGCTTGCACACAAAGACACACAAACAGGACTTTTCTCAGAAATGTTTTCCTCTTTTTCTGTGGCAGCATCCCTGGCTCTGCAGTGTGTGTGTTTGACATGCAGCAGCTCGCTCACGTGTTCGAGGGTCGGTTTAAAGAGCAGAAATCTCCTGAGTCTATTTGGACTCCTGTGCCGGATGAAGCAGTGCCCAAACCAAGGTATTGTTGTGGCATTATTATGCAAAAGAGATATAGGAGAACTTTGGCAGAATACTGCAGTGCTGCTGTCCTGAGCATCTGTCTCATATACAGTCTGCTTTCTCCTCCTCTATAAGCTTCAACTGTCCATCACACTGCATTTTCACCACTATTCAGCAAATATTCTATAACAGCCTCCAGCAGCTTCTCCCTCCTCCTCTATTTTTTGCTGTGTATTTATTATCCTCCCTTTCTTGTTTTTTATCTTCCTGTCTCCGCCTGCAGACCAGGAGGATGTGCAGTGCAGGGATCCAGATTTAGCTCCTCTACCACACTGCCAGATGAGGTGCTGAACTTTGTGAAGACCCACCCGCTGATGGATGAGACTGTTCCACTGCTGGGGCACAGACCCTGGGTGGTCAAGACTATGGGACGGTACACATATGGACTCAGTTGTTCTTTTATAGCCCCAATTCATAACTTTTTATGGCATAAAAAAGAGAAGCATAGCCTGCCGGTAGGATTATATATTGTTTTTTCATGGGGTTTAACTCTGTCTCATGTAAATACCTGTCTATAGGTACCAGCTGACATCCATGGTGGTGGACACAGAGGCAGGTCCACATAAGAACCGTACAGTCCTCTTCCTGGGCTCGACCAGAGGAACCATCCTCAAGTTTCTGATGATTCCCAGTGGAGATTCAGTCTCCCACAGCAGTGTGTTTCTGGAGGAGGTAGAAGGATTCAATCCAGAGAAGTGAGTAGGAGTGAAGCCACATTTCTGCTTGATCTCCAATAAATTATCTATTTCAGCGTGTTGCTTCAGGTAGATCAGGTCTCTTGTTATCAGCCTTCATTTCAGATTTGGAGGGCAGCAGTGAGTTGTAACAAAGAACTGTCTTCAGTTATACTTATATACTTCATTATAATTTCACTGAAGCAAAGCTCATCATACAAGATGGCAGCCTATTGCGGCGGCTGCCATCATGTGTTTCTCTCACATTCAATAATTCCACGTATAGTATGTCCTCATCAACACCTCTACCACCCTGTAGTTAGATTTTATATATGTTTTCAAATGATATTTTAAATTCTAATCTTTAAGAAAGATTATATGTTTGTATTTCTACATTCTTGAGTTAGGATTAAATCACTGCTTTTATTTTTCCTGTGTTACATTTTGGCTTAGCTGTGAGACAGCAATATTCCAGTTGAGACAACTTAAGTACATCAGACCATCTGTCTTAGAGTAAAATTATTCTTATTTAATCATTTCATCACATTCATATTTACAGATTTATAATTAAAAGTTTGATTTTGGTGTTGCACCTAAGGATCATTGTTTGATCATTGTTTACTAAACCCATATTATAACAGTTCACAAAAGTTGTCAGAAATGATAGAAATTTGCATTTCAATTTTAGAAAGCTCAAATTAATTGTCATGATCATTTTTTATGGATTCTTAACCCCAAAGATGTTCAGACAGAGAGGTATTTGGTGTTTTTGCTTGAAAAATGCACAGCTGACTTGTTAAGTGATCAAATCAGTATTTATGTTCAATAATGAAATAAAACTAGATTGCAAAAAGCAGCTAACTGAGTTTATTTGTGTAATTTAGAGTCAAAATGTCTCATTACACTTGATATAAGCCACATTGACCTGACAAGCTCAGACATAAGTCCTTTCTGAATATCTTACTTGCAGAAAATAAAGACTTAATTAGCTGTAATTAATAAAAATGGCTGCCAATGCAGCAAGCACAATTCTCATGGTAAGTGTCCTAAAACAAGATGTAATACTCATTTTAATAAACTTATCAAGTAAATTTGAGTTGCTGCATTGGCAGCCATTTTTACTCATTAAAGTCAATTAAGTCTTCAATATGTCTAAATAACGGGGCGCTGGTAGCCTAGCGGTCTAAGCACCCCACATACAGAGGCCTCAGTCCTCGTCGCAGGGGTCGCTGGGGTCGCAGGGGTCGCTGGCTCGATTCCCGGCCGGTCGACCATTTCCTACATGTCTGCCCCCACTCTCTACTCCCCACATTTCCTGTCTCTCTTCAGCTGTCCTATACAATAAAGGCAAAAAGGCCAAAAATGTAACTTAAAAAAAAAAAAAGTCTAAATAAGACATATATCTGAACTTGTCAGGTCAGTGTGGTGCATATTAAGTGTAATGGGATATTTTGTCCGGTATTGAGACAAATACTCAAGGTAAACAATGAGTTTTTGAACAATGTATCGTTTGTTGTTGAATTGACCATAATGTCAAACAGCTTTTTGAAGCACCTGAACACCTTTGCAGCTCAGATTTACTTTTTACTTTTGAACCTCTGACCAAAAAAAACATGGCAAAAGAAAAAAATAGATCTTGTCTTCAACTCTGGCTGCTAGTACAAAAGAGTACAGCTGTGATCTATGTGTCTGTGCTGGTCTCAATAAAAGTGATGTTGTGACCATTTATATTGAGGTTAGGTAACAGGGTCTGTCTGTCTTGAAATAACAACAGATGAGGCCTTAGAACCCTTCACAGATTGATTTGAGGCCAAACAGAGTACACTGACCTCCGTCTGCCTCCTGTCCTTACATCTGTCTCTATGTTGCAGGTGCGGTGAGGACTCTCCTCAAGCCCGTCAGCTCTTGTCTCTGTCGTTGGACCGGTCAAGTCACACTTTACTGCTGGCCTTTCCCTCATGTCTGGTCCGTGTGCCCACATCTCGCTGCCACCTGCACTCACGCTGCATGAAGTAAGAAACACACAGCCACTTTTTTTTGTCTCAGTGTGTTCTTCCTGTCCCTCGATGTTTCTTAACTGATAACTGGGTCAGTTTGAATGTAGCAGTGGCCGTAAGCCAAGGTACTGTTCACTGGCCAACTTTCTTTTTTCCTCGTGCTCTCAGTCCAGATTTACACACTTATCCCGCTGAAATATGTTGAGATTCTGATGTTGTTTCAGTCACCAAGGGAGAGCGTTGTCAAATTACAGCTAGCTTGTTTGGGGCACATTTTAATTATGGAAACATTTTCCCTTGGATATAGCATTTAGCTTGACAAAAGAGGCCTCGAGATCATCTTGATCTAAGTTTGTTTTTAATAAAATAGATGATTTATTATGAATACCAAAAGGCATTTGTTTATTACTGCACATGTGGGAAAGATGTTTCAATATTATGACCCTAAATCCCACAGCTGCTATAAATCACAATCAGATGCTGGATGCTGAAAACAACCATCAACTGAATACAGTACATGTGACTGCTGTTTGTTAAGATGCACTACTATTCAAAACAAATCACAATTTTATCTCAAAAGTCAATTAGGACACAAAGTAGTTATCATTTTTAGAGTTATAATGGCCCACTACACTTAACCAGAAGAGCTACCACATGCACCAGTAAGCTAGCTAACTCCTATATTCAGAGTTCACCACAAGGATGTTAGCTAGCTTAAACAACCAGTGAGTAACCTAACGTGACCCCTGTATTCAGAGTCATACCGCCGGTTCACAGGTTTTTACAAGATTGTACTTCTCTAAGTTTCCCAGGGAGAGTTTTACTGCTAAAAGCGACAAAATGGCTGCTGTAAGAAAAGAATTAGGTCATTTTCTCAACTTTTTCTTTTCCTACGTGTGTGTGTAGGAGTTGTTTAGCCTCCAGGGACCCGTACTGTGGCTGGACCAGAGGCAGCACCTGCTCCTTCCTGAGACCAGGCACACGGTGAGGACAGTACACACACACACACACACACACACACTAATGCACGCACGCACAAACGCACGCACGCACGCACGCACGCACGCAGGCACACACACACACACACACACACACACACACACTCACAAACACACCTGCCTTCCCCATAACGGTGTCCTTCCTCTGCAGGCTTGATGTCTGTAAACCCTGAATAATTTGCTGTGTGGAGAGAGTTTTATTGAGCAAAACCTTCCTGTGTGTTGTATTTGGAATGCTTGTCCATCACATTAGGGGCGGCTGTGTCTCAGTGGTGGAGTCAATGGTATGTCAATCAGAAGGTTGGCAGTTTGATCCCACTTCCCACAGTCACATGCCAAAGTGTCCTTGGGCAAGGCACTGAACCCCTAGTTTCTACTGTGGCATAACTAGTAACCTGTGAATGCTTGTGAATGTAGCACCTTACATAGCATCCTCTGCCATAAGAGAATGAATGTGATGTCAATGGGTAAATGTGAAATGTACTGTTAAAGTGCTTTTAAGTGGTCAAAAGACTAGAAAAGTGCCATATAAGTACAGTCCACTAGGTATTTCTATGCATTTCAATCCCCTAAAGGAGGTGCATTACTTTAAAATTGGAAGTCACAGTGGTTATAGATGTGTAGATGAATTCCTCTCAACTCCAGGCAAATCTTTTACTGTTATTTCTTTCACAAATCCCCAATTCCTTATAGAAAAGTTTAACAACATTTCACAGGACAAAAAAAGGAACAAGGGGACAGCGAATTTGACCCTTGTTGTTTGGATTAAAATCAAATTCTAGGCTAATAAAATACATGAGAATGTGATTCATAAATAAGTAAACAAACACAAGCACACTCCAGCTTATACAGTATTGTGTTACTTTAAATAGACCATTATAACTTGAAAAACTCAGCAACGCTGGTTTCAAGGCTGATATTTGTCAGTGTTAAATATTCTTCTTGTATCTGGGCAGCATACTAAATCAAAACCAACTGAGCTGTCTCCTTTTTGTCAAATTAATGTGTTTGCTGCTCTCATTGTTACAAAACGTTATTTTGGCCCTTCTTCACTGAAACATTTAATGTTCATCCAAAGGAAAATAATCGGATGATTCAAGTAACATCCCTCCGTCTTTCTGTGTTATATAATTGTTTTTGTTATGAAGTTTGAAAAAAGGAGAAACTCATTTATATATTTCCCATGCAAGCCAATATTAACTTATATTAATATTATGTAAGCCATTGGGTGTTTAGTATTTGATGATTAAGTGTACCAAATGCATATACATTAATCACTGAATAGCAATATAAATGGAAGAGAAGCTGTCATTATCCTTCATTCATGTATACTCCAGTTAACAGTATGCAGCAGTGATATCAGTGATGTTACAGGCAGCATGTCTATCAGCAGTGGTGGCTGTTGGTCATTATGGCGTGGTGAGTGGGCAAACAAATTAATAGATAACGCTGCTGCTAAATCAGCATTACATGTTGAGAGTATCAAGTTACAGCATGACACCACAAGACATAGGCGTTTCTAGACCATTTTTGGGGGCATTTAATCCCAGCACCCCTAAAATTTGAGATTTTTTTTTTTTTACTGTATGTCCCTTTTAACAAGCTAGAAAAGTTTCAAAACCATACAGTACTTGGTTGAAACCAAACTTAATAATTTAACAACAAAAATACAGCAGCTCCAACAGCACCAAGATCAGGAAGACCAGGTAAGAAAACAAACAGAGAATAGTGGTACGCAAAACTTATCAAATTATGTAATACAGACAAGAAGGAAAAAGGCAGAAAAAATCATTGAAAAGTAAATTTCTATTAATGTGTTTAAATGTTGTGCATTGCATTTCAAATGAAAGTCCAAAAATAACTCCAATGTCAATGTCTGGTATATTTGGTACTCACTATAGGGGGCTGGTTTACTCCAGAAACATACATACTTTTTATGTATATGTTGAGGAGCTGCTGTATCAAAATGAGATGTCTATCCCCAGAGATTAGGGTTACCATATGTTTCTTTTATGATTCCAATCCAGCATTTAAATAACCTTTATCAGATTTGATGCTTTAGTCACAGACTTTCCCAACAAGTGTTATACTTTTCTTTCACAAATGTGGGAATGAAATTGCATTAAAATGTACAAAACTGTGAAATGTAACTTGCCCAGCCAGGCAGCTCTCTGGGTGCTCAGCACCCCTAAGCATCCAATCCTAGAATTGCCCCTGCTACAAGATATAAGATAAGATAAGATATACTTTATTTGATCCCCCATTGGGGGAAATTATTTGTTACAGCAGCTTACAACACCACGTATAGATAGAGGCTGATACCAGACAACTGTCTCTACCTGTCTTTCCCTCCCCTTCATGAGTTTGCCTGTTTTTCTTTACCAGCTTATTGTGTCTCTATGTGGTAACCGTAAATAGACTTGTACTTATATAGCGCTTTTCTGGTCTTTCTGACAACTCATCAGCATAGCTAATCTCATTCATACACATTCACACACTGCAGACCGTGTCACTGGGAATAATTTAAGGTTCAGTGTCTTGCCCAAGGATACTTTGGCAGGTGACTGCAGGAGCTGGGATAGAACCGCCAACCATCCCATTGAGAGACGGACGACTCTACTACTGAGACAAAGCCGCCCTTGTAGCAACAGGGTGACCCTCATCAAGTTGACACACGATGTTAACTTTGCCCCGCATAGATAGCTTGCTGTTTTTATTCGAATGTGAGCTGTGCTGCATTCATGCTTTCTAATTTTGCCAGAAAAATGTTTCAAATCCACAATTCCTTCCTTGGAAGCTATTTCTCATCCTTCCAAGTTTTCTTCCAAATAAATAGAAGAAAAACTGAGGAGAAAGTAAATAATCCACCTCCTTCATGCTAATACCTGCAATTTCCAAAATTACTAACTTCTCTGCACACTCTCGCACTCTGTCATCTCTGTAGTCTGTAATGCTACAGTCATGTCATTGGTCAAAGTTGATGGCTGAATGAATGGTAAGCAAATCAAGGGGCATGCCATGACCCCTGTCACTCATCATGGATGCTACAGTGCTTGGTCTTTAAAAAATAAGACCATTTCAGAGGTATTGTGTGTTTCTAGTAATTTTGCGTCTCTACATTTCACCAAAGATGAATACAATCTGTTTTAAGTTATTTGAAGATCCTTTTTGTTATCTTTATTTTATAAGGCTTAGTGTCAAACACTGAATCTAATGTTGCAATCCCTTCTCTGTGCTCCCATCACCACCTGTCGACTGACCCTGACCTCTGACCTCTCTGACACAGGGGAAGAAAAAGAGGAAATCAATAATGTATCCTATTACACTGAAATGACACATCAATAAATGTCAGATATTTTTGAGGGGTTATTATCAATCAATGTCCACTTACATGTACAGTTTACTTTGCAGCTATAGGAGCATGTTTCTATTATAGAAAATCAATTCCTATTTTATTTTGGAGTTGATCTCAATCAGGTTTAATATCAGACCGTAAACACACATTAGAGGGATCCTATAAATAAGGTAAATAAAGAGTGTGATACTACGTTTGGTGCTGTGTGATTGCTTCATATGAAGAAAGATCTCTGATATGCTGATCTGTGATCTCTTTGTGACTGCAGGCTGCCTTTTCAACAAGATGTGGAATATGGAAACACCTCCTCCCATCTAGGAGACTGCGATGGTAGGTTGCAGCACTATGACATGGATGCTTCAGTCTGTGTGGTGGACTGAGAGCAGGCTCCCCCTAGTGGCTGAATCCTTCATTACATCTGTCTGCTAGTCACTGAACATTTTGTTCTGAGAAAAAATAAAAAACAGACTCATGTAACTCCAAGTCAGAGAACATTGGTGACTAAAATTTAAGCTCATTGTAATTGTCCGAAGTGTAATGTGATTTCCTTCCCCCAGCTTAGAGAGATTCATTCAATGTTGATTTTAGAAACTGAGTGTTTTGGTGCTTTTATCAGTGCTGAATCAGGTGGGAGTGAAACTGGGATTCTAGTTTCACTTTCTGCGGGTCAGAGACGCTCCCAGTGTGAGACAGTTTAATTAGAGAGGATGTGAGAGGTAGATAATACATTCCTGCACAACGGGAAATGATACATCCTCCTGGTTATGAGGCTTTGTTCTCTCAAATCTGTCTCAACATCAGGGAGAGGAATGACCAAGGGTTGCTGGAGAGCAAGCGAGAAAAAGCATACAATACTGATGAAATACTGATGTCATTTTTTTTATTTTTTTTTATGAGAGGCTCAGATGTCACTGCAGCAGCACCGGGTGGAGATTCTTTGAACCTTGATCTGAAACCTTAAAAAAAAAAAAAAAAAGTCAATTTGGAGAGAGTGTTGTTTTCTTCCTCCTCTAAGAAACTGATCGTGGTAGAAGTCAGAGGTGCCAGGCTGCAGACCTGACGGACTTAAAGCGGTGAAAAGCACAGCAGAGGCCGAGCCAGGGGCCGGCGTGTGCTGCTGTGTCTGCAGATGGGAGTGATTAGAGCTGGGTGGAAACACTGAGGTAATGGTATGTGCTGAGAGGAGAGAGAAGAGAGACTCTCTTACCAGGGTGGAAAGTGTGGGGAGAAAAAGAGAGTCAGCTGCTGTGGTCTGCGCTGTGCTGATGACAAGTGCAGGCCTCTCTGAACCTGGAGCCTGTGGAGCCTCAAGGCCAGACTGGAGAGGGACTGAACAATAAGATTGCCTATTATGAGTGTTGTTGTAGTTATTGATTTAATATGAAGCAAAAAGTTCAAAGTAGACGAAACACCATATATAATGATAATGATAATAGGTTAAAGTGCACCCTGTGGACAGACATTGCAAAAGGAAGCCCATTGTTCTGTTCTCTTAAATGTCATCTTTATGATTCTGTCTTTATCTTTAGGAATCCTGCAGCAGAGTTTGCTAATAGAACCAGAAAGCCTGGTCTCGCTCAACCTGCTGGTGGCATCCGCAGTCTCTGCGTTCACCATTGGGGCGGCGCTCTCCGGCCTTGCTGTTTGTTGGATCATGGCCCACAAGCCCAGGAACCGCCGCCACACCAACTCTCAGTCCGCAATCCAGCGACGTGAAAGAGGCTTGCTTAGTAATGGCGGTGGGATGGGAGGCTCTGTTCTTAGCGTGACAAGACAAGGAGGTGGAGAACGCCCCTGCACTCAGACCGGGGAAACCCTATTTGTCATGCCCAACGGCTGGGTAAAGTCAGGGGAGCTGGACCCGGGTTTCCTACCAACACCAGAGCACACACCCCAGCAGAAACGCAGAGGCTTACGTCTGTCTGACTCCAACTCTGGAGGGTGGGACACCAGCCAGACATACCTGGGGGGAGGCTCCGTGGGATTGGGCTCCCCCTGCCGCATCCCCCCCTCTGTCTACCTGACCACCAGACTCTTCCAGCAAGGGGGAGGCATGAGACATGTCAGTGAAGGAAGAGGGAATGACACGCCACGCCAGCACTATGTCTGCCTCAGCAAACAAGAAAAAGGGAAGGGGACGCCCAAAGCCCCTCTTAGGAAGTCTGCTGGGGAGTATGTGTACCCCATGACCCCACAGGACTCGCCTGAGCGCAGGAGGGTGGTCTCAGCACCCAGCGCCCCAATGGAGTACAGTGAACCGCTGCCTTTGCGCTGGCCTGCCCCTGAAGGATACATCCTCAGCAGCCACGGCATGGTCCCTGTCCCTATGCCTCCACCCTCCATGCCCCCTCCCAGCAGCCAGGCCTACATGTCCCAGCAGCACACCCCCGGGCTGAGCCGGGCTTTGCTGAGGGGGGCTCTGGAGAGAGGGGAGCTGGGCGAGCTGGTTGATTTGAGCCAGCTCATGAGCAAGAAGAACTGCAGTGACAGGACTCAGACTGGCCAGTGACTGTTGCCAAAATGAAGAAAACGTCCAGAACTCTGTTTTTGTTTACACAGATCTCTCTTTTCCTCCTCATTCTGTCCGCCTCCTCTTCCTCTCTCTTTCTCCTAGTTCTCTTTTCCTGACATCTTTATTGTCATTCAGCCCCTCTGCTCTCCTCTGTCAGTCTCTCAGGCAACCCCACTCCCCCCCTCCCCCCATTACCCCTTTCCTCCCATGATGAGTCTCTCTTTATGACTGGTTGCTGGGTCTGCCACTCATATCCCAGCTCACGCTAATTGGTTCGGTGGGCTGAGGTTGTTGCTGTGTCTGCATTGCAGAGTTGCCTTTCTCTCTCCTGCAACCGAGCGGCGGCAGCAGGAAGAGGGAGGGAGGATGAGGAGGAAGAAAGAAGAAAGAAAGAGAGAAAGGAAGAAAAAAGAAAAGAAGGACAGCAGAGCAGGGGGCCCTTAGAGGATGTGGACAGAGACAAAGATGGACATAGCACTTAAAGGCTGCCTTCTCTGTGCAGATTAACTGTGGCTGCAGGAGTGGAATGCTTTCTCCCTCTTGGATCACATTAACAAGACTGCCACCCATCTGTTCCCCGTCTACATTACCTGTTGGTCTGTTTGCCAACAAGGTACTTTAGGTAAAACTGCAAAATCTAAACATCATGAAAGTACTTGAAGCTGGAGGTGACTCATCAGACAAATAAACCGACTGTAAAAACAACTCTAATGGATGATAAGGAAACACAAAGTCCTTCTCTTTGTGTCTTTTTCTTCTTCTTCCTCTTTGCAGCACACACAGTAGATGCTAATGTGTTCTTGTACAGGTGGCAGAGGGTATTTAGTATTCTGTGTACATGAGAAGGAAGACGTGTGTGCTAAAATGCCTCTAACCTTGTCTCACAGGGATATGGGACCATAACTCACGTCTTTCTGGAGCAGAGTGCAGGACTGAAATGTCAGCACTATTTCTGCCAACCGCATGCTCTCTGTTCGTTTGCCTTCTTACACGCCATGTACTGTTTAATGATCAATAATTTTGTGTGGACGTCTGGGGAGATTGCAGCAGAAAGTGGGAGAAAGAGAGAAAGACAGAGAGAGGTGTTTTAGAGGTTTTAAAGTAAACACTCTGCAATATATGAACACTGTCCTTCACTGTCACCTGAGGGCTTTCAGCACGTACACACGTATCCATTAATGCTCCATTATAGAATGCAGTCTGGTTTTATTGGGCAAGATATCCCTGTAAGCCCAGAGTGGGTCAAGGTCCTGCAGACATGACAAAGAACAAAGTGACAGTTACAGTGGTGATGATTGAAACAGCAGGCTTAACTCAGAGCCAATGGGGGTAATGGAAATGTTCCCAGCAAGCAAATGGGACTGTATATTCAGCCCATCAAAGTGTCATGGCACCGGACACGTATAGATCAACACAACATGGTACGAGTGTGTAAGCGAGGAGATAAAGGTCATAAAAAAAGAGACAAGATAAAGAAGTGAAAGCTTGTACAAGTCGATGAAATTAGGTGCCCCAATAACAAGGAGTGAGAGTTTGATATATTTGGCTCAATTTTCACTTGACCCTGTCAGAAGTCGACAAATGAATGAAGTTAATGCTGACCTTGCAGCAATATATGGTTTATCTGTACATAGTGAACTTTACTTTAGATAAAATGAAAATGTAAGACACACAGTAACTCCAACAAAAGAAACAAAAAAAACATCAGGTGCTAAGCTTGCAAACAAGAATAAACATCTTTCACGCCATTAAATCTATAAATGAGTGGAAATGTGTTTTCCTGTAAGTGTCCTGTCGGCCTGCTCCAGATTCAAATTGGCAAACGACTTTAGTTAAAATAGTGTCTTCTTTCATAACATCTAAATGCCAAGTTATGAATGATCAACTGATGTCTGGTTACTGAAGCAAAAACATGAGCAGAAACTTGTTTTTAAGTGCCATGAACATCGTTGAAGTCAACGGTGTTAGAGATCTGATTATTGCAGTATATTTGTGATATTTTTGCCTTTGACCATTCATGCTGAATGTTTTCTTATTTTAATGTTTTAATGTGAGTTTGAATGTGAAACTCCTTTTCTAGCTCCTTCACTCCTGATGAATGTTTCAGTGTTTGAAGGTCTGTTGATGAATTACTCAGAAACACCATGATGCCACTCGTATATACTGTAAATATGTAAAGATGAATACCTACACCTTGTCATGCCCTTTATGATTATACTGTAATGTTTTCACTGATGCCATGACACAAACTGTGTTGATTCCAGGACAGCCAGTATGTAAGTACAATGATGTAGAAGTAGTTCAAAGGCAAACCTTCAAACAGCCTGAAATGTTGAAAGGAACACTGTGTAACTCATTTTCTGTTTCTCATGTTTTTTTGTCTTGCTTTTGATTTTAAGAGCTGCAACAACGAGTTCATTCACAGATTGAAAAGTAATGATATTGTCAATTCATTTTTAGTAAATGTATCATTTAGTAGGGGTGCGTCTAGTAATACTTGACTGGGGGGGCAACTGGGGCATATACTAATGCAGGGGGTGGCATGAAGTATGTGTGTACACCATAGACTGTATAAAATATGGACATAGTATCCGTGACGTCCCCCATCTGTTCCTGAACACTGTTTTGAAGCCAATCGACGGCGGCAGCCATATTGAAAATGCAGAACTCAACCATAGTGAGGTAAAGAGGCGGAGTTTGAGCCTCCTAGCCAACAGCTATGTGTTCCCGTCCGTGAGTCAAGTCAGTCATGTGCCGATAGAGAAATTAGCTTGGAGAGCCAAGGCTTTTTTTTCTCAACCAGGCTGTAAACATGTTTATTAATGCTGTAAAGATCGTCTTCTTTAAATTGGTGTCTATGTGGCTTCCGGTGTTTCTGCATCCAGCCTCAAGTGGATTCTCGCAGTTTATGCCACTTCTGTATGGGCTTCATAGTTTGAGACCGGAGGTTGCCGCTTGGTGTACACAGTATACACACACAAACACAACCTCATGACCTTTTCTGTCTGAAATAACCACGTCTACTTAATATACCAACATTTCTGCTTCAAACAGCTGTTACATGCTTGTTTGTAATTCTTTACAGTTAAATAAAGTTCAATCTTCTTGACGTGGAATACTGTCAGGACTTATAAGAAGATGTTGGTCCAGAATAACAATTAAAATATAAAATAAAGGGAAATAAATCTACTGATAGCCTCTTGTATCTCAGTCCCTCAAAAAGCTGATTGTAGCAAGTCCAGCCTCTATAAAGGCAAACAGCCAACCATAGTTTAGGATTTTGGGGTAGCACAAGGGGTGGCCCGTCAGATTTCTTAGGCACATGCCACCCCAAGCAAACCCTCTGGACTCATCCCTGTTAAGTTTTTTTTGTTTGTTTTTTTTTAATTAAAAATGTAATTTGCTGATTCTAGCTTCTTGAATGTAAGGATTTGCTGCCTTTGGTCAACTTGTTTGGAAAGTTTTGAGGGATTAGACTGTTGGTCAGACAGCAAACAAATTAAAGATTGTGTGAGATTTCAGTCAACATTTTTTACAACTTTCTGACATAAAGACTTTAGGATTAAATGTTAAATTATTCACACAAAAAACAATCACATAAATAATCATTTGTTGCAGCCCTATTCTGTTTTTAGGTGATAGTCTGTAATTCATGCCAACCAACTGCCATACTGGAGGATCTTGAATATACTTATCAGCATCCTGGGAGAATGAATGTACTCATCTCTTTTCTGTTTGTAGTCATTTTACTGTGCAGTAATACAGACAAGCACAATGACTTTTTTTTCTCTCTTTTTTTCTTCTTTTTGAAAAGGAACTGTTTTTCTGTACCATTTGTGAATAGTGTAAATAATCATGCTGAAGTTAAAGTGTATACGGCTGTTTTTTCAGGAGGGTCTTCTGAGACTGGGCTGTGTTTGAAGTGTGACTTTTTGTTTGTTTTTCCTTTCCTTTCTCTCGGTGACGATGCTGTGAATAAGATGTATGTACAGTATTTACGTGATTTTGGCTGACTGCTGAGTTCAGCAGTTTCCCTGTTATTAGAGTAGAGACACAGGCAGAACTGAGCCTTCTCATTTGACTGATGCCTGCCCAGTTTTTGCAGTTGCTAAGATACTGCTGTTATAATAACCATCAATCTTTGGAGTACTGCTATTAAACGGCATTATATAACTGACTGCTAATGTTGTCGCATTTGCTTCTGAATGCACTCATTGAAATAAATGTATATTATTACACCACTGCTGACGCCAACACACAGATAAACACATTTACAACTCTGTTTCACAATGAGTTATGTGTGTATCATTACTGCAGTTTATTTTTGGTAAATGAGACACATTTTTCATCTTTATGGCAGTTAAAATGTTCACATGAGGTAGCTCCAGAGAAAAAGCAGCAGTGGAAAATCCAAGAAGCATTCACGTTTCTGACCACAAGAGGGAGCTGGACACTGGCTGTCAGTCGTCAAGCCTCTCAAGGAGTGGAAAGGTTTAACTCCCATGGGTGTCTGAGCATTCACAGGAAATGCTCTGTGCTGCTGAGCTCAATGCAGACTGTACAGTGACTGCGATATGTACAAGAGTAGTTCTTGTTTTAACACAAAATACTTTAAAGCAGGGGTGTCAAACATGCGGCCCATGGACCAAAACCGGCCAGCCAGAGGTTCCAATCCGGCCCGCAGAACGACTTTGCAAAGTGAAAAAATGAAAGAAGACATTAACTGCAATTTTTCAACAAAAGTAACTACTATTTCAAATTTGTCCTCTGGGGGTTGCATAAAATCATAGTGCTGACTGAGCGCATCTGAACAGCACTTTTTTTCCGGGAGTTTTTTTCTCAAAGTGAGAAAATAGATGACTTGCTGTTTGCATAATCTGGTTGAGATTCATAAAGACTATGACCCACTAACTACTAACACTAGCACTACACCCCTGCATACAACACTGACCAGCAAGAAAACTGTTCCTGCTGAAGCTGAGGGGTCCAAAATAATCAACTTTACCTTCTTCATTATTATAATCTATCTATTTTGCAGTAAAAATTTCACTCTGTGTCAGGTGAATGGGTAACCTGTGTGTTTTGTGTGTTTGCAGCAGGTTTCAGGGCTTAAAGAGTGAAGTATTCGGCCCCACTATGAGACTCATCATGGTGAAAAATACAACAGCTGTATTTGTTGAAAGATTGTTAATTAAATGTGAACATTTTCACAATGTACTTGTACTCTTTGCACTAAAACAAAGGGAAACATTTAGAGTTGTCATTATTTATAGGTTATTATGTTCTGATTTTGCAGGTCAGGCCCACTTCAGATCAACTTAGGCTGTATGTGGCCGCTGTACTGAAATGAGTTTAACACCCCTGGTTTAAAGAGTCACAACTCTACAAGAGTGCCGCCAATGTACTGACTTAAGAAGAGATCATACTTCATCATTAATACCCAGGAGAGAATTCATTTCTCACACTCTGTAATCAAACATGTAGGGCTGGATATACACATACATGTACCAACTGGATCCTATGGGCATGCAGTAATGAAAAGATGTCAGAGTGAGTGGGCTGCACACAGAAGGGTACCCAGAGAAGTTTCGGGTTCATTGCCATGCTCAACTCAAGGGCACCCAAGCAGTACTGATGTCCACTTCAGACCTGGGCTTGAACTGATGACTCTCTGGTTTACAAAACAAGTGTCCATCAGACTTATCTTCTGCCACCAAACTGAACTACTACCACTCTGAAAGCTTGTCTACTATGTCAGAGGTCACATCTCTGACAACCAGAGAACATATAATGGTAGGATGACACTGTAATTTCATTTTAGGCTTACAAATTATTTGTTGCTTGTAAGCCAACAAATAAGTCATTCCATAACTCACCATTTCAGGAAGCATGATGTTGGCAAAGGGATTTGACCCTCCAGAAAGAAACAGCTATGCACAACTATCAGACTGTCCTCGAGTGGCCTGGTCGGAGTCCTGATCTCAACCCAATTAAGAATTAGTGAACATGTAAAGGGTTGTGACTCATGAAGTAATGTGAACGTAACCAAGTAGGGGAAGCATTAAATTCTACTTTAGCCACGCAAAAATCCAAACAAAGGCTGCAATTGCTACAGAAGGTCAATTTACATCATTCTCAGTGGAAAAACAAGAATAATAATTAGCATACTAATTTAAGATACAAACTTGTGTAGAAATGTGCTTTCTTTCAACATGACCTATTTTCATGATGAAGTGAGTACTTGTTTTCACTGTATTAAGTTGCAACAGAATAGTTTTTCTAAGCCCTGAAAGATTTGTTTACAAGTATGGTGCTGACATAAGAATACCCTGTGTTCCTTCTGATTAACTACAAGGCCTTAATAATCACACACACAGCAGTAAACTGATAAGAAACTGACTTTGACAGTTTGTTTATATCACTCACTCTCACACACACAAACACCCTGAAGGAGCTGAGACAACTTAGCAGTCTGTTTATTGAGGCCAGAGGAACCAGTCAAGTTACAATCTCTTCTAGTGCTGTTATTCAATTTTAGGTTTTAAACAGACTTAAAGAGACACTTAGCACTATCGTCTATTAAGAGAAGCATGCATTTAACCTGCGGTCGTTGTTATAGCCAGCTGGAGGCGACGCCACTGGTTGGAAACATTCAGATTGTACTTTTTTTAATTTATTTTTCATTTAACCTTTATTTAACAGGGTTGGTCCCATTGAGATCAAATATCTATTTTCCAAGGGAGACCTGGCCAAGACAGTCAGCAGCAAAAAACAAACAAAAAAAACACAAGTTACAGACATAGACACACAGAGGACCGAAGTACACTTTACAAGCACAACATTTGTCGCAGAAAGAGCCGTTACCTAGGAGGCAGTAGTCTATGAGGAAATTACAAACTTCTCACTTGATTTGTTACCTCAGTAAACATTTCCAATGAGTTTATAGTCTGAGTAGACCGTTTTAGGTACTTCACATAAAGATGCTCAATATATAAACTGTTATCAAATGTACTGTTATCCCTACTATACGATTCTAGCTTCCCTACATTGGCTTCCAGTTAAATTTAGGATTCATTTTAAAGTTCTCGTTTTCGTGTATAGAGCTCTGCATGGTCAGGCTCCTGAATACATCGTCGACCTGCTCCACCCCTACCTTACCAGTAGGCCACTCAGGTCTTCTGACCAGGGCTTGCTGGTTGTCCCTCGAGCGCGCTTAAGAACAAAAGGTGACCGTGCTTTTGAAGTTGTGGCACCGACATTGTGGAACGCTCTTCCTGTAAATGTCCGTTCTGCTATATCTGTTGTCGCCTTTAAAAAACTTGTGAAGACACATTTATTTAAACAGGCCTTCGACTCACTGTGTTCAGACTAATGTTCAATTTATGCTATTGTCTGTTTCTTTTAATGTGTTGGATATTTTCCTGTGAAGCACTTTGTGATTTTATTCTGTGAAAGGTGCTATACTAAATAAAATTTACTTACTTACTTACTTACTTACTATGGCTGGTCCAATGGGTGTTCTGCCCCCAGATTCTGAAAATCAAGGCTTCCAATTTTTATCGAGACCATCATTTGCATATTTAACATCATGTTGTATGAAACACTAGAAATTCGACTTATTAGTTTGTTTGCTTGTTTTTTAAGTTTACTGAGGAAATTAATTAACTAAGAATTATGATCATTCTCAAATCAGATTGTATTCAATCTGGATATTATTACAAACAAGGACGTCGCCCCCTGAAGACTATTAGCTGCGTTGAAAGTACTTTGATACTCTAACAGTCAATGTGTTGCTTTAAGTCACCAACATATATATACAAGTGCTGTTTAAAAAATACACATTCAAAAAAACCTCAAAAGATTATTTTATTTATATTATTATTTAGAATCTCAAAGTTATGAATAAAAACGTTTCAATAAAAAGTAGTAGCTGATGGAATCAAAGCAGCAGTTTGTAGAAGCAATCCATTGAGACACAGCTAAAAATATCTGTTCGGACCAGTAGTGTGGGGGCAGTTTAACAAACACTTTGACGGCTAACCTTAGGTGGATGGGTGTGTAGCAGATGATAAATACAATCATGTTTGCTGTAACAATGCCAATTGAATTTTTCCTCTCCTCTGACTTGGCGTCCCCCTTTAACAGAATATGAATGATCTGACTGGAACAGAAAACAATTATCAAGAGTGGGACAAGGAAGCCTGCAGATACCAGGATGACAACAAACAGTAATTCAAGACGGTGTTCCCTGCATCTTTCATAACAAGTCAAGAGTTTTTCAGGGGAGTTATTCTCTTTGAATATAGCACATATTGTCACCACAAACACCCAAATAGCCACACAAACAGCAAAGGCAACCTCTTTCTTCTTCCTCCATGATCTGGCACGCATTGGGAACCTTATAGCCAGGTATCGATGCACACTGATGGCTGCTGAGGTGAAAATGCTGGCGTACACATTGATGTAATGTATGCTGAAAAGGAATGTACAGAGGGAAGTCTTGGGCAGGCAGAAGAAGGCATCGTAGATCCTGAAGGGAAGAAAGAGGAGGAGGGTGGAGTCAGCTGCAGCCAAGTTCAACATGTAGATGTGGGTATCTGTCCAGGATGATCGCTGGGCAATGCAGGCCCGCAGAGCCATAAAATTGACAAGAAAACCAAGCAAAAACAATGGACAGTAAGCCAAACCCTGAAGAGTATCCACTGTGCAGGTCGTGTCAGTGTTGTTGGTGATGTTAGTGCACATACTGTAGTTTTCTGTAAAAAGTGGCCATGTGAGAAATGATTAGTGAATGTTAGTTAAGAAAAATAAGTAAGTGAGATGCAAAAAACAGCTTAGTATAATAAACACACAAAAACATTTCTTCTAGATTTTGTATTCAGTAAAGTGGTTTACATTCAAAACAACTGCAATGAAATAATCACTTTTTTTGTAGCTCTGTATGCTGATTGTATAGTTTGCTTATAGGTCATAAAGTAGCATTTATTGGGGCGCTGGTGGCCTAGCGCCCCACATACAGAGGCTACAGCCCTCGCTGCAGGGGTCGTCGGCTCGATTCCCGGCCAGTCGACCATTTCCTGCATGTCTTCCCCCACTCTCTACTCCCCACATTTCCTCTCTCTCTACAGTTGTCCTATAATTTTTTTTTAAAAAAGGCAAAAAATATAACAAAAAAAAAAAAAAAGTAACATTTATTTATTTAATTAATTTTATCTCATAACCAGCTTAAAGCCCCTCACAGGAGTTAAGAGCGCATTTTTGCTTGACTGTTTCACCATGCAGAACTGTAGTGAGGCTGTGCTGTCTGTATCACATTTGAACAAACAAAAACAAAAAACGCACACATCATCTGTGTAGAACTCTAAATTACATATTGCTATGGCCATCCTTTTGTGCAATTATATGATGTGATTAAAAGGCAAAGGCATTGAGGTGTCATGTGGGTCTTCTAAGAGCCGTGATGTAGTCAAGGAAGGGCTGCCATATCTGTTTGAATCTGGTTGTTTTGCCCAACAGCTCATATCTGATTCTCTTTATAGATAAGGTACTGGAGAACTCTGTAAGCCAGACCTCAAAGTAGGGCGGTCCCCCCTTGTTCCAAACTTTTAGAATCATTTTTTTTTTTTGTTGCAATTAATCAATAATTAACTTTAAAGTGTTTATTGGCCAATACTGATGCTACGGGGATATCATGCTTCCCTATTTTTTTTTATACATTTATGTCATGTATTTTCCCTGACATGGCTACAGTTTCTGTCTGTCAAAATGTTCAAATTCGAAAAAACAAAATCTTATTAAGAAAAAAAAGAAGCAGTTCTGCATAAAGGAGGTTCTGGACCTAGTCCCCTATTTCTCAGACTAAAACCCTTTAGGAATCGCTCTCCATCTCTGTTGTAAGGACAAGACGAACAATTAGAGCAACCAATATGTTAATAGTTTCTAAAATGACTCGGGATAATGTTATCCTTTCAAACTGTATAATGAAATTTGATGATTACTTTGTTTTAAAAGGAAAACTGGTTGTTGTGGTCTGCTTTGTTATCACATTACTGTTAATTAGGTAACGCAAGCATCAGCATTTTGGTCTCTCAAGAGGAGAATCAGAGTTGCAACAAAGGGACATGAGCCAGTCACATGTGAGTAAAAACCAAAAACAGAAACAGAAAGAATGTAACTGGTCTCACTTGTTGATCACGTACAAGAGTTTACAGTCAAATAAGTGGAGGACTGAAAAACATACTTGTTAGTGTTGATCAGAATTATAAAAACAAACTTACCAAATCAGATTTCTCCTTTGTTACACGGATGTGAAGCTGTCTGCATCAGCACAAAGTTCTCTGCACAGAACCCCCGTGACAGTTTCACCTCTGTTTTTTTTCCTCTGTTATAGAGTTAGACTCTGTCGCTAAGAATGTAAAGCAGAAACCAAAAGAGGTAACAACAGCCGCTTCGCAGTGTCAGTCAACCACACACAGAGTTTATCACGTAGCTTAAAAGTGACATTTGTTTGTTCCTGTTTGATAATCAAGTGAACCAGAGGTGAAGAAATGGAAGCACAGAAAACTGATACTGACTTTAGTGAGCTTAAAGTGTGGCTTTAAAGTAGGCGACCGGTGGTCCCACTAAACTATATCAAAATTTAAATCTTACAAGGTAGCGAATGATTATTTGCCAGCACTGCTGCCTCTTCATTTCTGAATCAAAAAAGGGCGATTTGTGTGATTTAAACATCCAGCAACAACAGCAGTGAAAAGGAAAAAACAAGCTGCACACTGAAACAGAGGTGAGAGCACAGGTCAAGAGCTGCACTGACAAAGCCTGACTGGGAAAGGAAATTGCAGAATAAATCTTGTCCTTGTGCAACAGGCACGACTTCGAACATAACCCCTCCACTCTTCAACGGCTAGACTGTGATGAGAAATGGCTCAGTACCATGTTCTGTTGCCTGAAGGAGGGAAAATAACAGTTTCTACAAATACAAAAAAACTTCTTGAAATGAAAGGCTTGGAAAAAGTATGTCATTGTACTTGTGTTAGCCTTGATGGGGGGAATGTTTGTCTCACACATATTTTTCAACGATCATCACTTGAGCTGCAAAAATAGACTGTAAATCCCCCTTAGATTGATAACAACTAACATTCACATGCCGCATGTTTGAAAGTTTAGGTATAAAGGATCCTTTGAAAATAAGTTTCTAGGTTAAATACGACACAGATCATGGAACAAGACTCTGAACTCTTTGACATCCTAAGACTTTCTTTACATTTTAACCTTCATTGTGTCCTCATTGAATACACACAAATATGGCCTTTGATTGGGCGCGTACTTAGAAACAGAGCCACAAAATACTCTCCTCAATGAGGGTGTGTGTGTCTGTGTGTGTGTGTGTGTGTGTGTGTGTGTGTGTGTGTGTGTGTGTGTGTGTGTGTGTGTGTGTGTGTGTGTGTGAGACTGACCCTGTCTTGTGTGGGTGCGTGCGTCGCTCATGTTTTGCTTTGTTTTTGCGTACAGTAACCATGACCAACATCAACTGCTTGTTTGTCTTGTGGCCACTGATTCATTTGTTTGTGGCTGAAGGCGTGTATGCACCGGAATGACTAAGATGATGAGAGTTTCATAACACAAATACTGAACATTAATTGAACATACGTCTGATCTAAGTCCAGAATATATAATATTTGTATCATATGCACTTTTTGTGATCATTTGAATATTGGACTTATGAAAGCTGAATATTTACCGAAATTGCTTGTCTTCAGTAATCAAGGACTCTGTCCACATTTTACCAGATTGCACTGGATGAATCATCCCCTTCATAACCTTTCATAGTTCCAGATTGAATTCATGTATTTGAATACAGACAATGACAGGCAAATGAGAGCTGGTTTGAAGGACACAGGTCTTTAGACTGGGTATGTAAGGTCATGGTTTTAAAAAGGAAAATTAGAGTTGTTGACAAGCTTAAAGAAAGATATAAAACTACTAATTGAATGTGTACAATAACAGGAATATTATGTACAATAACAGGAGTAATGATAATACACAAAGGACAGCTTCAGTAACAAGTTGAGATGTTATTTAATTGTTCTTTAGAAAGCACGCCTTGTTCGTCTCCAGATGTAACTGGTGTCTGTATATTCCATAGATATATGGATGATGCCTCGTGTCCAACGCAATGAAATGCCTTTCTTTCCAGATGGATAGAAACGCAATTAAAACTACGTGTAGGCATGGGAGAGAGAATAAGTTTGACAATTTTTCGCCATCCAGTAGTTTTCAGTATGTGCTTGTAAACTGTTTCCTTCAAAATGATGAAGACAATCTGACTTTATATAATGTGTAACCATATCTTAGCATAAGAACAATATTCAGATTCCCAATGTGTTTAAAATAGTTAAAGAAGGCATTTTTAAACATAGAAACTCAGTTGGCAATAAACAGAACTAAAAGAAATAGCATGTTAGCTACAGCCTGTTAGATAAGCTAGCATGCTGTCATGCAGTCTACAAGAAATACATTGCAGAAGTTTCATATTTCTTAATGTACTTTTAGTAAATTTGGGCCAAACTATTATGGCGGGGAGGAGTTTTGCAGGCACACTGGATATCACGGATATTCTCATAGGAATGAATGGACTTCTGGCTGACTCACATTCGTACATACTGAATATCTAAGTGGAAACGGGGCGTTAAGGTTTAAAGCTCCTGCGGAGGAAATGTTGTTTTGTGTTGATTGTTGAGCCCTCCTAGGTAGACAACAGAAACTCTTAACTAAATACTGTTCTTATTTTGTATATGCAGGGGCATGTCCAGATTATTTTTTGACTGGGGTGGCCAAATTAGGGAGCTGACATGGACATGGGTGGTTAGGGTTGGGATCATTAATAACATTTACCGTCTTTGTCTTGACAATCTAGACTCCTGTGTGAGGAATTATTTGACCTAAAAAAGAAACCCAACAGAGTGATGACATACATTTTCTAATTTCATTCTTAAGGACTAACAGAGAGTTTGTCAAATGTGACAATTAGAGACATTAGCAATAGAAAATGTGCTACAATTATTACAAAGAAGTGTACTGTCAGCCTGGTAACAGATCCAGAAATGGTTGATTTTAACTTTTCTGTCAAGGCAAATAGCCTATCATAGTTTAGGATTTGGGTTGGCACATTGGGTAGCCAATCAGATTTCAGGGAGAGGGGCTCTGGACATGCCCCTTTATGTAGATAGTGTTTTTTGACATACTGTACATCTCAGCCAGTTATCTTTCTATTTTTCATCGTTCACATGAATATGTACTTTTGGTGGATATTTTTTTGTGAAAAACATAAAAAAATGGCTTTTCCTTCAGAGCGCTTGTCTGACACCTACCCTGTGGCAGTGGTTACAGGCATTACAAGTAACTGCAGATAAATAGTAAATCTTCAGATAAGAAGCCTTTATTGTCATTGTAGCAAGGCAAGGCAACTTTATTTGTATAGAGCATTTCATACACGAGGGCAACTCAATGTGCTTTACATTAAAACATTAAAAGCATTGGAAACATTCAGACAAGCATAAAAGAACACAATTTAATGACAAATATAATAAAACAGGAAAGAAAAGGAAAAATTAGAAAATATTAAAAATTACATTAAGATTTGCATTTAAAGTGAGTTAAAATAAGCTAAGATAGGAAGGCAGTGGCAAAAAAAAAAGTCTTAGTATTTGATTTAAAAGAAGTGAGAGTTAGAGCGGACCTGTGGCTTTCAGGGACTGTGTTCAGATCTGTGGTGCATAATGACTAAACGCTGCTTCACCATGTTTCGTTCTGACTCTCGGGACTGAAAGCAGGCTAGTACCTGATGACCTCAGAGGTCGAGATGGTTCATGAAGTAGCAGCAGATCAGCAATGTATTTTGGGCCTAAACCATTCAGTGCTTTATAAACCATCAGCAGGATTCTAAAGTCTATTCTCTGACAGACAGGAAGCCAGTGGAGGGATCTAACGAAATTAATGTTTACACTCAAATCAGACATTCAATACCGACAGGACATTCCATAAAATCATTTTAAAAGTAAAGTGTTGCAGTGTAATAATTAAACATGAAAGTGTCTATGTGCTGCACAGTGCGGAGTGTATACTAGCAGCGATAGACCTGGTTTGTTTTTTGTTTGTTCAGTGTGCTGATAGCTGTAGGAAAGAAACTGTCTTCATAAATAAATAGTAAATCTTGTCACTGAAGGTCATGTTTGCTTTTGTACATCATAAAAAGGTAAAGGTCAGAACCAATTTCTGTTTGTTTCATTAGCAGCTAAACACTTCTCACAGTAGCTTTCAATACAATTTAAAGCATACCATGCCAGCATCAAGTGACCACTAAATTCACCATTTCAACTACATCCCTCCAGTCTTTTATAGGGTGGCTACCCAGGTGAACAAAGTGCCAAGATAAGACTACTCCTCTCTGCCTTTGCTGTTTCACTGAAGACGATGACTTCACCCGCAAAACACACAGCTGAAATTTCCTTCTACAAGGGAAGGAAAAGATTGAGGAAAAAGAAACCACCACCACCAGGGTGATTGACTGAAGGCCTTTAAAAACAAGAAGGGAGAATGGAAATCTGAAAATGCGATTTGGAAAAAGCTTTGGACAGGCTTAGTGGAACAGTTGAGAACACAAGACACAAAAACAGATGACAGAGCAGAAATGTTTTGAGTACAAAGTTGCCCTTTAACTGAGTGTTTCATGTATTTAAATCTATTTTAAGTTGAAAGAGGTTGGTTTCAGGAAAGGTTTGGCATACCCTTTTGAGGTGAAAGAGTCCACTTGGTTTATTAGACTGCGGCCTCTAAAATGAAATGCAGACAATCCACCACCAGAGAGGGGGGAGGAATCATCCTCATCCAAGACAGAAGGTTAAGTGTGTAGTTGCTTTTTAAATAAGACCTTTTTTTTTGAAAGTCGTCTGGAGATGCAGTTGCCCCATTAAGTATAAAGGCTGTCAATGTGCTGAATGTTTACCTATACAATTGACACATCATCTGTTAAAATGTCCTTGAAATTTCAGATGTTTACAAAAGAAGACTGAGGGTGCAGGAAATGTAAGATTGCATCCTGTTTATTAGGAATTACGGCTTGTAGTTTTTACAGTTATTGCATTTTGTGGCGGCACTCTGATTTTATTAAAAGCTTCTGCATTGATGTTATTCTCTGAAAATAAAGGCAGAAATCTAATATTGCACAGGATATGAAGGGGCTCCATATTTCAGATGTGCTCTGTTGTTATCATTAATTTCTTTTAGATCCCTCAGGGCTTATCCTGTTTTTGCAGAGATATTTCCCAGATTGACCATGATCGGGTATAAAATCATGGATATGTTTTGTCTGCTAGTCTTAGTTGAGAGCCTGTCTCTCTCTACCTCACTGCTTTGGTGTCTCTCTTTTTTTTTACATGCATCCCTGCCTTCATTCCTGTCCGTCTGGTACTGTTTGAAAGTGCCCTTAACACATCAGTTGTAAGGCGGGTGGCGGATGGTTGTTGGGGAGGAGGGGGTTTCCATCGCTCTAACTAGGTCAGTGAAGACACACCCCTCTCTCCCCTGGCCGTGCCCCCCCTCCTCCTGTCTCCCTCCATCTCCTTTCTTTTTCCTCTGCTCCCTACTGTGACGCAATGCAGACTTTCTGCATAGTCTGTCTGATTCTCTCCTACTACACAAAACACCACAGTCTCCCACTTCACCGATGACATGTTGACACCTTCGAAATCAGCATCCAGCAAACACATATCAGCGAAAAACAGAGACATCTTGCACTTTTGACAAACTGCTAGGCAAGTTTGATGAATCAGCCACACCATATGAGACCGTTTGTGTGCCAGAGCCTCAAAGATTTGGCCCTACTTTATGTTGGGATGACAGATTACATAAGGCTGTGTCATTGCATAATGTTCAAAGTGTTCGTCAATCTGGGATCAAGCACATCAGAAAATGTGTCGCTGTTGCGAAGCATTTGATCGGAGGACACACACTCGTATAAACTCTCCTCCTTATTTGTTTGTGTGAGAGATGATAGACAACAATCGCTGCATTCATCAACTGTTTTCGAATCCAATACAATACTCAACTTGTGACTTATCATGTGTCTGCATGCTCTGTTGACAGTATGGACTGAAAATCATCAAATATGCATGCTAAAGAGCAAACTCCAAGTATTACATAAGACCAGCGTGTTGTACCACAATCCCGTCGCTAGATGTCTCTGCTCCTGCTGACTGCTGTGCGATGAGTCATCTGGGCGGTTTTACAGTGTATGAACTGAATTATCACATCTCACTCATGCCTGATCTGAAAAATGCAGCGATTATCTCTGTAAGAAAAAAAGCATCTGAGGTGAGATATATACGGTGTATATGCATGGTGTATTATATGTGCTAAAGAGATGGTTTTACAGTGGGTGGGTGATGATGAAAAACCTGGTTAGAAACAAGACAAAAAGTAAAAGCTTGAGAAGAAACATGAATACAAGCTTATGTATCTACAATGAATTATGCACTTTTTCCACTCTCCCCTGATGAGATCATTTGAGGCAGTTTCGGGGGACTGAGCATAAAAATAAGAAATGAAAGGGAATGGAGTATGGGAGGATAAAAGCAAACAAAGGGGTTGAAAAAGCAGCAAGATAAGGCGTGTAAGAGTCTCCAGCAGTGCCCTGTGCATGGTACATACCAGATGCATGTCATTGGGCTAAACATGGAGGAAGCGGGATGATATGAGGCGGAAGCGAGAACAGTCACAGTGGGGGCGATTGTGCAGGAAATTGGAATAATTTTTTTTTTCCACCCAGCTGTGCTCACTGGCTTTGTTTACTGTAGACAGAATAACAAATCACAACCTTGTCGGAGTCTATGTGGCATCACATATGTGGTCCCATGTGGTGCCTATGTGCATCCATGTGTGGGTGCAATCACACTCGCCTGGGTGTAACTGGGTCAGACTCACATGGCAGAGCACGTTGAGTCACACTACAGATAAACACTGGCCAGTTGCCACGGAAACCGCCTTGTCCTGTTACCACATCCATATTTGCATTTGCATCAGAATTATGTGATAAAGTTGTAGTTGACAAAAGCGGGAGAGTATTTCCACACATATATTTAAAGCCCAGTGTTATCATTTGGGATAATGACCGCAGGTTCAATAAATCTCGACTGTCTTCAGAATGTATTGGCTAAATTAGAGGTGCAGCATTGTGACTATGTCAACACGTCTAAGTCCTCCCTCTATTCAAGCGTCTGTGGGTGTGGATGTTGAACCTGCTTTACCAGGAACAAAGGAGAAGAGAAATGGAGAGGTGACCAAGGGCAATGAAAAGGAGACAGAGATTTGCTTCTAATTGTTTGTCAAGACAAGCCTTGACATAATGTAAAACCTCAATCATATGTTTAACTCTGCGTGTGTGTGTGTGTGTGTGTGTGTGTGCGTGTGTGTGTGTGTGTGTGTGCGTGTGCGTGTGTGTGTGCGTGCATGCTGCCTGAGTTTGGCAACGTGTCATAAGGATCCGTACTGACTAGATGTCATGCTTGTGTGTTTTTTAAATGTAGGGAAGTGGGTGGATGAATAGGGTTTGCTTGTTTGATTCATGTGACTATTTGAGAAGAGAATAATAGAGAAGAAGCAATCTTCCTCTGTTCAGCTCTCACTGTAGAGAGCCCTTGAACAGGCACTGAATGTTCAAGGTGCACTGATAGTAAAATGCTGTGGTTACACTAAGCAAATACAAAGGGGCAATGTCGATGGTTGTGTTTGCACTAAGCAGCATATTCTGGATTAAAAGACAGATCCATTGAAGTGAAGCTGATGTTTCTTGCAGTGTGAATTTGAATTTAGAGACAAACTTAAAATAATTAATCAATTGAAAACATCCCCAGGACAAATATCGGTATTGAATGTAAAACTTTCATTATGAGTGCATACAGACAATACAACTAAATCATTACAATTCAGAATTGTAATCCCTCCAGGAAGTTGCGATTTCGCCATCGCAACTATCAACGCAAATTCAACCAATCAGCGCGATTTTTTCGCGGCCTTGCAGTTTCATACAATCACCGCAACTTTCCTGCAACTTTGACCAATTACCTTAACCTCAGCCCCTGCATGTCATCGGATTTGTCATCAATTTCACTTCCTTGGAACATAAACGTAAGTCCTCACTTCATCGGCACTTTTCAACAACAAAATACGCACAGAGAACGGGTGAAAAGAGAGAACAGCAGGCAGGACAAGTGACGATGACAACATTGTTTTTTTATAGATTGAGGGGCTCAGTGTTAGCTTGGTCACCTACCTGCAGCAGGTGTGCTTTGTGAACCAGCTCTCCTCACCTCCATGCATCTGTCTCGTCTTCATTGATGATTTTTACCCCCGGTGTGTGTTAGTGACACAGACACAACCGGGGGACGTCTGTTTACTATTTGAGGTTTGACGTTGTTGCCGCCATTACCGTAAAAAGCTCCGCGTCTACAGCTTGATTTAATCCAGTTTGGTGAAACATCAGACACATTCAGTAAGTTTTGATCAACTCATAGTGATCAAAGATGCAGATTCGTTTCAGAGTGCCGTGAACTGACTGTGCCTCTGTCGCTGCGAGGTGCATTCAGGGACCGTCGTAAATGTGAAAGACAGTCCTTCCATGGCATTTTACTGTGATTCAAGAGAATCAAAATACAGTCAGTGGTCACATCAAGAATGTTTTCTAAAAACTACTGTAATTTAGCATATTTACTTGCCCCTGAGATGTTATTGGGGGAAAAAGCAAAAAAAAAAAATTGCAACTTTCACCGCATTTTTTTCAAAAAGCTGTCGCAAATTCAGGCTTTTTGGGCCGCAACAATCACAAAAAAATCCCACGAAATCCTGGAGGGACTGATTCACATATGCACATTGTTTCGTATGAACTGAACACCTATAACTGTTCTCTTTTGGTACGGGTCAAGCTGCAACCTCCAGTCTCAAACTATGAAGCCCATGCGGAAGTGTTATAAACTGCAATTCATTGAGAATCTGCTTGAGGCTGGCTGCAGAAACACCGGAAACCACATAGACACTAATTCAAAAAAGACGATCTTTGCAGCATTAATAAACATGTTTAGAGCCTGGTTCAAAAAACGTCTCGGCTCTATGCAGCTAATCTCTCTATCAGCACACACTGTATGGGGGGTGAATTTTTTTCTAACGCAACGTTCAGAAGATATTAAGATTACGAGTTTTTGCCCAAATAAGGACATGACTTTCTTGACTCCAGGTCGAGAACACATAGCTGTTGGCTAGGAGGCTCAAACTCCGCCTCTTTACGTCACACTCTGCCTGGTTGAGTTCCGCATTTCCAATATGGCTGCCGCCGTTGATTGGCTTCAAAAAAGCGCTCAGGAACAGATGGGTGACGTCACGGATAGTTCATCCATATTTTATACACTCTACAAGTCCAGAAAAAAGACAGAGACATTTCTGAAGTCACATAAACCAGACTATTTAATAAGTGGATTTGCATCTGTGTTCTTGTAGGATCCAATTACTCATTGAAAATCTGATTAGCAAAAACAGTTTTGGGGCCCTTTAATGCTCAGAAAATCCTATTTTAATTGCCTTGTAGTGGTTAAGGTTGCAGCTGAGTTTAAAAATAGACATAAAGATATCATAATCGTGTTATAAAATGAAGATTCCTAGGTTTTGTTTCTGAATATCTTCCTTCATAATTTGCATTTAAGTTCAGTTTTATGAGGTGTTAATACTTTTCTCCATTCAATTTCATACGGTAATGCCTGAAAGTGGTGGGAGTATGAGTACTCAGTAAGATGAATCTATACCTGACCTGACAGTGGCCTGTGATTGAACTTGTGTTGCGTATTCTGCAGTCAAACTCTTCAGTTGTGCAGTGTGTAAAATATGAAACAGATAAGAAGAGCAAGAGCAAAAAAGAATCAAAACAGATGTGCTTGAGTGTGGTTTAGAGACCGGAGCTGGGAGGACAAAAACGAATACATGGAGACGGGACGAGGATGTAAAGCAGAGGTAAGACGAGGAGTGGATTGGGATGAGAGGGAACAGTGCTTGCACTCAATCTGACACAGTGACCTAGTGACGCAGCAAAGCTCACAGCTTCAGATTAAAGAGCTGCAGGGAGGGAGGAAGGGAAGAGAGGGATTAACAGTGCAGGGAGAGAGGAGAAAACAGGGAGATTACCGAATGAGGGGAAAGGGATTACAGCTCTGTGGATGGCAAGAGCCTGAAGTAATCCCAGCAAACCAACTAGCACAGTACAGTGCTTGTGTATGCGCATGTGTGTGTTTACAAAGCTGTGATGTACAAACAAGGACAAATTAGGAAATGGAGGACTCGCAGCTGTGAATTATACATGCAGCTTAAAATAACCATGTTTTTATATGAATGCATACACAACGATTTACATTGCAGCATGTGAAAAGATAGACTGGAATGCGAGGAGTCGATGCTGCTCAGGGAGAGATCTGCTATGGGGCCCCACTGAAACCATGTGCAGCCAATCAGTTACAGTTGGTCCCTCATCCCTACAAAGACTCTTTGATGTGAGCGAGGCCTTTAAATTCAACCCCTGGGAGTCACAAGGCTGCGCTGACTTTGATCTGAGTCAGGAGAAAACCTTCTGCCGTTACTGACAACAAGACCTTCTGCACAACCACAAAATGCCTGCCTGACATTGGAAGAGCTGGCAAGGTGTTCATGGGTGGGAGGAAAATCTGAAAATCAGCATAATAAACAAATACTGTTCTTTTTTGGTTCTCTACATCCTGAAGATGTCAACTAGTCCCAGAAGGAGCAGAGCTACTGTACTAAAGCTGAACTGATCATTCTGTGTTTTATTATGAGCAGAGTCAGAGAGATTTTATCAATCAACCCTGTGAGTGTCTTATAAATATGATACTCTTTTGGAGTACATTTAAAGCTCTTGCAAGGAGTCTTTGCTGGTTGTGAAACAGACCAATACATTTTTTTGCTTAGAAATACTACTAATTTAAATTCTGGACTTGAACATTATGTTATTTTGTATCATACTGTTCTGTCAATCATATTGTACTTTTTGACAACAAAAGAACTGTGTATGAAATGTATGTAATGAAAACCAAACCAAACCAAGGGTTAGGGTACGGGGTATATGTAGTTGTTTCTGTTTTCTAATTTTTCTTTTGTTTTGTATTTTATTGTTGTTATAGTTGTTTGCTTTCTCTTTAATTTTCACTGTGAAGTTAGACTACACATTTTTTTTTTCGCTCTTATCCTCTTTATTTAATATTCTTATTATAACTATTATTATTAGATTTTTGGCTTATTTATTTTCAAACTGTTAATTCCAATTCCATTATAATTTATATTACTTTTTGTGTCTTTATTTCCTTTATTTGCAAAAAATGTAAAATATATATATATATAATAATAACTGAGCACAAATTATGTACTTTGACTGTAAGAAAATAAAAAAAAGCACTATATATATATAAAAAAAAAAATTACTATCATATGTAGGAGGACAAGATTATCAATGACTGCTTTGTCCACAGGGGTCGCCAAAATCAACACATAGCATTTAAAGGTCCTCACAGGAGCTTTAAATGAGCGAAGACTACGTCAATCTTGGGAGCTGGGGATTGGAAATGGATCTTTTGTCTTGATCATTGTTTGACTGTCAAAAATTGTTGTCAAAAAAAGAAGAGAAAAGAAAAAGCGTAAAGAGCGCTGTGCATTATGGGAAACAGTACGCGAGGCAGACTGGTCAGATGCATACTGAGAAATTTTCCGGAATCAGTAAACATCCGGGGAGTTTTGGCATACTGCAGATTTTACTCTTGTTCACATACTGCTTACTACATACTGAATTTTGGCCAAATCAGTACGTACTACTAGTAAAGTTGGCGGTTTCAAAAACAGCCATTGATTTGAACCAGGAATTTTCTTTCTGCAAGACAGCAGAATAACCATTGCTCGGCCATACAACACAACAAGATATAACAAAAGGTGTAACGTCAAAAATATGAATTCAATATAACAAAGACAGAAGTTGAAAAAAAAACAGCCCAAAAAGCAGGAAACAACAACTGGTACAGCAAAAGAAAAAAAAAAAACAGAAAAAAACATGAGCGGAAAATATATTAAATATTTGAAATCAAGGTCAGTGCTGTCCTAAAATCCTATATATCATATATACACCAGGCCTTGTGTATCACTAGATATAGCATGTCTATGGCTGTCAAGAATGATCGAGTAAGTCAATACATGTAGTTAATGCTTCCTTACATAACTAAAGGGAGTCCTCATAACATGGGATTTATTTATAGGCCATGTTAGAGTGGGTGCTTGAAAAGTATCTCCAAGCTTCTCTGCAGGGGGATCATTTTCTGTCCATTGCTGGCTCCACAGGGCTGCCACTTAAAATGACTTTGTTGCTTTGGAAACGGTTTTCTCTGAATGAAAAGACTGACAGCAAAATGGGCTATTTCACCTTTGTGAGTGTATGTTTGTGTGCACAGTGCTTGCTAACACACACTCTCAAACACCATAATGTGAATATCCTTTCATTTATGTATCACCTCTGCCTGTCAAACTCCCCTGTACCGCTCCCTCATCCTGTTGTGCTGCTGGAAACCTCCCAAAGTCCTCTGAGCGCTCCTTCTTTTCCCTTTTTTTACATCTTACTTTACCATTCGGCAACAAAATGTCTGCCACAGACGAGCTACACCGAGGCCTTGCTCCTCCTCCTCCTCCTCCCGCCCCCACGCTCTCTCCTTCCTCTGCTGTCTGAGCGAGCTGCAGCGGTTACATAAGAGCTAAGGTCAAAGTGTCACTGCTGTTGTCAAGGGAGACATAGAACAGAGGGGCTTTGGAGGAGATGTGCAAAAGGTGGGGGTGGGGGGGGGTTACAAGGAAAAATAGCTCACACATATCGAAAAAATGTGCAGAATAGACAAAGATAATAAAGTTTTGAACATGTTTGCATTAGTAAAATGTAGAGTAGATTCGATTTGGGCTGTGTCAAGGGAGAAGAGGAAGTGTATAAATACAAAAAAAGATAAGCATTACGAGAAAACAAGACACAGCAGAGGAAAGGGGTTTAGGGTGGCAAAAACAAAGAAAGTGAATCCCTGTTTTTTACTGCGTGAGTAAATGTGTGTGTGTGTGTGTGTGTGTGTGTGTGTGTGTGTGTGTGTGTGTGTGTGTGTGTGTGTGTGTGTGTGTGTGTGTGTGTGTGTTACAGAAAAAGAAAAAGAATCCGTGACTGTAGGTGCTCTGCGCTCGGCTGCTCTACTAACCTAGTTTGAGTAATCTCTGCCTTCGTGCTGTTTCATAACACTACTGCCAGAACATTGCATCATAAATCCACCCGCTACAGCAACACCCTCCCCTCTCCACCATACCCACACACCCCCTTATAGGCACCAGCTCACACTTACATCATAATCTGAATACTGTTAATGCATACATTTAACCAGAGAGTATGAGATGTAAATTTGTATTTCAGAGAGCAGAAACCGTTTAAAGAAAGAGATCATTCATACCAGCGGAAAATTACAAATATGCTGCAAGACTGCTTTCCACTGTAGACAGAAGGCTTAGGTTGAGATGTGACTGTGTTACATAAATGAGATACAAATGACTCAGTAGTAATGGTGTGATATGTTCTTGCATGTCCAGTGCAGAAATCTGAACCTGACATAGGAACCAGACTGCTGTGATCAAACTCTGTGACTCCACTCTGAGCTGGTTTGAATGTTAGTGAGCTATCTTTGGGAGTGCAGCCAAGGACATTTTCTAATGCTCCTTGACTAAGGACACCTCAGAGGAACAAAGTCCATTTAAATAGACTGATCAAATATTTTACAAGTGCACAAAATGGGTTTCTAAGTTACTGCAGCTACTCTACATTGAATTCTTATTTCTTTATAATCTTTTGTTTATTTTTATTTTACTAGGCAGGGGGGGTTACTGTCATATGTTCATGTAGCAATGTTAAAACATGCAGCCTCAACTAAGAGTTTTTTTTTTTTAAATATTGTTCTGTATATTTGTTGATAGGTATATAGGTAAATGGTAAATATGCTACACCTAGTGCTTTTGCAGTCTTCTGACTGCACAAAATGCTTTAACACTATATGCCCCATTCCCCCTTTCACACCAGTGGCGGTTCTGGGGAGAGGCATACAGGGGCCAGTGCTCCTGTAAAACTGAAACTGGACCCCTCTGTGCCCCCCCCCCCCCCCCCCCCCCCCCCCCCCCCCCCCCCCTCCACACCAAACAAATGTTAGACAATAAAAAAAGCTTTGGTATCACGCTGATGTTACAGGCGGAACACATGCGTGTGGCACTTGGTTCCAGTCCCTTAGAGTGCTAAGGGACTCATGTTGAATGTAAACAGCCATACAGCTGCTGTCAGTCTGCATTTTGATATAGTACACAGTAGTGTTTATGTCTAGTATATAGGGATGCACTGATGTTTTGCCAGTTTGTTCTCAGCCGGTCCTCGCCCTTCTCAGTGTCTTTTGTCAGGGTTGAATGTGTCCCTCTGACAACACCCTTGGCCCCAGCCTGCCCCCCCCCCCGAGTAAAATTGGTCTAAAACCGCCACTGTTTCACACACATAATCACACACTAATGACAGAGGAAAATACAGTGTCCAACTGCCTGTCAGAACTATTTACATATACACAAATTCCCATTCTTTCAGGAGCAATTTGGGTTTCAGAGTCTTGCTTAAGGATACCTCACCATGTAAATTTAACTTCAATCGTACCACTGAGCCACAGCCACCCGAAATTACATCCACTGTGAAATGTTTTAAGGTGCGGAGATTCTGCTCAGGCTGACGCTTCATAAAATACTTTTGTCATGGATTTACTATTATGTAACTGTGATTAATCATTTGTACTGTAAAGTGTAAGGGGAAGTGTGTAAATGTCTTGTTTGAAAAAAAGTGCAAAAAATATTTTGAAAATGACTCTTAAATATTTAGAGGTTGTTGAAGCCTGCTTTTGAAAAGAAGAAAAAAAGAGAGAAAAATGTATCTTCATTAACAGCTTTAATATATCTGTTCTTCTTAAAATTCAACAACACAGTCACTTTTTAAGCTTTCATTTGTTGGAAGCTCTCTGAAGCCAAGTGTTTAAAGAAAGCCATCCAAGTTCAACACCACTAAGGCAAATATAGTTAAAACTCTGAGAATAGGACGCCGGTATTTAGGTAAACAAAAAAGAACCTGTTTGATAGCTTCTTCCTGTTTGTGTTTAACTTCTGCATCACCTGATTTGACTGATAAGATACTCAATAGTATGGCTATTCAGGCGACATTTTGCACTGTTACAATAACTGCTTCAAATTACATAAAACCAGGGAAGTTTGTGGAACAGCAAACATCAAAGTCTGTTAAAGCAGAAGTTCTTTGGGTCTAATTATCTTCCTTTAATCTCCTGGCAATGATAATAGTGATTCCTCACGACAATGTAGAGCATAAAAGCTCAACACTAGTCAATCATTTGCTTAGCCACCTTAAACTCGCTCTCGTGTGCGCGCCCCCGCGAGAGCTGCGAGAGAAGCTGTCGGCAGTGAGATCATGGGAGAGTCCATGCTTGGAGAAAGTAGGTTAGCAGGGTAGACTGAGAGGAAAGCAAGCGAAGAGTCAGAGCGCAGAGGGGGGGGTGCCGATCACAACTCGTCAAACCGTGTGGGACTATTCTGTCAGAAAAGTTCAGCCAAATCTGTTCGCCGAGACGATTACGATGCGATCCAAAGCGACTTTCTTCACTCTTTTATTTCGCTCGGACTTGACGGAGCGATAGAGGAGTTTCGGGTAGTTATTTTGCATTTTTTTGGGTCGTGCTATACGAGAGCTGTCTGCAGCCGGGACGAAGTTAATATTTACAGAGCCAGATCACCCTGGCACCTGTGTTTTTTATCCTGCTTTTTTTCTGTCACCTACATTAACCACATGTAGCCGAGTTTTTATCGTCCTCAACTAAACAAGAAAACGTCAAAGATGAGAGGTAAGAACATTTCTATGCCACACTTAATCTGTGCATGTTTGGTTGAACTTGGTAAAGATCTTGGCGTGGTTTTGTACGGGCTTCAGCTGCCACATGTGTGCGCACAAGGACTTCAGTGCGCCTGTTTTCCTCCCAGTGCGCATTAATCCCTCATGACTGGATTATGGCTGCACTGAGCCCGAGCCTGCATGCTCCACGGTGGAGTTCAGCTTGCAGTTATACCAGAGCTGGAGGCATGTTGTTCAATCATTACAAATCGCTCTACCAGATCAATTAAGTTGCTTCTAAAACCATCTCTCAGGTTTGTGGTGAAGCCAGCTAAAAACTACAGTTAGGCACACGCGTAATTTGGTTTTCTGTTTCATGGTGTTGCCAAATGTATCTTGTTTCAAGTGAAATATGAGTCACATCTCACCTGTGAGTTCCTCTATAAAATTTGTCAGAGGATCCATGTTAAGAGTTATGCAATAGGGGAGAGGGAGGGGCATGAGGAGGTTGTTGTTAACCCAAACTAGAATTATGTAACCAACATGTTATTTGAGGCAACCTGGTTTCGAATAAGGTGAATTCGAAATTGAAATAGCTCAAATTTGCTAAGATAGTTCAACATAATTAAACATTAAGTTGTTTTTACAGAAATGATTTCATAAAAAAACATCAAAGTTTGAAATATGTCATATCCTTTGACGCAACAATCCGTGTGTTTTTGACACAAACGTTTTCCTTTTGTACCATTTTCTTTACTAATATAAAATCCAGGCAGTGTGTGTGTAGTTGTGACGTTGCTGTGATGCGATGGCTGTGCCAGCATGGCTGACAATGTGAGTGCGTGGAGGGAGAGGGATCTGGCTGTTCCACTGACCTAGTTATGTCACCAAACATTATACAGCAGCATATGCAGCGGAGGGAGGAAGAGCAGCTCAGGGAAGCGCCGTGCCGCTGGACGTGCAGCACCATGTGCGGTTTCATGCGCGCTCACTGGCACAGACTGAACTTGAACTTGGGCAGAGAGGCAACAAATAATGATTAACAGAGAGGCTTGTCTTGGTACAACTTTATTGGAGTGATCAAAAAGTGTTTTTTAAGTATTGAAAATAGGCCCCACATGTATTGTTTGCAGCATGTAGGTCATGTTTATTTATATTTTCTGTTACAAGCTTATTACATAACCTCTCAACATTTGCATCAAATCGCATCTTAGGCACCATTTTTGGTAGATAACAAGAGGACAACTTATATGTTATATACTTTTAATCCCTCTTGACTTAATGTTGACTATGATTTGGTTCCTTTTATGTTGTATTTCTGTGTTTTTTCTCCTCTGAGCTTTGCTGAATGTTACAATCCTTTGTCGTACAGGACCGGAGATAAGATGCAAGGGCTTTGTTTTTTTTTCAGCAGGAGAGGAAAGAGATGAATTTTTTGAACTAAAAAGGGAAGAGGGAGGGAGGGGGGAGGAAGAAGAAGCAGAGGGGGCCTCTGGGGGTGGGAGGTTCCATTTCTGGCAGGATATCCAAATGTAAACAAACCTAGGCCTATTCTGTTCTTCCTCTCTGCATTCAAAATGTAGGTTACTCGCTCAACCTGTCGTTTCCCTGTAAGAAAAGCCTGTCAGCATTTTTTTTTATCCCACTCTGAATGCAAATAAGTGATTGCCAAGTCCAAATTGATGAGTCATTCTAGCAGCTTAGGTATGCTGACAGATGTATAGAAGCTCAATGTGATGTATGGTCCTCCAACACTTACTCTTTTTTTGACTTTACTTGATAGAAGTGAGGACTTAGCGTTTTGTTCTAGATATGGTGGGAGATCATGAGACTCATTCCACACACTAACAGCCGGTAGAGGACGGCTATGGAATTCTTAGCTCTGTTGTAATCCCCCCCTCTGTGGGCCTCAGCTTGGCCTCTTCTGGTATTTGAATCTTTTAAAATAGAGCCCCTTGATTTGAATGCACGGGCTGCAGAGAGCAAGATGGTTTCTATGCATTCAGAGTGACTGAGTTCACTCTCATCTGTCTTGTTTTTCATGCGAGGGTAAAAATACAAAATGCACCAGTGCTGTATGTTAAAAGATTGGGTGTGTGTGCTCAAGTGACGCTCAAGTGGCGTCAAGTGAAAATGAGAATGGCTACTTCAAGCAGAAGGTGTGAAAACAAACAGGGTTTAGTTTCATATGTGAGAATATATCCTCTCATTTTCCAGAAAGACTTAGCGCGCTACTCGTCTTACATAAACACAACCATCCTGAAAACACTCCCTTACTCTGACATGATTTCAAAAGAAGACAAAAGCAATGAGGATGAGCTTATTTGATTGTATTATGATTCAGCTTTGTGCTGCACTGTAAGACTACACCCAAATGTGAGGCAGGACACAACAAGTGCCTCAGCATGACTTATTTGTATAGAGCTCAAGCACAAGGCCTCTCACCTCCTGATAAATGTGTTTTCTCCTCCTGTCAGTCATTTGAATCTCATCAGCGAGGTAATGAAAAAACCAAGAAGATCACCAGCGAACTGAGTCTTATGTCAGTCTGTTGCTCGGGGCCATTTGGCTGCGTGGCCATTGTTGGGACTTGCATAATAAGTAAACACGAAGAACCTGTACTTATAAAAAGCAGACTCTGTGATTATAAAACAGATAAGTGGATTTGAGTGTTCATGTTTGAACATTGAACGCGTGGAGGGTCAAACTTCATCTCCCGTCATGCTGACACACTGACACACTGACTACAAGCTCCAAGGGGCATCTGTTCGACAACTACTGGCAGTTTGTTTCACATTAGATAGTAAGAAGAGTTGGCTGCACAAAGTCAGTGATTTTCCTCTGCCTCACTCGACCCCACCCAACTGAATTATCCTCCAGCGCAGATAACACAGTTACACATTTAACTGGCTGATAAACACTCTTGGGGCCAACATTGTTTGTATCAGGACTGTTAAAAGTATCAGTTGCCAGTTTGTTATGCATGAAGGCTTTGGGTGTGCCTCGTAAATTAGATGCTATACTAATCAAACAACAGCCGCTCTCAAATGCCACTCTTTGTTTACTGTTTGCGTAATCACACCCCATGAATGCATTTTAACGTCAGTATTCACAATTGGTTAATGTGTCAGTGGGCGAAACATGGAAGCTCTGCATGCAAGATTCATGCATCATGTTAGCGAAAAAGCAGGATTTGTATCGATCTTCCTGGAATGCATACTCTCTCCAGGGAGCTAAAGGTCATATGCCAAAGACTGGTGCTGTAGCATAGGTCAACATTGATATTCAGGGTAGAAGATACATGTTGCTTTAACACAGGTGGAACTAATAAAGTTGCGTGTCTCTTTCAGCATTTTTACTTGACTGAATTTATGTAGTCCTTCAGGTTGGTTTATTTTCACAGGGTGTACGCCTCATAATGGGAAAAGTTCAGCTCCAAAACTTAACATGTGTAAGCCTTGACTCTTCACTAATGTTTTAATATATTTAAATGACTAATCAATAAATAATTGGATAAAACTATTCAAAAATAGAGTAATCCAAAATTATAACAGTCTCTAGTTTTTGTTGTATGTGCCTGAAATCATCAAGGCCTCCTAAAGTTTCTGCCCCTTGTATTTTTTTGTATTGAGATATCACAAGATTACTTTTAAAATACCAGCTTATGGACAGGACAGGTTACATACCAGAACATAAAGGAGACATTTTGCTTGGATTATGTTGTGGCTGCGTATCCACAGAGAGTCAGGGAGGAGTGTGAAAGCATGTATATGTGGTTGTAGCAGCAAGAGTGGGTGGCTGGGCATCTGTGTAATTCTGGCTCTCAGCGCAGGACGAGAATAGAACGGGTTGAAGCAGAGGCTCAATGTCAAAGAGGGGTGGGGGCTGAATAGCTGACATTCAATTTGAGAGTTTGTCTGCCTTGGGTGGATGGCAGCCAGGTACAGTATGCACTTTTATAGTCGAATCAAATGTGGTTTCTGGGCAAGGATACAGCAAATTGGAGAAAAAAAAATAAGGTCAAGCAGAGATAGGCTAGAGGGAATTCAGTGAGGATCAATACCTGGTGAAAAACAAGCTGATTATTTTAGTTTTTGAGGCTTGTTATCACTTTTTCTCTTCGTTGAGTCTGCTGTTATGTAACCAGCAAGTTTTCTGATGCAAGCAAGGGGCCCTCAGGGAAATGCTTTTTCTAATGAGGAAGTCTGAGCATTGTTTAGTTCCACCTTAAAACTGATCTACGTACAGCGGGAGCGAGCCTGCCTCCCTCCTCCCTCCTCCCCCTGCAGTGAGAAAGTGTGTCAGTAGGACAGAGTGTCCACATGGGCTGACAGGCTACAGCGCCTGACTGACGGATGACTCAGCCTATACCAAGAAGGCTGTGAGCAGTGCTCAGCCAGTGGGAAAGAGATCCTCAGAAGAGGGCGGGTTTGTCGGTGTTGCTAGAGTGAGCCTGGCTGAATGAGTGTTGTGAGGAATGCTCGCAGACGAGAGTTATATAACTGCGAGATCAGGGAGGGGTGGAGGGGGAACCTGAGAGAAAGAGAGGAAGGGAGGGGAGGGAGGAGGAGGGGAGATATTTTTCCATTGCATGCCTGCAGCTGCCCTGATCAGTTGGAGTATTTTAGTCAACAGTTTAAGAAAAGAGACGGACGACCGTGTCATTAAAATGTGGAAAGACGCGGAAAGTTGGTGTTTTCCAGTACCTAAGAGTGCAACAATTCCTCCTCAATCACACAGACTGAAGTAGTTTTCCACAAAAAGTGGGACAAACAGGATTTTTTTTTGTGAGATTACACAAACACCAAAGCATAGCAACAGTTGTTAAATGATACAGCTGCTGTTGTTTTTGCCCTTGGTGAAGAAAGAAGGAGTCTTTGTGTGCGTGTCATCTGTGCAGGAGTCATGTGATTCCATATCTGTTTGTGTACTCTGTCTCCACATGGGGGCCACATGCAGGGAGCAGAGAAACCAAGTTCACAGCTAGTTATCTGCTCTTTTCCTCTATTCGCTCATAATGGAATAGTGTGTTGGTTGGGTTGTTGCCATATGTACAAAAAGTAATTAACTCATAGTTTGTGGTTTTATGTTGTTGCTCATTCCTCTGACCCAGAACAGGCTGGTTTCTTTGATTACTTCAGTCTGGTGTAGAGCACTGGATTATCTTTGTTCCTAAAATGTGTTAATGATTTCCTCATAATAAGAATTTTAGTGTTATTCAATGCATTTTGTGGAACAACTTGCACCACAGCAAAGTTGTGAGGTGAAACCCAAGGTCTCCCAAAAAAGGGAGTCAAAGACAGATGTCATATCTCAATTAAATGAAAATTGCTCCGTGCCTTTTGTATCAGCAGGAGGAAGGAGATGGCCTTCTGATAGGGCACACAGAGTGACAGGAGTCTTACTGTGACAAGATAAAAAGGACAGGCAACCTTTTCCAGGCCAACAAAAGACACAAAGGAGCTCATTATAGCCAAGGTGTATAGCTGGAGAAATCATGATTACATCACAGAAAGGATTATCACAGGTGCACAAAAAGAGTGGCACAAAAAGAGTGGCTGAAAAACAGGCAGCCTACACTACAGTGACACAGATGCTTCAAGGAATTAAAATGTAGGGTTATCATATTCAGTATAATCACATGGGGAAAAATCTGTCAGGTTTTCCTCTTAAAAAGAGCAGAATCATGAAAACGGGATACATTTGCCTCCTTGTCAGCTTTAAGTGGATCTACTGTAACTTAACAGCTGTGTGTTATTTGCATATTGTTGGCAATGCATAGTATATCATTAACAATATGCTAAATAGGCCACAAATATATACTGGGTAGCACCGCCAAGAGGAAAGGGAAACTTGCAAATACAACCTAAAGACGTTAACCGGCTTTAACCTCTGAGAACAAATCTCCTTCTCTAATGATAAGTAACCCACTGATCTTACTGAAGAGAGATGTGGTGCTGTGTGGAGCACAGATGTTTTGGATATTATCAAGGCAGAGGATCATTTACAGAATTGTGGCCAAGTTTTGTCAAAACAGCATTTTTCCCTGGCTGATGTTGAATCTATGCCACACATGGACCTCTGGGTGTGTTTTATGTAGAAATGAAGGTCTCGTCAGTGTTTAGACTATTTTTGGCAGCAGTCCATAGTGTGACTCAATTGTGTCAAATAAGGACAAAGATGTAAGAGTTGTATTGTACAAATGGATCTTGAGGACACATAAGGTTTCAGTGTTCTGACCTTACTTGTTTTTTTTCCTGCAGCTCAAATCGAGGTCATCCCCTGCAAGATCTGCGGGGACAAGTCCTCAGGAATCCACTATGGAGTCATCACCTGCGAAGGCTGCAAGGTGAGGAGGAAACACAAACACAGAGCAAACCAGGTTATCAGATTTAAACTGCAACCAAACTGTTCCAAATGTGCCTGTCATTGTTAATGGTGTTTGTATTTGTGTCTCTTTCAGGGATTCTTCCGCCGCAGCCAGCAGAACAATGCCATGTACTCTTGTTCCCGTCAGAGGAACTGCCTGATCGACCGAACTAATCGTAACCGCTGCCAGCACTGCCGCCTTCAGAAGTGTCTGGCTTTGGGCATGAGCAGAGATGGTAAACATACAAACACAAAGAGGAATCTGTATCTTCTGATCATACTCAGAAATGTTACACTACATTAAGTGTAAACTAGAAAAATGTAGCACAGCCAAGTTTATTAAACTAGGACCTTGACTTACAGCAGGGTTGTTTACTGGAGGTGTTTGGCCGTTGAATTCCAGTGTCCATGAATCTTTAAAGTTAAATGCAGGAGGAGCCCTCAGTGTTAATGTTTCACACCACAGTTGTTAGAGGGATTGCCACTTGTTACCTTCTTCCTCCATTAGATGCTGAGAAAGAAGGAGGAAATACAACTTCAGGAAGTTTCAATATGTCATCAAATGAAAGAAAACAATTAAGTAAAATGTAAAATAAAAAAAGTAGAACTATTAAATTAGTTGCTATAAATATACATTTTAGTATTTGCAGTTATTTATAAGATGTGTTTGAATTGTTTCATCTGTTTTTCTCTCTAAAAATGTATTTTCTTTCTGCAGCGGTCAAATTTGGTCGTATGTCCAAGAAGCAGCGCGACAGCCTCTATGCTGAGGTGCAAAAACACCAGAAGTCCCAGGAGTGTTTGAGCTCTGGAGGCGGGGGACCTACTACTCTGTCCTTGCCCAAGGACGACAATGCCTGCAGTGGCAGCGGCAGCGGGGAGGAAGGCGAAGAAGGTCTGAGTCGGTCCTACAGCAGCGGGGGCTCCAGCTCAACTCTCAGCGACCTGGACGACATTGCAGCGCTGCCTGACCTGTTTGACCTGCCACTGACCCCCGAGGAGGCCAGCGAGTACTGCAGCCTGGAGCTGCTGGGCGGAGGAGCCAGTACAGGCAACACCTCCAACTCATCGTCCTCTTCTTCTTCCTCATCTTTGTCCAATCAGAATTCTCCACAGCAAACTATGATGGATGGAGGGGACAGCAATGAGCTCCAGCTCCTGCATTCACACACTCATACACACCAGTTGCTGGGACACGTACATGCACTGCTGGACCAGCTGCCTGATGACTGCTCAATAACAGACCTTGGTGAGTATTATTAGTGATAAATAACCAATGATTTCTTCTTTTGGGTACTTATTTCAAAACAAGCAGGAAAAAACATGTTACAAAGCTAGAAAACACAACAGAACTTAATAATGGGGACAGATGACAGGATGATGGTGCCGTGGTATTTATAGCTGTAAGGAAGCAAAGGCAATTTTTATAGAGGTGTCTCCGGAGACCATGGGGAAGAATAAATCATAATTTTCTTTTACATCTTTATGGTTACTGGCATCAACAGACTGCAGGGAGGCTTTGTATGGAGCTCATGGGACTATAAAAAGAAGCAATTAGTAAATATTATGACTGGTGGGTATTATTAGTGCAGGAGGTGAAGGAGATACTAAAAGTCGCAGAGATTAGATGATTAGATGAGCCGTTAGCTTCTTTCCTATGGCAAACACTCCAGCAGAGCGGTGAAAGGAATCTACTTATTCAAGGTCACTGCCTTGAGATGTATATGTGTAAACAAAAGCACTCTCTACACTGCTGCACTCCTCAAAACACCAACCTGCTACAATCACAAACAACCTGAATGAAAAAGCACAAACATTTATGCCTCTTTTTTTTTTCTTCCACAGAGCGTATCACACAGAGTATCGTTAAGTCGCACTTGGAGACGTGTCAGTACAGCGCTGAAGACATGAAGAGATTTACCTGGGCACAATACACACCTGAGGAAACACGGGCTTTTCAAAACAGGGTACATAATTTAAAACCTGCGACTCATGTTAAGAGTATTTGTGTATGCATTTAAAGCTCCTGTAAGGGATTTTTGGTTTGTGCTGATTCTAGTACCCATTATCACATTTAGCAAAAAACCTCATCCTGCTGACTTCAAACAGTCAAATGTATCACTCAGCAAGAATCTTTACCATGGAAAATCTTTAAAAAGGCTGTTTTGATATCATGTTTGTCTGACACCTACCCTGCGACAGTGGTTGCAGACATTAAAAATGACTACATAGAAAGAGTCAATATTCTTGCTGGTGGTCCTGTTTGCTTTTGTAGCTCATGAAGAGGGGATCAGTATTAAATTCACTCTTTTTTCATAACCAGATACAATCTCTACACAGGAGCTTTAAAGTACTGACTCACTGTCAATGTCATGTACTTCTGAAACACTCACATCTCTGTTTGTGTCACCTCTTCAGTCAGCTGAGTGGATGTGGCAGCAGTGTGCTCACCACATCACCAATGCCATCCAGTATGTGGTGGAGTTTGCCAAACGCATCGCCGGCTTCATGGACCTGTGCCAGAACGATCAGATCATTTTGCTAAAAGCAGGTCAGTGTACTGCCTAAAAAGCTTCACTTCCTGTATTCTCATTGAACAAGTTAATCCTGTCAACGTAAACTGAGTCTAAAACTTGCTAACTGTAGTTCCTTCCTGTTTTTTTTGTCTCCAACCTTCTACCTTCACCTTATTTATTATTTTACTTGAATAAATTTCACACATTTCCCATATTTTGGGGAAACAATATTCTTGAAACAAAATTTACAATTACTTTTCATATCTGTTCAACACATATATAACTACATATTTTGAAAATAAATTGCATGTATTTCACTCAACATCCTTTCACCCTCTGTGAATCTTTTGAACTCTTTAAAAAAAATCTCTTTGGATACCTTTTATTGGTTTTAAATGGTTCAAAAATGTCTTATATATATGCTGCGCACCAATTTGGATCAAAATTATTTACATTTTGTTGTGTTGTTTTGTGCATGTTGGAGTATCTTGGTCCCCCTTCCCCTACCTCTTCTCTATCCATCTCTCCATCTCTCCATCTCTTTGGCTCTGTCTTTGGGTACTATTTCAGGCTGTCTGGAGGTCCTGCTGATACGTATGTGCCGAGCTTTCAATTTCACCAACAGCACCATTTTCTTTAATGGGAAGTTTGCCCCGGCTCACCTCTTCAAAGCACTTGGTAAGTCTTCAATAAAGGAGAAGCTATTAGAAAATGTAATACCCTGATGACAGGCACTGAGAAAAAATGACATAAATACCCAGAAAAAAATTCTGCACTTACTATTAGTGACAACTGACAGTGAAACTTCTGTATTGACTGACACTATTCATTGTTTTAAGCAACCTCAATGCGTTCATTGTTCTGGAAATGGCTATTAGAAACTAATTTAAGATTTCATTTGGATGCTTTTAAACCAGAAATGGCTCTACACAGAAATATTTGAAAGCCTCCAGCTGATTGTTGCTATTTGTTATAATGGTAAACACAGTACATTATAAATTGCAAATGTCCTCATTGCTAAGTAGCAGAGTTTCCCATTATAGCGAATACGACCAAATTAAAAATAACTGGGTTAGAACATATAGGTCTCAATCACTCCTGAGTCACTTGTCAAGCTGAACTCTTATTCCTCATTCTTATGAATTAAGATAACCTATATCTGTTTCCTTTTTGTTCTGCAGGTTGTGACGACTTAGTGAGCGCAGTGTTTGACTTGGGGAAAGGACTCTGCCGTCTGCAGCTGTCAGATGAGGAAATGGCTCTTTTCAGTGCTGCCGTCCTTTTGTCTCCTGGTAATTGTTTTCTTCTTTTGCACTCACACACACACACATAAACATTATTATGGTTAAGTAGAAGACACTTTGTACTGCAGAAGTGTATTTATGGATTGTCCTTGTTGTTGTTGAATGCCACACTTACACTCAAGAGCAAGGGGTCACTCTTGCCCAAGAGCTGTGACACTCGAGTTTCCTCTCTAACACAAACATTTGACGCTGTAAACATTAGTCAGTGATGTCTCACTTATATAGGTGTTCAATTTATTATTACAGCTTCTATCACATAGACTTTTAGAAATAAAATATATAATTTTTCCGCCTTTTTTTTTCGAAAATCAACTTTTAAAAACAGTTTTAATACTGGACATAGGAAAGGTCTTGGCGCAGAACTTCCTCACCTTGTTGATGCTCAACATCTTTTGAAACATAAGCCTTACATCTAAAACAGAACACATTACAGAACTCAAGAGAACATTTTAGCAGAGCTCCTAAAGTTTTCCAACTTCAAAATGTTTTAAGCAGACTTTTGGAAAATCGGAACAACACATTGACACATGACATTGTAAAGAAGAAGGATGACATTGTATTAATGGTTTTAATATTTTCTTTTCTATAGATCGACCCTGGCTAACAGAAGGCCAAAAAGTTCAGAAACTTCAGGAGAAAGTCTACCTGGCTCTGCAGCACAGTCTCCATAAGAGCGGAGCTTCTGATGAGAAACTGGACAAGGTAAACACTCTTCATAAAGAACAAATACAACAACAAATGTATTCACATAAAGGAGCACATACATCAACTTACCTCTGGAATCCTCTTCCTCCACAGATGGTGTCCAAGCTGCCCATAATGAAGTCAATCTGCAACCTCCACATTGACAAACTGGAGTTTTTCCGTTTGGTCCATCCGGAGACCGCCTACAGTTTCCCACCACTGTACCGAGAAGTGTTTGGCAGCGAGATGTCTCTGCCCGACTCCACCAACAGCTAGAGAGACAAAAAGTCAAACCAGACAAGATGGAGAGAGTTTATTTTCAGAGGTAGGGAAGCAAAAGGAGAGACAGAGTAGGATAGAAATGTTGAAGCCTAACAACAACCAGCAGTATCGAGACAATCCAGGACTTTAAATACTCCGTCTCCCATGATCCCAAAGTAGTCCTCCACTTTCCCAGCAGGCTAAAGCACCTTACACTACAGACCACACATGCTCATGGTCCTCTGCGTATTGTAGCATTAAATAAAAGCAGAATGGGCACTGTAGTATTAACACAGCAGCCCACTTAGCATGAGACAGCTCCAAGCTAAAACACTTTTGAACATCAGATCCACGGTGGATCACCCAAACATTTATGAATGTACCTCATCGATCAGCACCAGTGCACCAGTAAGAACCTATCTGCAGTGAATGTACAACCCTGCCACTCTGAGACAGAGTTTCACACGTAGTACCAGAATGAAGTCATGTTGATCAAAAGTTCTCACAATTGATGCAACTCTCAGTCAATAAATCTTTTTATAATAATACTTCTCAGTATGGTACACTTGTGTATCCATACAGACAATATCCTTGTACCGACCATTGCTTAGGGACCAAGATCATGAGTCATTTTCCCAAATCTAAAAATAAAAACTCACAGATATGACATGACTCACAGCTTCGGCTTACTTCCGTAATAAGCATAGAACCAGTCTCACAAACATTTAGACAGTGTTCGGTGCTGCCTCTTTGTAGGCTCTTGTAATGCAATGACAAACCTCAGTCCCACACACCCCTTTCCTTGTAAATGCCACTTAGAGACAGGAAAAGATGAAATTATCTTTAATTTATATACACATTTATAAACAAATATTTTAAATAAGAATGTAAATAGATGACTATATAAGTGTATGGAGAGTGTTAGAATGTGTGAGTTCACTTCAGCAAGAAAAGTGGAGGGTGAGATGTTAGAGGGAGGAGGAGATGGATGACGTACGGAGGCAGTGTTTTTTTTGTTTTTGTTTTTTTTGGACTCTGGACTATTCCCTCTTTTAACAGTACTCTCAGGTTTCCTTGGCAACAGCCCCCTTCTTGCCCACGACGGCAAAACCCCATCTGGGTAAAGTGCGGTCAAGCGAGGGGATGGACATTTGTTGCAAATGCGACGCAGCAGGGGGAGGCAGCATACTCAAAAAAAAGAAGGCCAAAATGACACAGCCTTTGTTGGTGCATTTCAACTGAGAGATATCAGTTTGCACTATTGCTGCCCGCCCCCCTGCCTAAAGAGACAAGAGGATAAACAGGACCCTAAGGAGGAGAGCACGCACTGCAGAAGATGACTTCATGAACTATATGATGAACGGGGATACACAGGGTTTCCCCACCTGTTTCTAACCATTAATCAGTACCGTAGGTGTAGTATATTTGTCTTTCATTCATAATGTTCATTTTGGTTAAAAACTTGGATGATGATGGTCCATATGTATCATAAACCCTCCTCACTGGTTGGAGCATCTGTATTATTTTGTACATTTGCTGTTCCTCCCTTTAGTCCCAAACCCAATGCCTATCCAAATACCAAGCACATATACTTTTCCTCTTTCTCCCTGGACACCAGTCTAAGGCCAGATAGAGCTACCAGCTGCCCCCTGAGTTGGGCCTCAAAGCCAGTAAGACTTATGGGTTTTAGTCAGTCTTTTCTGTTGTATTTGTTTTTAATTCCATATTTGTCACACAAAACCATCCATAACTGTATACATTTATCATGTTCATAAATAAACACACTTCCTGCAGGTCGTTCTAACATTAATATGATGGTAATAATGTCTTACTCGGGGTGCTGTGAAGTTCTTGAGCAGAGTCTGCGGACCTGCTGCCTGCCGCTCAGGGAGCTAGCTGTGATCTCTTCTTGTCCCTTTATTACCAGTGTCGTCTTTTAGCCTTGTGCTCCTCACACCTTTGCACCTAAGATGAGACCCATAACCATAATCACTGTGGACGTAAGTTCTATTTTTGTGAATGTTACTCACAAAGTGTCAAAGCCCTTCCTGTTGGTCCTAATATTGTAACATTACATTTTTTGAGACATAGGACTTAAAAGACCATGAATAAATCAGTTAGCATTAAAGATGAACTTTATTATTCGGGTTAAATGTTTCTTTTGCTGTGATTTACATTTATTTGTCAGTCTTTTATCCACCTTTTTCTTTAAGTGTCTCCACTTTTGTCTTGTAAAGTCAGTGATCTATTTTTTTTAAGTGCAGAAAGATTAGGACAAGTACAAACGAAAAAGGATAGTTTGTTTCCCTTCTCTTTCCCTGTATGACAAAATGTACAAGAGGTATATTACTAGTCCAAGAGTAACTGAGTCACACAGCGCGATATATATTGTTGTCCAATGGGATACATTATATGTGGTTTTAAGAATGTAATAAATGGTTTCCTTTTCTTTTAAAATGTTTCCTGAGTCCCGTTTAACTTGAAGTACATGTGTCACGTGTCTCTTCATGTTTTTGATTGTTCAAAATCAAATCAGCCTTTAAATCACCAGTCTGACATGATTAGACAACAAATGAACTTTACTCTAAAGTTTGACCACAGACTCACGTTTGTGTTGTCTGAATGCTGACTTTCTTGCTAATGCAAACAAGAACTGCAACAAGCAGCGTAGTCTGATAGAGTATTTTTGAGCTTTCACCCAAGTCTCAATTCGTTTTTTGAGATGGAGTACCTTGAGTTTTACAAGTTTCTGACATTTCATGACTGATAAAGAAAACAGACAAAAATAAATGTGAAATGGATGAAAACATAGCAATAAGGCTAAGATAAAACCCAATAAAAAACACACTTTTAGTATACTAGAAGATATATTATTGATTCTCACAAAAAGATTAAAAAAAACAAAACATACCTACAGTGGATAGCAAAAGTCTACACACCCCTGTTAAAATGCCAGGTTTTGTGATGTAAAAAAATTAGACCAAGATAAATCATGTCAGAACTTTTTCCACCTTTAATGTGACCTATAAAGTGCAGAATTCAATTTAAAAAATGAAAGTATTTTAGGGGGAATAATAAAAAATAAAAATCTAAAATAATGTGGTTGCATAAGTGTACACACTCTCTTATAACTGGGGATGTGGTTGTGTTCAGAATTAACCAATCACATTCAAACTCATGACAAATAGTAGTCAGTTCACCTGTCATAGTGACTCTGATTAATCCCAATAAAGATCAGCTGTTCTAGAAGGATTTTCCTGACATTTCCTCAGTTACATCTCACAGCAAAAGCCATGGTCCACAGAGAGCTTCCAAAGCAGCAGAGGGATCTCATTGTTGAATGGTCAGGAGAAGGGTACAAAAAATGTTCCAAGGCATTACATATACCATGGACCACAGTGAAGACAGTCATCATCAAGTGGAGAAAATATGGTATAACAGTGACATTACCAAGAACTGGACATCCCTCCAAAACTGATGACAAGACGAGAAGAAAACTGTTCAGGGAGGCTTCCAAGAGGCCTACAGCAACATTAAAGGAGCTGCAGGGATTACTGGCTGTTTACTACATGAGACAACATCTCTTTTATTCTTCATACGTTTCTGCTATGGGTAGGGTGGCAAGACGGAAGCCATTTCTAATCAATAAAAACATCCGAGCCCAGCAAAATGTTTCAAAAACATACATGAAGTCTCCCAAAAGCATCAAATGTTTTATGGTCTGATGAAACCAAGGTTGAACTTTTTGGCCATAGCTCCAAAAGGTATGTTTGTCATAAAAACAACACCGCACATCACATAAAGAACACCAGACCCACAGAGAAGCATGGTGGGGGCAGCATCATGATTTGGGCCTGTTTTTCTTCAGCTGGAACCAGGGCCTTAGTCAAGGTGGAGGGAAGTATGAACAGTTACAAACACCAGTCAGTTTAACACAAAACCTCCAGGACTCCATTAGAGAGCTGAAGATGAAGAGGAATTTCACCTTTCAATACGCATACATCCAAATCAACAAAAGCATGGCTTCACCAGAAGAAGATTAAAGTTTTGGAATGGCCCAGCCAGAGTCCAGACCTGAATCCAGTTGAATATCTGTGGGGTGGTCTGAAGAGGGCTGTGCACAGGAGATGCCCTCACTATCTGATGGATTTTGACCTTTTTTGTAAAGAAGAATGGGCAAATATTACCACGTCAAGCTGTGCCATGCTAATAGACTCCTACAAAAAAACAGATTGCTGTAATAAAATCAAGGTGCTTCAAATAATTATTAGTTAAAGGGTGTGTACTCTTATGCAACCACATCATTTATTTTTTTTATTTTTTTCTTCCCCCTGAAAGATTTAATAAAAATAATTCAATTGAATTGTTCATGTTATAGGTCACATTAAAGGTGGAAAAAGTTCTGTCATGATTTATCTTTTTTTAAATCACAAAACCTGGCATTTTAACAGGGGTGTGTAGACTTTTGCTCTTCATTGTATATTTATATTTAATATTTATATTTATCGTTGAACATTTAGATTTAGATTTAACATTTAAATTTATCGTGGATCATTTAGATTTACATTTAACATTTAGGTTTATATTTAGCATTTGGATTTAACAAAATTTTAACTTCATATATTTTTCACAACAAAATTAAATGTGAAGAAGATCACAAATATTCCTCTAAATGTGATAAAAAAAAAGTGACTTTTAAAAGTTCACTCTACATTGTTATGACGTTTTGGAGCTAAATGTGGAGAATCGTTGCTGTTATTTTCAGTGTGCACAACTTTACAAACCACGCCCCATAACTTTAAACTAGCTACAGTGGTGGACAGTAACAGAGTAAATTTACTTGAGTACTGTACTTAAGTTAATTTTTTTGAGTATCTGTAATTTACTTGAGTATTATTTTTTGGGATACTTGTTACTTTTACTGCACTACATTCAGAAGACAATTATTGTACTTCTTACTCCACTACATTTCTATCAATGCTCTAGTTACTCACTACTTTTGCTTTGAAGTCAGTTCATGAAGTTCCTTCTCTTTTCTGAAATCTGATCCCTAAGACAGTAAAATGTGTTTGTGTAGTTCTGTTTGTCTCAGGGGTTTAGTCATACCTGTATATTATGCGTCTCCACGGTTGAATGTGGAGCAAACACAGAAAACATTTCACTCAGATCAGGCAGTTCATTTAGAGGTGGTAATGATGGCTATAATTCTCCACCTGAGCACCCATGTCCATATCTTCAGCCCGTGTTAGAGGTTTTTGAAATGAAGAATGATACGTATCATTTGAAATGTTCTCCCTGTTTCTCACTCTGCACAAATATACACAAATGTACTGTCCAACCTGAGAAAGCGTGTTGAGCTACGTAACATTTATTACATTCCAGATGAACATTTCAAACTAAGTTGTCTGTGCTTGGAGTAACTTAGTTTCTGTTTTTACTCCATGGTATAATTTTTAGATTTCAAGTAAAGTTTTCAAAATAAACATAATGTAACTGAATGTACTCCTTTGTATTCTTGACTGCACTAATGCTTGGTAAAAATACAACATTTTGAGATATTTTAAGAAGTACTTTGAATACTTAAGTATTTTTAAAAGCAAGTACTCCAGTACTTTAACTCAAGCAATAATCTGACTGAACAACTTTCACTTGTATTGGAGTAATAATTGACCTGTGGTATCTATACTTTGACTTAAGTAATGAAGCTGTGTATTTTGTCTACCGCTGCCTAAATGGCATTTGGCTAGTGGTTTGCAGGGCTTTACACCTGAAGTTGGAAAAAGCATCAATTAACACTGCAGCAGCAATGAGACAACTTTAAGCTTGCTATTTACCCATATTTATATTTTGCAGAGAAAGAAAGATGTTTGGATGCATGAACTGAGTGTAAATGCGAGTGTGTGTGTGTGTGTGTGTGTGAGTTTGACCCACTTTATCCACCGGGATGGTTCCTCCTCCTCCTCCCTCATGAAGTTGGAGCCAGGAAATTGTGGTTGCCTAGCAAGTTTCACATCTACGGTGCAAAGTTTGAAGACGTGTTGCTCCTCGGCTTGCTGTCTTCTTCTGCTCCAGATCCCAAACTCAACCTGTGAAGAAAAAAAACACACATTTTCCTCGTCGTGGTCCAGGTGGCAACACTGACGGTTCAACATGTCGGTCGCAGGATTCAAGAAGCAGTTTTACAAAGCGAGTCAGGTAAACGAGCGACTCTAAAAACACCAACCCTTAGCTTAGCTAGCCTCTCGAGCTAACACTATGGTCGCTATTTTACTGAGAGTTTGCATTAACTTCAGGTGTGAGAAACCTTTAGGTTACACCTTTAAGCTTTACTCTATTTAACTCTTCATCATGTGGGATAAAGAACCACTTAGCTCGATTGTTAATCAACTCTTCAACATCTGTCAAATGTAGCTCACTAAGTCAGCGTTAGCCTGTAATGTCAAACTAGCTTACTCTAATCTAAAGGCAAAGCAAGTTTAATTTCCTTTATCACATTTTACTTTGATTGTTTGTATTTGTTCTGATTTCATGCAGTGGAATACTTACTTTTATTTGGGTTTACTGAGAAAGTCGTCGGTATGCTAGTCGTTAAACTTCCAGCCAAGTTTTTGTTTATCTCGCAACGAAAGTGGTGTGCCTGAATTTACCCTAATTTAACATTAAAGGGCAATTTCAACACCTATATGTGGGAAAGTAGACTGACCGTGAGGCTTTGAGATACTATTTCTAGATAGGGTGTTGTTTGGTATTGTCGTTTTTTTTTCTTCCAGTTTGGTATGTAAACTGGTTTGAGCAATACTGGTGTCCATGTTGTTCTGTTACCTCTAACATACTCGACTAAATAAGGGCTCCTTACATATTGAGCAATGTGTTTTGGTGATACTGTACAACACGTGTTAGAGCGATACATAAAGGAGCAGAGGTGTCAAAAGTATTCATTACTTAAGTAGAAGTATAGATACTAGGGTTTAAAAAGACTTCTGTAGAAGTTGAAGTATCAACTCGAGGTTTTTACTCAAGTAAAAGTGTAAAAGTACTGGTTTAAAAACTACTTTAAGTATAAAAGGGACTAAAAATGCTCTTATTTCAGAGGGCTTTTCCCTAGTTTTTATCCATAGTTTTTATCTGACCAGCTTTTAACAAGTGTCTGCATTTTACTGTTTGTTTTTAACCCTGTTTTTATTCTTACTGCCCTTTTATGATGCCCTGTAGCACTTTGAGATTTGCTCCAAATGTAAAGTGTGTGATAAATAAAATTCATTGTTATTATTATTATTAAAAGTAAAAGTAATGTGAGGGGGAACAAAATTCCATTAAGGACAAAAGCTTAGGCTGCGCCACAGGGGCCTATAGTGCACAACCCCACCTCCCAGAAAAACATGTTTCTAAAGGTCATGATGACTACAATGTTATATTAATATGTTGAAATATTTGGGTTGCACCTGTTTCAGCCGCGTTCATTCCCATTGAAAATGAACGCATTTTAGTACAATGCAAAAACATTAAAGAACCATATATGTGTACTACTGAGCATTAACGTGTTTCATGGAGCAGAAGATATGATGACTCGTTGCCTATAAGTATTGTAATGGTGCAAGAAGTCAAACTTCACATGCATGTTATCAACAGTCTTTATTGGAATGTAAACGTACATTAAGCCGGAATGAAAACAAGCCGAAGTGAAACAGGAGTAATGAGTCTGTTTTTAAAATGTAAGGAGCAGAAAGTACAGATAATTGTGTGAAAATGTAAGGAATAGAAGTAAGAAGTCGGCTGAAAAATAATTACTCCAGTAAAGTTTAGATACCTAAAGTTTCTATTTAAGTGAGTCTGTAAAGGAGCCGTCATATACAGAAAGCTTCTCAATTCTCACATTTATCGAATCAAACAAAGCATTTCCACCTTTCTAGTTGTGTGATGACATACATATGGCATGTTATGTAAGTCATATCATTGTGTTGCTTACTCACTTTGACTTTTATTGTTGAATTTATGACAACATCTATTATTAGACTTATAGAGATAAGATATCACAAGTTCTCGCTGACACCAGATGGATCCCGGAGCTAAGAAAGCAAATCAAATATTTGAGCAAATAGAGTGACTTGATCCCATGTCATTCAAATAATTACACACACACACAGTAATCTTTGAATCAATATCACAGCCCATTGCATTTATTGAGTCTCCTCCTTTCAAATTTTCAAGAAGCACTCTTTACTCTGAGAACCAAAGTATGGATCTGGCCTTTGATGCAGTTTAGTGTTGAACTCAAACCCTAAGTGTGGACCTTATGAAGACATGGAAACAGAAACAAAGATTGGGGACACCTGCATTTCACACACTTTCATATCGGCCTAACACAATGTGTTGTGCTAATGACGGCTCCTAGCTCAGTGGGTGTGCCTTGGAATCCTAATTATGTGAATACTCTGAACAAACCAGCTTTTGGTTCTTAAGTAATGCAGTAGCAGCAGCTTTATTCATTAAGTTGACACCATTGTAACAAATCACAAATGGTGTCACCACTGCAAAAAACTACATACAGCATGTGAACATAAAGGTCATAAACTGACCATCCGGCCTTATGAGAGAACACGCCTGGCTAACAAATGGTTTATGTTGCCAGTCAGGCTCTGAGAAGACGGAACAGGGTGGAGTCAGTAAGCCAGTTATCTAAGTTACCTAACAAGGTCCAGAACGCCATAAAAATATACTTGATTAAATGAATAAACAGAGTCATAATAAGCTAGGTTGAGCAAACACTGTGCACTCAGTCAACACACTATTCGTTTTGACACTTTGGTGTTATTATTAGGTGTCTGTCCTCCAGATAAATTTCCTATTACATCCTATTCTAGTCACAGAGGACAAAGGTCTTGTGTTCACAGTTATTAAGGTAGATGGGGCATTGATAATGTGTTTGTGTTATGATTTCATAAAACTGCAACAACATCTGGAAGATATATTTACTTGGGTTAAAATACCATCTTTAATATTACCTAATTATATGCCTTAGCATTGTACAAGATGGAGGATTGCAGTTTCATGTGTGGAGTGGATATGACAGCTGCATTGAGTTGAACCAAATGAGAAACACACACACACACACACACACACACACACACACACATACACACACACACACACAATGAGTCTCTGTTCAGCCTGCCAGCCAACTGCGCAGGAGTTTGTTACTCCAAAAGAGGCCTTGAAAAACGTATGTGCAATATGTGAATGAGGGTATGGATACTTGAGGGAGAGAAAGTCGGAGTTATCATGTGTGTTTAGTAAAAGTATCCATGGATATGACTCTGGAGTAGGAAACTGCAGTGTGTGTGCTGCTGACCTGACAGAAACAAGGGAAACCTTCAGAGCAAGTCTTTATGGAACAAAAGCTCTCAGTACAGAGGACAGTAAATGTTTTCAGAATTCCCTCCCATTGAAGAGTTGAGGAGTTTTCTCCTGTGATGGAAAACCAAGCAGCAACCTCTGGTCTCAAACTATGAAGCCCATGCGGAAGTGTTATAAACTGCAATTCATTGAGAATCCGCTTGAGGCTGGCTGCAGAAACACCAGAAACCACATACACACCAATTCAAAAAAGACGATCTTTGCAGCATTAATAAACGTGTGTACTGCCTGGTTCAAAAAATGGTTTGGCTCTACGTAGCTAATTTAACTATCGGCACACACTGTACGGGGGGTGAATTTTTTTTAACGCGACGGTTCAGAAGATATTAAGATTACGAGTTTTTGCCCAAATAGGACATGACTGACTTGACTCCCGGACGGGAACACATAGCTGTTGGCTAGGAGGCTCAAAACCCGCCTCTTTACGTCACACTCTGCCTGGTTGAGTTCCGCATTTCCAATATGGCTCCCGCCGTCGATTGGCTTCAAAACAGCGCTCAGGAACAGATGGGGGACGTCACGGATACTACGTCCATATTTTATACAGTCTATGTGGTAAACTAGGACATATCTCAAATTTGTCCAGGGATAAAAGAAAACAGTGGAAGATGTTTCATGTCCATTCACATTTAAAAGAGATAAACAGGGTTGTTTTGGAGTTCAGGTTTAAGCGCCTTTGACAACATCCTGCTGAATCACGGTGAACATGCAGATTCAGAAAATATGTCCTGTAGTTCACTTCCTTCTACAGTAGAAGTGCATGACTGAAAAGTGAAGCAATATATTCCCATTATCTATACACAATAATAATCAATGTGAAGGTCAATCTTACTTTGTCTTATGAGTATGTGTTGATTGTTTGGGTACATTTCCAACAAAAACATGTGTAATCATGTCAGTAATCACTAAGGAGAGACCAGTGAATGTGCTCTGATTTATCTGTGTTTATAGATGGTCAGTGAGAAGGTTGGCGGTGCAGAGGGAACCAAACTGGATGACGACTTCAAAGACCTCGAGAGGGTAAACTTATTACAGAACAGAAAAAAATAACTCAGAAAATAGTATGTTATTCTCTTTCTAAAAGAGAAGTGATAACAGCAAAGTTTCCTTTAGTCATGTAATTATCTCAGGAGACAAACAACCCAGCACTTGCTTACAGGTAGTACTGGTAATTATTGTCTCTCTTTCTCTGTTCCCACCAGAAAGCAGATGTGACCAGCAGAGCAGTGGTGGAAGTAATTAATAAAACATCAGAGTACCTCCAGCCAAACCCAGCCACGAGAGCTAAGCTTTCCATGCTCAACACAGTTTCCAAAATCCGCGGGCAGGTGAATAGTCCAGGCTACCCTCAGCCTGAGGGCCTCCTGGGGGAGTGCATGACCAAGTATGGATGGGATATGGGCAAGGATACTAACTTTGGTAAGGCAGTTTCCAGAAGATATAAAGGATGGTATATAAAAAGTACTATAAACATGCCTCATGCTATTTTCTTTGTGTGTTTGCAGGTGGAGCTTTAGTAGACATTGGGGAGTCAATGAAGAGGTTGGCAGAGGTCAAGGACTCCTTAGATATTGATGTGAAGCAGAACTTTATCGACCCACTGCAGGCAGTCGCTGAGAAAGATGTGAAGGACATTCAGGTAAAATCAAAGAGATAGTGTGCTTTTGCACGTACAGGCAAGGCTGTGACTAATTTCATCTGCTGTTCTTCAGCTTACCAGCTAAATACGTGTGATAGCATAATATATCAGAGTTGATCCCGATGCCTATTTTTGACTATGCACATTTCCCAACAGCACCACCTCAAGAAGCTGGAGGGACGCCGTCTGGACTACGATTATAAAAAGAAACGCCAAGGCAAAATCCCAGATGAAGAGCTCAGGCAGGCCCTGGAGAAGTTCCACGAGTCCAAAGAGGCGGCTGAATGCTCCATGCACAACCTGCTGGAAACAGATGTGAGTAGGCTGTACACTTAACCTACTTTGTTTTGCATCGCAGACGGCAACCCTGGTCAGTCCTCTGCTTTAAAGTGTGTTGAGTGCAAGCAACTACCTCCAGGGCTGAAAAATGTACCCATCTTGTGCCAAAAACTGCAGTTCCTTAGTTGGCCACTCGAGATTGGCTCAAAAAGTGGTTGAATTGCCAAAAGTGAGGCACACACTTAAAGATTTTTAGAATCTTAGCCAATGTTTGAGCCCCCACACATGACGACAAATAATGACAGTTTTCTTCCTACAGTGTGCGGAGTGCACGCAACAATGAGGTCAAATGTGACTTTAGAGTCAATTAACATGGTAAACAACTGAAAAGTTGTAAAGCTAAGTGTTGCTACCTGGTACATCCATTGCGATATCAACTTCTGTTTAAGTCCTCTCCCTGTGAGGTCAATTGTGGTATATTTTAGACATAGAAACGATAAGTTGTATCAACGATAAGTTGTATAAATGATGATAAACAGCAAGTTGATCCTCCATTGTTTGAACTTCATGCTATTGTTACTGTTGCTGTGTTTGTGTTACTTCCTTTTTCAGTCAGCTTACTTCCGGATTTGCTATCGTTGTGTTGCTTGTGACAACACAGAATGCATGATTGATATTTACAATTGCAAATCGGCGGAGCCTCAATCTTCTTCCTAGCAGATGGGAGGCGTTAAATCATTCCTTGAACACCTTACACCACAGGAAAATCTGATAACCTTTATAACCGTCAGAAAACAAAGCCTTTGCTGACTTTTGTTCAAAGGGGGGAATCAGGCCCAAAATTGGCTCGATTATCTTGCATTATGTACCTCACTTAGGAGCCCCATATCAAAAAGCCCAACTTCACAGAAATAAACAGGAGAACAGCCTACAAGTAAACATAGTTTTGACATTTTATAGCTTTTCACATCCATAACAACCTTGTGGCGGTCCACTGGTAGTATGCCTCACTTGTTAAAATATCTTATGGCTTGCAGCTGTGCATGATTAAGAAATAGCCTCTTAAAGCCCGGTGGCAAATTCAAAGATCTTTTTATTTAAATTTGTACACATTACAAACAAAAGATCAATGTAAACAATTCAAATAAGTGATGTTTTTGTTTAAGAAAAAACAAGCCAATAATAATATGTGATAATAATCTAAAATAAAAGATTGATAATAATAATAAGTAATAAGTAATAGTTTAAAAAAACAACATAAAAATTAAGCTGATAAAATCAACAAGGCATGATACAGTGCAATTAAAATACAAACAAAATGAACATGATCAAATACAGTGCAGTGAAGAGGTGTAATCAGAGTGAATATGACAGTTTAAAAAGATGTGTTTGAGATGTGATTTGAAAATGGAAAGAGAGTCAATGTTTCGGATGTCTGGTGGGAGGGAGTTCCAGAGGCGGGGGGCAGACCGGCTGAAGGCTCTGGACCCCATGGTGGTTAAACGGGCGGGTGGTGTAGTGAGGTGAATGGAAGAAGAAGACCTGAGAGTGCGGCTGGGTGGGTTGATGTGGAGAAGTTCAGAGAGGTATGGAGGAGCGAGGTTATGGAGGGCCTTAAAGGTGAGGAGCAGAATCTTGTAATCGATGCTGGTCTTGACCGGTAACCAGTGAAGCTGCTGAAGGACGGGAGTGATGTGATTGATGGACGGAGTTCGGGTGATAATACGCCCAACAGAGTTCTGGACCAGTTGGAGTTTATGGATGGATTTGAGAGGGAGACCAAAGAGGAGGGAATTACAGTAATCAATGCGTGAAGTGACCAGGGTGTGAACGAGTGTGGCAGTGCTGTTGGGTGTGATAAATACTTAAGCAGGAAAATAAAGAATAGTGAAACTATAATACGATAAATAAGTTAATATCAATAAATAAATAAATGGAAAAAGTGAAAGAGCAATAAGTATAAAAATACAAATATATATCCATACATGTATTCACATACATATACATACATACATGCACATACATGCACATACATACACATGAAAATAATAAAAGAAATAAATGAATAAATAGATAAACAATAATAGTAATAGGAATTAAATTACCAAGAACACATTGACAAGTAAAATTAAAAAAAAAACACCACATATGAAAACCTACAACAAGAACAACAGAACATGATCTTCATTGAATATATGTGTCATGCTCTCGAAGGGACTGAAAGCCTCAAAGGATCAAATAAAGAAACAGTCTATGAAGAAGGAAAAAAAAAAAAAAAAAATCTACAACCAGCTTCATTTAGGTGTGTCTTTGAACTGCAGGGTTTTTACTAAGTCAAAGAAAGGCCGCCATACTTTAAAAAATTGATTTGTGGATCCGCGCAGAGAATGTCTGATCTTATCGAGTCTGCTGTTTAAACAATTTCAAAAAATGTGTGATAGACACATCATGATAAATAATGTTGAAGGATATAAGCCAGTCAGGACTTTTTCTGAAGTTTTTTTATTCAGTGCATATATCCTAAATAATTTATTTGATTGTAAAGTAATTACTGTTTTTTTGGTTGTTGGTTGAACACAGCAAACAGAAAATGTATATAAAATGAATGGCCCATTTATAAAACATGTCAGCAGCTAAGTTTACTAGTGTTCCAGCATTAAATTGATGCAACACAACAGTTAAACATTTCTTCATAGCATATTAGTTGCAGATGGTTATTGTTTGTCAATAGTGCAAATATTGTCTTATACTGATGTTCTACTGATACACTGGTGCATCCCTAATTTTCAACGATTTTAAAAATTCTTAAATTCATCTTTAACTGTGTTATCACATAAACTGTTGGAATTGTAGATTTGTGCCATTTTCCAGGACTGTCCTTGTTCCTCTACAAGGCAAAGTATAAAAAGAACATCAGAGAACACATTGAGCCGTATTCTTAAAGAGACTAAATGTACTGTTAATTCAGAATGCTCATGTTTTTGTTACCATGAACAAAGCTTCTTCCAAAAGCACTCCTAAAGTTGTCACAACTGCAGTGCTTTTTTTAAATAACCAGTTTATCTGGTAGGCTCCTTTTTTCCAGCAAACCCTGTTGCTTGCACAGTAAGCAAAATGATGTCAGCATATTTCAAGTTGGAAAACATTTACATGTACAACATAATCATTCCTATTAGGCTGCAAGGAATACACATCTGTGCCAGAAGGAATCGGTTTATCAAGCGGTTGATAGATCAGTAGAGTTCACAAATGCTGCCGAGCTTTCTCTGGTGAGCCAAAAATGATTTAGTTGGAGCTGCAAAGGCGTCTCTTTTGTGCCAGAGCAGTGGGATGCAGGTCAACTAATTTTTATTTTCAGTACAATGTCAGAGAAGATATTTAATGCAATCATATGCAGTTATGATAGTTTTTATGTCTAATGCAAATGGGTTTCATCAAAGGGTTACATTGACATGAGCACTATGTAACTTGGTTTTAACAAGTGTTCTAACAAGCAAGATAATAATAATAATAATAATGATTATAGTAATGATAATAATAATTATGATAATAATAATGATAATAATAATAATAATAATAATAGTAATAATAATAATAGTAAAAACAATTATTATTATTATTAAATAACTGCTGTTATATGTGGTCTTACTAAATACAGGGGAGAAATGAGAACAATTCTTGCCTTAGATAAACTGTATAAGAGCTTGCTGAAAAATGGTTGCCACAAAAAAAGTAAAATTCTTGTCAATTGGCAAGATACTCCGTCTGTTAAGAACAGAATGTGTGAGCTGAAGTCTTGTTTTTTTCCACAGTGATTGTCATAAGTGTGAGCTTGTCAAACCTGTTTTGTTTTTTTGTGTGTTTCCCGTTCTCATACCTGCCATCATGAGATGTTTAGACCTGTTAGACTGAAGTCAATGTAATCAGCAGCACTGACACACTTTAAACAAATGGGAGGAATGCAGACGGTGAACCTGTGAAGAATACTTTGAACGGTGTCATTGCATTCTAAAATATTTGTTTGATGTACTTGTAGGTGGAGCAGGTGAGTCAGCTGTCTTCTTTAGTGGAGTCCCTGCTGCATTACCACCAACAGGCCTCTGAGGTCCTACAAGATCTTTCAGACAAACTGAGAGTAAGGTCAGTGCCATGACTGTTCGTGGAAGATTGCTTTCCTTTTGAGTATTGAGGCTGTGCTCTCTGGCTTATGACGAGGAATGATTCAGCAGGCCCATATTTCCTCTTACCCATCTGACTGAAAATGATGAATGTCGAGGAGCGTCTGATACTAAGCACAAATCTCTTCTTTTTTTACTAAACAACACAGATTAAGACGGATAGATTTGGTTTGTAAGCACAGAAAATGTCAGTTTATTCAGTTTATTCTGACATGTTACTTGTAAGTTGATTATAGCCTACAAAACAAGTATTTACACCTTTAAGTTTTCCCTGGCTGTATCTGGAATCATGCATCTTCTACTTGGCAGCTCATAGATATGATGTTTATTTTTAAAATTCTGATTGGTCACAGGGTGAGTGATGCGCAGGCTCGGCCAAAGCGCCAATTCACACCCAAGCCAAGACCAGTCTATGACTATGGAGAGGTGGAACAATCTAACGGAGGATACTCCCCAGCTGCAACAAGCCCTCCAGCTTACTCTTCAGGTATGCTTCCTTTTATTTATAGTTACACAGCTGTGTGAGTGTCTGTGTCTTTCAAAGGCCTACTCCCAAGAAAGGCTATGTGTGAGCCAATCTCATTTTTAAGCACGATGCTTCTTTCCTTTTGCGACCAAAAGCAGCCCAAGCACAATTTCCTGGTCCATCCTTCCAAAGAACCTCCATCAAGAACAGAGCGCGTGAGTTAGAGGGATGAAGTTAACACGTCACTTACTACAATACAAGAGTGTTTCACTGAGTTCACATCCTCTGTCTGACAGAGGTGTGTGCATGTCTCCCTGATGGTTAAGTATCTGACTAACCTTACTGGATGGTGTTTGTTGGTTCAACTGTGCCCACTCTGTCAGAGCTCAAAACAAGACTGGCTTTGTCAGAGTGTAAAAACTGACTGTCTGACTAAAGGCTGCAGATATGTAGAATCAGCAAATCATGCTTCATCTTTGTTTTCAATTCTCATTGACCATGCTAAATTGATCAAGGTTTTCAACTTTAGCTTACATTTGGTCCAAAAATCAAAAGCTACTCTGCTGAATTCTATTTATCTGACAGTCTTTTCATCAACTGAAGCTTCTGAAGCTCAAGAGAAATCACAACATGCCACATCATTAACATACAGATATGATCAGAGGTTGACTCTAATATTATTCATATTCTTTGTTTCATGTCAGAAGAATGGTTTTTGATCTTGAGGTTCAGAAGAATTCCACTAACCTTTACCATGTCCTTTTTTTTAACAGTTTGATTCGTTATCTGTTCCAGAGACCTGTTCCAAAACGTTCTGGTGTCACCACTAATGATATTTTTTTTCTGGCGATTTACCTTATCTTCTTGAAGGGAAACTGTCATGAAAGGTTTTCTTTCTTTAATCTTGCATCCCTCTCTGTGTCTCTTTGTACAGCTGAGCCGTGCTGCAAAGCCCTGTACGACTTTGATCCCGAGAACGAGGGTGAGCTTGGCTTCAATGAGGGCGACATCATCACCTTGGTCAGCCGGATCGATGAGAACTGGTTCGAGGGAAGCATTCGTGGCAAATCTGGATACTTCCCAAACAACTACGTGGAAGTTGTGGTGCCTCTGCCCTAATAAAAACAGCCAGGCAAGAAGGGGACAGCAGGATGAAGGGGGGAATGACAAAGCATTATTAATAATCCAAAGATATCTTTTCTTTATTTTTGTTAAGGGGTAAACATCTCCATATAGGGACCTAATTTTAGAATCTACCTGTAAAGCAAAGTTTTTAAATTCTGTTAGAGTACATCAAGCATGATTGGACTTTTTATAGGCTGTAAGTGCGGTTTGATCAGAAACAGCAGCTAAATGTTAAGGTGCATTTTCAATAACATGACTCTTGACATTCATTCTTTATGCACCTGTGCACTTTGTACACTACATCTCCATCATGGGGACAGATGAAGAAAGATCAAGAGAGAATGACATTAGTAATAACATGTCCAGAAGTATCCATTAACACTAAGAAGTGCAAATGCTTTATCCTTATCCTCTTAGCCTTTTATATTGTGTACACAAGATGATGTTTTTTGAATCGAAGTGCTTCATATTGGTACTACACACATGCATTTACATGCAGTGTTTTCTACACTCCCAGTTTTCACTTGTGTGCTCAGGCTTGTGTCTTGTTGTCATTGTAGTCAGCTAGAGTCAACATGGAGGACTAACTGCCTTTTTTCAATGTTTTTGATTGTCCTCCACTGCCCTCTAGTGGCACCAGAGATCAGTCATAGCCACTTGACTTCAAGGTGGGTACTGGTCTCTATTACCCCTTAATGAATCCAGACTAGGGGTCTTGTCTTTTGTTTTCAACTTGATGTTTAAGATATATAAAAACAGCAAGAGTACGACAGCAAGTAATATCAACAGACCGCTGTATGGTGTGCTTTTTTAAACATACACTTGTTCTGTTCAAAACAACCAGGGCTGTTTTACAAACCTTAGCTTAGTTTCTTGATGACAGAAAAGTTGTTTTATAGTGTATATGGATGGGCGTCCGGAAAGATCACTATTATAGTCTGCCTCCAACTCAAGTATGCACATTTATTTTACACATCGCTCCTTCTTTCACTACACTGTTCCCTGAGGCTGAAACAAAGATTACACCGCTAAAGTTCAAAGTTAATCTGCTTATTCAATGGTGGTAAATGCAAAAAATATTATTTCCCTTTTATTTAATGCATATTTTAAGGAAGCACAGCAGACTTTGTTCCCATTTTGCTCAAAACTCAACAATGTAACATGTTTCAGCCCCTCCTCTAATATTTTCCAGCACAACAAAACCATATGCAGACATCCTACAGTTCCTCTGTTTTCTCAGTCTCTATCGATACTGCTGGCGGTGTCATTCACTATTCTTTTTGGGCTTGTGCTCAACTGTTTGTTATCGACTTTGAAGTCTGTGATTTGTTTTCCACACAGTGCTGGGGTAAGCTTGGCTTTTCTACTCTAACCTCTTATTTGGAGCATGGAAATTACTCTGATGTGCTTTGGCTGTTTTTGTACCTGTCTCAGTTTTCAGGATGAAACTGTGGACCACATATGACAGAAAATGCAATTTTCAAACTATTGTGTACAGATTTTACTTATAATGAGGAAGGCCTGCACACAATAGGTGGATTCAGTTTCAATTAAGCCCATTACAAGGTGACTGTGGACTGAGAATGTTTGTGCTGTTCACTAAAATGCCAACTTTCTCCCCTTGTCATGATCCCCTTGTTGGACCTCCCCCTGCCCCACTCATCTCTCCCATCTCTGGTTTAACGCGTAGCGGAACAGACAGGTCTTTTCAGCTGGGAAGGGCACACAGCAGTGGATTATACCCTCCCTCCCCCCCACTGGTCTTTATTCACCACCTGCCCCTGTACCCCTGCCCCCTCTCTCATTATCCTCCCCATCCCAATCCCATGGTGCCTCTGGAGCTCAGCCTCCTGGTCCATCTCTGAAATAATCTCCTCATTGTTGTCATAGTATGGGCCCCTTGAATGATATATTTGCATGCCTGCTATGTTATTCATGTTGTGTGTATGGCCAGAAGCTGTGCTGAGTAATAACGGTGTGGTTCAGGTGTGCGTTGACATGCCTCATTACACCAAATCCAAAAGCACAGAGTTTGATAGGGGAAAGGAGGATGAGGGGGTAGGGTTTGAGGTTGAGCTATTATGTGGCCTGTATGTTATTGACGATGAATAATGCGTGAAACAAAGAACGAAGATACATTTTTGTGTGCTGCTGTCACAGTGGAATAGATGTCTGAATGCTGTGGCTGACATTGAAAGCAGCACTCCATTCTGTGATGGCTCGTTTTGTTTGTACACCTTCTAGTGGCTCCACTTTGCAATATTGATGAATGAAGTATTATCAGAATTTAAAGCTTTATTTTATTATTCCTAATGTTAATGAAATTGTCTGTGTTAAAATGTAACTTGCTTTGCATGTGTCTTCATTACAGCCTCTCGTGTCTTAAGCAATGCTATATTTTTGCAACTGTGATATGTTGGTCAGACCAAAAGTGGGATTATCCTGGATTATCACTAGGATATATAGATTACCTCTACACTAAATGTACTCTTCTTTGTATTAAGTATATTGTATATTTTTTATTACCGTGTAAAGGGAATTGGATGCTGTTCTTCAAATAAATATTTCGTAATTTGACTCCTAGTGTCTCTTTTAAATCATAACCCTGAAACTGATTTATTAGGAACATTTTATAGGATGAAGTTTTAGTATTGAGCCACAAAATATAGAGGTGTAGAAACAGCTCTTTGATATGCAGCTCACCTGAATCTTTGCCAAATCTACCATTTAACATTTTGTTCTGTCAATAAAAATCTCTATGTGCTGGATGTTTATCCCCCAACCATCAAATGTTAAATCTGCACTGCCACCCATCTGCATGATCCCCAGACACAGCAGGCTCCAGCAGCCAGCTGTTGGGATCCTGCCACAGCACTATCTCATCGGGGAAGGCGTGTCACTCCCCGAATTACTCTGCGCCCCCTTTGTCCTCGGTCGGTGCCCAGCCAGCGACACTCATGGCGGCTGCACCCGTCAGGCAGCGCTCCGGGCCGGGGGGACCCCGGGCGCAGCTCCCGCCTTGCTACTACGAAGGCTACCTGGAGAAGCGAGGACCGAAGGAAAAGGTAGGTTAGCCCGGTGTTGATCAAGTGCCATGTTGTTTCCTGTTGTATGCTGTGGAAAGCGGTGGTCAGTGTGTCATAGAGAGTATGCTCCACACCGGCTGATCCCCCATTACCAATGAGCTGTCAACTTCCTTATTGTGCAGAATGGGCGAGGCGAGCTTTAATCCTGGGGCTGTTGGGGATTTCTTTATAGCAAATCACAGATTTTTTTTGTGCTTTAAAGTTTGATTCTGCAAGAATCTGACAGGGAGAGCATGCAACAATTACGACGTGTGAAACGCGACTGCTGTCAAACCATGCACGTCAAATCAAATCACCTGAACCGGTTGTGGCTATATCTGTTGTATTAATAACGATGCATTGATTACATTTTTCTGCTGCAGAATAAATGTAGGAAAATTGCTGAATTCTTTGCCTATTCAGATATTAACAGTCATGTTGTCATATTTTGTCAGACCTGGTCCCTGGATTGCATTTCTATTTGTATCTCAAATACAAAGTTACATAAAGTGAATCTGCCAATGCCACTTAAAATTCCATTGAATGTGCTTTTTATTTTAGTAAACAAAAATAAGGTAATAGAATAGTATACCCTCCCCCCTGGACCCACCCTCTCTCATTAGTCTCATTTTAATGCATTATAGACACGTAATGTGAGCCTGGCTCAGGTGCAGGGAATTGCCCTGATCTATGTCCACAGATTGACAGCAGCTGAGGTTCCATCTCTTGGGACAGGAAGTATCCATTACACACATGGGTAAAAGCCCTTGATTTGCATGTCTTCTTATTCCTCTGTGTGACAGGCATCCAAGCGACTGTGGACCTGTCTGTGCGGCAATTCTCTGTATTTCTTCAACAATGCCAAGGATGCTCATGTAAGTTTTAGACTGTACATATACATTTATATATTTTAGTGCATTGTAGTTTCTATATAGTTATGTTGTGTGTGTTAAAGTATGTGGAGAAGCTGGACCTCGGTGGGTTTGTGTCGCTGAGAGACGACTGCAGCCGAGACAGGAACCTGGAGGCAGCCAGACTCATCCTGCGCATGAAGGATGGAGAGACCAAGCTTACAGTAAATGCCATTTGTCACATACATGCATGTGCATTAAAATACAAGCCTTTTATGGGGGTGTGAAAGTGCTCTTGTGTTTCCCAGGCACCTAACTTGGAATCAAGAGAGCTTTGGAAAGGTTTCCTGTACTCTGTCATAGACGTAAGTATTCCATTTTGCACACATCTATTATCTCTATTACATTTACTCGCTCTTGCGTCGACTTATCAATATTCTCCTTTTTGTGCTATCACAGCTGAACGTCCCCTCCTGTCTCACGTTGCTGCCTGGCCAGTTTCAAATGCTGAAGGAAGTGGTGGACAAAGAAAGATCCAGACGGAGAACTCGCACCCCAACACGTGCTCCTCCCTCGCCCCTCTCTGTGCCTTTAGTGGGAGAAATTCCCCCGTGAGTTTTCTCCTGTACCTGTAGAACCTCCAGTGAGAGTGTGTGCATAACAATATCGTCACAAATAACGTTTGTTTGTATGACTGCAGGTGTTTTCGGCCAGTGTCTCGGACAGAAGCTGAAGTCCTCTTAGAGAGACATCCAGACTGTGGAAACATGCTGCTCCGTCCAGGCAGAGATGGGTGCTCGCTAGCTGTCACGACACGTCAGGACCTGAACGGGTAAACACCTGCTGAACATCTGTACACCACAACTACAGAATGATAGTCAGACATTACGTACTGCATACACCCTTTTATCTCTCCTTTCACTCCAGGTCAGTGTTCAGACATTACCGTGTGACGCAGAGGGACCAGGGCGGTTATATTATTGATGTAGAAAATCCTGTAAGTGCATAAGTCTTCATTTACTTGACTTATACATTTTGAGAAATTGTGATTCTATTTTGAAAGCAGCTCAGGTTAGGGTTGTGTCAATCCAAGTTTTACTGATATAACACTGGCACATTAAGAGGCTGCACCCTGTTCAGAATTTAATAATATAAAAAGACAGAATTTGTCTTTGCACACTTTCTGAAGTCAGCAGTAAAGACTGTTTTACTTTTCACATATATTCGTAGCCTGTCCATTCTAAAAGTGCTGCCAGGATTTTTTGTGACTTGGCAGAACCTCAGCAGAGTCAAAATGATATATAATGAAGAAACTAAGCATGACAAGGCAACAGTAACAAGTAGGGGTAATGCTTTGAGACTGCTGGCGTCAACAATGTTATGGACTGTATGTTAACAGCATTATCAACGAACCGGCAGTTTTTTGCATGTTGATCCAGCATTTTTTTTTCTCCAGATTCCCTGCGCTACACTTCACGATGTGATCGACGCTCTAGTAGAGAAGACCGCAGGAACTCTACAGCCGTTTTTACTGGAGGAGCCTTATGAGGAGAATATCAGTGAGACTTAAGATTTTAATTTGTCCTCCTGCAGCTTTATCATAACAAACCAATAAGACTTAATGAAAATCTGTTTGTCTTTAGCGTACGTTTCTGCCAATGACGAGAATGGAGAGAAGATCCTCCATACGGCTCCCACCAGCCCTCTGCCAAAGGCTCCTGCCCTGCCTCCAAAACAAGGCTTGTCTCAGTGATAATAAGCTATATGTATACAGTCCTACACAGACAATAATAATAATAATAATAATAATAACTACTGTATTCTGCTGCAGATCGTTGGTGCAGCAGCCCACTGTCCAGGTCCCCCGCCCCTGACCGCCGAATCCTGACTACATCAGTGCCAGCCTCGCCAACCAACCCCATGAGACGCCTCATCCTCTCCCCTTCCCCTCTTGCACAGAGTGAGTAGACATGGCAGAGCTCAACTTTGACTGCAGATTCTAATTTATTACCAGCTACATGTCAAATATATGTTTTCAGATTTGCAGTGCTGGTTTCTAAGTGTGTTTCTTGCATCTTTCCACAGCACTCAATGAAGAACTCAAAATGAAGCTGGAGAAGAGACGAGCCAGTCAGGACTGATCATAGGGATCATCCTCCTGTCACCACATCTTCACTCTTCAGTGCCAAATACCTTCTCACCGCAGCTATGTATTCATACTGTGCCTTCAAGGTGGAAGACAAAGGACTATAAATACCACTTTCTTGAAGGGAGATGCAAAATGCTCTGGATTTCATCCTTCTGGTCTTGAGACAAGGTTTTTGGACTTGATGATTCAACAGACTTTGATGAGCTCTTTAATCGCAGGACCGGCTGGTAAACACTGGATAGGTTCATGAAAAACCTCTTAAAATGCTGCCTGTCTCTTGGTTGGAGTAACAATCCATTTGCCTTTTGTCCTCATGCATTACAGTGTTTACAAACTGTCTCTTAGGAAAAGAAAAATGAGTGCCACAAAAATTAAAGGTACAGTGTGCAGTTTTTGGTGGCATTTAGCAGAACCAACCTGCAGAAATGTAATATAATATAATCTAAATTACTTTGTAATCAACTGAATACAAAAATATTTTGTTTTTAACTTAGAATGAGCATTTTAAAACTACAGAACAATCCCCTTACTTGGAGGCAGCCATGTTTTTATAGAAACACAGATAAACTGGTACAGGCCATACGCGTTTTCTGTGTGGCCTTTACTAGTAATATACTGGTTAGAAGACAAGAAGAAGAGAGTAGTGGTTGTGAATTGTGAAGAATTTGGCTATTTTCGAAACTGCCTACTATACTAGCAGTACCTACTGATTTGGCCAAAATTCAGTAAGTAGTATGCGAACAAGAGCAAATTCTGCAGTATGCCAAAACTCCCTGGAGGTCTTCTGATTCGGGAAAATTTCACAGTATGCATCGGACCAGTCTCCCTCACGCACTGTTTCCCACAATGCACAGTGCTCGTTACGCTTTTTCTTTTCTCTTCTTTTTTTGATGGGGTATCTCAGTTTTTAGATGCTGTGAAAATGATTAAATTCCATATAAATCACTTCCTAACTTTTTAAATCACAAGTGATGCTAGAGAAGCAGTTTCTCTTCCAGCTTGGCCGTTGTTTACTTCCGCATTCCAAAACCAGAAATTCAGTGACGTCTGTCCCAGCGCACCGCAACACAGATCGAAAGGAACAGTCATACTACATACTAAATTCAAATGCAGTATGTTGTAGGCAGTACCTACTGTCTACTACATTAGTAGGTAGTATGTAGCAGGCCATTTCGAAAACAGTCTTTGTGTCGATAGAGGTTTTCGATCGTTAAAACTTGACAAATGAAGGATCGTACTCATCATGCATCACAAAAGCTTGTTGTCCTTGAAGGCCACTGTCACTACTAGAACTTTACCAATGAGATGAGTGAGCAAGGGAGCACTTCAATCTAGAATCTGACCACCAGATTTGGCTAAATACTCTCAATTCTACACACTGCACCTTTAATATTTCTTTAGAATAAAGTCAACAAAAACACTGTATTAATATGACTGGCAGCTGAGAAGCATTGAAACATGCTTGACCACCACCTACTGAGCCTGATATCTGATGCCAAGAACAACACCTGACACCTGAGAAACTTTATCTGCTCTGAACCTGAAATGAGCCTCATCAGGTTTAGGCTCAGCAATCCTCTTCATTGACATCATTTCATGTACTGTGACTGGGGGAAAAAAAGAAATGTGTATAACAACAGTTGAACTAGCCAGAAACTGTAAACTGCACAATCTCCACCTGCTGCTCTGGCATGCTGTCTGTGATGAATAAGCAACCATTAATGTATTGTTGATTCAAAGAAGTTGTACCGTTTGACTGTACTGTTGGTGCTTATTTTGTAAGTGTTTCTTATTCTCTGCAACTGTGTACGTGCTACTGTAAGCTGCTATGGCTCACCCATAATTAGACTTGCCTGAAAGCTGCAGGTGATTTCTGTTTCTATTCAACAAAATCATTCTACTGAAATCAAATTGAAAGGGCGCCCTCTAGTGGCATGGCGGTCAACTAAAGAGGTAGAAACTTTATGACAAGTACAAACACAGAACACCTTGAACAGGGCATTTATGTTGCATACAACATGGCAAAGACTTGTGGCTTCATAACAATATAACACCAAACCCTACCTCTCAACCTTTTAATGACAAAATTATTGATTCATCATAGATCTGATTATCAATCAATGTTTCGACGTGGCTTTTTTTACACCCTGTAAATTGGCCAGTCTTTGCACATGCAAAGTATATGAGTACTTGTGGCAATCTTTGATCAAATGTCTTCTTACAATGAACAGTTTTGTTATGTTTGTACAGGTCGTGTGGTAGCGTGTGCTTGATTACAAACAAAGAACAGTGTTTGTTAGATATCAGGGACATTAAATGGTTTTGCATGGGTGTAATTTGTACTTGTAATATTTCTTAAAACGTAATTATTTTTCATTTATTTATTAGTCTATATAAAAAAACTGTCAAGGCAGAGTTAGCAATAAGCTAATTTTCATCTGTGGTCCCTGGGCTGGAAGATGTAAACGAATGTACAATACAAATTATAAAAAACATACTAGTATTTAAAACAATATATAGGCTATTCAACACAGTCCATCACTAATAACAACACGTTTATTTGTCACGTGTCAGGCTTTAAGTTTCTGAACCCATGGTCAATGTTGGAATCAAATCAATACAGTGAGTGAATGATTAGAAAGAAGTATGGACTATCTTTTCCAGTTTTTGGAGACCCATTATCAAGTCTTGATGTTAATGCCATCCACAAAAACATAGTGTAAAAGAGAAAATTGTCAATATCTTAAAACTACTTTTTTTTTTTTTCTTGCACCAGTTTAAAGCTCCAGTGATGTACTTTCAGTATGTATTTTCTTTATCGCCCCCTATGGGCAATCCTATACATCTTGTAGCTTTTCTGATCATGTCTTGTTCATACTAAGATAATTTTTCTGACCAAAAATCTCATCTTGCGTTCTTTTAACAGTCAAATGTTTCCCTCGTTGTGAATAGTAACTGTTGAAAATGTCATATGATGCTGTTTTTCAGCAGACTGATGCCTACCCCCTAACCGTGGATTCACGCATCAAAAATAACCATATAGAAGTTGTCATCATGTCGCTGCTCTTGAAATTCATTTAGACACATCAGTATCAATTTGGATCCGATTGACAACCACTCAAAAACTTCCCATATAGGAGCTTTAAATAATATGCACGACCTCACATTTTGAAAATACAATTTGTTCCTGGTAAAGAGGATACATGAGAATATTTTCATCATCATTTTGATACAATGAAGTTGTTTTAGTTTTTTTTTTCAATATGTTTCAAATATTTTGCTGAGCAGGTGCAATAGAATGATGAGGGATCATCAAAACTATAAAGAAAAAACACCCTGTCCATTCATATGACAGGACAGAAAACTCCCACCAAACACCACTAGGTTAAGTTAGTCTGTCTCTCCTCTTTTGACATCTTTGTTTTGCCATAATGTTTTTATTGAAGTTTATAACCAGAAAAATACAGCTTTATCATTAATCTTTTTCCACTTTCACAGCTGCATGGCTGTATCTCAAGGTTTAACAAATGGACAAACAAGACAATAATAACTAAACAAAAATGAAAGAAAAATACAATAATTTAAATAATTAAAAAAATAGTAATAATAATAATAATAATAATAATAATAATAATAATAATAATAATAATAATAATAAAAGATAGAATAATGAAAGCTGCTCTAAATCAAACAAGGCTATTCAATTTGAAATAAATAAAATCAAGGTAGGTTGGCATATATTAAGACAAAATGAAAGAATCTGCATTTCTACATGGATTTTGGGACTGCAGTGTTGGATTGTTTTTTAGCATAATCAATTAACTTTTTCATAAACATATTCTTTGGCTCTCTGGATGTATGTTATTTTTTCTAATGGCATTATGTTTTAAACATTTTGCTGAGCAGGTGCAACATAACGATGAGGGATATCATCAAAACTATAAAGAAAAAACACCCTGTCCATTCATATGACAGGACAGGAAACTCCCACCGAACACCACTAGGTTAAGTTAGTCTGTCTCTCCTCTTTTGACATCTTTGTTTTGCCATAATGTTTTTATTGAAGTTTATAACCAGAAAAATACAGCTTTATCATTAATCTTTTTCCACTTTCAAAGCTGCATGGCTGTATCTCAAGGTTTAACAAATGGACAAACAAGACAATAATAACTAAACAAAAATGAAAGAAAAATACAATAATTTAAATAATTAAAAAAATAGTAATAATAATAATAATAATAATAATAATAATAATAATAATAATAATAATAATAATAATAAAAGATAGAATAATGAAAGCTGCTCTAAATCAAACAAGGCTATTCAATTTGAAATAAATAAAATGAAGGTAGGTTGGCATATATTAAGACAAAATGAAAGAATCTGCATTTCTACATGGATTTTGGGACTGCAGTGTTGGATTGTTTTTTAACATAATCAATTAACTTTTTCCATAAACATATTCTTTGGCTCTCTGGATATATGTTATTTTTTCTAATGGCATTAGGGTTTTAAACATTTTGCTGAGCAGGTGCAACATAATGATGAGGTATATCATCAAAACTATAAAGAAAAAACACCCTGTCCATTCATATGACAGGACAGGAAACTCCCACCAAACACCACTAGGTTAAGTTAGTCTGTCTCTCCTCTTTTGACATCTTTGTTTTGTCATAGTGTTTTTATTGAAGTTTATAACCAGAAAAATACAGCTTTATCATTAATCTTTTTCCACTTTCAAAGCTGCATGGCTGTATCTCAAGGTTTAACAAATGGACAAACAAGACAATAATAACTAAACAAAAATGAAAGAAAAATAAAATAATTTAAAAAAAATAGTAATAATAATAATAATAATAATAATAATAATAATAATAATGAAAGCTGCTCTAAATCAAACAAGGCTATTCAATTTGAAATAAATAAAATCAAGGTAGGTTGGCATATATTAAGACAAAATGAAAGAATCTGCATTTCTACATGGATTTTGGGACTGCAGTGTTGGATTGTTTTTTAACATAATCAATTAACTTTTCTTTTTTTTTGGCTTTCTGGATGTATGTAATTTTTTTCTAATGGCATTATGTTTTAAACATTTTGCTGAGCAGGTGCAACATAACGATGAGGGATATCATCAAAACTATAAAGAAAAAACACCCTGTCCATTCATATGACAGGACAGGAAACTCCCACCGAACACCACTAGGTTATGTTAGTCTGTCTCTCCTCTTTTTACACATTACTCAACTTTTACAAATCAGTGCAACTGTAAAAATCCTCAAACTCTTTGTACATCCACCCTCTCGGACCAGCTGTGCCCTCCCCTGACAGACGAATGTAAATGAGAACAATGAAAACTTCTTCAGATCTGAGATCAGCCACTGCCGCCTGAAGGAGGTTTAAGACCCGGAGCAGCAGCCAGATCTCTTTCAGAGCCTGTACACCGCGGGATGTGAGCGCTCAGAGACACCCCTCTTCAAAAACCGGATGACTGCTGTGGCTTTGAGAGGACCGAACCAGACACGGAGGGACTACTGAGACGCTTCTTTTGATACGGTGTGTGATTGTTAGAAGTGAAACTGTTTGGTTTTAACACAGTTTTAAAGAAGTCACGAGCAGCAACCGTTGGGTATGAACGCTATAACGTCTATGTCTGCTTTCTATACGGTTTAAACTTGGATTAATATTAAGTTTGGATTACGTTTTACATTAAACTCCTTAGTAAACGAAGAAATAAGGGCTATAAATGGCGATTAAACAGGTGCTGGGACTATGGTTTAATACATGTATCCGCAGTCTTGGGCGTGTCGCTGCACAGGTGAGTTATTAACTTTTGATAGGAGTGTTTGTGGACGGTTAGCTGGCTTGAGTTGTTGTGCTGCACTTTGTTAGTAGTTTGTGTCAACTGCAGTGAAAATTAGGGCTTAAAGCTTGAAAAAATGAAGTCAAATTGGCTAAATTACTCACACACCTTCTCATTCAATTGTTTTTATTTATTTTAACTATTTTCAACATTGTATTTTAATACTGAAGACATCCAAACTATGAAATAATCTTGTTTTTTGACATAATATGGATCACAACATTAGTCAAATAGGGCTATCCAACTCTACCTCTGAACAACACAACTGATGGTCTCAAATACATTAAGAAGGCATGGGGGCTACTTTACAGAATCTAAAATATAAAACATATTCTGGTTTGTTTAACACTTTTTAAATAATTAAATAATTCCACAGATGTTCTTTCATAGTTTTGATGCCTTTGGTATTAATATACAGTGTTTCAAATCATTTAAATAAATACAAACCCTTGAATGAGAAGGTGTTTCCAAACTTTTGACTGGTAGTTTATGTATACAAATCGCCACCTTACTGTTTAAGCTTTACTAAGTTGCAGTGTCTTAATGATAGGCTAGCTTAACACTTTATTGTTTTGCTTTGTTGGCACATTAATGTGAACGCCAAGATTCAACTGTGTGTGCTTAGTATGTGTGTACTAATAGGTGTTGAGTAAAGCTAGCTTTAGCCCCAGGGCGAAATATGTGAAACATCTTATCAGGGCTGCATTCTCTGACATGCCACAGCTCATCAGCAAAACACTACAGCACACCTCGGTTGGGAAAGAGGCACCTGGTACACACCCACCCTGCAGGTTGTTGTTACACTGTTCTCACTGAAATCACAGAAAGATTTCTTCTTGAAACAGTTCTTTTTGTAACATAACTAGGATTAAAATAGAAGCTGCTATCACAGGTTATTTGGTAGTTTGTTGGTAGACTACATGGGGCAATTTGGTCCACCACAGTATTTCCTGTTGATGAAAGATCTCTTGCAACAAAGTTTTTTGCAAGAGCATGTCTCATCTGCACCGGCCTCTGGCACACTATGTGAATCTCTCATTGTTTTTTGTGTTCGGTGCTGCAGGATAGTGAAGGTTGCCATCCTTGCACCCTGCTGAATGTCTTTCATGGCCCTGCATTAACATCACTATGGCACTGACAGATTTACTACCGCGCTGACTTTAGCTCACTCTGCCCTTTGGAGCCATTTCTCTGCTTGGTTTTTTGCTTTGTCTGACTTTGTTTTAAAAGTAGCTTTCACATCACATTGCACTTTTTTCTCTCTTCCGTTTTTGGTTGCTGCAATACAGACTCAAAACATTTATTTTCTGTCAGGTTTCATGTCTAGTGAATTGACTTTGATATCCATACAACCTTGACTCTTTCAGGCCTCCTTGGCTTTGTTTCTTCAGTCTGTGCCATCCATCTCACCATGGACAGCCTGCTGAGCGGGGCCAGTAAAGGGGCAATCAACCTTCAGTCAGCACAGACCTCATCACGTCATAGATGCCGCTTGCTGTCTTTACCCTTGTATGACTGACTGCTGGGGAAACAATAAAGCTTAAACTCCTGTTAACTTGAACAAAAGAGCCATGCATCCACTGCTTTCCCTCTGCGTCCTTTGGCTGCTGCCCCTGGCCTCGACGCTGGAAGAAGACTCACCACTCGACTGTGTCCCCCGCAGATCTGTGCCATATCATAGTGAGTGTTGTGTAACTTTGCCTACATTCTGTCATCACAATTACATGTCGACTCATGTAACTTAAGTGTGGATTGGTAATTTGGGAAAAGGGGATCAAGCAATTGTGGTTGCTGCTGAGTACTAAAGTCTTGTTCTGTCTGTAGGGGACAATGCACACCTGTTCCGAGAGGAGGGAGTGTTCAACTACTCTACCATGCTGTTGAGAGAAGATCTGGACCTGCTGATGCTAGGTGCCAGGGAGGCAGTGTTTGCTCTTGATCTCAAAGACATCTCCAAGAAACATGCTTTGGTAAGAGCACCATAGTTATGATGCAGTAAAGGCAAATGTCACGTTGGAGCAGTGCCTGATAATTTATACATGTCTTATAGCTTGAGGCTAAATATTTTTAAGAGCAAACTTGTGAATCATGCCAAGCTCTTGAACTTGTTACAAACTCAGTGTTGTGCATTAAGAGCTGCCTGAGAGCCCTGCTTCTGTGTAGGCAAGACCCTGTACTCATAGCTGTCAGTAACATCAACCTGTGTATGACATGAGTCCATTTTCTGTTGTTCACACTTTAACTATTGTTACAGATATGTTAGGCCATCAAACTGTTTTTCATTTATCACCACTGCAGTCCAATCCAATCCACTTTATTTATATAGCACATTTAAAAAAACAATCAAGTTTAGCAAAGTGCTGCACAGTGAAGTAAAATAAGTTAAAACACACAGAACATAAAACGCTGTCTAAAAAAGTAAAGTAAAAGAATCATGATAAAACAAATAAAACACTTTAAATAAATAAATAAATAGAATAAAAACAAAGTAAGAGCAAATAAAAATCCAATTGAACAACAGACAGAGACAGAAACCACACAACTCTCACGCTGGGTTAAAAGCCAAGGAGTAAAAATATGTTTTTAGATGGGATTTAAGAGTCAGTAATGTTGGGGACAATCTAACATGTGCCAGTCTCTAATGGCAGAAATCTTTGAGATAGACCGTATGTTGTTTTATTTGGACCAATGTGAATGTTGCTTATACCATATCTGTGTTAGTCACAATACTGTCAAAGCTTCATTACTTTTAAATGCACAGTGTTATGGAACAATTTTTAAAGTACCGGCATGTACATTTATTTAATGCTCATAAAACTCTCAAGTACAAATTCACATGCATGTATTAAAACTTAACAGCTTTGCTAGAAGTAAAAGCTTCACTTCTATCTTAATCCCAACTGCCTTGGTTGATTTGCCAAGGCTATAAAAAGTAAGAAGCTTTGTGTTAGGTGCCATGAAAACGAGAGGTGTGAAAAAATATCGATGCAGCAATACTCTGACCTTCAATATAATATCGATAATTCAACTCTTAATATTGATATTTTTGTAATAATAAAAAATCACACAGAACTAAAATACAACTTCAGTATTTCAAAAACAATAAAGTGGAAAAGTTGTTTTCAATCAAATAGTTTTGACTTAATTTGTCCTTTAAATTTTGAGTAATATTGTGTGATTTACATATACACCATCCCTATTTTTTCATAGTTTACTGTGTAGAATATCACAATATATCACAATATTGTGATATCGTGATATATGGTGATACTATTGTATCATGACCCAAGTATCGTGATGCGTTTCGTATCGTGAGGTTCTTGGCAATACTCACCCCTAATGAAAACTTAGGGTTAGTATTACAAACACTGGATATCACTTTAGGCTTCCTAAAAGGGGAACTAAAAAGCCAGTGCTACAATGAAATGTTAAGGACTATGTCTTCATTCTGTTTGACTCTTCAAGGTTAAATGGGAAGTGACACAACAACAGGAAGATGAGTGTGAAAACAAAGGAAAAGATCCTGAGGTGGGTGCTTTTTTGTGTTTTCTGTTTAAACTTACTGATAATAGAGCAGGTGTGATCATTGTATTTTCAAATGCATTTACAGACGGAATGCAAGAACTACATCAGGATCCTGCACAAGACAGAGGATGGCAGGATGTATGTGTGTGGAACTAATGCCTTCGATCCTGAGTGTGATTACATGGTGAGAAATTCAGAACCACAGTGCTCATGTATTGTAAACCTGATGTTAATATAGTTGAAGGATTTCAAGATGAGCAATGAGCTACAGAGTCTTTTTGTGTTTTCCTGCAGTCCTATGCAGACGGGAAACTGACTCTTGAAAAGAAGGGAGAGGATGGCAAAGGAAAATGTCCGTTTGATCCTTTCCAAAGATACGCGTCCATCATGTTCGGTGAGTAGTGATTAAACAACAGTAGAAGAAAAAAAATAGAAGGGGTCAAAGCTGCGAAAAAGCATTAAATTTGTGTCCCTGTGTCTTGTCAGACAACAGCCTGTACTCAGCCACTTCCATGAACTTCCTTGGCTCTGAACCTGTCCTGATGCGCAGTTCTCCTGCCTCCATACGCACTTACTTCAAGAGCTCCTGGCTAAACGGTGAGATGTGATTAGTTTGTGCTTTTTGTGAGATAGTTTCATTCATGCAAACATTACACTGTCTGAGCATAGACTGTACAAATAGTGTCTGAACTGAACAACACAGAAGTTAAGTTGCCTTCTGCTTTGTGGAAACTGATGTTTCATCCTTTTTATTTCAGAGCCCAATTTTGTCTCCATGACTCAGATGCTAGAGAGCGAGATGAGTGAGGATGGAGACGATGACAAGGTGTACGTGTTCTTCAGTGAGACTGCTGTGGAGTGCGACTGCTACAACAAACTGGTGGTCTCCCGTGTGGCCCGTGTCTGTAAGGTGAAGGGTCTTGACCTGCACGATCTGAATTGTTCTAGCTCCATTTCCCACAAAGAGAGGGATATATAAATACAACTTCCCCAGCTGTTCTCATTCCACCCTTTCCGCTGTTGATTGTGCATCCTATCTGCCAACATGTTTTTCCTCTTGTAAATCTGGCATTGCGGTTGTCTCTGTGCTCACAGGGGGATCTTGGAGGTCAGAGGACATTGCAGAAGAAATGGACATCCTTCCTGAAAGCTAGACTGGACTGTCCGGTGCTTGAGTCTCAGCTGCCGTACATTATCCAGGACACGTACCGCTGGTGTGACCCCCAGCAACCCTGGAAAGACTGTTTATTCTTCGCCGTCTTCACACCACAATCGTACGTTTAAATTAAAAAACGTTTTTGGGAGGGTTCCTTTCTCTATAACTGCGTTTGGCACACTGCTTTGCTCACATGTCCTGTGTGTGTCTGTGTTCCAGGGACACATCAGATCTTTCTGCAGTGTGTGCGTACAGCGTGTCCGACATTAGCAGAGTGTTTGCAGAGGGGAAGTACAAGGCCCCGGTCCCCGTAGAAACCTCTTTTGTTAAGTGGGTGATGTATAGCGGAGATGTCCCCTTCCCTCGTCCCGGGGCTGTGAGTCTGCCATCTATTCAATGTGTGTGTGTGTGTGTGTAATAGAAACAAAGGCTGGGCTTAAAAGGCAACTCTTTTTTTAATGACCAGTAGCCCAGCAGGCAGCTGATTTCTTTTGTTTTGTAACTCTGTTGTTCTCTCCTCTTTCCTTCCCCTCTTCTCCCCTTGCCAGTGTATAGACAATGCTGCCCGTAAAGAGGGAATAACTCAAACTCTGGACCTCCCAGACCGGACCCTTCAATTTATCAAAGATAAACCTCTCATGGACCAAGCTATCCAGCCAATCGGAGAGAAGCCTCTGTTGGTGCGAAGGGGAGCTGCATTCACACGCATCATAGTCAACGAAGTGCAGGCAGCAGATGGCAATAAGTACCATGTGATGTTTGTTGGCACAGGTGTGTGAGTACAGTGTTGAATGAATGCAGCACCCTGACATTTCCTGTATATGTTTCGCTTCTCTGTTCTTGACAACTTAACAGTTGTAGTGTTGAGCATTGAGCTAAACGGGTTTGCATGTAAATTGAACTTGTGTCTATGTTTAATGTGACAGAGGAAGGCACACTAGTGAAAGCTGTGAACTACGATGAGGAAATGTTCATCATAGAAGAAGTACAACTCTTTCAGTCCCCAGAACCAATCAAGATCCTCAAATTCTCCAAAAGCACGGTAATTTTAAACTCAAATATGTGCCCCATAAAAGGCTCACTACTCTCTTAATTCAAGGGTATTTTCATTGTGAAGCACACACATTGGTGTCATTGTTCTGTGTTTGTGTGTGATGGATCCATCTGGGTACAGGGTCAGATCTATGCAGGCTCAGACTACGGAGTTGCGCAAGTACCACTGGCCACCTGTGAGAGATCCTCATCCTGTATGGACTGTGTGTTAACCAGAGACCCGTACTGTGGCTGGGACAAAGTTGAGAGGAGATGTGTTTTCCTTTCAAACTCACAGAGGTAGGCAGCTGTCCCAACATGTAGAGCAAACAGTATTGGTAAATATTGTACCCTAACTAAATTTGATTTCCTCCTCTTTTTTTAGAGAACTAGTCCAAAGTGTAAAAGATGGCGACGCATCTCTTTGCCAAGATGCCGGTGAGTTAATAAAGCAGTATATAAGCATCTAATTTTCAGAGACAAAATAATGCATATCTAAAGGAGCTCTGTTTTGTCTTCAGATCCTGTTAAGCCTATGAATCAGTCTATCTGGCCAGGGGGGAACCTGAAGCTTCGCTGCACTGCACCTTCCAACCTGGCAAAAACCACATGGGAGCGGGATGGCAGCCCTCTGACACCAGCGACTCGACTTCAGTTTCTACCAGATGGTCTGTTAATCCTGAACGCCTCAGATTCGGATGCTGGTTGGTACCGCTGCCTTTCTACTGAGCGCTCCAAAGCTGACGAGTATTCAACTGCTGTGGCTGAGTACCAGGTCAGCATGGGTCAAGCAGGCACAGGAGGTGGGACTGTGATTTTTCCCAGGGCTCAGGTGGACAGCCCCTCTGTGGCTGGGCTACACGTCGTAGTTGCGCTTCTTGTGGTTTCTCTTCTTGCACTGTTGGCCTGGAACTTTTACAAAGGCCACATCCCGTTGCCCTGCGTGAGGAAGAACAGACAGCAATCCCAGGTGACCAATGAGCAGGGGGGTCTTTACCAAAATGCACCAAGGCCTGCACTGGCGGAGGACAAGCCTCTTGTGGTGGGAACAGACAATGGCCGCAGTAATAATAACCACACCAGGGAGGCAGCAAGTAGTGCAGCAGAAGAGCACGATGATCCAATAGTTAATCTTCCAACTTTGAAATATATTGATGATGAGTCAGAAATTTGAAAATAGCGCTCTAGTTTATATTTTAAGTTTCTCATTTAGAGACAAAGCTTGAAAAAAAAAAGAAAGCCCTAAACCATTTGTGTCCAAGCTGGATAATCACAATTTATGAGACTTTTACAATAAGTTTGATTATCAAAACACTCCAAGCTTTTGAAACTTTGTTTTATAGAATATACGAGATTCTATGATATTTTTTGTAAATGAGACACACTGGAACTTACGCTGTACTTCCTGTTTTATTTTTTAAGATCCCTGCTTAGTTTTGTATATCCTTTTTTAAATTGAAATATCCTGTAAATAGTTTTTGTATTAATTTCATTGAAAATGTACGGTAAATGACATTGAGCCATTTCATTTTTGAATGACTAGCTGAGGAAGTGTGATTTTATTAAAGATTTTTCTACTTGGCTGCTGTGTTGTTTTGCATTATTCAGATAGAAGAAACAGGGTTTACTACTTTTCAGCATGACTGAACTTGTCAAGAATGTGAGAGACGCCTGCAGTCAGAAATCAGGGAAGTGACTAGCAGAGGCCAAAAAAGCAGGGAAACCTTAGATGTTTATTTACTCTTTTGCCCTCTTGGTGTTTCTTGAATCTGGCACCAGTTCACATCTAGGGTATTGGTACAAACCTAATTAATTCACCTCCTTCACCTACAAATTGCCTGAGCTTCCCAGGCACCATTTCAACAGAGCTTTGCATTTCAGCCTCTCTGTAGCTTTTCACAAAACTATAGATATGTAGTTATTTCTATAACAACTAAGTTTCACATATACAGTGAGTACGGTTACCATAGTATGTTGTCTTCACAAGCCTTCATGCAAAAAGAGGAGAGAGTGCCGCTCTGTTGCTTCCAACCATGTACTCTGACTACAATGTACGGAATTAGAAAACAATAACATTATGTAGCAATATATCGCCGTTTTTAATTAGGAAATAATAAACGAAGTGCGGACCTCGGTGACATCATAAGGTGCATTTCGACCAAGAGTTCCGGGGTATTTTAGCCCCCAGAACAAATTTACCCTGAACTAAAAGATTCCTCTGCCCCCATTATTGTCTGCGTTTTGACCGTGGGCTGAAGTCCCGGGTAGACTGTGCAAATCAGTCCAGTGACGTATGGAGAAAAAAATATATATTAATTAATATTTTGAAATCTTAATAAAAAACTAAACTAGTTTGCATTCCCAGGAACTCCCTCTGTGTTTCAACAACTGTGTAAACGAAATGTGCTTTTAATTGCTTGTAGCGTAAACGAAGTAATCCTTACAGAGACGTCTGTATTGTAATCGTTGTGCACGAACTCCTCGTTTGGAATGGGGAGGAAGAATTCCGTTGAGTTTGGATCTCCGGAGGGACAAATGGATGTCATGAGAAAGAAATATGGGAATAAAAGTCTACAATATTTAAATGTCTGGACAGCTGAGCTTGGATTCCCAATAGGGGGATCCCTCAGTTTAAGAAACATAGCAACTTTAGAAGAAAAACTGAAGGGAAAGTTAACTAGAAATGAGAAGAAAAAAGAAAGTTTCTGTTAAAAAATTAGAATTTATGGAAGGTCAAAAAGAATGTTTACAGATGTGGATAGGAGAAGTAGAGATGCAAAATAGGGAAACAATGCAGAAACAACTATCCTTTTCATGCAAAAAAGTTGAAACCAATGAGGAACAATATTCACACATGCAAAGAACACCAGACTTGCAGATCTCCTATTCTTTATTTTCACAGTTGGCGGTTTTGAAGCTGGATCCAGACCTCGACGGCAACCCATCTTTTCATCCCTCAGTTCCATCATCATACAACTCTACAACACCCAACGAGAGAAGAAAAACAGACTCCACCATGCCAAAAAAAAAAAGAAACAACAACTTCCGAAGCAGCAAATTTCTGAAGTCTACACCATTCGCCTGATGGAGGTATTCAACACCTACAGTGGCCTTCAACTACCTGATGAGTTAAGCAATACTCAAGAGACACGCCATGTCCATGACCAAATACTCTTGAAGAAAAAGGAAAAACAAGATACAACAAAGAAAGAGCTTCACATGACAGCAATAACCATGTACAACACAGTCCAGGAACAGAGACAATCAGGTCATGAACATAGAAAGAAAGGACGTGGCCGACACAGGAAATTGAATGTATGTTTCCTCTGTGGCCAACATGGACACTGGAGACGTGATTGTCACAGAAATACATCATCAACCCCAGTGGACAAGTTGGATTGAAAATGGGTGAGGGTTGTCAGAGAGGGATGGACTCCAGCTGACAAGCCAAACCAACTTGTGAGGTCGGAAGAAGGTACTGCACCACACTCACACACACACACTGAGAAGAGTAATCCACAACAAAACTCCACCAACACCGTTACGTTCAGCCGAAAGTCCCAGGACCTATGAAAAGTACTACCCCCCCCAAGCAGGGGCTTTTCAGGGGGGAGATTAAATACCATTGAACTAAATTTAGACCATTGTTCCTCTGGTTTAAACACATGTAGTTCAGGGGTGAAGTCCCTAGGTCCAGGGTAGAGTTCCTGCGGTCGAAAAACGCCTGTAGCTACATAGCTACGCCTTGTAAACATGCAAAAACATGGCTCCCATCAAAAGGTCTTTGTACTGATATTATAAATAGACTCCGGTACATGACGTCAGCTTAGCAGTGTGGCAAAGACAGCTCATCGCTGGCCGAACACCCGTCAAATAAGTCTTTCACACAATTCGCACAACCAGACCATAACTTGCGTCTTTACATTTAATTAATTCACGTGAATTATAGTATTCGTGTTTGGTGTAAATGCCCCATAGGCTGTGTAGTTTGGGACGTTTTCCCCTTTTCAAGACTGAAATAATAAATAATTATTTCAAATGGGAATTTACAACAGAAAATAATCAAGAAGTGACAGCTTGCTGAGTTAAAAAAAGATAGTTTATTGGTAATTTTCAGACAACATTACAGTCGACTTTTCCAGACAACAGTACAGAGGGATTTCTAGCTTTAAGAAACTGCTTTATGGTGCGAGGGTAGCTAAAACTAAAAAAACAAAGCACAGTGACTGTACAGTCTGTATAATACAACGTTTCTGGTTCAAAGCCAGTGACTGGGCTCTTGAGCCGTTCAGTATGTGACCTCTACCTCCTGTAGCGGTATCTCTTGAAGTGGAACCAGAGCTGGAAGATACCATTGGCAAACTGACAGCGGAAGCCGTGTCTATGCGAGTACTCCCACTCCCTGTTTACTATCTTAAAAGCAATATCTTCATAAGGAGGACCTGCATGAAACCTCAAAATCCCAAAGTCCTTGTTGTCTGGACTGGGCTCGAGGAAGTACTGCGGGGTGGAACGCTTGTCGATCAGGTCTGGGTAAAAGATGTTGAACTTGTAACCCTGGACAATCTTGGGTGGTGGATTGTCGAAGTCATAATGTGTCTGGTTGTATTTGTTCCACTCAAAGCCAGTATGGACCCTGTTAAAGAAGCGGGGCTTCCTGGGACGGTATTTGTCAGCCCACAGGTACATTTTACCCGTGACAGGGAACTCAACGCTGAACTGGGCCTCGTCGTTGCCCATGCCTTCTCTGGCACGTCGTACAAAGGCGTCTTCAGCGCTCTCGCTGGCATCACCTGGAACAGAAGAAGAAACTGGATCAGCACATTTTATATGCAAGGACAAGGGCTGATGTTTCTGTTTTCAGTATACCTTTATTCTGTGGCATCTTTTTCTAATTAAGTTTTCTGATCAAGTGAATTCACCAAGGTTTCAACACTGCCATTTAAGTTTTTAATACGTGTGCTCATACCTGTGACCTGCATCTGTCTGCGCGCTAACTGCAGTCTGTGTGTGTCCTCTTCCGGTGTGATGGTGTGCGTGTCCAGCGGCAGCTCGGACTGCATGAGCAGCGAGGGACTGTAGCGACCGGAGTCGTACTCCGCCTGGCTTTGCTGGATTAGGTCCTCCTCTGTCAGCACGGCCTCCACCACCTCCCCTTTCTCCTCATCCTTCTTGTCATCCTTTTCACCCTCGTCCCCATCTTGGTTTTCTGCTGTGGATGTTGATGGACCCGCCTCTTCGTCATCCTCTTCAGTTCCTCTGTTCCTGTGTCTGGTGAAGGGGGATGAAGACTGGCCGGTGTGTTCAGTTGCCCTTGTTTGCTCTTCTCTCTCACTGCAGTAACAAATAGATAGGCTTTATAGTTTTCAACAGGTGCGGAGAAGATGCATCACAAGTATTTGACATGCTTTTGAGTCGCAACAGAGATTCTTTAAGTAAAACAGAAGTGAGAATCGACAAAATTTGAAGTGAAACATGAACCCCAGAACTACTTTCCCCGGAACTAAAAGGTTCCTGTCTGCATTTCGACCGTGAGCTGAAGTCCCAGGTAGATTGTGCAAATCAGGCCAGTGACGTATGGAGAAAAAAAATTATATTCAATAATATTTTGAAATTTTAATAAAAAACTAAACTAGTATGTATTTCCAGGAACTTCCTCTGTGTTTCAACAACTGCGTGAACTCCACAAACACTGTTACGTTCAACAGAAAGTCCCAGGACCTTTGAAAAGTACTTCCACCAAAGAAGGGGCTTTTCAGGGGGAGATTAACAACCCCTGAACTAAATTTAGTCCCTGGTTCCTCTGGTTTAAACGCACGTAGTTCAGGGGTAAAGTTCCTGCGGTCGAAAAACGCCTGTAGGGTGTATGTGTTGTATGTGAAGCTCTTTGGTAACTTACTCTTCCTCATCACTCCTCTGCTCCTCTTTGATGATGGGGAACAAAGGTTCACTCTCTACTCCTTGTTCTTGTTTCAGCTTGAACAGCTTCTGGCGCAGCACATCCTGGTGTCGCTCTCTCAACCTGCAACATTTAAAAAAAAGTATTTCTCACATGCAGTCCCACTCACTTTCCAGAATGCACTCGCAGATGTGGTTTCAAATGTTCCAAAAGAAAAGCACAATAAGGGTTCATGTATGCATACCTTGCTCTGGCCATGTAGACTCTGACTTGCTGCAGCAGACTCTCCCAGTAACCGATATCCAGATTAGATCCTCCAGCCACAATCTTGGTCTCAATGTTCAGGTGCAGCGCTTGCAGCTGGCTGTATGTCTTTCCTTTGAACACTATCTGTACATCTGTGCTCACAGCTGTGTTAATGCCCTCCCGACGATCGCCTGAGAATTTAAAGGTTGAATTGAAAATAAAGACAACAAATGAGTTTGAGTGTGCTCACTGATGCAAACAGGTAGGGATTGGAAAGAAAAGGGGTCGTACCTGGTCCTTTCCCAGAGGCCTCCAGTTTTCTCAGTTTGCTAATCTCGTCCTCTGTGATGGTGGTCATGTCTCTCCAGAAGTCCACGTTCTTGCCTTGCTCCAACTCCATGTACACCTACCAGCAGCACAACACAAATACAGTAAACCAAAAGCAGGGTTCATTCTAATAACAAATGTGCAGCTGTTAAAACATGGCCTCTGTCATATTTAGTTGAAATCTTCATAACATTAAACACTTAGAGTTCATTTCAAACTTGGATGTACCTGAATAGTAGTGGCATATATTTTATTCCAGATTTCATGTTTAAATCAGTATTTTGAATGCAAATGAAAAAAATAGGATGATTAATAAGATTTCCTGCTCCTCAGTGGCAGGTAATAGAATGACAACAGAAGACAGATCTAACACTGATTTAAGTTACTTAAAGCTGGTGATTAGGGGTGAACGATTTTGGAATGTAACTGCAATTATTTTCCTTAATATTGCGATTTAATATGCGATTACTTTTTCAAGGTCCTCTTCTCATGTATTTTTCAACAAACACAAGCAATAAATGAATCTGTATTATAATAAACAATATCAGATTTATTATACACAAACTGTTCTTTCTCATAGGGCTTATGTTAAGATAAATGCAAATGAAGCATGAATTAATATGAAAGACGGTTTATTTATCTACTTGAATTACAGTTGTTAACTTACTAAATACTTTGACTTGCAGTCTTGTAAGCGTTCACCACAACTACTTAACAAAATTCTGCCAAACAAGTGTTTTAAGTTTAAAGAATGTTTTGATGTGAATCAGCTGACTGAAGGTGTTGCGCACAGCGGAGACGCTCAGCTGGGGGCTGCGGCTGAGTGACAGGTCTCTTTTTTTCTCCGCCACCGGACTGATTATGACCTGCTGGCGCTCCTGACTGACACCTGACCACGTAAACATGCTTATTTTTCTCAATAAGAACCAGAAGACAGAAAACTGGACACTGTGAGTCTTAAATGTGAATCTGTTCAGTTGTCCTGTTGCAGTAAATCCACATGTTGTCTGGGTCTTCACTGATTCTGCGTCTGCAGAGATTATTTATGAGCCTGCTCCACATGTTGATATTCAGTGTGTTGATTATTTTGTACTCTTCAGTATGATCCGTTTAATATTATCAGTTATACACACTGTGTGGTGAAGGAAAATTTGATTTAGGGAAAAAACACATTTTACATTATTTTTGAAAAAACTTAGCTTCTTCTGAGATCTTTGGCCGCTGGCACCGCCACCTACTGCATGCATGTCACGTAAGGTTGTGTCTATGTGCATGAAACTTTTTTTTTAGTCGCAGCCTTTGCGATTTCAGAATTGCGTTCTATTACATTGCACTGTTGGTTTGAATTCGATTAATTGTTCAGCCCTACTAGTGATGCATTATGCTTTACGCTCGAGCAGAATGTGACCACATACCTTAATGTCCTCCAGCAGATCATCCATGTCAGTGACTGTGAGCCCGTTGAGAAAGGTGTACGGCTCATGCATCTCCACAGCAAGATCATCATCCTCTGCACTGATGTACTTTGCCAAAAGGTCAATAGGTTTGGCACGACCATCCCGGATTCTGATCTTAGACCTGCACACAAAACATACACAACATTGTCAAGGGTTACAAATAGAAGCCTGGGTCTTCACTGCATTAATTAACAAAGTGACTTTTGGAGAAATGCAGTAATTGTTAATGCACGCTTACCGTAATTTGGCCTGTTGCAGATGGAAGTTGTCCTCCTGCTCCGCCCATGTTTTGAAATGCTCTGCCTCCTTCTCCCTCTGCAGCATCTCCAGCTCCGTCTCTCTCATGGCCTTTTCTCTCTCCCTCTCCAGACGCAGCTGTTTCACCTTTACACACAAAGATAGTTCTTATTAATAGAAAAGAGCTGTTATTTATACCTTTACTTCCCAAAAATATAAAACTGTATGGCTCATACCTTCTGCAGCTCTCTGCGGTTCTCCTCCTGAATACATTTGTTCCGTTCTTTAAGCTCTTTTTCACCAAGATGGCCGATACCTTTCTTATCCAGCGCCTGAAAATACACAAAAATACAAGAAACTTTGATTAGTTAATTTTTTAAAAACCATTTAACAAACCATTGAAAATGTCATAAAACAGACCTCACACTCACCTTTTGCCATTTAAATGTGCCCAATAAGTTGTTGTCACCAAAGGGATTGTCTGCGTTGGTATATCCCATGTACTCCTCACTCCAGCCCATCTTCTCTCTCCTTTTCTTTTCCTTTGCTTCCTTCTTTGCCAGCCTCCTAGCCCTCTTCTCTTCTGGTGTCTCCAGAGCTTTCATCATCTCCCTCTGATTTTTCTTCCCTTCCTTTTCTTTAGCTGCACGGTCCTCGCAATCAGACCCTGAGCTATCAGATGAATCAGGTGAGCTGGAGGGCCGCCTCCCTCTGTCTTTGTCTGTCATCTCTCTGCTTCTCACACTCCTCCCTCGTTCCCTGTCTTCACTCCTCTTCCTTTGCTCTCGACTTTTTTCTCTTTCTCCTCTCCTTTCCCTGTCTCTGTCCCTGCTGTTGCTCCTCCGCCTTCCTTTGTCTTCGTTCCCTTTCTGTCTGTCTCTGACTGGACTCTCTCGTCTCTTCCTTTCTCTGTCACTGCTTCTGTCACTGGAATCAGATCTTCCCTTTCTCCTCTCTCGAGAGATCCCTCTGCGGTTTTCCATTTCTTGTCTCTTTCTCCTCATGTTGTGATCATCTGAATCAGAGCTGAGAGACAGAAATGACAAGTCTTAGCACACTTTTGCTTCTGAATAACCAACCATGTAGTGGAGACTAGAATAAATTACCATCTAATAACTGTATCCAAATGCACAAGACAAGTAGTCGTGGTAAGATCAACAGTGCCTATGTACCTCTAGTGATAATCCTAGTGAAATTAAATGCAGCAACTTTAGTTAAATTGCATGATGGTACTACCAAGGTATGATTATGGTTCACGGTATCGAACAGCTGGACTACAACATTACTTATCTCTGTGGCTTATCTTCCTAGAAACGATTTCGAGAGAGAGTTATTCACACCTTTATTACATCACGCTTAGACTATTGTAACTCTTTGTTTGTTGGTCTCGACCAGTCAGCATTGCACCGTCTACAGGTAGTCCAAAATACAGCCGACCGCCTGCTGACTGGTAAGAAACGGTGTGATCACATCAGTCCTGTCCTTGCATCTATGCACTGGTTGCCTGTTAACTTTAGGATCCAGTTCAAGGTTTTATTAATTGTTTTTAAGTGTTTAAATTGTCCGGCACTGTCTTATTTATCAGATCTTGTACAGCCTCACAGTACTTCCAGAGCACTTAGGTCATCGAACCAGCTGCTCCTGGCAGTACCTTGGTCCAGACTCTCTACTCGTGGGGACAGAGCCTTCTCAGTGGCGGCCCCAAAGCTGTGGAACAGCCTATCTTTCCAGTTTAGAGCTGCACAGTCCATCCCATCTTTTCTCCTTGGCGTTCAGTCCTAGCTAAGCAAGAATCCTTGGCTTTCTACTTTTTACTCTTTTTATTTCCTAAATTGAGCTCTTACTATTCTTTTATTGGTTTTATTTAACATGTATGATTATATTGTATCTTAATAACTGTAGAGCACTAATAAACTCAATAGAGGTTGTTTTCAAATGTGCTTTATAAATAAAGCCTGACTTGACTTCAACAGTAATACAGCAGGATGACGTTAAAGATCACGTATGTTTTATTGGTCATGTAGACTACGGAAATAAAAAATATAACCCAAAATAAGAAAAAAATAAGTACAGCATTTAGCTCAATAAATGAACACATGCACGTAATTCGGCTATCACTGCCATCTTTACACGTCGAACTGGGCCGAGAAACTAGATAAACCAGACAGCTAGCAGTGGACACCTTACACAATTACCTTGATGATCGACCCCTGGACTGGCTCCTGGTCCGGTTTGGTCCTCGCCTTCTGTCGCTCTCCGACCCGCTGCGAGAACCTGAACGGCCCCTGGGCCCCGGCCGACGTCGGCCAGGCGAGACATCGCTGGAGTCCCTGCTGCCAGACCGTTCCGGTCTACGGACGGTTCTTTTGGGGTCTGCAGACCGGCTGCGGGGTCTCCTGTCTTCTGGAGATCTAGACCTGCTCTTTTTGGATTTGTTCCGACGATCGCGGCTCCGATTTCTGGACCTGGAACGGGACCGACGTCGTGATTTCGAACTCATTACGAACTTTCTGCCAAGTCGGGGTCCGGAGTGTCTGTTGTCGCGTAAATAAGAGGTCACTAAGAATCGGTTTGCTCTGTTTACCGAGTACTAATCTTCAATCTTTTAAAAACAACAACCTCGGATTCAATCAATAAAAATTCATTTCAAACCCTTAAATGACTGGTATTATCAAATAAATGTATTTTGTTGTCGTTTTTTCAGACTCAACCATTCAGGCAACAGAAGGTCCTCTTTTAGGGCCTTTCTTCACACCGGCGCATACACTGACGTCACATATGTAGATTTAACGAATAAAGCAAAAATAAATATACATTCTTTATAAGCGTTATTGTGTGACCATACAAGAACATAAATTAAACCAACACCGTATCGACGTGTTGTCGTGTTTCAATAAATACGGAGTGAAAATAGGTCAGGGCTGATTCTCAGGAACACAAACAACATTCGTGTGTTCATGACGTCACGTACCTCCCAGGCCTAATGTAGTTCTCTAAAAATCCATTTTAACACGCTACTCAATCAAAATGACCCAATATTTAAAAAATATCTTGTAGTTGGGTTTTATTGACATGAAACAATAAATCCCCGTGTCATTGTGTTACATGTTTCCTGCTTCTAAGGTTAAGTGAAGTGTTTACAGATGGAAATGGACTACAACTGCCAGACGACTCAAGTCGACACTGAGGGAAGAGGGGGCTGCTTTCAGCAACATTCTTCTTTATCCAGTCCTCTGTCAAACAGTAGCAACTATACTCCTGAGTGGCATCATTAGAGTTTATATTTGCTGGTTTATTAGACAGATAGTTGTGTTTTCTGTTCTTATCTGAACCTCGCTGGGTTAGTAACTCTTCGCACCGCGGTAAGCTCGGCTTTAGCTGGTCGGTTAAGGTAGAGCTTGTTAGCTAGTTTACAGTAGCCAGCAGCTACCAATAGATTTACGGCTTATATCCGTTCTTGTCCTGCCAGGTAGATCAACGAATGCCCGAGGCGCTCGTCAGCCACAATGTTTTTGCCAATTCATAGATTTCTAAGTTTTGACATTGGTAAATAATCCTTCTGATTTCGGGACAAATCAACACAACCTTTTGTTTGGCTTGTGCGCAGCCCGGCTGGTTTGGCCTGTTTTCATTGTCTCTGAACGTCGGAAACACTCAAGTTGTTTTTCAGGAGGCTGCTCGGCTAGGTTAGTTAGTGAGGTTGATTTAGCAGAGTTCAGGTAAACAAAAACCCGTCCGCTCTCGACCCCATTTAATCTCGAAGGCTTCGAGGTTCAGGATGGCGCAACACGACTCTTCTCATGTCGCCAGTTCACAGAAAGCACTCATGTTGGAAATGAAGAGCCTTCAGGAGCAGCCTGTCGAGGGATTCAAAATAACACTAGTGGACGAGGCTGACATGTACAACTGGGAAGTGGCCATTTTCGGACCCCCAAACACTCACTATGAGGGGGGCTATTTTAAGGTAAGAGGAGAATAGAGTAAAACATGACTGTACTGTTCACACTGTTGGAAAATGTTCTTTGTCTTCACAGTTAACAAAAATACACACGGGTTGGGTCCAAAGGGGTGGCCAAGGGTGTCACTGGCACCGCTGGAAATCTAATTGGCCACCCCAAAATCCTAACTAAGATTGGCTATTTGTCTTCTGTTAACATCTACAATTTGGGATGAGCTAAAAGGCTGACAGTAGATTTCTTTATTAGCTTAGGATATTTATGCCACTTTGTCATGTTTTTTTTTTTAAGTCAAAATGAATATAACAACTGTTTAATACTTTAATGAAAGTAGGTTGTGAAGACAGAAAGAGTAAATGTTATTTATTTGTAAATGCACTGTGAGAGCCTCAGTTGGGCCACCCCGGTACAAAAAGTTCTGGACACACCAATGCTGTGTAACAGCCCCAACAGCTTTATATCACCATTTGGAAACACAAATTCAAGAAAGCACTTTGAAATATAAGAATACAATGTTAAGTTAGCCCATGGCTCATGTGATAAATGTCATTATTAATCTATTGTGTAGCTCTGAGTTCACACTTTCAAACCTGGTGAATCTGTGATGTACAGCAGGGGTTCCCGAAGTGTGGGACACAAATGGGAGGAGATGTCTTCCAGAAGGTTTTTTTTTTAAGTTATCTAATAATAGGACATTTTACCCATTATAGTAAAAAATATCTACAAAAATAGTAGCTAAACTTGAAATAAAACCTTGAAAATGGAAAATGTAATGAGTTTTCTGCCTTTCTTTTTGCCAGATGACTCCTAAGTTTAGGGTTAGTGAACAGTGAATTATCAAAAGCATCAGTAGCAGTAGGTTAATTCATAACGTCACAGGAAACACAGCCACATGCTCATATAGGTAGGCTAATTTTCTGAAGACCAGCCACTTTAAATCACTTTGAGGGACAGTCGGGGTCACGAGTCTTTGGCACCTACATTTTGGGGGTCGTGGGCTGAAAAGTTTGGGAACCCCTGATGTACAGGATGCACTGTAACACAGAGCTATCTTCTTTGTTTCTTAACTGGTTCTATTGGTTCACATATTAGTGTGATGACAGCATTGACAAACACTTGCTGTCAGCCTGCTAATGAGTGCAGCGTTCTGGTTGTTACCACACGGGGACCTTATAGGACAGACCATGTTCCGTAAGGTGTCGTCACTTAAAAGCTACCACTTTCGTTTACATGATACAAACATTTAACTATTGGTTGGTTTTCAACAATCAACTTACTACACTGTCTGTTTAATGACCATATTTGGGATGCACAAAGATATTGGAACCTGCAGACTCATCATCAACCACATCAGTGCATTATAGACATTTCTGCCATCAGAATGAGTGTTTAATGATTTTGATTTTAAAACTGTCTGTTTGAGGGATTTAATGCTACCTCGGTTATGGTAGACGGCAGTATGCACCCTCAAAAAAACATACCATCTCTTATGTGTAACTTTAGTGGAATGGGCCTTTTTTCATTATTGTAGGTGAGTATGTGTAATTCTAAAGATGCAGTACTCTGTATGTGAGTCATTATAATACAATCTGGCCCAGTAGCCTAATAATACAATAAGAGGTGTGGCCATAGATTCTGTTCACTTTGATTCTAATAATGTGGACATTTTGGTATCAGCAACAAGTAAAAATATCATCAAGTCAGCAAAACTCAAACATGACTGCAAGACCACAACATAATAGATTGATACTACTCTCATCTGTCACTTACAATATGTCGTACAGTGATAAAAAGATGTGTTTTATGTCCCAGGCTCGGATCAAGTTCCCTATAGACTACCCGTACTCCCCACCTGCCTTCCGGTTCCTCACCAAGATGTGGCACCCAAACATCTACGAGGTGAAGTCCCACACCTTGTCTCAGTTTGAACACAACATGAATATAACACCTTTTGAAGCTCTTATCACTGCATTTGATTAAATATGTAGGTGCTTTGTTTGTTTTATGTTATAAGGAGTTGTGTCCTGTTCTCTGTTATTAGAATGGAGATGTTTGTATCTCTATACTGCACCCTCCAGTGGATGACCCACAGAGTGGAGAGCTTCCTTCAGAGAGATGGAATCCCACGCAGAACGTCCGGTGAGCACCTTTTCTCATTCCTCTCCTCTTACTGAGTGACCCCCATCTTTGAGGTTTCTCAACCGTTTAGTCAACCAATGGGACTCTGACCCTCACCACATGTCATGGTCTTCTTCAGTGGAGTCTACAGTGGAGTCTACAAAGAAGTCCCACAACATTATATTTATAACTGGGTGTATTACTGTGTGTGTGTTACGTGATCTGTGTTTGACCCGTATTTTTATAAGATGTCTGTTTTGTATGTTGGTTTGTTGTGCAATATTTGTACACCAACACAGTGTGTAGGTATACCAACTCAGTGTACAGAGTGCAATATTGAAAGTCTTTTTAAAATAAATATGTCTCATGGAGAGCATTTCTAGAAAACCATTTTGTCTAAATGACCAAAAGCATTGTATCAAGATATTCCACATTCCAGCCCAAAAAAATAAATATAATTATCCCACTTAATTACAAACAAAATGAGACCAATCTCATTAAAAATAGAATAGGACAAATAGCAGTAATCATTCTTTCATAGAAATACTATCATTACAGAGTGATTTACAAAAACTCTTTCATGCTTTTCCCCCCTCGTGCTTTGGTTATTGTAACTCCATGTTTAGCCTTTCTTCTGTGGTTACTGGTCATTTTTACAGTCCTGTTCTAAAATTTGAATCTTGACTTATGAGGCTTTATAGACCCGTCACCAGGTCACCTTAATGGACTTTTAAGCCCTTATTGTCCAAAAAAGGCCTTATAGATCTGCCAGGCTATGCCTACTGGCTGTGCCTGAGTCCAGTTTAAAAACAGAGGGTGTTGTTTGATGTACATGCATCTAAGCTCTGGAACACCAGTTAGTATTCAATCTTCCGACCCTGGGGCACTGGTGGTCTAGCGGTCTAAGCGCCCCACATACAGAGGCTATTAGTCCTCGTCGCAGAGGTTGCTGGTTCGACTACCGACTGCTACCATGTACTGCATGTCTTCCCCCGCTCTCTACTCCCCACATTTCCTGTCTCTCTTCAGCTGTCCTATCATACAGGCAAAAAGCCCAAAAATATAACTTTAAAAAAAAAATCTTCCTGCTTCTAATTCTTCTGTAATGGTGCGTTTTTGCAGACGTACCTTTTTGCATTGAAACTAGTCTTATTTGTCTGTATAAAACAGTTACCTGTTTTTGAATAATGTTAGTAAATTATTTCATGTGTAGCTTTTGAATGATGGATTAGTAAATGTTGTTTTGGTATCCCCTTTGGGTAATTAACTACAAGTGATACCTTCTACAAACCCACTTCAAAAGAACATATCTTAAATCATTGTGATCATTTAATTATAGCTTTAATATAGGGGCGCTGGTGGCCTAGCGGTCTAAGTGCCCCACATATAGAGGCTACAGTCCTCGTCGCAGGGGTCGCCGGTTCGATTCCCGGCCGGTCGACCATTTCCTGCATGTCTTCCCCCACTCTCTACTCCCCACATTTCCTGTCTCTCTCCACCTGTCCTATAAAATAAAGGCAAAAAGGCCAAAAATATAACTTTAAAAAAATATATATAAATTGTATTTTTTATAGTCTATGTGAAGCAAGTAGCACAAAGTGCTTTAGTTCAGTTTAGTTTATTCACATACATCATCACAAATATACATCTATATATATTCAGTACACATTATCACAGTGGTTGGATGTGTGGAAAGAGGTGACCCCAAGGAAGCTATTTAAAGCTTTTAATAGGGGGCCCAATTTCCCACGAATAAAGTGTCAACAGACGAGATACAACAACAACATACTAACAGACAAATAACAAACACCAAGGGAGAGGTTCCGGTGGCTGGTGGGGAAGCTTTCAGCAGTGTGACTGCCCCCTGGTGGCTGGCTGCAGTATAGGTAAAAAATTCCGTCTCCCCCATTCATTTGAATGGGGGAGCAGTCAAACTTTAAGAAATAAATACACGTCGTACGAATGTTTCTCACATCCGTATGCTGTGGTGATATGTAGTTAGTATTTGAGTGTTTTGTGTTCAAGGCCTCTTTTTTCTGAAAAGTTTATTTTTCGTTAGTTATTAGAGTTTAAAAAATGGGGTTTTACTTCCGGGTTTCCTTTGATTCACAGCCGCCGTAGAACGAAACTTCAAAACTTGTGACGTTACGCTGTAGGGTAGAGCTTATTACAAAGGCTTCCCAGGCTCTGGCTGCACAATGGCAGCGCCTAGGAGCGGGATTTTTTGGCTTCAGAACCGTACAACAGGAAGAGGCGGAGCAACGCTGTCCATTTTTATTTACAGTCTATGACAAACACACAACAGACAATCCCAATATTGTGGTAACATACATAAATTAGTGGGTGCATTGATATGATCAGCACAATAATCATGCATTGCCAGAAGTTGCGATTTTAACTTTTTCTTGAAGATGGAGATGGAATGTGACATTTTTAACCCATTGTCGAGCTCATTCCATTATCTGTGGCCCTCTGCATACAATGCTAAAGCTGGTACATTTTAACCATCGTTTTTTTCCCAGTAATTAGGTTTTTATTCCTGGTGGCATGTGTGTGCATAGGTAGGAAGATTGGAATGAGCTCAGACAGAGTGAAATAAGAGCAGACAACTTTACAGAAACCTGTGTAGCTAAATGATGTGGCACAAATGGCTGTGGCACTGATCTTGTCATTTGAACTCACCTTTGTGTTCTTACAGGACCATTTTGCTCAGTGTCATCTCCCTGCTGAATGAACCCAACACCTTCTCCCCTGCCAACGTGGACGCCTCTGTCATGTACCGCAAATGGAGGGACAGCAAGGGCAAGGACCGGGAATATGTAGAGATCATCAGGTAAATAGCCACACCTTCCTTTCCTCTAGTATCTGAGCATTATAAGGAGATATAAGGAGCCTCTTTGATGAAGTGAGGGTCTTTAGTCATCATTTTTTACTCTTCAAAACCAGGAAACAGGTATTGGCCACTAAGGCTGAAGCTGAGCGTGACGGGGTAAAGGTGCCCACTACATTGGCAGAGTACTGCGTCCGCACACGTGCCCCTGCCCCTGATGAAGGCTCCGACCTCTTCTATGACTATTACTATGACGACGATGATGTGGAGGATGGGGACGGGGACTGCTGCTACGATGAGGACGACTCTGGCAATGAGGAATCGTGACATGGTTTGACGGCATCCCCTTATCTAACTGACGTAAAGCTACCCCCCTTTTCCTTCTGGGTGTCCAGAAATGCAAGGTTGACAACAGAGAACGATTTGAGGCTTTCCCAATTCTAAGCTCATGAAAAGAGTTTTTTTTTTTTTTTCTTCAAAGTCTTCAAAGGCTTTTGTTCCGATTCAGAAATCGATGCACCGTTGCAGACGAGACAGATCTGGTAACATTTGCACCAGCACAAAGTCTCTAGTTTCTTCAATTCTCCAAACACCTTTCATCATCACCTTAAATCTTGCTTTAGAAATGTAACTTCAACTTTCAGTTTTTCAGTCCCCTGTATACCCTGGTGTTGTGAGGTTAAGACCACTGTTAACAATTGCAACATTTGCACTGGTGTAAACACTTCCAACCTTAGCTCAGTGTCTCACTCATAACCTTTTTTTCCCCCTTAATTGTAACTGTGTGTTGCTCACAAGACGTCGGTCTTTGTGACTAGCAAAAGCTTGAGGACTCTTTCCGGCCTGTTTGTGTTGAAATGCAAATAGGTTGAACCAGACACATCCTGTGTTGCTTCATTTGGACATGTTTTCACAGGACAATGTTTTCAAAGTTCTTGTGCATGCCAGAACATCATTGGAAGCTTTTCGTCTCTCTTACTGGCGGACTCTATACCTTCTTCATGATCTGGTTAAGAGACACTTCTGTGATCATCGATTCCAGAGAACTTTTTATCTGGAGGATCCTCTGACGCCTGGAGTCGTGTGAACATTTTTTCGGTAACATGAAATTGATCTTTGCTGTGTTTTTTCTGGTTACTGTTGGATGTGTTTCTCTGTATTTTTGAGTGTGGGGTTGTGTTGTTTGAAGTAGCTCAGATTTAAGAGTCATGTAGGGTGACCAAGTTTTTCATGAGGGTGGGTGTGAAGGCAAAACTAATTATGGATCACGTTCTCCTCAGGTTTTCTCTCAGAGAGGCCTGAGGAGCAAAAGACCAGAGGTTACGTAAAAGAAAGCCCAAAACATTTTATGATTTTTTGTTGTAACCTTGTCTTTGTTTGCTCTCTTGCAGCTTTGTTATTTTAGTCTCTTTCTTTGGTTTGACATTATGCCTGCGTTCTTGCTTGAGAATGATTTATGTGATGAGATTATTAGGTTTGAGTCGCCCAAAGCTTCTGTAGAAAACAAGTGTGTCAGAGGTAATGGATTGTCAACATCTTTGTCAGCAGGGTTGGAAGGGTTTCAACGTGATTTTTAGAGTGCATGTGTGTCCTCTTTTCTGTATGCATCAGCAATATTGATTGTTTACTTTACAGAAATTGGGACTTCATACTGAATTTCTCAGGATAATGAATTACATATGTCAACAATTAAGACAAACAGCTATTTTCCTCTTTTAGCTTTAACAGGAACCATAACTGATATGCACATGTAGCTGTATGGATGATCACCGTGTTGTTCTCTTCACCTGTCTTTTTATTTTTTAATTTCTGGCTATTTAAAAAAGGAAAAATAAAGATTTATTGGGAAAAACTCTCCAGCTTTCTACTCCATCCTTCCATTGATATGTTTGATCTTCTTCAGTGAGTAAATAATTGGCATTGGGAATCCAGTGACAACAACGGAGAGGAATCAATGTTGGAGATTGTAATGCATTACACGGAGATATCAGGTACTGTCTTAGGAAAAAGCCTTCTGACTGAATTAAAAGCCAGTATGAACCAATGGCTGTGTTTTTTAATAGATTAATGTTGTTTCTTACAATCTAAATGGCCTCTTCCAGCTTTTAAGATTCAAAAACTTAAACAGAGTTCATCAAGAGGTTAAGTAGTATTCATCAGAAGCACATAATTTAAGGAGCTCTATGTTACGAGGGCTGAGGCATGTAACTTATCTAACAGATCTTTTTAATGATCTTCAAAAGTAATAGCTTCAATTATCTATTGTAGTTTATTTTCTGTATTAAACTTTGCACCACTTTTAAAATCTGTGAAGTCCACCAAAATAGTGCTCATGTGGAACACTTAAGCCAGTCATTCAGCTGTAGTTCTGATTCCGGCCTACAACAACTCCTCAGGGCATTATCTCATATTCTTTTGTTGCCAGACACTGCTGAGAGCAACTGTTGGTTTGTGTTGGTTTTGGTGCCCTCTATGGACAAAGTGGTGTCCTATCTCATTGATGATCTTGTCCTGTACAGGTGTAAGCAGTGTTTTCTTGCAAAAAATGAATAAATCTTACCCTGATGTATTTTACAGTCAAACATATTCCTGTTAGTTTTTGCTCTGAAAATGTAAACAAAGGCTGCTTCGGAAGTGTGGTGTTATCAAACTAACTGGTTGCAGTGTTTACAGGCTTTCAATAATATCTATATATAAAAATGAATCTCACTAATTATCCCTCTTTTGACTTATTGGGTCGTTTACAGACAGCTGTGTGAGCTAGGGTTGCCATCTGTCCCGTATCAGCCGGGACATCCTGTATATTGGGCTAAATTTGTTTGTTTCATATGGGGCCTCAATTTTCTCATGTATTGACTATTTACTCTTTTTTTTTAATTTCTATTTACTCTTTTAAATAAAGCAGACTACACTCTACAGGTCCAAGATCAGATAAAACGGAAGTGGCAGATCATGTGCCAATCACACCTGCAAAAAAGTGTGGGGAGGATTTTCTCTCTGATGGCCATTAGATGGTCAGACTCAAGAAACAGATGCAGCACAGAGCTGATCAAAAATGAACTTCAAATATCTGTAAACTGTGACTTGTCATGTAAGGACTTCTCTCTGGCTGTGCAAAAGGACAAAAGACTGCTTGAGTCAGTCAAGAGCAGCAAAAAGTATCCATGGAAAAAGTAAATTTGTTGAGTCATACTCCTCTTTTGCATTTCATTTTTCTTTGGCCTGTTTTTTGATGTAAAGAGACAATTTGTAGTTTCTTTGAGGTTTATTCATATGAGGTTACATAATGATACAGTAAGGATTAAAGGGAATATACACACTTTCTGCATTTCCAGTTGAATCAGAATATGAATATACGCTGAATTCATACATCATGCTCACACCGCCATGGCACCGTGCACCTGTCCCTTATTTAAGAGTGAGAAAGTCAGCAACCTTAGTGTAAGCTTAGGTCTAATTTACAACAAATTAAAAACAACTCCCAGGAACTTTAATCAATTCAGTTCAATTCAATTCAATTCAATTCAATTTGCTTTATTGGCATGAACAAAGACATGTTGTTGCCAAAGCACAAAAGATTCATACACATATATACATTACATATATATACATTACATATGTATATATTACATTACATAATCAATTTCAATTTCAATTCAATTTGCTTTATTGGCATGAACAAAGACATGTTGTTGCCAAAGCACATAAGATTCATACACATATATACATTACATATATATACATTACATATGTATATATTACATTACATAATCAATTTCAATTTCAATTCAATTTGCTTTATTGGCATGAACAAAGACATGTTGTTGCCAAAGCACATAAGATTCATACACATATATACATTACATATATATTCATTACATATTATATATATTACATATTTTATACGCATTAAAAACAATGGTGTCACCCATACAGCATATCTCAATGTCCTCACTTGATGCGGTATGCTCGTAAAACCTTCACCTAAAATATAATAATAATAATAATAATAATAATAATAATAATAATAATAATAATAATAATAATAATAATAATAATAATAATCACCTGTTAGCAAATGTTTGTTTCCTCAAGTAAAGAAGATACCCTATTCAAACTTTACTTCTCATTTGTATGTCCACGGCTTTGTTGAACTATAAATTTAGTCCTGAAAATGAAGAACTAAATGAAGAACTTTGGTAGAGATCATAGACTGTAGAGATGTTTTGCTTGAAGAGACTTCCCCCCTCATTGAATACAGGAAGGGGGAAAAAAACAAAAACAAACGTAGGTTGTCGCATAGAGATGACGTCACCCAAAACAGTTTTGAATCCGCCAGTGAGCAGAGTCAGTCCTCTGGTTCTCTGACACAGGAGTATCTTTATTACCGAAAAACAAAGAAGAAGACACACCACCTGCAAACATGTCTGTGAATTATGCTGCTGGGCTTTCACCGTATGCCGATAAAGGAGTCTGCGGGCTTCCAGAGGTAAACATTAGATGCTGTTTGATTGTTAGCTTCTCAACCACTACTAGCAGGTTAGCAGATTTAATGGTGGGAACACGTTTATTTTGGAAGGGCTACAGGTAGATGTAAATATTTCAACATTACATGACAAGTTTATTATCGTCATGTTACTAAAAGAGTGTCGGTTAAAGGTTTACTTATAGTAGGAAGTAGTATGAATTCGTTGCAAGAGTATCAACGTAAAAAGTCTTTGTTTGTGAAAGCTCTACTCGGAGTTTCCATCATCAGAAATGTATGAGCAGGTTTTTCGTGGATGTTGAAGATACTCCAAACCCTACCCGACTATTCAATACAGTCCTTGTTATATTTGATTTGATAATGGAAACTACAGCTATCCATTCAAAGAGAGAAGTAAGGAGTATAGGTACAATATTTTACTGTGAAATGAAGAATAGCAGGAGGATAAGGAATCACCACATAATGAATCTCTGTTAAAATGTGCTTTATGTATTGCTGGTCTAAAGCTGTGTGATTGACAGAGGGAGAGAAGAAAGTGTAAAGCACAGTTGGGGTTGCCAACTTTCTCACTCTTAAATAAGGGACAGGTGCCATGGTGGTGTGAGCATGATGTGTGAATTCAGCATATTCTGATTCTGATTCAACTGGAAATGCAAAAAATGTGTATATTCCCTTTAAACCTTACTGTATCATTATGTAACCTTAATAAATAAACCTCAAAGAAACCACAATTTGGCTCTTTGCATCAAAAATCAGGCAAAAGAAAAATGAAATGCAAAAGAGGAGTTCGACTCAACAAATGTACTTTTTCCATGGATACTTTTTGCTGCTCTTGACTGACTCAAGCAGTTTTTTGTCCTTTTGCACAGCAAGAGAGAAGTCCTTACATGACAAGTCACAGTTTACAGATATTTGAAGTTCATTTTTGATCAGCTCTGTGCTGCATCTGTTTCTTGAGTCTGACCAATTAATGGCCATCAGAGAGAAAATCCTCCTCATACTTTTTTGCAGGTGTGATTGGCACATGATCCACTGTGGTTTTATCTGATCTTGGACCTGTAGAGTGCAGTCTGCTGTATTTACAAGAATTAATAGTCAATATACGGACAATTAAGGTCCCGTATGAAACACACAAATTTAGCCCCATATACAGGATGTCCGGGCTAATACGGGACAGTTGGCAACCCTAGGCACAGTACATATGCCTTATAAGATCCAACTTTAAAGAAACACAAGATGCTTGATGGAGTTTAGTAAAGTCTCTTTAGCAGAGAAGCTGGGTTTATTGGGGGTTTATGAGAAATTGCTACACACAGATTGTTGTTATTTTTGTACCGTTTATAAGGGATGTTATGGATAAGTTTTCATGCAATCTCCAGGAGTGATTGAACTTTTTCTGGTACTGTTTGTTAAGTATTCATTGTAACACTTTTCATGTAAATAGTGTGCAAAAAATGATTAAATATCAAGTTGTATGTCACCTATTGAAATTGCGTGAATATTCTATACAGACATTTTTCTGAATGTTGTGTTTTCTTTGTTTTTTTGCCAGACATTTGACAGTCCTGAGGAGCTGAAAGCTAAGGCAGAGACCCTCGCTCAGCTGATTAAAGAATCTGAGTACTTGGTTGTCCACTCCGGGGCAGGAATCAGCACCTCAGCAGGCATCCCTGACTTCAGGTGAGACACAAACAAAAGACACTATAGTGGTTGTCACACATCCATTAAGCATAATTTGTCACAAACACATAGTTTTGTGCACGTAAACATCCTCTGAATGGACAATGGAGACAAGACTATACAATGTGTTCAACAAAGCCAGTCCATCATAACTAACTGAAATGTGTTATGGAACTCGGTGTTAAGAATTTTTTGGGCAAATTCCAGCAGGGGCATCCGAAGTCTGACAATGAAGAAACAAAATAATATTACTGAGCATGAACAGCTGTCCTTCTGGAGAACATATAGCAGCCACCACGTTGACACAGCTTGAAAGCCAAGCTCATGGGCAAATACAGGACAGTATGCAATTTTTTTGCAGGATAACATTTATTTCGTCTGATGTAATTTGCAGACTATCTGCAAGTTGTGGAATGAAACTGACAAAGTCTTCTTGTTACAGAAGTATTTTTATAATGCGCGTGTTACCTAGGGTTGCAAAGGGGTGAAAAATATCCGGTAAAATTCCATGGGAAGTTAAGCTGGGGAATTAATGGGAATTTATGGGAATTAATGGGAATTTATGGGAATTAATGGGAATTTATGGGAATTAACAGGGAATTCATTTAATGGAAAGGTATCATATCCAAGCATAAATATTTGTTTTGTACCATATATCAAATTTGTTAAATATATTACCACATAATATCATCAAAACTTACTTCACTTTGTGTAGTCCACAGGCTCAAATGTGTTACTTCAAAAGTCTTGTGCTCTGGGCTCTAAAGTGTGGTCCAGGATTCTAGAAATAGGGGGCTTTGTCTCAATAGCCCTGCAGTAAGCAGTGTGCTATGTGCATGTGATTGAGGAATAGCATATATATTCAACTGTACTTACATGAAATCTGGTTGTTTTAGTCAGGATTATGCTAAAATATATTTTGCCCAGCTATATTTAAGTTCCTTATTAAGAGCCAACCTTCAATTTAGTAACTTCCTGATTTATTCCCATAAATTCCCGTCAATTCCCATGGAAAGTTTCCAACTTTGAAAATTCCCGGAATTTTGCCACCCTAATGTTACCAAGCTCAATTAAGTCTTTTTTGATGAAGATATATCTTCTTTATTTTATTATGAAAGCAAGCCAGTCTTGAACATTATGTTCATGCATATCAAATTTATTTTGTATTTTTCCGATTGCTTTTTTCAATATCCCAAAATACAAGTTTCACATGTTTTTCACTGTGTTTAATTTATATGGTTCGTTTTATGTACCAGCTGCTTCATAACAATTGCCTCTAGAGGTCAGGTATGAATTATGTTTTAGAGAGTTGAATTGAAGCATTGTCTGAGGAAATCAGATGGACAGGTAAAGTCAGCTGGTTGATAATCTGCACAAGTGAGGAATGCAGAACTGAAAATAAACTTTGCAAAAGATGGACCCAGAAAAGTTCTCTTACAGGGGTGCTGTTGGCCTAGCGGTCTAAGCGTCCCACGTATAGAGGCTATAGTCCTTGTCGCAGAGGTTGCCGGTTTGACTCCCGGCCAGTTGACCATTTGCTGCATGTCTTCCCCCACTCACTACTCTCCGCGTTCCCTGTCTCTCTTCAGCTGTCCTATCCAATAAAGGCGAAAAAGCCCCAAAATATAACTTTAAAAAAAGAAAAAAGAAAAGTTGGCTTGCCCTGACATTAACTATCTACAGTTGTTGACATCATTCCCTTTACTCCATCAGAAGTTTGCTGTCAGAGCTCCAATTTAATCTCAACACTATTACTTCAAGGATTAAACTTCTTCATAACCACTATAAATATTGTGTCCAGAAATTATCGTATTGATAAACTTCATATTTTCTGTTATTGTATCACATGATATGGACCTCTAAGCTTAGCATCCTGGTTGTTCATACAGTACCACTAAATGAGCAGATGGGGGTGGTACTTGCTTATAAGTCCTCGCATCCTCATCTTTGTAAAGTATTCACACACATTTTAATTCCTAACAGCTCAGCCGTTCCAAGTCATGTAAAGAACGTTGATTATTTCAATGAAATCTTCAAACAGATTTGAAGTCAGTGTCTCCAAAGTGATGCTTATATCTAGTGTCCATGTTACGTCTAACCCTAGAGTCAACTCCACCATCATTGGCCATGTGGTGATTATAAATTGATCATGATTCTGTGTGAATGGCATATGTCTATACAAATACACGCTACAAGCCTGAAGATGTGAGCTACAGAGACCCGACTAGTTAATATTTGATTGGTCTGCCTGTCGATCATCTTGAGTCAACCTTGGATGTAAATATCATTAAAGCCAAGGTTCTATATACACATTAGACCTACTAACATACATTTTATCCCGCTGTCAATAAAGTATATCTTATCAATGCTTCCAGGCAAACACACACGCACACACCCACGACGACACCACAGCATGCGAATTACTCAGCTCCACAGTTCCTCTGTCGCTTTAATGCCCTGCAGCATCTTTCTCATGGTGATTAAGTGTGCAAAAATTGTTGCACAAGCCTCGTCACTGATGGCTGTACGCCTCTGAACTTGTCTTGTCCTTGTGGATGGGATTCCTACTGATAGTGAGGTAGGGGGATGTTTAAGTTTGAACTGAAGGCAATAGAGGACACTGCTGAGCCTGTGTTTGATTCACAAGATGGGTTCCCTCATGTGATGAATAAAGATAAGTTGTGTGTTCTTGAAGTCACTGCGCTGACAGGGTGTTAGACAGCTGGTTGATTAAAGATAACTGAAAAGAGCATCCCAGATTGGCATTTCTGATTTAATGCATTTTGGTTTGAAAATACATTTCTTATTAGGCTGTCTTATGTTTTTTTATGAAGCACTCATGGGGAATTATTTATTTTATATAATTTGTTTACTTCATTGGTCTTTCATGTTTTTTAGCAAGCTCTCTATAGCAGCATTTCATAGCATGTAATCAATTTTGCAGAAATCCTGTGCAGAAATCCAACCCCCCCAAGAGTAGATAAATACTTCACCCTGAAAACAAATCCACACATCAGGTTTCAGACATTTAACACCTCCAATCAACCCTCAACATCTCAACCTGTCCAGTCCTTGTTATAAACACCACCAGTCTCATCTCTCACTCTGTTCTCAATCAGGGGTCCGAAGGGCGTTTGGACAATGGAACAAAAGGGTGAGTCACCTCGCTTCGACACTACATTTGAGGATGCCAAACCCAGCCTGACTCACTTGGCTCTCCTTGGACTGCAGAGGGCCGGGTACCTGAAATATCTCATCAGCCAGAACGTGGACGGCCTGCATGTACGATCTGGCTTCCCAAGGTAACTCAGTGCTGCGTCAGGTCCCATAGCGTGATAGACAGTGCGTGCATAATGAGTCATTGTGGTTGGTAGGCATAGAGAAACACGTATCACTGTGAATATATTTCACTCTGCATCTGTCCAATCGATCCAACTTTTACAATGTTGTTCTTTTAAAGTCTGCCTCGTAAGGTGACCTTGGGTGTTTTGAAAGACACCTATAAATAAAATGTATCATTATTAACATTACTGATAAGTCACAGAAGGTCCATAAGAATCTACCCTACAGACATCCAACAAACAACTCATTTGCTCATCACTCTGTTCGTATACAAGCTAGTGTCATCACATGTCCACCTTCACATTCTGCTTTAGCTTTGATTCTGGCCTACAACAACTCCCCGGGGAAATCTCTGTCCCTTTTGCTGCCAAGCACTAAATGCTGTGTTTACCAACTAGTCACAGTGTTCTGGTTGTTTGCTGCTGAACACCTGACGTGTGTTCGGTTGAGTAGATATCTACGTTCAAAGCCACTGTCTGCTTGAAAGACAGTTTTAACTGTGGAATCGAAAAACAGGCACCTTGCAGCCGCGAAACCAGAACAATTTGCTTCAAGATGCACTGGTGCAGCTTCAAAGATGTGTCATTTTGTGGACACTCTGTGCTTGAAGCAGCATGAGAGGAGTGTAGAGGAGGTAATGAGTTAGATAGAAGTTTTCATTCATAGGAAAGGTTAGTTTGAGCAGAAAATACCTTCAATTCCTTCTTAAAGAGAATAATAGAAATAGATGGAAACATCTTTCTTTTATACTCTAAACTTTAAGTAAGATTGTGACTCATTTGCTTTAGACCTACAGATTATTTCTTGTAATATCATCTTTAATCAAAATGAGGGAAATGAGTAGCTCCTTAAATTGGGCTTGAGTGACCTTTGTTGTGACTCTGGGCGATTTAATCATATTAGACTCACAAGATACACAATTTTAGCTTCACAGGAAACCACAAAGTGTCAGAAGTCTGAGGAAATCACCACGATGGGTAAAGTTAACTGGTTGTTGATGATCTACACAGGTGACAGGAGGAATATAGTAGTGTTGTAGTCAAGACCACATTAACCGAGACCAAGACATGTCCGAGACCAGAGTGCACCAAGACCAAGACAAGACCAAGACATTTAGGGATCAAGACCGAGTCAAGACAAAGACCAAGGCAGGGCAAGACAGAGACAAGACCAAGACCATATATATCAATGAAAAATCATCATGAGAGTTAACAAAATAAAAGACTTCTGTTTATTTTATTCAAGTTTGCTTTGAATACTATTGACAGCAACAAACAAGGTTTGTTTTTATCTTTGTTGCCTTTCTTTTGACTCCTTAAGTTTATTTTTTTCTCTTATGCATCAGTGCATCAGTGGTGGTCTCCACCGGTCTTGATATAAAATACGATGTCCGCCCAGTCCGAGACCGAGACAAGACCGAGAAAAAATGCTTTAGATTCTGAGATGAGACCGAGACCTGAAATAAGCAGCCTCGAGACCAAGACCGGTCTCAAGTACTACAGCACTAGAATATAGAGCTGAAAATAAAGATGGGGAAAGATGGAGTCCTGACATGAATAACAGACTAATCTAAGCGAATGTTATCTTTGTCATTGTTTTGTCTTTGTTGACATTATTCCCTCTTGCTCCATCAGGGACTTGTTATCAGAACTTCATGGGAACATGTTTGTGGAGGAGTGCGAGAAGTGTGGCAGGTGTGTATCAGCACACACACATACACACATAAACACACACTGAGATCTATTCCCCGACATAACAGGAACTGTTTTTAATGTGTACTTTTTCTGTTCAGCTTGATTGTGATTATGTGATTTTTTTTTTGCCCACATTATGTATCAGGAGAGCGTGAGGCAAATTTCAAACCTTGATAGAATAATATAATGCTTACCCCATCAACGGTACAAGCACATTTTGTAACTGTGCATGAAGCGTGGTCTCTGCACTCATGAAACCAAAACCTTTTCTTTTTTTTAACTTTTTTATTAGAATTTTCTCATAGACGGATACAAAACAAACAGATAAATTAAATCACAAAAAAGAGACATTTTGAGGGTTGGAATCAATCAGTAACAATGTGAAATGTGCAATTTCCATTAAGATAGAGACCCCTAGTAAGACCCCTGTAATAGAAAAAATATTGGATATTGAAGAAATTAAAAATAATAAATAATAACAAAAACAAACAAACAAAACAAACATGGAGGCAATGTAATTTTAGGTGCCTGGAGTCCTGTGAGGACTGAGTAAGGTTACAGTATTTCTGAATTAAAGGGGCAGAAGCTAATCACTTGGAACTGCAGGCAGGTGATTTTTTTTATTTTTTTTAAAGACTAGTTAAGAGCACTTACTGTGTTTACTCTGTTGTGATGACAGAGGCCAAATCAGTATATCAGTCCCTGCTGTAATGGAAAAGGGAAACACATGCAGCATTAAGCTGCTGTGATTTATTCCATGTATTGAGCCATCCTGAAGAGCACCTCCAAACTCAAGTTAAGGTGGCATCTTAAAGAAACCAGGCTGCCTGGAGACAAAGGGTGTTGTCTTGTTTATTAATTTTGAAGTGGTCATTGAGTAAATGTCAATGGGTTTTTTTGAGTCTCAGTTCGTGTTCATAGCAGGACTTCAGTATGGTGCTTGATTTGTTTTGAGAGAGTGTGATGTGTTTGCTTATTTCAGGCAGTATGTGAGAGAAAAGGTGATCGGTGTGATGGGGCTGAAACCGACAGGGCGTTACTGTGATGTGGTACGATCCCGAGGACTCAGGGCCTGCAGGTAACTCATACTTTCACCACAGTGTGTAATGATTCATAAATTCAGCGTGTTTCATGTTTTTGCTTTTAACCATGTTACAGAGGGAAGCTGATTAGCACCATATTGGACTGGGAGGATGCTCTTCCTGACAGAGACCTGGATAAAGCAGATGATGCCAGCAGGTGAGATGGAATAAATCACAGCAGCTTAATGCTGCATGTGTTTCCCTTTTCCATTACAGCAGGGACTGATATACTTTTGATTTGGCCTCTGTCATCACAACAGAGTAAACATAGTAAGTGCTCTTAACTAGTCTTTAAAAGAACCCTGCATAATAAGAAATGATGATGGATAAACATTGTTATCTTTCATATATATATCCTACAACACAAACACAACATATTTCTACATTTTATATATTCAAATATTTTTATTGTGAAGCAAACAGTGCATCAAAAATACATCCATCTTTAGTTTATACAATGCTTCAATGTTTTGGAACATTAATACGACAACAAATGAGTAAATAAATTAAAAGACAATAAATGGGAGAGAAAATATAAAAATCCAAAAATAATAAATAAAGTAAAATGAAGTAAATGAATAAGTCCTTCCCCGTCCCACCCCAACCCGCCCACCCAGTGCTACTTATTGTCATACATCCTGTTTCAAGAAGGGAATAATTGGTTTCCACATCCTTTTGAAGTCCCCCAACCTGTCACTAAGAGAATAACGAATCCTCTCAAGATGCAATGTATCAGTCAGTGCCATTAACCATGCCTTAAAAGTTGGTGGCTCCGTCTTTTTCCATTGGAAGAGAACAAGTTTACATATTTCTACATTTTGAGAACACTTTAAAAATACTTTTGTGGGCCGTCGTTGTTGTTTATAATGAGGAAGTCACTCTCAATGTGGATCAAAATGAACACGATCAGAGAGGTGAGGAGGCCAGAGTGGAGCTGAAACAATGCTATCTGCACTGCTTGCCCATGCCAACTCCAAAGAAAAGGGGGAGGAGGCGTTTATCCAGTGACAGTTTGAAAAACAGACCAACCATCAGCTTTATATCTGCTCGTCGAACATTTTTATTCTGTTTTAGAATAGACATGACCTTGGGTACATATAGATATAACCTCACTGTGCATGATTCGAGCAGGAGATGGGACTCTTGCTCAGCTGCACTAAAACAGAAGCAACCGAGACCCATTGCCAACATGGGTAATGTTAAAGTTGTGCTTATAAGTTTACATACCCTGGCAGAATTTATGATTTATTGGGTAGTTTCTGTTGTGATTATGATATAAAAAGAGTAAACACAGTTGTTTGACAATACATGGCTTCACCTAACCACTAACCACAAGTGAAATTAAATTCTGCCAGGGTATGTAAACTTATGAGCACAACTGTATGTATAGATATAAACTACGTCTTTGCATGCTGTGATGAGACAAGCAAGAGATGTGACTTCCGAGTAGTTTATCAAAGCTGTGATGTGAACAAGTGTGGATTTCACTCCTCTTCAGCAGTGATCATGATTGGCACTGCTATTCTTTCTTTCATTCTCTCTTCTTCTGGGGTTTGGAGAGATTTTAGGTTATTTATCCACTTGTAGAACTGGAGTTCTAATTGTTTAACTGTTTACCTCATCTCATTACTGAATAGGAGACTCCTGTCCGGTCAATCAGTCATTCAGTGTGGTAACATTTCCTCTTATTCACTCTGACAGATTGCAGTGAGAACAAAAAGAAGAAATGCGTTTTTTAATGTGTGTTGCTGAAAAGTAGCAGATACACGTTTGTGCCTCTTTGGTATAACCATTGAGTGACAATGCTAAAAAAAATAGTAACCCAGCAGCCTAGCAGGTCTTTAGATAACAATATGGCTGTATATTCGTTAAGCCAGGTTGCGTTTCTGGTCCCGCTACGTTTTCTGCTTGCTTTTTCACAGCCATTCCAAGTGTGTTATGTTAATTTAGATCTGATACATGTTGCCGTTTATCATACAGCAATGAAAAGGAGAGGAGACATCAGAGGAGATGAAATGCATGGCCGATGTACAGCAATTTCAGAAGTGCTTTAAATGCCGGAAATACGATGCCGTCCAGCAGACCAATCACGGGGCTAGCAGTCCGTGTCGTTTAGAGCAGGGGTTCTCAAACTTTATGGAGACAGGTGAGAAAATTGTCCAGGACCCCCTCATAACATGTAACACAGATTAAGCACATTAGTGATGTGTCATGATGATTGGTGATTGGTGATGATTGGTTTTGTAACAGAATAAATTCACAAAATTGGTCAATTATAAGGCTTCTCATAAAAACACTGTACGTAAAAGTGTTTTCAACACACAAACCATTATTTTTAAGTTAAGGTAAAATATACGGCTACAAAAGATCCTAAATTAAGAGCCGTTTGGGAGTCGAAAGAGTCGGCTCGTCTTTGGGAGCCGAGTTAAAAGAGCCGAACTTCCCATCACTAAAGCACATGCTTACTACCATTTGCACTCTTAGTTGCCCTTGGAACTATTCGTATTGTAAAACATATCAATGTAAATACTTCAGACCTGTACCATAGTGATAAACAGATAACACTTCAATTTGAATCAAGTAAATACCACTTGTATACTTTAAAACAGAGGGACATTTCATTCCTTGTGGACTCAACATGACAGCATTTATACTTTTCAAGTAATTGATCTTAAACGCTTTCAGAAAGTTTGAGAACCCCTGTTTTAGAGGAATGGACAAAAAGTCTTAGAGGTTTCAAACTAATTTTTAAATACAGTGGAAAGCTGGGAAAACTTTTAACCCGTATCTCATGTTGAGCTGCTTCTTAATCTCCACAAAGGTGGCTGCTGATATGACATGGTGTCTCCTTACTCTTCTCTAAAAGTTGAATACATTTGTTAGAGGCATTGTGTCCCCATCATCCTACCACTCCTAGAGTTTTTGAAAACTGCAGTGTCTGTAAAACTGGAATATAAAATGAAAGATCTGCAATTTGTATGATGACAAAGGCTGTGTAGAGCTTTAAAACAAGAAAAATAACTTTCAAATCATTTTTTAAATTTTTTTAACTTTTTATTTTTTATTTCATTTATTTGCATGAACAAAGAACATGAGATCATCATGGGTGTTACAGTCAAGAACAAAATATTCTTTTACACTTAATTCATGATATGTCATACTATTCAAGGTGCATACAAAATCCATTTTTTCTGGCGTTCAATACATTTCTCCAACTGAAGTCTTAAAACAAAAGTAAGTCTCTCCATACAGTACATTTCTTTAACGATCCTGCACCACTAGTCCAGTGTTAGGGGGCCTAGTTGCAACCATTTTCTGGTTATTGCTTTCCTGCTACTTGCCAAAAGTATCTTCAATAGGTATTTATCTTTCTGTAGGACTGTTTCTGGTATGCTACCGAATTATAAAGTAACAAAAGAAAAATCTAAATCCACCCCTATTATTTTATTTATCTCGGTAGCCACCTCTATCCAGTAAGGCTGGATTTTCAGGGGCAGGCCCAAAAAACATGAAAGTGATTAGCCATAGATGTATCACATTGTCTCCAACAGAAGCCTCGGCTTTGTGTGCCTGTTTGCAGAGCTGTTATTTTCGGGGTTATAAAAAATCTCACCACATTCTTCCAGCCGAACTCTCTCAACGACCTTGAATTTGCAGTGGTTGCTTGTGTCTCACATATTTCCATCTAGATCTCTTCTGATATTCGTATTTCTGACTCCCTCTCCCATTTTTGTTTAATGTATGTTCTAGAGTGATTTTTAGTGGCTTGTATACTTTCATATATTCTTGAGACCAACTTTTTATTGTGTTTTTTTTGGTATGCATCATGAAATATAGAAATGATATTGTATTCCTTCTCCTCTCTGATTTGTAATTGTTTATTATAATAGTCTCTGGCTTGCAAGTACCTATTTAAAATCAATTCTAAAAGAAACAAGTAAAGTGAATATCCATCTCACCACATGACTGTTATCAGCGTCTGTGGGCTCTGGGAAAATATTCCAAACCACAGCAGGTGATGTCAAACAGACTTCTTGTTTTTTCAAAGATTTTCACTTACCATAATAAGGCTTCAGAGAAACGGATGCTTAGCACAGTGACTCAAATGTTAACGTGGGAGACATTTACCAGCAACACGTGTGACCTTTACATGTGACATATTTCTCCAATATCTCCACTCAGACGAGCTGACTTGGCACTGACACTAGGCACCTCCATGCAGATCAAACCCAGTGGAGACCTTCCACTCCTCACCAAGCGCAAAGGAGGGAAAATTGCAATTGTCAACCTGCAGCCCACCAAACACGTGAGTCTCTGACACGCACACTTTGATGACCGCACAGTTCAAAGGCAGAATTGCTGCTTTTGTTCATCATCTGGCACTTTCACATTTATCTTTTTTTTCACGGCTGTAATTTTCCTTCATACAGGACAAGCATGCGTTCCTGCGTATAAATAGTTACGTGGACGAGGTCATGAAACAGGTGATGGAGCTGCTGGGATTGGTGATTCCAAAGTGGGAGGGTCCAACTGTCTGCGAGAGCTCCAAAGCCACCTCTGAGACCACCCTGGATGTCAAACCACCTCGTGTTGTTAAGGCAAAGGGAAAGGTGAAATCGGAGCTGATCAAGGAGGATAGAAAGAGAGAGGCGGTGTCTCCAACAGACGATGGGAGTGTTAAGGACGAGAACATTCCCGTAAAGAGGGAAAAAGTAGACTCTCCTGCAGAGTTAAAAGAAGAAAAATAGCCTCAGGTATCTTTCAACACTCCACAAACCCATCCACACGCAGACTTTATACCTGAGGGGGTTCAGTTGGTCGATATGAGGACAAGGGGTCTTCTCATCCGGCGCCCTCAAGAGCAGAGACTCTTCTAGTACTGTAAAAGGTTTGTTGATTGTAGATCACGTACATAATGAACGGTGATGTTTATCTGACTTCTTAGCAAAGGGCTCAAAAGTTAGGACACTAAATCAGCTGACTTGCTTAGTCCATGAGATGAGATCAGAGGGGTGTGCTATGCAGCGGGTCCAACATACCCACACTCTCTTTCCATTAGCTAACCCAACAAGCAAAACCGTATCATGAAAGTGTTTCTCAGCTTTCTCTGTTATACTGTTTTGTTTTTTTTATTGTCACAACATTACAATGGCAGTCATGTGACCAGAAACCAATCATACCAACATCAGTTGCTTATTTTCCATGATGAATCTACAAGAGGAGTCTATCTTTACTTTGAACACATAGAGACCATTGTGCATGCAGTCAGGTCACATAACTGTACGATGTAAACATGCATGCAAAAACTGCTGCCATCACAGATGTGCTCAATTAAGGGAGACCAATGTCAAGAGAGTGTGTTCCAGCTCGCCCCAGTGCTCGTGGTCACACATGGACTGCTAACAGGACCATGGAGTGTTGTTGACCTTTTACCTGTAGAGCACGTTGCAATTAAAAGTTACTATCAAGAGGCCGCTGACTCAGAGGAAATCTAACTGAACATCTTCAGAAATTGTTGATGACATCCAGGTAAGTCAATTGCGGTCATTGATAAAGTTTATGAAGGGACCTGTACTCTTTCCTCCTGTAGTCTCTCTCTTCCTGCTGTTGATGCAGGTGTCAGTGCCACTGTCAGAGAGCAAGACACAGTGTGGAAAAAGTAGGAGTGGGATTTGATTAGAAAGTAGACGCAAAGTTCCAAAAAAGAAAAGTGGTTTGTTGTTTTATTGAACTTTCTTATTATTCATGGGTCCACAAAACACACTGCGTTTATCTTGTATTTACACTTATATATTTACATATTTCAATACATAACGCCAAACAGTAAAGCATATTCCAGTGTCAGTTTTTCCAATATCATGCAGCTCCAAAGTGGCAACACTAGAGCTGAATTGAAAATTAAATTCTGAACTTGACCTCCTCCTTAAAGCTGCTGTTGGTAGTAAGCAGAGTAAACATCTGTTCAGAGAGAGGGACTTCGAAAGGCAACGCTATCCCTCCCAACCAGATTTCCTCTTAGCCCCCCAACACAGATCGACGTGTGCAGTCATTATAGTGCCGGACTCGTGTCCAATCCAAGGTTGTAGTAAGGGCCACCCCTTAACCAATCAGGACAGAGGATTAGAGATTAGCTCTGATTGGTCCGTCATAATGGGAACGAGGGGAATAATAACATTGCTTGATACAAAGGCATTGGAAAACACCGAGATTTCGCAATAGTCTCAAATTACTTCACTTACCGATGAGTACTGATTGGTATTATGACCTTATCTCCAAACCCAGCAGAAATAACGTTTTTACACCATTCCTACCAACAGCAGCTTTAAATATGCAGTGTAAGTTAGCTTAGCAGTCACTCCAGGCTATCCCTTAATCTGAAAACATTGGCTTTAGCGTCAAAGAGTTGGGTTTTCCCATTAACCTCCTCTGTAGAACACCCCTCTGAAGTACACGGTTATAAATAGATAACTTTAAAAAGGAGCAGATTTCTCCCCTCTTTGAAACATTGATTTACAATTGGTGTGCACCACAACTTAGCCACGTCCAGGCTTTTAAGACAGATTAGCTCAATTTCTTGAGAGAGCGTCTCTGAGTCTGATTTCAGGTCACAAGAGGTTCTTGATACCTAAAGATAAAGCTTCTTTTGAGTCGTTGTGTTGCATCGTGAGCGTCAAAGGGTTTTCTTTTCTTTCCATCAGTTGCAACATATTTTCTTCAAGCACCAAAGTCTTTGACCCCAATGTTTCTCCTCCTTCAGCGAGATGTGCAGTATATTCCTGCCTGCTGTGCTTCAATGGAGCATTTGCTGCTGAGTGACTATAAAAGGACCATAGGCACACTGTACATTTCTCAGAAAATTGATTTTATCTCAGGAAAAAAAACACATTGTACTGAGTGAAAAACGGTCACTTTATGTTTTTTGTTTTTTTTTATAAACATCTGTTTTACAATAAATACCGTGTGTTGTTCTTACAGCCCTCTCTGTGTTTGCGCTGTATGGTGAGAGCCATCAAGCACCTTTTGCCTTCTCCTTAGCGTTTGCCATAGAGCCTCATTAACACCTCTTGTGTGAAAAAAATACATCAATACACTTTTGTAGTTTTACCTTGTCATTGTACCTCACAACATTGCAAGTACACATTATAAACAGACCTAGTTTCTCCAGCAACGCCATGAAAATGACGAGAGGACCATAGAGCCTTGTTGTTTTCACCCAGAAACCAATATGTTCTTATTTTTCTATACAAAGAACATTCACATCCAGTGGTACAGCTGAACAGTGAGCCACAGATGTTTATGAATTATGCAGTGAATGTGTTTGTGTGTGATGTTGAATAAGCTTCAGTTAATTATGGCACTTTGTCCCTTTAAATACACGAGCAACACTTATAGATTGAGAAGCAAACGGAACAGCCACAACCTGCACACATGCAATTTTCCTGCTGCCCTCTGAATGAGTCATTACACAACCCTTGTAACCCCTCGGACATCTCTGTGCATACATTATAATGTTTGTAATTATGTCTTCCCTATTACTATTGGCTTTAATGCTCTCACTTTTACCTGTGAATGTATGCCGCCCTCATATTTAAGTGCTGTGTGTTATTCAAAGGTCATGTGATATCGTGGTATATTGTGTTATATGGTAAGCCTCTGATTCCCCTCCTGTTTTAGCCACAGTCTCCTAGTGTTCAAAGGCCTGCTTGCTCCAGGCTAATGGACTATGCAAGGCTGACTTCATCACAAGCCTTTCTTCATGAGGGGCAGGAAAGGGGTGGAAAATTTTGGGTAAACTTCCAATAAGTTTCTGGTAAATATCCATGGGAAGTTAAGCTGGGGAATTTGGGAAATATTCCAAATTGGAAACTTCCCATGGGAATTTATGGGAATAAATTGGGAATTCATTTAATGGAAAGGTATCATATCCAAGCATAAATATTAGTTTTTTACCATACATCAAATTTGTTAAATATATTACCACATAATATTACCAAAACTTACTTCACTTTGTGTAGTCCACAGGCTCAAATGTGTGGCTTCAATAGTCTTGTGCTCTGGGCTCTAAAGTGTGGTCCAGGATTCTAGAAATCATCTGTGCATGTGATGGAGGAATGCACAGTGCATGTAAGGGGTGTGGTCTCTATAGCCCTGCAGTAAGCAGTGTGCTATGTGCATGTGATTGAGGAATAGCATAGCTATTCAAATGCACTTGCATGAAATCTGGTTGTTTTTGTCAGGGTTATGATAAAATATATTTTCCCCAACTATATTTAAGTTCCCTATTAAGAGCCAACCTTCAATTTCGTAAATTCCTGATTTATTCCCGTTAATTCCCATGGAAAGTTTCCAACTTTGAAAATTCCCGGAATTTTGCAACCCTAGGCAAGAATAATGGGGGAAAGACATATTTCTTGGGGGTAGGCTACTACTTTGGCTTAGTCGTTAGGCCACAGTCCTCATCACAGTATTTGCAGGTTCCCTTCACTGCATGCCTTCCACCCCTACTCCCCACTTTTTCTGTCTCTTTTCAGCTGTCCTATCTAACAAATGCAAAAATGCCCAGAAAAGTAACTTCTATAAATATATGTAAATATTTTATAGACTGGGTAAAAGAGACGGACCTTTAACTTGAAAACAACTATGAAAGTGAGAAGATTTTGGTCCATGTTTCTCCGGGTCTATAGACTGGTCATCACATTATGCATAGGCATGGTTGGCAAGAGGCTCAGACAAGGTTTACTTTTTTTCTGAATGTCTATTTATTGTTTTTTTAAGAACATAGATATATAAATATAATACAGTAAAGACTAACAGCAAAGAACCCCCCCCCCCCCCCCCTTTTAGTTCTGGGGGCTAAAAGACCCCAGAACTCTTGGTCGAAATGCACCTTTAGGTTTTAACCTTTTATTTCATTATTTAGTGTGACATAATTTATTTCAGTTCAATGAAATACAACCCATCTTTTATGTGGGGTCCATGTGATGAGCACAGTCATAAAGGGTCATGCCTAAAGAGCACATTTGTGTTGCGATGGAACCTGACGTGCAGCATGAATGCATATTTGCTGACAAGTATGCAGCAGCTGTTAGATGCAGTAATGTCTGAATGGGGCCAAAATACCCAGATATTGATTCCTTTATCATGTGAAATCCATGCCATAGAGAATGTAGGCTTCATTTTCAGAGCTGTATTAGAACATTTTCCTCATATAGTGGCCACAGAGTTCACATACAGCCCCTCACACGCAATGTAAGTCCATCTAATCAGATAAATCAATAGAAAGTGAAAGTCTAAAGAATGACAGTGCAGTTAAGATGCTGTGTTACACTGTGAGACTGAATAGGGATGATGTAAGATGCAGCTGAAGAACAGCATCAAACCATTTCAAGGTACTAATTTTGAAGGCTTTAAGTTTATGAATTATAAAAATTACATAGAAGTAGGCAGACTCCTCCTGCAGCTGGTCATTGTCCCAAACTCATCAAGAAGGACCTTGTTCACAGACGGCTGTGAAGGCATATCTCTCTGGAAGGACATCAGAAGTCTGAATTACATGTCAGAGCAACCATCTGGAGCCAGTCAGTGACAGCATCCCTGGAGTTGGTACAAAAAAGAGCTGAAGTCTGCATCAAAGATTTTGTCATGATGAAGCCAGAATCACACTCCTCAGCTGTAATTCAAAGTGTTACCGTCGGAGGAAAGCAGGAGCAGCTCATTAAGCATTTAACCCGATGCATGCTGGGAATCCAGGGGTGGCAGCATCATGCTGTGTAAGACTGTCTTACCAGAATTCCCCAAGACTCTTTCGTAAGAATGATAATGAATGGAGCTTACAGCAGTCAGATCAGCCTACCACACAAAGACATCGCAAACTGAGATGAGAATACAAATCAAAGTGGATTTAACACCAAAGCATGCAAAGAATTCACAGAGTGAGTCGGGAAACAGTGTGTGAAGACATACTGTATCTCATGAGAGAAATCTGCTGCGTTGTTAGCAAATGCTCCCATTATAGCTCAAGTGAGCATGTGCATGTCTTAGGAATGGAACTTACTGTCCAAGGCTGGGAGGAAAAGAGAAGAACAAGGCTATAATCTATCTGAATAGTCCATCCCTAACAAAAACCTCAAAATTTGAAGCACAATATTTTCCCCTCTATAAATGAGAACTTTCTCAATCTCTCTTTATACGATACCATGCAACAATGTGGTACAATACCATACAGCTGTGCACATCCCTATTAAAAATCTGTTAGATTTTGGGTCGCTGGTGGCCTAGCGGTCTAAGCGCCCCACATACAGAGGCTACAGTCCTCGTCGCCGGTTTGATTCCCGGTCGGTCGACCATTTCCTGCATGTCTTCCCCCGCTCTCTACTCCCCACATTTCCTGTCTCTCTTCAGCTGTCCTATCAAATAAAGGCAAAAAGTCCCAAAAAATATAACTTAAAAAAAAATAAGAATAATCATTTAGATTTTGACTTAAGCAGCCACAAATGACATTTTTTTTTAAAACAGTCCAGTTTGCATTAAAGGCTTGTACCGAGAGTGAAGGATGGAAGATAAGTCAGACTCACTCTGAACCTGCCTGAGCACAGAGTGCTAATATGATGACTGGGGTGACAGGTTTTATTCAAGCAGCAACCTCCGGTCTCAAACGATGAAGTCCATGCGGAAGTGTTTTTTAAACTGCAATTCATCAAGAATCTGCTTGAGGCTGGCTGTGGAAACACCGGAAACCACATACACACCAATTCAAAAAAGACGATCTTTGCAGCATTAATAAACATGTTTACAGCCTGGTTAAAAACGGCTTGGCTCTAAGTCGGTAATGTCTCTATCGGCACACACTGTGCAGGGGGTGAAATTTTTTCTTACGTGACGGATCAGAATATATTAAGATTACCAGTTTTTGCCCAAATAAAGACATGAGTGACTTGACTGCCGGACAGGAACACATAGCTGTTGGCTAGGAGGCTCAGACTCCACCCCTCTGTCACACTCTGCCTGGTTGAGTTCCGCATATCCAATATGGCTGCCGCCGTCGATTGGCTTTAAAACAGCACTCAGGAACAGATAGGTGACATCACGATAATACGTCCATATTTTATACAGTCTTTGGTTTTATTACTTGAAACCTGGGTTAAGTCTACCTTATATGCCAGCAGTCATTACCTCTGTAAAGGGTGAATTAATCAGTATTGGCCTTTTTTTGTAAATGAAACGTAGTAATAGGGGTAAGTCTGCTTTTCCGGTCTCCCTCCATCCAGCAACATTTTTCAGCCCCTCCTGAGGCATTCCAGATATAATCCCTTCAGCAAGCAAGCTCTTGGTCTTCCCTGGTGTCTCCTCTGTAAGCCGAAAAACCTCTCAAAGTAGGTTTCCAAGAGGCATCTCAGCAAGATTCCCCAACAAGCTACACTAACTCTTTTCAATGAGAAGGAGTAGCAGCTCTACACTGAGCTCTCTCCAGATGTCTGAGCTCCTGACTCTACCTCTAAGGCTCAATCTAGCCACCCTTCAGTGGAAATTCATTTCGGCCACTTAGATCTGTGATCTCATTCTTTCAGTCACATCACATTTCACATTGAGGCCACTTTGGAAGCAGAGGTTTTTTTAATAACTGTTATAATATTTTTTTCAGTTTAAGCAAACATCTACTAACCTGTCTGCTGTATTTAATTCTACTCTTTCTGAACAAACTACACAACCAGTGAAACAATCTGAGTGAAAAACTGAATCTGAAAAATTAAAATGAACTTGAAAGTGCTTTTTGTATTTTGGATGTCCCCTGTTTGCTTAAATGACATCATGAAACAGAGCTGAATGGACTCCTCAACTCTGTTCTGACCACACTTTGCCTTCTAAGTCCCAAAGAGACCCTGTTAATGTTCAGTGGGGATGAAGTCAGGTGACAGAGAAAAAACAATCTATGTAGTCATTTTGTCATCTTCAGTCCTAAAGAAGCTTTTGCTGTACTTGAAGATGAATCTTGCTGCAGTGATGCTCTCTCTTCAAAGATACAAACGGGCAGGTACAGCATGTCTCAGAAGAAGAAGTAACACTTCTCTATTTCAGGTTGTGCTGAGTATATTGCAGTTGCCCCAGACTTTACAGCAATGTTATCATTCTGTGTGGATTTGAAAGACAGCCCATCCTGCAATGTCTCACCTTGTTTCCCCACCTTTGAAGTAAGTTAGAAACTCACCTCTCTTTGACAGACTCCTACAGGCAGCACTTTTGCAGATTGAAGTCCATGTTATTTATTCTACAAATTCTGTTACTGTGATGAAATGGCTTTTCTATCTCTCCCAGGAAACTAAGCTTGATATATTGATCAGCTTTAAGAGTTGTCATTTTTGGTGTGCTTTGGATACAACTGATCAAGTTTCTGAAAATACTTAGAAACTTGTGTGCACTGACCCTCTCTTCAAGCCATGATCTGATGCTTAGAGAGCACATCTTTGCTTCGAATTTGACTTTTGACACAATTTGACTTTTTTCCTCTTTTGCTTGGTTCTGCTATATTTTCCATCACCACATTAATAACCCACTTTTCAAAAGTTCACTGGGAGGTCCACAACAGCTGCAAATTGAGTGATGTGAACCAGCTGCAGACAAGAAGACCAAATCCTCCACATAAGGTGTGAAATGTTTGTGGTGCAGATTCACAATCTGTTTTCTGAACAAGCTCCAACTCCTCTCAGGAGCTTTACATTTCAGTTGTGATTGCAGATTTGAAAAACACATAAGGCTGGAGCATCATTCAGCCATGATGGAGGTCTGAGTGTGAAAGTTATTAAGTGAACATTTTCTCTACATATAAGATAAGAAGTCTTGCAGTTTCTATTTCACATCATCCGCCCTAAATGAATCACTCATTCATCCCTCTCTCTCTCCAAAAAGAAAAGACGAGCCTTCCTTGAGATAGAGGCAGCAGATCGTTTTACAAAATATTACTTGACTTGAAATTAATTGGAGGCAGTGTAAGAAAAAATATGTGACCTCAGCATAGCTACATGAGATTTAAGCAAAACTTGAACTCCTTTTGGTGGAACCCTAAATTCTTGTCACAACAGCTGTGTGCAGAAAAAGAGATTAGCTTAAATCTACCTACAAATAACTCATGAATGTAAGGGAAAGAGCAAATGGAGCTGCCAAGTGGAGCAGATTCTGCCACCAGCTTCTTCTGTGTCCCTTTTGATGATATATTGGGATTGGCAGCAGCCTGTTAACAGTGGATTAACCTTCCTCTCTTCTTATGGGAATCATTTAATGACGTGTCAATCATTTTAAAAATGATCCCATGGAAATGTTGGATTCCTCAAATACACTTTCCCCCCAGTAGTAGAGTGAGTCAAGGGTCTGTCCAGCTCTGAAATGGCTTTAATTACTGCATCCATATTCATCACCACAGTTCTTCATTGAAATTATTCTGTTGGAGGAGCTTTTTATTTTAGTTTTAGTTTTCATGAGCCTGTATTTCTGCATGTACTACAACACAATGTGCAAACAGCATTAACACTAGGACATTTACCTCAAACTGCTCGTAGACCACGTCCACGAGCAGCGTTCATGATTATATACAAGGACATTTCATTTTCCTGTTTCCAAATTAAGATTTGTAGTACAATCATCTTTTCTCAGGTTTTAATATTTAACAGTGCAAAGCAGCAATGGCTTTCACATGATACTAAAAACAAAGAAGGTAGATTGCTCAATATTGGGTTATTGTTCGAGGAGGGCTCTGACATAAAAACAAAAATCCTAGTTCATTGAAATGAACAATTTAACGGAAGGGTTTTATGCTCTTTTTAAGACTTTTATTTCCACTCTGATACCTCTGTGGTAGCTTTACACAATTTACAGCTCAACAAACTCTTTATTATCTCAGACTGGTGTCCTTACCTACCTTGAATTAATTTGTGTTTCTTTATTTGAAATGACAAATTTTGAAATATGACCACATGTTTTATACCTCAAATCTGACCTAGAAAGTTTGAAAAGAGAACTGTATACAAAGCTCAACTGGCGTCTTTATTGAGAACCTAACTCAACAAGAAAGACATTTCTGTTTGGTGTTACTTTTATTGTGCTCTTTTAGGGAGATTCTCCAATCAATGATGTCACAAATTGAGCCAGTCTCGTGTCCCTCTCGTTTAATTCCCACATTACTTTTTTTTGAACAAGCTGAACTTTCAGAGCATCTTGAAATTACTCCAATATATTTTAACCTCACCATCTGAAACTGTGCCCACATTTGACCTCTGTCGCTTTAGTGAAGTCTGTAACCATCACCGCCTTACAAAACAGTCATATTGCGGTTACTGCAAATGGCTATTGGTCTGTTTTCACTTTCTAGTTTGAAACATTTTCACACTGCTGACATTTTAGCCACTGGGTTGATATTGCTAAGTGACTGGCTTGCTTGCATTCTGCTGCAAATTGTGCTCAGTTTATGACAGCTGACTTAAAGGATCCGGGTGGGATGATCGGCTCCTATTGTGGATCCCTGATTCGTTCTAAAATGCCCAAATCAACTCTGATCTGAAAGTTGAGATAGGGATTGGGACGAGTCTGACAATTAATTTGAAAAGCTGTCTCGCAAAAAAGGCAAGCTTACTGTAGTGTGTTGTAAATTATGTTTGACCCAGTGATGTTTTTATGGGTAGGATTTTAAGAAGTGGCTGAAACATAACCGGGGAGGAGAATATGTAAACACTTTCACTTCTTTATCTGTTTTTTATAGATTTAAACTCAGCTAATGAACCCACCTTCACATCATTTACAGCTTGTTTAATGCAAACTCGTCTTGCTTCTGGAAATCACATCAATGCTGAGGCTCTTAGCCCCTATTTGAGCTCCACAAATCCCATTTCTATACCTTCATTAGCTGTGTATTATTCATGATCATCACCTGAAACCACTTGAAAAAATAGCCATCATGAGCCTGTAATTGCTGTAGTGAACCATATCAGCCATACCTGGACATATAGGGATGACACTCAGACATTCATTTTTTGAAGTGGTTTCCATCATCTAGACAAGGGCCATCTATGTAGGAGTCTTGAGGCTGTTCGCTTATTGTTAAGAGCTTGATCAGAAAACTGTTGAATTGTTCGAGGACATTGTCAAAGGATAGATCAGAAAGAATAGACAGAGAACAAAAGAAGAAAACAGTAAGAGAAGTCCTTAAGAGAGGGATTTTTTTTGGAGAAGTCAGTCAACTGTAAAAGTTTTGGGCAAGAACATGAACAAGACAACTGGACCAAATTTCAGTGAAAAGTAACATTTAAAAAAAGATTTTAAATCACAGCTTCCATTTGTGACACGCTGACTTCATAGCGCCATCAGGGCCTCACAGACAAGTTGAATGAATCAAGGACTCTGATTGGGGAAGTAATTACCTCCAAGGTGGCACACAATGGAGACTGTGTTGTGGTGTGTGTGTGTGTGTGGGGGGGGTATTTACATGTCAACCCATATCTGCGTTCAGCTGATGATGCTTGTCCACATTCAGATGTAAAAGGTTACAAAAGGGCAAAAACATAGATCAACTTTAACGCTTTTGACTCATTTCCCTCCGTTTCTGTGGCTGCAGACAAGATTACAGTTCCTGATGTCAAAGAGCTCTTTTGTCCTTTTGTTTTTATTTAATGTCACAGTACAGAGATGTATTCACAAAACATGTCACAGCAGATACAGACAGACATGAAGATGGTCAACAGTCTCATTGCTGCTTACACTGAATTACGTTTTTCTGTGTATTAAGGGGGGAGTGCAGAGATTTCAAAGTCAAAAGTTATTTAACACATTAATTTCACTAAAAATGTAACAATCTTACCGTCTGCAATGTTTTCCTGTGTGTGTGTGTTTTTGAGATTCAAACAAAAATAATCACTTTACAAGTTGAAGCATTCAACATCAAAATGCTAGAGGACATAATGAATAAGAAGCAGCTTATGTAGAATAAGTAATACATTCCTCCATAAATTAGAGAGATGTATTCAATATTTATAATAATAATAATAATAATAATAATAATAATCTTTATTTATAGAGCATGTGCAAGATAAAGAGCATTTTAAAGAGCCACAGACAGTGCAAGTGTCATCACTATTAAAAGAGGCAGATGCTGTATACTTGCATACTTTGTGTTTTAAGGTAAACTCTTTTGAAAGTAAGCGTTTATCGTTTGAAAATATTCTCCTCAAGTCAAATTTAAAGACATGTTTACATATCAGATAAACAAACTGTCAACAATCTCTAGTTGAACAGCTGAGAGATAAATTTGGTACTTATAAAAAATATCAAGGTGGAAAAAGAATGGGTGAGCGATTAAGGAAAAGTGCAAGTGAGTCCATATATTCCTCTAAACTTTATATTATGGTAATTGAGAGAGTCAATGAAGCACAAAATGACCTCATTTAAAACTTTCTGCTTTTTAAGAGTCAAAAAACTGATTGTTTGTTGGGATTAAATATGGGATTAAAAAGATGGCACATAAAGGTGACTCATTAAAGAGTATTCTCTTCAGTATAACAAGATTTATTCACATTTGTTCCTATGGGCTTTTTCACCAAAAGTTAATTATGAAGATACAGCTAGCAGGCTAACCTAGCGAAGCACAGGAGAGCAGTAAACTGGGAGCTTACTCTGAAGCTTTGCCTGTTTAATAACACCTTGTATCTCATTGTTTTAATCCATATAAAACCAGAATAATTGGCCATCAACTAAGATTCCAGGATGTTGGGTTATTGTTAACAGGCTATCATCTCACACAAAGCCCTTTGTGGAAACAGGATTTAGAATCATTTCATTTTTGGGGGCTCCGTTGGCCTAGCGGTCTAAGTGTGCACCCCATATACAGAGGCTTTAGCCCCTCGTCGCAGAGGTCGCAGCCTCGATTCCAGCCTCGACCATTTACTTAAAGTTACTCTCAGCTTAGAGCTACTGTTGGGCACATTGAAGTACTTTTGGAATAGCCAGGACAGTTGTCCCCACTGTTTCCAGACATTGACCCAAGCTAAGCGAACCTGCTGTTGGTCATAGCCACAGACTGTAAAAAAAAAATGGACAGCGTTGCTCCTCCTTTTCCCATTATATTGTTTTGAAGCCAAAAACAGCCAAAAGAGCTCCGCCCTACAGCGTATCGTCACGAGATCCTATGGAGTTTCTCTCTACAGCAGCTGTCAATCAAAGTGAATCCGAAAGTAAAACCCTGTTTTTTAACCTCTAATAACTAATAAAAAAAAAAACTTTTCAGAAAAAAGAGGCCTTGAACACAAAAAAGTCAAATAATAACTACATATCACCACAGAATACGGATGTGAGAAACATTCGTACGACGTGTATTTATTTTTTAAAGTTTGACCGAGTCCCATTCAAATGAATGGGGGAGACAGAGTTTTTGACCTATACTGCAGCCAGCCACTAGGGGGAGCAGTTTTTGTGGCAGCCGAGCGAGCTGGACCCCTGGTCATAGCTTCATGATTAGTATACAAACACCAGGGTCAGGTAATTTATCTCTTCACAAGAGAGACAATGAATGAAATTTCCTCAACGTCAAAATGTTCCTCTCTCTGAGTGAATCACATATTGATGTCTTCATGAACCACAACTATGCTCGGTGGTGCTTCCTCCACCTTTCTCCCTCTCAGAGCTAGAGTAATGACAGCACGGGCTGAGCGAGACACCCTCAGCAAGAGTTCCTTCAGTCCAGCTCTGTGCTCTCTGCGGATCAGACAGTACAGCACCGGGTTGAGACAGCTGTTAGCGTGAGCCAAACACACAGACAGGGGGAAAGCGTAAGCCTGGGCGTTGTAGAAAGCTTTGCTGAAGGGCACCAAGTCAAATTTGATCAGCACCCCCCACAAGGTCAGAGCCTGGTTGGGAAGCCAGCAGATGAAAAAGGACAAGACTACAATGGTGACGGAGCGTGTGACTTTGGAGCGTCGACGGAGGCGCCCTCTCTCACACTCCGACTTCTCTGTGATGCTTCCACTGATGATGCTGCCAACGAAGCGCCGGCTCAGGATGAACCTCAGAAGGAGAAGGTAGCAAACTGTGATGATGATCAGGGGGATTACAAACCCCAGGAGCACTTTCTGTGTCTGATAGAGTCCAAGCAGGACCTGAGGATCCCAGTGGCTTGAATCAGAGTCAGAGAACCGCACTAAGCACAGCTCGTCGTCTGAGGACACCTGTGAACACAAACACACACACATCTGCTTTAGAGGGAGAAAACTTAAAAAGGAAATGTAGCTTTTTTTTAGACGGGTCCCAAATAAACCAACCTGGACTGTGGTGGAGTAGAAAGCATGAGGTAGTGTAGCCACCAGCGACACCATCCATATACCCAAACTGGCCCATTTGGCTTGAACGTTGGCAATCCTTGGGTCGTCCATCTTCAAAGAGGTCACCAGGGAACGGTACCGGGTCACGCTCATGGCAGTGAGGAAGAAGACGCTAGCGTACATATTCATGGTCGTGACTGAGCTCACGATTTTGCACATAACCCTGCCAAAGGGCCAGCGGAAGTCTAGCACCGTGTCCACAGCCCAGAAAGGCAGGGTGAGGACAAACTGGAGGTCGGTCAGCGCCAGGCTCATGACAAAGCAGTCGATGGAGGAGTGGTGGTGACCCCTACGGCGGGAGTGGAGCAGGAAGAGGGCCAGGAAGTTACCCACAAGCCCCAAGACACAGACCACCAGGTAGACCAGGGCAATGACAACTCGCACCTGTTAGGTATCACACAGTAAAAGCTTTACACAGAGCACCACTCACACTTTGTGCTACTTTTTAAAGTAAAAAACATACACATGATTGTAACATCTGCATGATACTTTAATGCTAGTAGCCAAAATAGATATCTTCAGGGAGAAGACTGAGGGTAAATGAATGCTATCAATTAGTAGTGGTGGACAGTAACAGAGCAAATTTACTTGAGTACAGTCCTTAAGTACATTTTTTGAATATCTGTACTGTATTTGAGTATTATTTTTTGGGGGCAACTTATTACTGTTACTCCACAATATTCAGAATACTATTATTGTACTTTTTACTCCACTACATTTCAATCAATGCTCTAGTTACTCACTACTTTTGCTTTGAGGTCAGCTCATGAATTTCCTTCTCTTTTCTGAAATCTGATCCCTAAGACAGTAAAATGTGTTTGTGTAGTTCTGTTTGTCTCAGTGGTTTAGTTGTACCTGTATATCGTGCGCCTCCACAGTTGAACGTGGAGCAAACACAGAGCAGATTTCACTCAGATCAGGCCGTTCATTTAGAGGTGGTAATGATGGATATATCATTAGAACGTGTTAGAGGTTTTTGAAATGAAGAATGATACGTATCGTTTGAAATGTTCTCCTTGTTTCCCACTCTGCCCAAACATACTAAAATTCACTGTCCAACCTGAGAAAGCGTGTTGAGCTACGTAACATTTGTTTCATTCCAGATGAACATTTCAAACTAAGTTGTCTGTGCTTGGAGTAACTTAGTTTCTGTTTTTATTCCATGGTATAGTTTTTAGAGATTTCAAGTAATGGTTTCTAAATAAACATAATGTAACAGAATGTACTTCTATGTATTCTTAACTGCATTTATGTATTGTGAAAATACAACGTTTTGAGATTTTTTAAGAAGTACTTTGAATACTTAAGTGTTTTTAAAAGCAAGTACTCCAGTACTTTAACTCAAGTAATAATCTGACAGAGAAACTTTCTCTTGTATTGGAGTAATATTTGACCAGGAGGATCTACACTTTGACTTAAGTAATGAAACTGTGCTTTGTCCACCACTGGTGCTGCACACATGCTTTGTGCCACCCTGCATACTACCACCCCAGTCAAAAAAGTCTGGTTCCGCCCCTGTTTTCATCTCATCCCTGTATTTGTAACAAAATAAACTTACTGCCAGGTTTGCGCTATCTCCGTGCAGATCCATTATGGACTCCTTGGAGAGAATGTGCAGCCAGCAGTTGAGGGACAGGTTATAAGCTGCGATGTTGGAAGCAGCTTCTAAAGGACTGACAAGTTTGAAGATGTCTCGCTCATCGTCCTCTCCTCCGCACACACTGAGCGCGGCCAGAGCTCCAGAGATGCTGCTGTTACTCTGCATGATCCTGCAGAGGGAAAGGCGAGTTTCTGTCTCTTTATTTCACCAACTTCCTCCGGTTTGCCACTTCTGTCTTTCGGGTAAACTTCCACGGTGTGTATGCAAAAATCCACATTTTCCTGCTTTTTAATCTTCAAAGTCTCGATAGATCATTGTTGCTTATTTCATCCGAGAGATTTAAAGACTTAAACAAACGCATGTTGCAGTTTTAACCAACGAAAGGGAACATTACAGATAATAAAGTCGCATCAGCACGCTCTGACGCGTTAAAGCTGGAGTCAGTAATGATGCAGCCGGCTCTCCACCTTCAGTGATGCGCACAGGGTCCTGAAACTGAGGCTTTTATACCCGAGGAGACTTTTCTCTAACGCTAGAGGGCGTACTGCCTCACAGCACATGCTCCCATACACTCGGCAGGCTTAAAGCTCCATTCATAAAAATGTTAAACATCTCATCCATTCCGACAACTTCCTTTTATGTCAAAATTCCTATCAGATGAATTTAACAATTGGGTTATTTTTTCCCAGATGAAAAACAAACAGGTGGATGCCATTGATGGGAATCTCCGTTTTAATTTGCAGTAAGATGAGATGCACTGTTTCAGATGTTTTTGCTTTAAGTTGAATTCATTTTTAGACTATTTTAAATAAAACAAAAAAAACTTCAGTTTGAACCATAGACTGTATAAAATATGGAAGTAGTATCCGTGACGTCACCCATCTGTTTCTGAAGCGCTGTTTTGAGGCCAAAAGACAGCGGCGGCCATATTGCTGCTGTCGAGCTATTGGGATGTAAAGAGGCGGGCTTTGAGCCTCCTAGCCAATATCTACAGTGTTCCCGCCTGTCAATCAAGTCAGCTGTGCCTCTTTTTGAATTGGTGTGTATGTGGTTTCCGGTACTTCCGGAGCCAGTCTCAAGCGGTCTTCTTCCTCACTGCCATGAGCGTGACCCGGTACCGTTCCCTGGTGACCTCTTTGAAGATGGACGACCCGAGGATTGCAAACGTTCAAGCCAAATGGGCCAGTTTGGCTATATGGATGGTGTCGCTGGTGGCTACACTACCTCATGCTTTCTACTCCACCACAGTCCAGGTTGGTTTATTTGGGACTTTGCACAATGGCTGCGCATTGGAACGGGTTTTTTTTGGCTTCAAAACCGTACAACGGGAAAAGGCAGAGCAACGCTGTCCATTTTATATACAGTCTATGATCGTCACTCATTCATGAAATGTTGCCGTTATTTCCGTTCCCCCCTCTTTGATGAAGCCGGCTCATCTGATTTAATCGGGTGTCATGTCAAAGTGTCACCACGAACGCTCCTGCATACTGTCAAGGTGAATTACACATGAAGGGATATTTTTTTTACTTAGGATGTGCTTGCGTGCATGGGAAATTATGTACATCAGAGAAGTGCATTAGATTTCAAACAGCTTCCTGTCTTTCTGAGGGAGCCATGCTAAAGAAAGATATAGAGATGTGTGTGTGAGTAGGTGTGTATGTTTGTGTGTTAGGATTTGATTTGGATTTGCATTCATTACAGGTTACTGTTGTTATTCTCAGTGTGTAGCTTTATTTCCAGCAGTGTATGTATTAGATTGAATACAAAAGGAGAGTTATTTTCTGAAGCATGGGTCAACAGTCTAGACCAGTCTTGCTTGGACAGCCTGAGGTTTATATTGAACAATGTGCACCAATTTTTACCTGCTTCAAAGAGGATAACAATTTTAAAGTTGTTTGGGGATTTGTTTCAAAGTCCAGTCAACACATTGCAATTCAACTTCAGTGTCTGCTCCTTTGTCAGGCTTCAAATGCTGTCTGGAACAACTACACCTGAAAACAGCTCTAATTTGTTGACACTGTTTGCTTTGTTTTACTGATATTGAGAGGAAGGAACATGCTGATACGTTTGGAGTGCGACTGTGAAGCTGTCTGTGATGTCACTCATTAGTATTCAACGCTTTATCAGACTCTACAGATGTCTAATTTAATTTTCATCACTCTGGCTTTGTTATCCAAGGCCCTTAAAAATCTAAAGGATTGGGAAGACGCAGACATCGATCTCATGAGAAGATCTAACAGAATCACTGACTCAAATTCACACAATGAAATGCTCCCCTGTATCACTGCAATGAACAAAACAGAGAAGCAGTGCAATGAAGCTCTTCATACAAGTAGTAATCTGGAAACAAACACTATAAGGAATGAAATGTAGTTCAAAATCTAAAGAAACAATCATTAAATGTCTGAAGTGGCCCCTAAATGAAGCTCCCAATCAGTAAATCTGTGACAAATTGTGCTCACATTTATACAACCGGAGAGAGAAGGAATTTTGGGTGTCCTCCAAAAGATTGTCATCATTGAAGATGACACATTTTGACTAGTGGTTTCAGAGATTTCTGTCTTCTGCTCCTTTGCTCAGATATACAGAAAAATAACACAGGCCAAACCAAAAATCCAATTCAACCTGGTGAGCTGGTTCTTCTTGTTCAGTTCAGAGAGGATCAATATTCTAAGTGTCTGTGAAGGTTCTCAGTCATCCAGGTCATGGTAATCCAAAACTTGATCCGGAAGGCAACTGGACTGGTAGAAAGTCTTGAAGGCATTTCACCCACTGAAGAGAGGTGAAACATCTTCAAGAATTTCTACCAGTCCAGTTGCCTTACGGATCAAGCTTTGGATCAATATTCTAAGTTTCTACAGTTCTAACTTTTTCTCACACCACCAGGGCTCACTATGAATTCAGTCCAAATATTTCTTCATGTCTCATCCCCAGTGTGAGGACATTATAGGCTACTTTTGTTTCAGGTTTTTTGAAGTTAAAGCTGCAGCTTAGTTTAGCACCTGCTCTAACAAAGCTACATCAATCATTTTAGGAATACTGTGATCACGTAAGCCCTAACTGACCTATCAGAGCAATGTTTGGCAAGCCTCTGCTGAATTCTTCATACAAAAGTGTTAAACTGACATTATTAAAATAACTGATTTTATGCATAGTTTTGGTCCAGATTGATAACCTAATATATAAACAAAAGGGGCATTAATACAATCCTGTTCCCCAGAGAATAAAAACATCTGAATTCAGTGATCTTCCGACTTACTTAGTGAAAACTTTTGGATATATTAACATGAATGGATGTTTCAGAAATCCATATTGCATTCACAACATTACTTTGGAGTAGATTTCACATCCATAACCATCATCATTTGGCTCATACTGATATTTGACCAAATATACAGTATGAAAAACTAATGAGATTCCCATCAGCCTCCACTGCAACTTATGTAAAGTGCTTGTTGGCAAATGTTTTATCATGCCCACAAATCTCCAATGCTTGACTTAGATAATGCAGCATTAGCATGGTGAACATGATGTTTGTGAAGGTTCTCAGTCATTCAGGTCATGGCTCAGAACTAAACTAGCCTTTCGGAGGAGCGGTGACACGTCTTGGAGTCTTTTTACCAAGTACCACGTTTTAGCCATAGACTGTATAAAATATGGACGTAGTATCCGGGACGTCACCCATCTGTTTCTGAAGTGCTGTTTTGAGGCCATTCACCGGCAACAGCCATATTGCTGCTGTCGAGCGATTGTGACGTAAAGAGGCGGGCTTTGAGCCTCCTAGCCAACAGCTACAGTGTTCCCGCCTGTCCATCAAGTCAGCTGTGCCTCTCATTGGAAGACTCGTAATCTCAATATCTTCGAAATTGCCGCGTTAGACAAAAACACTCGCCTTTTGTACCAGGCTGTAAACATGTTTATTTCTGCTGTAAAGATCGTTTTTTTTTTAAATTGGTGCGTATGTGACTTCCGGTACTTCCGGAGCCAGCCTCAAGCGGATCCTCGATGAACTGCAGTTTTTAGCACTTCTGCATTGGGCTCATATTTTTAGACCAGAGGTTGCCGCTTGGTTTTAGCATTATTATTGTGAGCATGTTAGCATGCTGATGTCAAATTCAAATCTTTTTGAAATGCTAAAGAAAGCTCACAAAATGTTTGCTCCCTCATGCAGTGCATTCATTTCCTTGTTGTTAGCTACAGCTCTGTGTGCTCACTGTGCCGTGTGAAACGTTAACATACAGAATGCACACAGTAGCTTGTCAGACAACGTTGACGAAAGACAGCATGGACAATAAGCAGTTTAAACACACGTCCACTTTTCTTTTTCCTGGTAGTCATCAAAAATAATAACTCTTCACTTTGTGAAGAGATAAGGCTAGCTATTGTAGGTTTGTTCTTTTTTTCTTTCATGTAAATTCTGTGGTAGCCTTACAGCACATCCTGTAAAAGAACAGTGGATGTTATTTTCTGCACAGAACAGTATGTACTACCTCAAACAAAGCAGACAAGCCACTGTTACAGACTGCAGATTGTTGAGAATGAATAATGTCATATTCAATAATCTCCTGTGTACCACAATGCTCACACATGCCCATTGTGTGTTTGCCAATGATCTTCAGGATACTGTTGAGTCCTGTGGGTCCAAAATGATTTCTTCTTTCTTTTTATGTCTGCTTGTTTTTCTCATTTCTCCTGTTTACTTTTGTTCTGAAGTAATGCATACCTTTACTTTACCTGTGTCATTCCTTTTGTCACTTCTTCCACATTTATATTTAGGTTCACTTTTGACTTCATCCTGACTATAATTTATAGTCATATCCACATCTGCTGTTTTTGTTACTTCTTTTGCAAATCTGTTAGCTACTTAATTTCCACAAATCCCTGCGTGGGCTAGAACCCAAACAAACTGTATGGTTAATCTGGCTTTACTGATTTTGAAGACTGTACCTGCAACATCTAAAACTTGTCTTGTAAAGCTACTGAGGTTACCTTCTTGATACTGGTTTCTGCACTACTTGAATCGATTCTATTAAAACTTAATTTGGTTTGGTGTTTTCTGTCTGGCCAACAGTTCCCCTGTGAATACTGAGAGATCATTATTAAGTCTTTTGTTTGACAGTATTGTCTGTATCTAGGATACTGAATGAAAACCTACTCTGTTAGTCTTTTTATTTGAGGCATCAGTGTATATTTTTTAGATAGTTGATTATAGTCTAAAATTGAATAAAGGTCCTCCCATTTTTTAAAAACAGAAACCAGACATTACTATTGTGACAGCTGGCATTTAAGGTTACAAGTGACAAGTTTTAGATCAGGGGTGTCAAACCGGCCCGCCAGAGGTTCCAGTCCAGCCCGTGGAACAACTTTGCATAGTGAAAAAATTACAGAGATGACATTAACTGCAATTTTTAAATAAAAGTAACTACTATTTCAGATTTGTCCTCTGGGGGTCGCATAAAATCATAGTGTTGCCTTAGCGCACCTGACCGGCGCTTTTTTCCGGGACTTTTTTTTCAAAGTGAGAAAACAGATGACTTGCTGTTTGCATAATCCGGTTGAGATTCATAAAGACTTTTTAGAGCACTATAAGATGATCCACTAACTACTAACGCTAGCACTACACCCCTGCTGCTGTTCATGCTGGAGCTGAGGGGTCCAACATAATCAGCTTTACCTTCTTCATCATCATAATCTATCTGTTCTTTTGCAGTAAACACTATACTCTGTGTCAGGTGAATGGGTAACCTGTGTGTTTTGTGTGTTGGCAGCAGGTTTCAGGGCTTAAAGGGTAAAATATTCGGCCCACTATGAGACTCAGCATGGCAAAAAATACAACAGCTGTTTTTGTAGAAATATAGTTCATTAAATGTGAACAATTTCAGAATGTACTTGTACTTCTTTTGCGCTAAAACAAATGTAGAGTTGTCGTTATTTATAGGTTATAATGTTATGATTTTACTGGTCTGGCCCACTTCAGATCAACTTGGGCTGTATGTGGCCCCTGAACTGAGTTTGACGCCCCTGTTTAGGTGCGATAACACTTCATCCAGGTTATTCCCAACTTATAATTTACCTAAATTCTAGGCAGTAAATATATGAATTCCTCTGTCAATATGAACTCATTACGATTGGGATGAATGTTTCTATTAACTTTCTGTGTGCACAGAATTAATTTAATAAAATGAGACACTCCAGATGTTTCCAAACCTTCATCTTTTATTCTTGTTTTTCTGCCAGCACTGAGCTGTTACAGAATGTAACTCAAATCATAGTTAATAAAGTTTTTAGACATAGTCATTAAACATTAACAAAAACATACAGCAGTGAAAATATTAACAGGTCATTTTACAAATCAAACATCAGTAATACTTCACCCACAGTCCAAGTCTGTCCATCGAACTGAGTGAAGTTCAGCTTGAAAAATATTCAAGTAGGTGTTTGTGTGTCTGTTAATGGAAAACACACCTCACTCAGTCTCTGAATTAATATGCAGCTGCTGCAAACCAACCAAAGTGCTCATTTCAATGCTGTGTTTGCAAACAGGCCTGCACTCTTTTGCTGCATCTTCCCTCCTGAGGGTCCCCAATGAGATCAGAGATTCTCACCTCCTGTCATCTTGGAGGTGAGAGGATGGGAGCTTTACTGTAGGGGGACCTCTCAAGGGTCAGGGCTTCTTTATAAGGCAGCAGAGGGATATCCTGTGCTTCATCCACTGACTGTAGGGCGCGTGACGGCACTGAGGAGGACAGAGGATTTTGAGCATGTGTTTGGGTTTTTTATTTTTTGGAACAAGAAAGTGTTAGTGTGTATTTGTGTCCAAACCTTGGGTCAGCACGTACTCTCCTCGGCTGCGGTGGCTGTATGGCTCCGGCTGCAGGTTTGTTGAAATGATGAGGGAGAAGGAGAGGAGCAGAACCTGGATAGAAATACAGACAGTAGGATAATAACAGACCAAGGGCAGATGACAGAGGCAGGTCAGGAAAGGAAATGGCAGAAAGCACGTGGAAGAAAAAGAGAGAGAGGTTATTAGACTTAACCTACATACTGTTTTCCACAAAAGATCGGCACTTATGTTATTCAAACATCTGACTACATTAACTTCTGAGCGGGAAACGAAGCTGCAGTCATCTCAGGCAGTGGTTTTAATGACATACTCTGGCACTGACCTATATCCATCATTCACATGAGGCACATTATGCAGTCTGAGATAATCCTCTGTGGTATAAATTATTTTAACTTGTTATATTTCTCACCAGGATGCAGGTCCCTCTGTGTGTTGTTTTGCTGGAGCTGTTGGGAAGGAGAGCCTGAAGCCGGCTAAGCTGCTCCAGCAGAGCGCTGCGACACAAATAAAGACAGAAATGTCAAAGAGATTGTGGGAAGATTTCACATCACAGACGGCTGGCTCGCCCTTTTACGATGTGTGTGTGACAACTGGAAACTACATGAACGGAATTAGAGCGGCACACGGAGAAAGTATGTGTGCATCCTCTTTCCACATGTTACTACAATTCCCTGTAGCTGCCCCACCACAGTGAGGAAGAAAGCTGAATAATGAGATGAGAGGATGAAGAGGAGGGTAATTCAGATGCCCCTGTGTGAGGTTTTAAAATTGAATAGGCTTTGTGCTCTTTGTATTCCCCTAACTCTTTATTTTCAACAAGTAGCATGTTTTCCTAACCCTGTCATTAACAGAAGGAGGAATGAATGAAGGAAAGAATCGATAAAACATTGAAAGACAAAATCTATAAAGAAACAAAGACAAACAAAATACAGAACAGGGCATGAATCACTGAAGTAATCTAGCCCCACATACAACAAATCAACGATTAAGCTGAAATTACAAATATAAATGCACATGAAAGGCGTAATGCTTTATAATGATGCACTTTAGATCATGCTGTAAATGTTCTTTAAGTACCTAATAAAGGAAACTCATTTCATGGGTTGCGTTTTTTTTCTCTAGTGGCGCTAAAAATGTACCGTACCAGGACTTAAAAACTGACAATCATACGAAACAGAGCTTCTTTGTACCGTTACACTCCTAAAGAATATAGCTTTGTGGACTGTAAACTCACTGGTTGGTATCCTCCAGTTTCTGGATCTTCCTTTGTAGCTCTAGGTTGTAAGCGTTGCATGCTGACATCCTAAAGGAAAAAAACAAGCAGGATTATTATAAAATTAAGAAAGAGATGTTTCAAATAACAAAGTAATGATGTTGCACTTAATTTTCCCCTTGATTTCTTCCTTTATTCTCTGCTAATACATTTCTGCTGTGTGTTAGTTTGCACGCAATTCTGTAACCCCATCCCAGCTCTCGTTTTTTCATTGTTTTTCCATCACATCCGCCATTTATCGCCCTCTGACTGAGCCAATCCACGACTAATTATGATGTTCTGTTGATATCCTCTGATTGAGCATACTTGATTACCAAAAAAACAAGCTGACTCCATTCTCATCTGATAATCTCAGCCCAACAGGAAACTTTCTTTGTCAACCGACAGCAGAGCACACACTTCAGTAAAATTTGCACAACACACAAAGGCAATGTGTGCAGCTCAATGGCCTCTCCTCCAGTTTTCTTAACATTTCTAAAGGTGTGCCACAAGGTGCAGTCTTAGGACCCATACTCTTTGCTATTAGTGTCAATAATGTTGGTCAAAATATAAATGCATCTGTACATCTCTATGCAGATGATATTGTTATTTATTGTTCTGCAAGCACTGTTGCTGGTATTCATTTGCAGCATTTGTCATTATTCAGTTGCCCCACCTCAGACTGCGGCTAAATGCTCATAAAGCCAAGGTTATGTGTTTTTTTTCGTGACACCTATGGTTTTGGACAGTTCAATGACTCTTTTGTTAGTGTTTGCTACATTTTCTCTTTTGATTCCTCCCCTACAACAGAACACTACAGGAGGTAACATTCTTTTCTTGCTTTGCTCTTCCCTTTCGTTCTGATTTCAGATTCAACCTTTGGTCCTGGCACTTCCACTTTCCCTTTCCAACAATGGCAAGTTTAAGAGCTTTCAGTGTTGGTGCTACATGACTCATCTGGAGCCAAGCATCAGTCAGGTTAAGAAGTAAGTTAAGCAGAGTTATCAAAAATTATTTTTCTGTCCTATTATGTGGAATCTGTAAACAAATAATAAATGAATCCAGGAGCTATTCCATTGTATGGTTTGTGTAGGTGTGATAGGAGAACAAATGGTAAATACTAAATGGACTGTGTTTATATAGTGCTTTCTCTAGTCTTTTTACCACTTTAAGCTCCTCTGCATCACATGTCACTTTCACCCTCACACCACATTCAGACATGATATGAATATGGGCTGCCATCAGACTGTATATAATGGGCTGCCATGTAAAGAGCCCATCACTATAAATGAATCCAGATATGAATCTTTCTTGCCCAAGGACAGGACAACAAGATCTGCTGATTGAGAGATGACTGACTCTACCACTGAGCCCCAGCTGCAACAAAGCTGATGTAGGAGGCTGACAGTTAATGATTTCTATGACAAAAGCTGGATGGGCAGTATGATGTTCTCATCCTGCAAAGCCTGGAAGCAAGGGAGTGGAACGAGACTATGACTGTGCTGCTGTCTGTCACAGGATACAGCATCTTCTGTGAACAGCTCACTGTAAACGTAATTATACAGAGCTGAGTCAAGCAGAAATGTTCTTTCAAAATGTTAACCATATCTGGAGGAGCAAAAACTCTTCAGGGACCTTCTGTTTCGTTTTTGTCACTGAATTCTCCTCATATCAGCCCACTTTTTGTCCCCCTCTGAGAAGACTTTTAAAAAGTTTTGAGTCTTTGTTCAAATCTGTTTTTCTTTAGTTTGTCAGACATGAGAGGTGCTGCAAAGGATTTTTTTTGTCCACTTTTTCTTTGAGCCTGAAGAGCTTTTTCAGGTGAAAATCACCAGGTATCTGCTAATTAAAAAGTTTCCCTGTTGTCTTTTCTATAAACCATGAATTAAAAGAGCAAAAGAACAAGTAATTATTTAAATCCAATGATCTGAATCCATCCTTTGTCAAGAACAATTCAGTCTAAGACCAAAATGCTCATTATACAGTACTGCCTAACACAATAAATGACTACAGGTTTCATTTTCTAACTTTGTTCAGAGATGTCATGCTGAGTGAGGATGCTGCGCACAGCCGGCTCCTACCTTCCCTCCAGACTGTCTACATATTCCCTCTTTTTCTTCCGACTCTCTTGGGCTGAGTGCTTGTTTCGGATTTTCCGGCGGATCTTCTTCAAAACCCTCTCTTCAAACTTTGCAGGGAGATGAAACACATGGCAAGAAAGGAAGAGAAAGAAGAAAGAAAAAAGGGGTTAGTGAGAGGAAACTGGGTTTTTGGCGGGAGATTGTTGGGGAGGGGTGGGGGGAGCTGGCAGTAGATGTGTAACTGTGGTTTTAGATTTAGATTTGGATGCATGTGTGTGTTTGAAAGAGGGAGGGGGGCCCTGAATGTGCATGGTGAGGGAAGACATCTGCCCTATATACATGTTACTGTGTCCTGCCCATGTACCTTGGACAGGGGCAGTTTGTTGGGTAGATTCACCCCTTCTTTAGCCAGAAGCATCTTCTCATCTTCATTAAGTACAAGCTCCTGCAGGGAATTCTGGGGGCTCTGCTGCGCCTGTGAACCAGATGGACAGAATATTTCACTTGATGTGATTTTGTGGGCAGTTCAGCCTGAGAAGCAGTTCATAAGATCATATTTATTTGCTGCAGTGGTTGCTATCTGTTCCTCAAGTAGTCTCACTGTCAAAAGCTCTCAAATCCAGTTTATTCAGAGCAATGAAAGATAAATATTTACATTCATATAATAGTTGGGGTGAATACTTGCCTCTGGCTGCAAAGCGTTAGTTAACTCCTGAGAACTAAACATCATTAAAGCATTTCTGGTGAAGCTGTCTGTTCAAACTAGAGCACTAGCCTTTCATCAGCCTGTATCTAAACCAGCTGATTGTTGGTTGGTTTTGTTGGTAAACATACTGTTAATTTACATTGTCAATATGTCATCAGTTCGTAGAGTTTTTTAAATGTAATCCTGGCAGCATACTAGCGGCTTTTGGCTGATATCTGTGCTGAATCACTCTCACAGTGTTCACATGGCTGTCATTTTCCTCAGCTCAGGATGGAAAGTTCAAAAGCTGTTACAATGTCTTACTACAGTGTTTCAAGTTTTATGTACTATTGATTATGAGGGATTCATGACAAATAATAATTATCAAACCCCATTTGAATTAATGGGCAACTGAAAAAACAATCCATAGTGAAATCAAGATGGCACCAAGCCTTTGTTCAAAGTAAAACTTAATATTTGATAATGTGTTAGCTATCTGCATTTTACCATATCCTTATGCTTGGAAGAATTAAATACCAAGCTAACGTACTGCTAAAGAAAGCTAGTTTAGACATGTCTTAGACATGTCCTATTGTATCATGTAACACTCCTAAAAATAACTCTGGCGTCTTGCCAGATAGCTTATCCCCAAAATGAGTCAGCACTTAGCTCCTAGCTAACGGCCAACAGAATATCAAATTCAGGTGAACTTTTGTAATGACAAATGTTTAACAGTAATTCCTTGCTTATGCATTTGATGGAAAAAATAATTTTCCCCTCTCTTACTGCATTATGTCACAGCCTGAGAGTGATATTAACTTTCGACCTAGCTTAAGCAAGTAAGTGCCAGAATGCTAAGACTCTTATGTCTGAAAAGACAACAAGTTATTGAATATTGTTACAACCTAAAAAATGGCCATCTCTTCAGGATCTTCAATGTTCTTTTTTTTCAGTTGATTACATAAGAAGCAATGTTGGTAGAAAGTAAAATTGATAATAACATTGTGCTGGTATAGGAACTTAATTTGAAGCTATCACATTGGCAATAATAGTACATTTATGCCTATCCTATTGTATCCTGTTACTAACATAAATGGTTATATTAGTTTTCAACAACATTCTTGTTTAACCCTCCTGTTGTGTTGGGGGTCAAATTGACCCTTTTTAAAGTTCAAAAATCTAAAAAAGAAATGTTAGGAGTATTTTTTCAGTATGAAACATCTTTGCTTGGCTTAATAGGTGAATTCAACATTTAAAATTAAATTGGACGATTTCACATTTTAGGCAATATATGCCTTCCAAACCAGCTAAAAACAGCCTAAAAATCTGGGCAGCATGTAACAGAAGAGGAGTCTTGTGTTAATTTATCAACATCAGTTCATTAAAAAAGGAATTCAAAATTCAATATGAAATAAAACAAAAATCTATGTCATGTAAAACAATTGGATTTATATTTAGGTCTTTCCAATGTACATTTAAAAAAGTTTTAACAAGAATATATATATATATATATATATATATATATATATATATATATATATATATATATATAATGCCTTACTGAATACAGTTCTTGGGTGAAAAAGCTTCACAAAATTTCAGTCTTTCATAGGAATACAATGTTTCTTACGTTCTGTCCCAGGTTGGACAGCAGCAGGTCCTTCACTGTGAGAGTTTGAGCAGGCAACAGTGGGGACCTATGGTTCGACGTGAGGTAGTGTGCAATGCCAAACTGCTCCTGGAGGTCATCAGTCTCCCAGCCTGCAGATTGTACCAGAGAAACAGCAGGCAATGATTAGCAAATTGCCTCCATGCTCCATTTAAATAAACACTCAAAATGTTTAGATTTCTGCCAGTGTCTTCACAATCGGTTCTTTGCTGGAGCCCTCTATTCCATACAAAATACTATTCAGAGACCATGGCACACTTACCTCTGTGTTGTTGCAACAGTAAAGATTTACAATTTTAAAGTATTTTAAGCACTCAGGGCGTCAATCATCAACAACAATGTGAAAAGGGACCATTCAACAAAAGCTGCCCTAAAAAGACTCAGATGATGAATGGCGAACAAACAATTACCTTTCATCCTTACAGTTACTCGGAATTTGTAAAATCAAATTATTCACACCTCTACTCTGTTCCTCTACTTTTTCTCAGTGAGTCTTTTTTGATGTACCTTTGACATAATAAATATCCTCTTTTTTTTTCTTACCCAGGTCTATGGAAACATGAGGCTTTGTATCATTTGAAGCTGGCTGGTTCTCCAGAGGTAAAGGCTGAGGGAAGGACAGTGTGTCAAAGGCTGGAAAAGCCACACAGGAGGGTGGCTGGAGGCTTTCCATGGGGTCTGTTGGGGGGTCATCGTTGATGCCGCTGTCTGTGGTGCAGGGTGACCACAGGGGGGACCCTGCAGCTGAGGAACACTCGCTACCACCCAGCAGGGCATCCAGGAAGTCGTCTGCAGTGGACACCTCAGAGCTCAGTGTCTAAGGAAGTGAAGGAGGAAGGTTATGTATACACTATACTGACAACAACACTCCTACAGCTTGAATTACCAATTCAATCAGATAATCATATTCCCACTTACAAGCATGGACAAAAACATAAATTCATCAGCTATTCAATTGCTCCAGCTCAATTTCATGACCTTGTGGCTGTCAGTCAAAGATAGAACCCCACAGAGGAATACAATGAAACCGTAAATGAGCCCCTACTACGTAGGTGTCGGGGTATGATCCTTACCAAGAATATAGATCACGCAGACATGCTTATCATGAGATTTAATTAATTTGTAACTCCACTTTGGAGCAAACTGTGAAGACTGGCCACTGTACTTACATTATCAATGGTGATACTCCAAGGATGGTTGCTGGGGCAACTTGCAGTTTCATCTATGTTTCTGAGGAGCAAGTCAGTGAGATCCATACCAGCATGCACCTGAAATGAAGAGCTGCTCTGACTGACAAGTTTCAAGCTTAGAGGCTCCTTAGAGGAAAAAGCATGTTGTTCCAGGCTGTGTGCTATTTTAATGAACGAATATGGCCAATACCCCGATACTTTGAGCCAAGGTTGCTAAATCCCACAACCACTCTTCAATTAAGACACTCCACTTTGACTATCTCCTGTTTTGAAGCATTCCGTACATACAAATTGGACCCAGTGATTCAACTACAAATGTGTCTCACCTTGTCTGTAGTCAGTGTCATAACTCCAACATTAAAGCAGCTGATGAAATTATGGTGAAACTCTCCAGCAAGAATTTAAAAAAAACAAGACCAGATCAATATAGTCCTCTCTGTGGCTTTGTCGTCTAGGAGGAATGACTCAGTGTGTTGTCTGTCTCTGCAGGGGACAAAGTTGAAATGTCATATCACACATTCCCCAAACCCAGCTGATTACCATCCAATCCAGTGGTTAGCAGGCAGCTGAGGGAGCCAATCAACAACAAAGATTGACTGACTGACAGATTAAGTACACAGAGTGTGTTACAGGTGACCTTTGATGTCATCATGACAAGCCGAGACTTATTCCCTGAGTAGTTTCACATTCATTTCTTGTTGGTAGTTTTAGAGCTCTCAAAGGCAGAGAAGATGGCATTCATTTGAAAAGATTTGAACTGATTGATCATCCAAGAATAAAGAGACTCAATGCTCCTTTCTCAGCTCAGAGGTTCCCTCCCACTCAAAACCAGTTGTAAATCACGAGTATTATGACTGTCACCAAGTAAATGTCAATTTGTTTTATTTTCATATTCACTCAGTCACGTATCAGAGAGATATGTGGATATCTCATGGAGTGAGAACCCCATACTATAAGATAAAATGTCAGAATATTTCCCTGGAGGATCTATCATAAGTCCTTCTCATATTGCCACTTAATATTGATACTTTCACACCTGGAACATCTCACCTTACATTATGAATGCCAAGTAGACGAGGAGCCCAGTCGTCCTACTGCTGTGCTGGCATCTACAGTAACAGAGACAACACAGAATAAGAGATGGGATCACTCTGAACAGCACTGTGTGTGTATGTGAAGCTCCCACTGTGTATTTTAGCTCTTGTGCTGCTCAAAGTCATAGCGCAACAACATTCAAGTGTATTACACAGAATATATTACGGTCAAGTGAAGCTATTTTTTGAAATGGAGTGATCCATCAAAAGGGACCTCTCACAAGCAGCTACTTAAGGCTGAAGTTGAAGAATAAAAAAATAACTTGGAAATAACTATTTAGCAAATGGTTGTATGCTAAACTAAGATGGTAAACATTGACCTCATCAAAATCCCACAGACTAGGTATGAGCTTTGCTTGGTTGTAAATGCAGTTTGAGGAGGTTAACATGCAAACATTAATATTTAACTCAACTAGATGATGTACATAAGTACAGTTAGTAAATTAGCAGGATAAGCCTGCTAGCAACATCTTCAAACAGCTGGTGTAAAATCTTTAAATCCTGAACCAGTGTTGAACACCTTTTCAGTGGGGGATGTAGTCTATTCTTAAAGGTCTTTTTTTCTTCTTTTTTTTAAGTTACATTTGTTGGCTTTCACACCTTTAATGATAGAGGGAGAGGACAGTGGATAGTGTAGGCCAAGGGTTCCCAAAGTGTGGGTCGGGACCCCCTGGGGGTGAGACACAAATGGGGGGTCGTGAGATGTCTGAGGGTCGTATAGGCAGGCTAATTTTCTGCAGACCAGCCACTTTAAATCACTTTGAGGTACAGTGGGGGTCGCAAGGCTTTGGCACCTATATTTTGGGGATCACAGGCTGCAAAGTTTGGGAACCCCTGGTGTAGGAAACTGGGAGAGAGTGGGGGAATGACATGTGGGAAGGAGACCGCAGGCTGGATTCGAACTCAGGCCGCCCGCTACATGGGCGCAGGACTTAACCATTAGGCTAATTCCGCGCCCTTAAAGGTCATTTTTAATAGGAACATTTCCTACGCAGGAATCCTCAACATCCATGGGTGGATGAAGTGAGTTGGAATCACCAGCTCTGAAAAAGAAGAAGTTAAGTCTGAAAGATTGATCTTGAATGCTCTGTAATGCCTACCCTCAAGAGGTCAAACAGGCACTGACCTCTGATTCTGAGCCTCAATGATGTGTCTTCTTATGCTGACAGCTAGCACACACCAAGCGAAGGTTTCAAGGCACAGTACCTGTTATCTTTGATGCCAGTCTTGACACCTGGGTCCTTATTGATCTCATCATTGCAGCCTGCAAACCACACTAAGAGGATTCTATTTTTGGGGCTTAGGGGCTCAAAAGGAGCTTAGAGGGAAGTTTGACCTGTCTTAGATATCTGATAAAGAAAGATGTCTGTTGGTTTATTTCAGCAGATGAGATGTGTCAATGGACCCTCAGACATCCTTTCAGATGGTTTCCAATGAATTTGGTGCCATTGCCACTTTCTACCTCCACCTGTTGGGACTCACCCCAATGATCTCTACGTGTTTGTGAATTATTTACAAAACATCTCAACCATAAAAAAATGTAATATTAGTGGTGTCTACAGAAACTTCACTGTAGCGTAAGAGAAGTAGTTTTGAGTGCAGTCATTGGTAAATGGGGCTATTAAGGCCTGGCTAATTACACACTGAGACTTTGTATCATTTCTGTCAAACTCTCAGTATTGGTTGGTGTAGACTTTTCCTCTGTTGTTTTGTACCAATGATGCACTTTATCTATGCTCCAAAACAACAAACTCTTTCTGCTTGTCCATAGCAGAATGAAACCACCGCGCCTCAGGGTTTCTTATCTTTATTGCCCCAATTAGGAGCATAAGTTATTTGCTATTTCTGAGTATACACATCATAAAGCAAAGATATTACATAATATGTTCCCTGAGCAATTGCACAAGAGGAACATGCTCATTTGCAAAGATGTTTTTGACTTTCATCATGGTAGGGAAGCGATGGCTGAGGTATTATAAGAAGAACCGACAGTCTGTCCTCTTGTTTCCTGAACAAACAATCACTGCCTTGACATCAAAGTTGAGAGCTCCTAGTGGATCTCCTTGCTCAATAACTTGACAGTCATTTTCTGTTCCCTGTTTTTCTGTTTTTGTTGTTGTTGACATGTGAACCTTTATCAGAAAGCTCAAAGTAGACAGAGACTCATTATATTTTCTTTTGATTTTGGTTTCTCTTTTATGGGACCTTGTTGCCTTAACTAAGCTGCTTGAAAGATTCAAAGCAGGAATGGACATCAATATGTAGGAAGAAAAAAAAGCCTGCCACGAGGTCCCAGGTCAGATTCAGACTTCATTTAAGATTTCTACTCTGTCTCTTGTGGACATTTTAAACTTTTCTGAGACTCTTAACAGAGTGAAAACGAAACCCAAGAATCCACTAATGATCAGAAATACTCAGATGAATACCAGGAAAGGGGTTAATGATCTTATAATACATTCATGCGAAGCCAGTTATAGTATCACTGATTCAAATAACAGCTCTGATTGATTTTTTTCATGAATGAAAAATGATGTACACAGTTTGGGCCTTGTACATCCTTGTCTGATCACTGTCCCTCAGTCTTTTGGGCGGTTGCTTCCTTGCCTCTCAAATCTATTTGTTGTATCAAAATGCACTTTATCTATGACAGGGTTTATCAGTGCTGGAAGCCTTAATGCACGGCAGCAGACCCCTGTTATCTTTATTGTTGTTCTATCTCCCGATTAGGGAGTTTCAAGGTACGTATTATCTAACCAGGACATTTTGAAGCACATCCCTGGATACCAAGAATAGCTTGCAGTGCAGAACAGATAATTGCTGTGTTATTGCACATACAGTCACACAAACAACTTCATATCATTGTGTCTATTTCAGTCCACAATACTGAGGATCAGGGGGAGTTACATCCAATCATGTAAACCCTCAGGATCTTTCCTTGAAGGGATTCATCAAATATCATGAAATGTAGCCTGAAATCACAGCTGTGCTCCTCTAATGCCTTTCTTCAACTTCTGAGTGCAACTTGAGTTGAGGAATAATAGATTTCACACTTGTCATAGTCTCATGTTCGCGAGAAGGTGGTGTGAAATTGAAAAAGGCACGTGATGGAAAAAAGACCTGAGCTGAGCTACTGGAGTGAACCCAGTTACACCTATTCAACACATCCACGGGACAAGGGAGGAGCAGAGAGCGTGCTTAAAGCACACAGCATTATCACTTCACCAGACATGTCATGCATGTTGGATGGGTCTTAACTGGAGCTCAGTGATAACACCCATGTTCACGAAATGATTAAATACCTGCAGCTTATTGGACATTTCCAGTGTGTCACAAACAAGAGAAATGAAACCCACTGGGATGTGTCAGGTGAAGTTGATGATAGAGGTTTAGAATGATTCCTAGAATGAATTTAATGTTTGCCTTTCCTATCATTTTGTGTCGTCATAAACTGGAGATAGCAGCATGTAGTTCCTGAATCATCATAGGAAAACTGATCTCATATGCAATTTTTTTGAGTGTAGGACTTGCTCACAATATAAAAATAGATCCAGGAATGTTTTAGTCTCTTTTTTTTTGGTCATTTCTAATATCCTCAAAGTTCTTGACCTTGAGTTAGATTGTCACTCCACTTGAGTCTAAATCTAGGTTTCTAAATGTTTCATGAATTGCTGTTTAAAAATAATATACCACCAAAATTTCAGTTTTGACATAAATCACTAGGTTCCAAATGAAAGTACTTCTTTTCAGTGAAATTTCAGAAGAATTATTTTAAGTCAGTCAAAAGTCTTTTAAAGTTTATTAAGGATTACTTTTTCTTTCATACTGTTTTTGTGGCTTTTAATGCCTCAATTAAGAGGATAATGAGGAGTAGGAAACTGGCAAGAGTGGGGAATGACATGGGGTACAGAGCCACAGTCCAATTCAAATCAGAGCCGTCTGCTTCAGGGACTTAAGCCTCTGTGCATGAAGCATACAGTTTATCTGCTGAGCTAAACAGGTGTCACACGGCAGCTTATTACATCCCACCTTACAAATACAACAATGGAGTAAATTGTGACATCATCTATCTCTGTAAGAGAGGAAGGCTTTATATGTTGGTTGTGATGTTCATTGGACTAATCTCAAACATCATTCAATATTGGAAAATACAACTGGCCTCATATAATGAACCTGTTTCCTAACTTATGGTTGCTAAAGAAAAAACAACACAAAATGACCCAACTTCATAAGAAGAGCCTCCTCCAAATACTAGCTTTAACAAGACAAAAAAAGGCTTAACAAATCTGACTTTGAGTATAACCCAAAGCATGATGAGAAACAAGGAATGATTGACCACTGCTAAAATAAGTATTTAGTCATCACATCTGACGTTTTACTCTTCACATTACTATTAATTCATAAAGTGTTTTATTAATAATAATAATAATAATAATAACTGATATTTATATAGCGCCTTTCAAGAAACCAAAGGTCGCTTCACAGGGTCAGTTAGTGGATCTGGGGGGTAGGTGGGGATATCTAACAGGGAAAGGCCTTGAGGAAAAGGTTTACAAAAGGTAAAGGTTTATTCTCTTTACACTCACTGTAATGCACTAATGGCACCAAGACATCCACTGTATAATAATCCTGATGTTAACTCTGGTTTTGATAGGAATAAATATTTCGCAACATTATGGTGTCAAATAGCACTATATTTATGTGAAGTAATCTGTGCTCATATCATCAAGTGACATCTGTGTGTGTGTGTGTGTGTGTGTGTGTGTGTGTGTGTGTGTGTGTGTGTGTGCGTGCGTGCGTGCGTGCGTGCGTGCGCGGGCGTGCGTGCGTGCGTGCGTGCGTGAGTGAGTGAGTGAGTGAGTGAGTGAGTGAGTGAGTGTGTCTACTACAGTTAGCTGTCATATCAGGTACACATCTGTTCTCAAGAGGGCCCATTATTATCTGAGCCTGTTTCGATGCATCAATGAAGAGTGTATGACTAATGTATTTTTCAGTGTATCCCTACGTGTGTGTAGAATTGAGTCCAAAGAGAAAACAGAACACATCCCTTCAACACACTCAAGTATGCTTGTCCCATGTGCAGAACAGATGGGTGAGGTCACAAACACTATGTCCATATTTTATATAGTCTATGGCTTGTCCAAATGAACACATTCACAAAAGCATACACAGGAACACTTGTTTAACTCCACAATTACTCAGTTTAGATTCTCTCAACCTCTGAGTTGTATTGAGCTGCTGCCCTCTGCTGGTGCAGGCGTGCTACAACAATTTGGTGTCTTATTTATGAATGGATTGTGTTTTGTCCTGAGGGTCCAGATTTGAAAAGTAGAGGTAGAAATGCTAACTTATAAGAAAGAACATACAAACTGCAATGGTGTTGCTCTTAATGGTATACAGAGTTTTCCCCCACAAGCGTTATGACATGGGGTTATAAAGAAAAGAACATGAAGCTTTTTTCTATATTTGTGTAACAAGTCATTAATGAAGGTAAAAAATTCTCACATTTGAGCCCAGTCTTTATAGCTCCCGCTGACAGAATGAAAAAAGTCGAGCCAACTAGACTTCAGAATTAAAGCTGAATCTGACGTGTGTGTAAAATAATCACTACATAAAGTTGAAACATTTTAATTTAGGATTAAAAGTAGCCTTTCCACAGGATAAACAATGCTATTTAAGCAGAGGCAGTGTGGTAGAAGTATGAAAAAAATACAATTAGGTATTTATTTACCACACAAATCCAACAAAGGATTTGTGTACTAGAAAGGAGACACATCTACCTTAAGAAAATGGGAGTCTCCAGTCTCTAGCACTGTTATTTTGGGTCAGTTAGGGAACCCTACCTTAGAGGTATATTTTAATTACCTTTTCAGACTTCAAGCCAGCACCCACCAACCAGCCAAGCCTAAAAAATCACTGACATTCACATACTTGTGTGCAATATACTGTGAGGAAGACAGGCTGCACCCCTCATCACCCCCTCTACATTGTAGGTGCAGCTGTGGAAATGGTGTCCACCTTCAAATACCTGGGCCTGCACATCTCCAATGCCCTCACCAACACAACCAGTGCCCACCAATGCCTGTACTTTCTGAGGAGGCTGCAGCGGTCTGGCCTCAGCCATGCTGTCCTGACATTTTTTTGCCAGTGTGTGGTGGAGATCACACTGACAGCATCCATCACTGTCTGATATGGGAACTTCCCTGTGGCTGACAGAAAGGCGCTGCAGCAAGTGATCAAATCTGCTCAAAAAGCTACAAACAGCAGCCTCCCTTCCCTGGAGGACATATATGTCAGCAGGTGCAGAGGCAGGGCGTCGCACATCATGGAGGACCCTACCCATCCAGCACACGGACTGTTCACCCCCCCTCCCCTCAGGCAGAAGGCTGCGCAGCCTAAAAGCCAGAACAACAAGGCTAAGGTGTAGCATCTTTCCAGAAGCTGTGAGACTTGTGAACTCTCTGACCTAGGTCTGTTCTCTGCACTTTACTGCTGTGACTGCATGCACACATTAATGCACTTTCTCGCTGGTTTTAAACTACGTTTTTATATTTTCTGTATGCTGCTGGACCTGAGAAATGTGTTTCCTTCTTCATGTTATTCAATGTGACTGAATGACACTGAATGACATGAAAGTGAACCTTGAACCTTGAACCTTGAAAATAACCTATTGCCCCCTTTCCAAGAAAACACTTTACTTTTAACTTCCATATCTTTGAGAGAAGAGTCAAAATTCAAGAGAGTCCAGGGGTCTAGGTGTCATTACCAGCAGGATGAAGAAACAGCTTTGTATAAGGTTTTCCATTCCGGAAATGTAATGGGAGTTGCAGGTTAGATATTTAAATAAATAGACTGATTTTATGTAACATAAAACTCTATTTACACATGCAAGAGACAAATCAGATGAGAGATTAATCGCCAAATTTGTTTATAGGGGGAGCAAAAATCAACACAACCAGGAAACAGGTTCCTCTTTGCTAATCTCTTCCCTCCTCTGCTCTCTCTCCCTCTCTTCTCTCCTCTCTGAACATTAATCAGAGTTAAAGAGTGTTGGAGTTTTGATCAGATAAACAGATTATTGATTCATCATCAAATGCCTCCCTTTAACATGAAAGAGTCCACACGTATGGCCTTTCATCTCCTCTCCTCTCCTGCTCAGTGTCTCCTCTCTGTAGAATAATTAAATCAAGCTGAGGGAAAGATATATCAGCTTCAAATTGTTAAAGAACTTTACCAGCTTGATAACAGATAACAGGGTTCCCAGGCGTCCTGGAAAACCTGGAAAACCTGGATAACAGTTGACCAGTTTTCCAGTACTGGAAAACACCTGGAAAATGGGGGAAAAAGTAAAATGTCCTGGAGAATCACATATAGTCCTGGAAAATTATTACAACATGGCTGCAAGCGACCTGACCCTGTTAACAAAACACATCCCCATTCATTGAAAGTTGAGTGCACGCTGTGCTGGAAAAGACAGCGACACTGCGCAACTTTTTTCACATCTTTTCTCCTTCACTTCATAATCATGCATTCACAGAACACAGGGGTATATTGTTTATGTTTTATGGTACATGAACCTTGTAGAGTGCTCTTTTAATTCGAAGAGTCTTATATTTAAGTTATAGTGTGACCAGTGGAGTTGGGCAGAGAGCTTGGGGGTCTGTGTCTCACAACTTTCTCTGCAGGATTACCGTACTCTAGCTCAGTTGTTCTAAAAGTGGGGTCCTGGGTGGAAAGTGGGGGTCCGCGAACCATAGCGTGCTGTCATGTTGAGTCCACAAGGAATGAAATGTCCCTCTGTTTTAAAGTATACAAGTGGTACTTACTTGATTCAAATTGAAGTGTTATCTGTTTATCACTATGGTACAGGTCTGAAGTATTTACATTGATATGTTTTACAATACAAATAGTTCCTAGGGCAACTAAGAGTGCAAATGGTAGTAAGCATGTGCTTGAGTGATGGGAAGTTCGGCTCTTCTCAGAGAGCCGGCTCTTTTAACTCAGCTCCCAAAGAAGAGCCGGCTCTTTCGACTCCCGAACGGCTCTTAATTTAGGATCTTTTGTAGCCGTATATTTTACCTTAACTTTGCAAAAAAATAATGGTTTGTGTGTAGAAAACCCTTTTACATACAGTGTTTTTATGAGAAGCCTTATAATTGCCCAATTTTGTGAATTTATTCTGTTACAAAACCATTCTCCCCTAATCCTAGGGTTAGGGTTAGGGTTGTGATTAGGATTAGGATTAGGATTAGGGTTAGGGTAAGGGTTGTGATTAGGGTTAGGGTTAGGTCTAGGGTTAGGGTTGTGATTAGGGTTAGGGTTAGGATTAGGGTTAGGATTAGGATTTGGGTTAGGGTTAGGGTTAGGGTTAGGGTTAGGGTTATGATTAGGGTTAGGGTTAGGGTTAGGGTTATGATTAGGGTTAGGGTTAGGGTTATGATTAGGGTTAGGGTTAGGGTTAGGGTTAGGGTTATGATTAGGGTTAGGATTAGGGTTAGGGTTAGGGTTAGGGTTATGATTAGGGTTAGGGTTAGGGTTAGGGTTAGGATTAGGGTTAGGGTTAGGGTTAGGATTAGGGTTAGGGTTAGGGTTGTGATTAGGGTTAGGGTTAGAATTAGGGTTAGGTTTATGATTAGGGTTAGGGTTGGGGTTAGGGTTATGATTAGGGTTAGGATTAGGGTTAGGGTTAGGGTTAGGGTTAGGTTTATGATTAGGGTTAGGGTTAGGGTTGGGGTTAGGGTTATGATTAGGGTTAGGATTAGGGTTAGGGTTAGGGTTATGATTAGGGTTAGGATTAGGGTTAGGGTTAGGGTTAGGGTTATGATTAGGGTTAGGGTTGGGGTTAGGGTTATGATTAGGGTTAGGATTAGGGTTAGGGTTAGGGTTAGGGTTATGATTAGGGTTAGGGTTAGGGTTAGGGTTAGGGTTATGATTAGGGTTAGGGTTGGGGTTAGGGTTATGATTAGGGTTAGGATTAGGGTTAGGGTTAGGGTTAGGGTTATGATTAGGGTTAGGGTTAGGGTTAGGGTTAGGGTTAGGGTTATGATTAGGGTTAGGATTAGGGTTAGGATTAGGGTTAGGGTTATGATTAGGGTTAGGGTTAGGGTTAGGGTTAGGGTTAGGATTAGGGTTAGGGTTAGGGTTATGATTAGGGTTAGGGTTAGGGTTAGGATTAGGGTTAGGGTTAGGATTAGGGTTAGGGTTAGGGTTGGGGTTAGGGTTAGGATTAGGGTTAGGGTTAGGATTAGGGTTAGGGTTAGGATTAGGGTTAGGATTAGGATTTGGGTTAGGGTTAGGGTTAGGGTTAGGGTTAGGGTTAGGATTAGGGTTAGGGTTATGATTAGGGTTAGGGTTAGGGTTAGGGTTAGGGTTAGGATTAGGGTTAGGGTTAGGGTTATGATTAGGATTAGGGTTAGGGTTAGGATTAGGGTTAGGATTAGGGTTAGGGTTAGGGTTAGGATTAGGGTTAGGGTTAGGGTTAGGATTAGGGTTAGGGTTAGTGTTGTGAGGGTTAGGGTTGGGGTTAGGGTTGGGGTTGGGATTAGGGTTAGGGTTAGGATTAGGGTTAGGGTTAGGATTAGGGTTAGGGTTAGGATAAGGGTTAGGATTAGGATTAGGGTTAGGGTTAGGGTTAGGATTAGGGTTAGGGTTAGGGTTAGGATTAGGGTTAGGGTTAGGGTTGTGAGGGTTAGGGTTAGGGTTAGGGTTAGGGTTGTGATTAGGATTAGGGTTAGGGTTAGGGTTAGGATTAGGGTTAGGGTTAGGGTTGTGATTAGGGTTAGTGTTAGAACCAGAACTAAATTTAAGCAAACAGAACCAGAACCAAACTCATGCAAACAGAACCAGAACCAAACTCAAGCAAACCGAACCAGAACCGAACCAGAGCCAAGCCACAACAGAATCAGAACAGAACCGAACCGGAACCATACCAGAACCCAACCAGAACCCAACCAGAACCAGAACCAAAGCAGACCCGAACCAGAATCGAACCAGAACCGGAGCAGAACCGAACCAGAGCTGAAGCAGAACCGAACCAGAGCTGAAGCAGAACCGAACCAGAGCCGAACCAAAGCTGAACCAGAACCGAAGCAGAACCGAACCAAATCAGAACCGAACCAGAACCGAACCAGAACCGAACTTGAACCGACCCAGAACTGAACCAGAACCGAACCAGAACCAGAACCAAAGCAGACCCGAACCAGAATCAAACCAGAACCGGACCAGAACCGAACCAGAACCGAACCAGAGCTGAAGCAGAACCGAAGCAGAACCGAACCAGAGCTGAACCAGAACCGAAGCAGAACCGAACCAAACCAGAACCGAACCAGAACCGAACCAGAACCGAACCTGAACCGACCCAGAACTGAACCAGAACCGAAGCAGAACCGAACCAGAGCGGAACCAGAACAAAACCAGAACCATAGCAGAACCGAACCAGAACCGAACCAGAACCGAACCAGAACCATACCAGAACCGAACCAGAACCGAACTCAAGCAAACAGAACCAGAACCAACTCAAGCAAACAGAACCAGAACAAAACTCAAGCAAACAGAACCAGAACTATGATTAGGGTTAGGGTTGTGATTAGGGTTAGGGTTAGGATTAGGGTTAGGGTTAGGGTTAGGGTTATGATTAGGGTCAGGGTTAGGGTTAGGGTTAGGGTTAGGGTTAGGGTTGTGATTAGGGTTAGGGTTAGGGTTGTGATTAGGGTTAGGGTTAGGGTTAGGGTTATGATTAGGGTCAGGGTTAGGGTTAGGGTTAGGGTTAGGGTTGTGATTAGGGTTAGGGTTGTGATTAGGGTTAGGGTTAGGGTTAGGGTTAGGGTTGTGATTAGGGTTAGGGTTGTGATTAGGATTAGGGTTGGGGTTGTGATTAGGGTTGTGATTAGGGTTAGGGTTGTGATTAGGATTAGGGTTGGGGTTAGGGTTGTGATTAGGGTTAGGGTTAGGGTTGTGATTAGGGTTAGGGTTAGGATTAGGGTTAGGGTTGTGATTAGGGTTAGGCTTAGGGTTGTGATTAGGGTTAGGGTTAGGGTTGTGATTAGGATTAGGGTTGGGGTTAGGGTTGTGATTAGGGTTAGGGTTAGGGTTGTGATTAGGGTTAGGCTTAGGGTTGTGATTAGGGTTAGGGTTAGGGTTAGGGTTGTGATTAGGGTTAGGGTTAGGCCTAGGGTTGTGATTAGGGTTAGGGTTAGGGTTGTGATTAGGGTTAGGGTTAGGATAAGGGTTAGGGTTAGGATTAGGATTAGGGTTAGGGTTAGGATTAGGGTTAGGGTTAGGATTAGGGTTAGGATTAGGATTTGGGTTAGGGTTAGGGTTAGGGTTAGGGTTAGGGTTAGGGTTAGGGTTATGATTAGGGTTAGGGTTAGGGTTAGGGTTAGGGTTAGGATTAGGGTTAGGGTTAGGGTTATGATTAGGATTAGGGTTAGGGTTAGGATTAGGGTTAGGATTAGGGTTAGGGTTAGGGTTAGGATTAGGGTTAGGGTTAGGGTTAGGGTTAGGATTAGGGTTGGGGTTAGGGTTAGGATTAGGGTTAGGGTTAGGATTAGGGTTAGGGTTAGGATTAGGGTTAGGATTAGGATTTGGGTTAGGGTTAGGGTTAGGGTTAGGATTAGGGTTAGGGTTAGGGTTAGGATAAGGGTTATGATTAGGGTTAGGGTTAGGATTAGGGTTAGGGTTAGGATTAGGGTTAGGGTTAGGGTTACGATTAGGGTTAGGGTTAGGGTTGTGAGGGTTAGGGTTAGGGTTAGGGTTAGGGTTGTGATTAGGATTAGGGTTAGGGTTAGGGTTAGGATTAGGGTTAGGGTTAGGGTTGTGATTAGGGTTAGTGTTAGAACCAGAACTAAATTTAAGCAAACAGAACCAGAACCAAACTCATGCAAACAGAACCAGAACCAAACTCAAGCAAACCGAACCAGAACCGAACCAGAGCCAAGCCACAACAGAATCAGAACAGAACCGAACCGGAACCATACCAGAACCCAACCAGAACCCAACCAGAACCAGAACCAAAGCAGACCCGAACCAGAATCGAACCAGAACCGGAGCAGAACCGAACCAGAGCTGAAGCAGAACCGAACCAGAGCTGAAGCAGAACCGAACCAGAGCCGAACCAAAGCTGAACCAGAACCGAAGCAGAACCGAACCAAATCAGAACCGAACCAGAACCGAACCAGAACCGAACTTGAACCGACCCAGAACTGAACCAGAACCGAACCAGAACCAGAACCAAAGCAGACCCGAACCAGAATCAAACCAGAACCGGACCAGAACCGAACCAGAACCGAACCAGAGCTGAAGCAGAACCGAAGCAGAACCGAACCAGAGCTGAACCAGAACCGAAGCAGAACCGAACCAAACCAGAACCGAACCAGAACCGAACCAGAACCGAACCTGAACCGACCCAGAACTGAACCAGAACCGAAGCAGAACCGAACCAGAGCGGAACCAGAACAAAACCAGAACCATAGCAGAACCAAACCAGAACCGAACCAGAACCGAACCAGAACCATACCAGAACCGAACCAGAACCGAACTCAAGCAAACAGAACCAGAACCAACTCAAGCAAACAGAACCAGAACAAAACTCAAGCAAACAGAACCAGAACTATGATTAGGGTTAGGGTTGTGATTAGGGTTAGGGTTATGATTAGGGTTAGGGTTAGGGTTAGGGTTATGATTAGGGTCAGGGTTAGGGTTAGGGTTAGGGTTAGGGTTGTGATTAGGGTTAGGGTTAGGGTTGTGATTAGGGTTAGGGTTAGGGTTAGGGTTATGATTAGGGTCAGGGTTAGGGTTAGGGTTAGGGTTAGGGTTGTGATTAGGGTTAGGGTTGTGATTAGGGTTAGGGTTAGGGTTAGGGTTAGGGTTGTGATTAGGGTTAGGGTTGTGATTAGGATTAGGGTTGGGGTTGTGATTAGGGTTGTGATTAGGGTTAGGGTTGTGATTAGGATTAGGGTTGGGGTTAGGGTTGTGATTAGGGTTAGGGTTAGGGTTGTGATTAGGGTTAGGGTTAGGATTAGGGTTAGGGTTGTGATTAGGGTTAGGCTTAGGGTTGTGATTAGGGTTAGGGTTAGGGTTGTGATTAGGATTAGGGTTGGGGTTAGGGTTGTGATTAGGGTTAGGGTTAGGGTTGTGATTAGGGTTAGGCTTAGGGTTGTGATTAGGGTTAGGGTTAGGGTTAGGGTTGTGATTAGGGTTAGGGTTAGGCCTAGGGTTGTGATTAGGGTTAGGGTTAGGGTTAGGGTTGTGATTAGGGTTAGGGTTAGGATAAGGGTTAGGGTTAGGATTAGGGTTAGGGTTGTGATTAGGGTTAGGGTTAGGGTTAGGGTTGTGATTAGGGTTAGGGTTAGGGTTGTGATTAGGGTTAGGGTTAGGGTTAGGGTTATGATTAGGGTTAGGGTTAGGGTTAGGGTTAGGGTTGTGATTAGGGTTAGGGCTAGGGTTAGGGTTAGGGTTATGATTAGGGTTAGGGTTAGGGTTATGATTATGGTCAGTGTTAGGGTTAGGGTTAGGGTTAGGGTTATGATTAGGGTTAGGGTTGTGATTAGGGTTAGGGTTAGGGCTGTGATTAGGGTTAGGGTTAGGGTTGTGATTAGGGTTAGGGCTAGGGTTGTGTTTAGGGTTAGGGCTGTGATTAGGGTTAGGGTTAGGGTTGTGATTAGGGTTAGGGTTGTGATTAGGGTTAGGTTTGTGATTAGGGTTAGGGTTGGGGTTAGGGTTAGGGTTATGATTAGGGTTAGGGTTAGGGTTGTGATTAGGGTTAGGGTTAGGGTTGTGATTAGGGTTAGGGTTAGGGTTAGGGTTGTGATTAGGGTTAGGGTTAGGGTTGTGAATAGGGTTAGGGTTAGGGTTAGTGTTGTGATTAGGGTTAGGGCTAGGGTTAGGGTTAGGATTAGGGTTAGGGTTAGGGTTAGGGTTAGGGTTATGATTAGGGTTAGGGCTAGGGTTAGGGTTATGATTATGGTTAGGGTTGTGATTAGGGTTAGGGTTAGGGTTATGATTAGGGTTAGGGTTAGGGTTAGCGTTAGGGTTGTGATTAGGGTTAGGGTTGTGATTAGGGTTAGGGTTAGGGTTGTGATTAGGGTTAGGGTTAGGGTTGTGATTAGGGTTAGGGCTAGGGTTGTGATTAGGGTTAGGGTTAGGGTTGTGATTAGGGTTAGGGTTGTGATTAGGGTTAGGGTTGTGATTAGGGTTAGGGTTGTGATTAGGGTTGTGATTAGGGTTAGGGTTGTGATTAGGGTTAGGGTTGTGATTAGGGTTAGGGTTAGGGTTATGATTAGGGTTAGGGTTAGGGTTAGCGTTAGGGTTGTGATTAGGGTTAGGGTTAGGGTTGTGATTAGGGTAAGGGTTAGGGTTAGGGTTAGGGTTGTGATTAGGGTTAGGGTTAGGGTTGTGATTAGGGTTAGGGTTAGGGTTAGTGTTGTGATTAGGGTTAGGGCTAGGGTTAGGGTTAGGATTAGTGTTGTGGTTAGGGTTAGGGTTAGGGTTAGGGTTATGATTAGGGTTAGGGCTAGGGTTAGGGTTATGATTATGGTCAGTGTTAGGGTTAGGGTTAGGGTTATGATTAGGGTTAGGGTTGTGATTAGGGTTAGGGTTAGGGTTGTGATTAGGGTTAGGGTTAGGGTTGTGATTAGGGTTAGGGCTAGGGTTGTGATTAGGGTTAGGGTTAGGGTTGTGATTAGGGTTAGGGTTGTGATTAGGGTTAGGGTTGTGATTAGGGTTAGGGTTGTGATTAGGGTTAGGGTTAGGGTTGTGATTAGGGTTAGGGTTGTGATTAGGGTTAGGGTTGTGATTAGGGTTAGGGTTAGGGTTATGATTAGGGTTAGGGTTAGGGTTAGCGTTAGGGTTGTGATTAGGGTTAGGGTTAGGGTTGTGATTAGGGTTAGGGTTAGGGTTAGGGTTAGGGCTGGGGTTGTGTTTAGGGTTAGGGTTAGGGTTGTGATTAGGGTTAGGGTTGTGCTTAGGGCTAGGGTTGTGATTAGGGTTAGGGTTCGGGTTGTGATTAGGGTTCGGGTTGTGATTAGGGTTAGGGTTAGGGTTAGGGTTAGGGTTAGGGTTGTGATTAGGGTTAGGGTTGTGATTAGGGTTAGGGTTAGGATTAGGGTTAGGGTTAGCGTTAGGATTAGGGTTAGGGTTAGGATTAGGGTTAGGGTTGTGATTAGGGTTAGGGTTGTGCTTAGGGTTAGGGCTAGGGTTAGGGTTATGATTATGGTCAGTGTTAGGGTTAGGGTTAGGGTTATGATTAGGGTTAGGGTTGTGATTAGGGTTAGGGTTAGGGTTGTGATTAGGGTTAGGGTTAGGGTTGTGATTAGGGTTAGGGCTAGGGTTGTGATTAGGGTTAGGGTTAGGGTTGTGATTAGGGTTAGGGTTGTGATTAGGGTTAGGGTTGTGATTAGGGTTAGGGTTGTGATTAGGGTTAGGGTTAGGGTTGTGATTAGGGTTAGGGTTGTGATTAGGGTTAGGGTTGTGATTAGGGTTAGGGTTAGGGTTATGATTAGGGTTAGGGTTAGGGTTAGCGTTAGGGTTGTGATTAGGGTTAGGGTTAGGGTTGTGATTAGGGTTAGGGTTAGGGTTAGGGTTAGGGCTGGGGTTGTGTTTAGGGTTAGGGTTAGGGTTGTGATTAGGGTTAGGGTTGTGCTTAGGGCTAGGGTTGTGATTAGGGTTAGGGTTCGGGTTGTGATTAGGGTTCGGGTTGTGATTAGGGTTAGGGTTAGGGTTAGGGTTAGGGTTAGGGTTGTGATTAGGGTTAGGGTTGTGATTAGGGTTAGGGTTAGGATTAGGGTTAGGGTTAGCGTTAGGATTAGGGTTAGGGTTAGGATTAGGGTTAGGGTTGTGATTAGGGTTAGGGTTGTGCTTAGGGTTAGGGTTGTGATTAGGGTTAGGGTTAGGATTAGGGTTAGGGTTAGGGTTAGGGTTAGGGTTGTGATTAGGGTTAGGGTTGTGATTAGGGTTAGGGTTAGGATTAGGGTTAGGGTTAGCGTTAGGATTAGGGTTAGGGTTAGGATTAGGGTTAGGGTTAGGATTAGGGTTAGGGTTAGGATTAGGGTTAGGATTAGAACCAGAACTAAATTTAAGCAAACAGAACCAAAACCAAACTCAAGCAAACAGAACCAGAACCAAACTCTAGCAAACTCAACCAGAACCGAACCAGAACCATAACAGAACCCAACCAGAACCCAACCAAACCAGAGCCGAACCAGAATCGAACCAGAACCGGAGCAGAACCGAACCAGAGCTGAAGCAGAACCGAACCAGAGCTGAAGCAGAACCGAACCAGAGCCGAACCAAAGCTGAACCAGAACCGAAGCAGAACCGAACCAAATCAGAACCGAACCAGAACCGAACCAGAACCGAACTTGAACCGACCCAGAACTGAACCAGAACCGAACCAGAACCAGAACCAAAGCAGACCCGAACCAGAATCAAACCAGAACCGGACCAGAACCGAACCAGAACCGAACCAGAGCTGAAGCAGAACCGAAGCAGAACCGAACCAGAGCTGAACCAGAACCGAAGCAGAACCGAACCAAACCAGAACCGAACCAGAACCGAACCAGAACCGAACCTGAACCGACCCAGAACTGAACCAGAACCGAAGCAGAACCGAACCAGAGCGGAACCAGAACAAAACCAGAACCATAGCAGAACCAAACCAGAACCGAACCAGAACCGAACCAGAACCATACCAGAACCGAACCAGAACCGAACTCAAGCAAACAGAACCAGAACCAACTCAAGCAAACAGAACCAGAACAAAACTCAAGCAAACAGAACCAGAACTATGATTAGGGTTAGGGTTGTGATTAGGGTTAGGGTTAGGATTAGGGTTAGGGTTAGGGTTAGGGTTATGATTAGGGTCAGGGTTAGGGTTAGGGTTAGGGTTAGGGTTGTGATTAGGGTTAGGGTTAGGGTTGTGATTAGGGTTAGGGTTAGGGTTAGGGTTATGATTAGGGTCAGGGTTAGGGTTAGGGTTAGGGTTAGGGTTGTGATTAGGGTTAGGGTTGTGATTAGGGTTAGGGTTAGGGTTAGGGTTAGGGTTGTGATTAGGGTTAGGGTTGTGATTAGGATTAGGGTTGGGGTTGTGATTAGGGTTGTGATTAGGGTTAGGGTTGTGATTAGGATTAGGGTTGGGGTTAGGGTTGTGATTAGGGTTAGGGTTAGGGTTGTGATTAGGGTTAGGGTTAGGATTAGGGTTAGGGTTGTGATTAGGGTTAGGCTTAGGGTTGTGATTAGGGTTAGGGTTAGGGTTGTGATTAGGATTAGGGTTGGGGTTAGGGTTGTGATTAGGGTTAGGGTTAGGGTTGTGATTAGGGTTAGGCTTAGGGTTGTGATTAGGGTTAGGGTTAGGGTTAGGGTTGTGATTAGGGTTAGGGTTAGGCCTAGGGTTGTGATTAGGGTTAGGGTTAGGGTTAGGGTTGTGATTAGGGTTAGGGTTAGGATAAGGGTTAGGGTTAGGATTAGGGTTAGGGTTGTGATTAGGGTTAGGGTTAGGGTTAGGGTTGTGATTAGGGTTAGGGTTAGGGTTGTGATTAGGGTTAGGGTTAGGGTTAGGGTTATGATTAGGGTTAGGGTTAGGGTTAGGGTTAGGGTTGTGATTAGGGTTAGGGCTAGGGTTAGGGTTAGGGTTATGATTAGGGTTAGGGTTAGGGTTATGATTATGGTCAGTGTTAGGGTTAGGGTTAGGGTTAGGGTTATGATTAGGGTTAGGGTTGTGATTAGGGTTAGGGTTAGGGCTGTGATTAGGGTTAGGGTTAGGGTTGTGATTAGGGTTAGGGCTAGGGTTGTGTTTAGGGTTAGGGCTGTGATTAGGGTTAGGGTTAGGGTTGTGATTAGGGTTAGGGTTGTGATTAGGGTTAGGTTTGTGATTAGGGTTAGGGTTGGGGTTAGGGTTAGGGTTATGATTAGGGTTAGGGTTAGGGTTGTGATTAGGGTTAGGGTTAGGGTTGTGATTAGGGTTAGGGTTAGGGTTAGGGTTGTGATTAGGGTTAGGGTTAGGGTTGTGAATAGGGTTAGGGTTAGGGTTAGTGTTGTGATTAGGGTTAGGGCTAGGGTTAGGGTTAGGATTAGGGTTAGGGTTAGGGTTAGGGTTAGGGTTATGATTAGGGTTAGGGCTAGGGTTAGGGTTATGATTATGGTTAGGGTTGTGATTAGGGTTAGGGTTAGGGTTATGATTAGGGTTAGGGTTAGGGTTAGCGTTAGGGTTGTGATTAGGGTTAGGGTTGTGATTAGGGTTAGGGTTAGGGTTGTGATTAGGGTTAGGGTTAGGGTTGTGATTAGGGTTAGGGCTAGGGTTGTGATTAGGGTTAGGGTTAGGGTTGTGATTAGGGTTAGGGTTGTGATTAGGGTTAGGGTTGTGATTAGGGTTAGGGTTGTGATTAGGGTTGTGATTAGGGTTAGGGTTGTGATTAGGGTTAGGGTTGTGATTAGGGTTAGGGTTAGGGTTATGATTAGGGTTAGGGTTAGGGTTAGCGTTAGGGTTGTGATTAGGGTTAGGGTTAGGGTTGTGATTAGGGTAAGGGTTAGGGTTAGGGTTAGGGTTGTGATTAGGGTTAGGGTTAGGGTTGTGATTAGGGTTAGGGTTAGGGTTAGTGTTGTGATTAGGGTTAGGGCTAGGGTTAGGGTTAGGATTAGTGTTGTGGTTAGGGTTAGGGTTAGGGTTAGGGTTATGATTAGGGTTAGGGCTAGGGTTAGGGTTATGATTATGGTCAGTGTTAGGGTTAGGGTTAGGGTTATGATTAGGGTTAGGGTTGTGATTAGGGTTAGGGTTAGGGTTGTGATTAGGGTTAGGGTTAGGGTTGTGATTAGGGTTAGGGCTAGGGTTGTGATTAGGGTTAGGGTTAGGGTTGTGATTAGGGTTAGGGTTGTGATTAGGGTTAGGGTTGTGATTAGGGTTAGGGTTGTGATTAGGGTTAGGGTTAGGGTTGTGATTAGGGTTAGGGTTGTGATTAGGGTTAGGGTTGTGATTAGGGTTAGGGTTAGGGTTATGATTAGGGTTAGGGTTAGGGTTAGCGTTAGGGTTGTGATTAGGGTTAGGGTTAGGGTTGTGATTAGGGTTAGGGTTAGGGTTAGGGTTAGGGCTGGGGTTGTGTTTAGGGTTAGGGTTAGGGTTGTGATTAGGGTTAGGGTTGTGCTTAGGGCTAGGGTTGTGATTAGGGTTAGGGTTCGGGTTGTGATTAGGGTTCGGGTTGTGATTAGGGTTAGGGTTAGGGTTAGGGTTAGGGTTAGGGTTGTGATTAGGGTTAGGGTTGTGATTAGGGTTAGGGTTAGGATTAGGGTTAGGGTTAGCGTTAGGATTAGGGTTAGGGTTAGGATTAGGGTTAGGGTTGTGATTAGGGTTAGGGTTGTGCTTAGGGTTAGGGTTGTGATTAGGGTTAGGGTTAGGATTAGGGTTAGGGTTAGGGTTAGGGTTAGGGTTGTGATTAGGGTTAGGGTTGTGATTAGGGTTAGGGTTAGGATTAGGGTTAGGGTTAGCGTTAGGATTAGGGTTAGGGTTAGGATTAGGGTTAGGGTTAGGATTAGGGTTAGGGTTAGGATTAGGGTTAGGATTAGAACCAGAACTAAATTTAAGCAAACAGAACCAAAACCAAACTCAAGCAAACAGAACCAGAACCAAACTCTAGCAAACTCAACCAGAACCGAACCAGAACCATAACAGAACCCAACCAGAACCCAACCAAACCAGAGCCGAACCAGAACCGAAGCAGAACCGAAGCAGAACCAAAGCAGAGCTGAACCGGAACCGTACCAGAACCAAACCAGAACCAAACCAGAACCAAACCAGAACCGAACTGAAGCAGAACCGAAGCAGAACCGAACCCGATCCGAAGCAGAACCGAACCAGAGCTGAACCAGAACCGAACCAGAACCGTACCAGGACCGAACCAGAACCGAACCAGAACCGAACCAGAACCGAACTCAAGCAAACAGAACCAGAACCAGATCCAAACGCAAGCAGTGTGTGCAGTGTGTAGTTTGCACTCCTGATAGTGAAAACAAACGGAACAAAAAGAGCGACACAGCTGCACAGAAACTCCACATTGTAGACATCGCTGATCATAATAGACATCACCATGCAGGAAGACAGTTTACATTTTTTAAAATCTCTGAGAGATCTTCAAATACAAAGTGCGTCTATACACCGGTGCGATTTTTTCAGAGTTTACGGTAACTCAAATAAAAAAACGTGACATTTGCTTTGTTTTGTATCGACCACTTAGCAGGATGAATATCATGATTAAGCAGGTATATTTTGAGTTGAGTTGAGAAACATTTGTGGCCATTTTTGTCATTCATTCATACTGTACCAGCTTGATCATCAATGAAAATGTCCTGGAAATGTCCTGGAAAATGATCTCTGAAAAAGAGTGGGAACCCTGAGATAACCAGATGACTTTGTGAAATCTAGTTATGACCTTAGATCAATTATTCAACTTTTTACCTTATTTTTGGTTAAAAAAAAATACTTCAACAACTTCATTTTTTCAATCAAAAAGTCTTCATTGAACCAGCGTATTTTCTTATAAATATGAAACAGCCCCTGAATGTACAACAAGCCCTATTTGATAGGGCATATTAGGTCTTTCTACAAATATATCTATCTGAATAGAAGAATAAATATATATTTCCAATGGGACTGTGAAATCCTGAAAATAACTAAAAGTTTTCTTCTCAAAAATGTATCTGTTTTAGAAATAATGTCACCATTGTGGTGGTCTGATTTTCCCTTTAGATCACTCTTTCAGCTGAAAAATATGTATGTGTCTATGGGGCGCCGTTTGTAAAGTTGTGCACACTGAAAATAACAGCTACAATTCTCAACATTTAGCTCAAAATGTCATAAAAATTAGTGCATTTTCAAAAGTCACTTTTTTTTAATCACATTTAGAGGAATATTTGTGATTTAAATTTAGATTTAACGTTGAACATTTAGATTTATGTTTAATATTTATATTTATATTTAACATTTAGATATTTAATATTTATATTTAACATTTAGATCTATATCTAATATTTATATTTATATTTAACATTTAGATTTATATTTAACATGTAGATTGATATTCAACATTTAGATTTATATCTAATATTACATTTAACATTTAGATCTATATCTAATATTTATATTTATATTTAACATTTAGATTTATATTTAACATGTATATTGATATTTAACATTTACATTTAGCATTTAGATTTATATTTAATATTTATATCTTTATTTAACATTGAGATTTATATTTAGCATTTAGAGTTATATTCAACATTTATATTTATATTTACCATTTAGATTTAACATTTAACATTTATAACAAATTTTTAACATTTAGACTATATTTAATATTTAGATTTATCATTTAGATTTAACATTTAGATTTAACAATGTATTTAACTTAATATATTTTTCACAACAAAATTGAATTTGAAGAAGATCACAAATATTGCTCTAAATGTGATTTTTAAAAAGTGACTTTTAAAAATGCACTCTTTATTGGACTCTTATATGACATTTTGGAGCTAAATGTGGAGAGTTGTTATTTTCAGTGTGCACAACTTTACAAGTGCCAACCACAGTGAACATATGTAATGCCACATAAGCTTATTAACGTACAAAATTGTTTTGCCTCTTCATGCATCTCTAAAGTCTCATGACTTTGTTGTTTTCGGTGTGCTGCAGCATAGGTGTGTTTTACAGAGTTGGCTCCACAGACTTTGGCTCGCATCCACAAGAATGTGGTGTGACCCGTCTGGGCAGCGCCCTCTGCTGCACATCCCCTGAACCACTCCGCTATCCGACAGCCGCAGCAGCAGCAGCAGCAGCGTCTCCCCTGTCACCACCGAGGCTGCCTGGTCTCAGAGGCAGTGTGAACAGCAATAAACCGTCTGACGCGTAAAGCGACGACCTGCTGACAAAATGGTGAGACTGAACAGCCTTTCATGCTTTGGTGACACTGTATTTTATCCATTTTGTATAAGGTGTAAGGCGAGATGTCAGCCACTCTGCGTAATAACCTTCATGTATAGCTGTTACGGTGCAACAAGCTGTCATGGAGCCTGACAGGTGTGAGAGAAGCGGGCTGTATGGCGATGCTGTGTGATCTGATAAAGGCTGTGAAAGTGATCAGCTGGGTCATACGCAGCAGATATCTGATAAAGCTGCTGCAGGGCTGTGGCCTTTACTGCACGGCCCGCTTTGCCTCACTGTGACGTTCATAGCAAAGCCTCTGAAATGGAGCTATTGCTGTCGCATGACTGCAGGAATATAATTTTAATACACTGTGTTAGAGGAGACGCACGGGCCTGACATGTCCTGTAGCGCAATAGCGGAGTGTGGATCAGATTAAAAGGAACTGCGTCATACTCTTACTCTACTTCATACAACAGACGAACATAGTATAACAGCGCCGCGTCACTGACAGGGAGAAGTACAGTACACACGAATGTTTAAAAAACAGGTTTTTTAGTACATTTTTTAACTACAATAAGTTATATAATCAGAGTCTTTGTGAACGTGTGAACACCCTAAATGTAATATTTTAATTTCATGTTGTTGGCTACATGAATGCTAGTCATTGTGTTTACTGGTAAATATGTACTTGTTTTCTTTCTCCATATTAAATTAGACTATATCTGTTTGGCAGACTATGGTACAAATATTTCTAAAAATGCCTGTATCTGTATTAAAGTAATGATTTCATACTTTACTTCAGATTTTTGCAGTCTTTAAAAATTAAATCTGATCTAAGAGGATTCTCCCTTTTTTATCTATGTACATTAAACCTTCATTTAAATAGTTTAAGCTGAATTCAAATATGAGATGAGGTTGTTTTATTCCCAAGTGACTGTGAAATGGTTACAGCTCGACCCACTCTATTGCAGCATGAGTGGTGACTCAGTAGTTCCTGATCTGTTGCTTACTTAGACACCAGAAGGTAAAGTCTTCATGTGTTGCCCTCACTCCTTGCTGATGGATTCAGTTACCAACGTGCCTTTCTTTTTATAACTCTACTTGGAATAAGATTTGGTAGTGGACATAAATAAATGGCTGCTAATGATGAATAAAATGAGCCTCTGCCTGGTGAATGTAAATAATTGAATGTAACCTCTCTCCTCAGGTGAACTTCACTGTGGATCAGATCCGTGCCATCATGGACAAGAAGTCCAACATCAGGAACATGTCCGTGATTGCCCACGTGGATCATGGGAAATCCACTCTGACGGACTCACTGGTGTCCAAGGCGGGTATCATTGCTTCATCTAGGGCTGGAGAGACCCGCTTCACAGACACTCGCAAAGACGAGCAGGAGCGCTGCATCACCATCAAATCAACGTATGTGGTGCAGAAAAATGGGTTGAGAAACAGCTCTGTTTGTTTTTAGCAGCATATTAAAGTTAGGGTATAAAATCTTGAGTTTATTTTATTTTATTATTATTTTAATCATAGGACAGCTGAAGAGAGGCAGGAAATGTGGGGAGTAGAGAGTGGGGGAGGACATGCAGCAAAGGGTCCACCGACCAGGAGTCAAACCGGCAACCTCTGCGATGAGGACTGTAGCCTCTGTATGTGAGGCGCTTAGACTGCTTGGCCACCAGCGCCCCTTGAGTTTATTTTTAATTAAAGAAATATTCATGCCCCCCAAAAAACTAATTTGAATAATTTGGAGGGCAAACTATGTTTAAAGGGGGTTAAACCTCAAATCTCTGCACCATCAGGACCGTGTGACTATAACTTGATCAGCTTGATGATGTAAACAACTCCACAATGTTTTATAAAATCACATATCAAATCCTTGTTGGTGCACAAAAATGACATCGTCCCGCCACTTCAAACAAGCACAAGAGAAGTCTGTCACTAAACTGGCATCAATTTATCAGAAATGAGTGCCGACATGTCAAAACATTAACTCTTAGTTGGATTCTTTTGATGGAAAAAAAAAGTGATTTAGTTAGAGCAATCTTAGAACACAGGACTATGTTATGTTCACATGAGAATATATTTGTTTACACTTAACCCTGTCGTCAGTGAGGACATGATAAAGTGATAACAGTATGATACACAGTTAATATAAAAAAATGTCTTCTTGGTCTTAGTTGTCCACAGAGATGACTGCACAATTAAGTTATTGATATGAAATAATGTAATGCTTCAACAGTCTAATGTCTGACAGTATAATAAAAACCTGTATTGATTCATTATCACATTGTTTGTTTTTCAAGTGGTTAAAATACAACTAATCTTATAATTTAGAATAAAAAATCTCAGCAATAGTTTTGCAGAAACAGAGTAAATGTTTGCGACCAGAGAGCCTTGATACAAGCATTTAAAAGTCCCACTGTCCTGTTGTCCACTCAGCATGTTTCCATCTAGATTTCAGTAAATGCAGCAGTATTGACATTGATCCCCTGGTATTTGCTGAAATCATCCCAGTTGAACCAGTTTGAAAGAACGAGTTTCCGCTCAAAATGTCGGCCCATTAGGGTGATCTGGTCTCTGTGGAGACAAGTTTTTCATGACTGATGCAGAATTGTATCCAGTTTGCTAGCTTTTGAGTGCCCCTCTCTGTTTTTCAGAGCCATCTCCATGTACTACGAGCTCGGAGACAACGACCTGGCGTTTATCAAGCAGTGTAAAGACGGAAACGGCTTCCTCATCAATCTCATTGACTCTCCAGGTCACGTTGACTTCTCTTCTGAAGTCACTGCTGCCCTCCGAGTCACTGATGGAGCCCTGGTGGTGGTGGACTGTGTCTCAGGTAATTATATAATGATGTAATCCCCTCCCCATCTTTCACACCTACACATATACCTTCTTTATCACCCAGTCTTACCTGCCTGTTTCTTTTGTCAGGTGTATGTGTGCAGACTGAGACGGTACTGCGGCAGGCCATTGCTGAACGCATCAAGCCAGTTCTGATGATGAATAAGATGGACCGGGCTCTCCTGGAGCTGCAACTGAAGGAAGATGCTCTCTATCAGACCTTTCAGCGTATCGTGGAGAACGTCAACGTAATTATCTCCACCTACGGAGAGGATGAGGGGGGACCCATGGGGAACATCATGGTGAGGCAGATGCTCATTCACCTCTCAAAGATGTATTTGAATACCTGTTCAAATTTTGCTGCATACAATTTTGAAGCATTAAAAATTTTCCCCTCTTAGATTGACCCTGTTATAGGTACAGTCGGGTTCGGCTCTGGCCTCCATGGCTGGGCATTCACCTTAAAGCAGTTTGCTGAGATGTATGTGGCAAAGTTCACAAAAGGAGAATCTAAGCTGGAGCCGGCAGAGAGGTGTAAAAAGGTGGAGGACATGATGAAGAAACTTTGGGGAGACAGGTAAACATAGCAGCACTAGAGATATACACAAAGCTCCTGTGAGGAGTAGGTTTCATTTAAGGGGGTGGTACAAGGCACTACCAAGATGACTTACAAGGCTAGACATAACAATCCCCATCCATCCTGGAAATGCGATCACTTCCTAAATGCAAAATGGCAACATCCAAAATATAAAATTCCAGCCTTCAAAATGGTCATCCACAAACAAAGAGCTAGGTGTGTCCTAAGGTGTGCTCTGCTGCACCTGTAACCACACTAATCAGTAATGTCACAGTGTACAGACTACATCTGCAGTACTCTTCTACAACCCCAAATTCCAAAAAAAGTTGTGACACTGTAAAATGTTGATAAAAAACACATTTTTTAAAAATTATTTCAATCGTATATTTTATTGAAAATAGTGCAAATACAACATGTCATATGTTGAACCTAAAATATGTTGTTGTTTCATGAAAAATATACTTTTTGAATGTGTTGCCTGCAACATATTTCTAAAAGTTAGGACATAGGTTAGGTTAATTTGAAAAGGGTAAGTACATGATCAGGTATACAAAGTATATTCCAGAGAAGCTTGGGCTCTCATGTAAAGATGGGAAGATGTTCACCACTCTGTAGGACACTGCATGAGGACATAGTTCAACAATTTCCGAATGATGTTCCTCAGCATAAAATTGCAAAAACATTGGGGGTTTTTCATCATATACAGAAAAAATAATACTGAATGGCTGTGATCATGGAGCCCTGCATTAAACAGACATGACTCTGCAGTGGAAATCATGGCAGGGGCTCATTATCACTTCCAAAAAACGCTTTCTGTAAACACAGTTTGTTGCTGGATCCACAAATACTGGTTTGAACAGTTCAGACTAAAGAAGAAACCGTATGGTAGCATGATCCAGAAATGCTGGGTACTTCTCTGGGTCGGTCGGAGCCCATTCAAAATGAACAAAGGTGACATTGAAATCTGCTCTCTGGTCTGACAAATCAAAATTGGACATTGTTTTTGGAAATCATGGATGCTGTGTTTTCCACTCTACAGAGGAGAGGGCCCCACTGACTTGTTATCAACAGTTCAAATGCTTAACAATGCTTTAATCAATAAATGAATCAACCTTTATTTATACTCGAGAGATCATTGTGGGGCAACCCTCATTTACAATGACATCAAGTTAGTTACAGTGACATTTAGAAAAAATAAATAAATAAACAAATAAATAATAATAATAATAATAATAATAATAATAATAATAATAATAATACATTTTATTTATATAGCTATATAGGGGTCATGTCATTTCTGATTGTTGTATAAATATGTTGGTTTTGGAAGAAAATACACGTGATTAAAAAAAATGATTGGTTTATGAATATTGTTTGTACATAGCAAACACTGTAAGAGCAGCAGAGGACCAGAAGTTGTGGTGTGTGTGTCAGTGTGTGTGTTTGTGGATGTATTGTGTTCAGCAGCAGGGAGGCAGAGCAGACCCTGTTCTTCTCTCAGTCAGCTTCCCTCCAGTCACATGAGCATCTCCTCACCAGTAGACTTGAAAATCGCTCTAACTTGACATTTACTCCTCGGCAAAGGCAAAGATTAACATATTAAAAAAATCCTTCCTAGTGCCCACGCACGCACAAACGACAAGAGATAAATTAAATTGAATATTTGGATGGTGTTCATATCATAAACCAGCATCTCTTTCCTGGCGAGGCTCACCTCGCCTTCTCACGCCTCACAGGGACTGAAATAAGACCCCCTCCTCTACTGAAGTGCCCCTCGGGTCAACAGTTTAAAAGTGCCATAGATTCTGATCCCACTTCACAAATAACACACATTAAAAGACAGAATAAAAGAAACAAAATAGAAACACAGTGACTATAAAAACATTAACAGTTAAAAGCAGTTCTGAACAGGTGTGCTTTGAGCTGGGATTTGAAAGTTTGTAGGTCAGTGGAGTTGCGTATGTGTTTGGGGAGGGAGTTCCAGGCAGCAATGGAGTAAGCCTTGTCACCCCATGTTCAGTGCTTGGTCCTACAGGGTGGGGAGAGGAGGTTTTCATTGGAGGAACGGAGACCACGGGAGGGGTTGTGAGGGGGAAGCAGGTCAGTGAGATAGGAGGGGGCCAGGTGATGGAGGGCTTTGTAGGTCAATGCGTTGTGGGACAGGAATCCCCCAGAATAATCAAACAACAATACATCAGGAGTATCATAAGTCATCGAATAGGATACTTATTTTTTTTGATTTGGAGATACAAACAATTAAAGATCAAATAAAATAATACAAATAAAAGGAGTTGTATGGAATTGACTATAAAAGCACTAAAATAGGACTTTTGATTAAAATGATACAATACATATATACAAGTAAATGTACAATTAAATCAAAACTAATAAACATATACAAACACAGTTAAAAAAGTTATACATACATTTATCAACACATTCCTACTTGCAAACCCAATCCATTCTAAATGTTTTCCCCATTTTTAACATAATTTGCAAATCTGTTTAATCTTTACACAGCTTCCCAACTTTTTTGGAATTGGGGTTTTACATCACTGTAGTTTTAACCACGTTTTTAACAATTGCAAGTCATTTCTTTAAGTAGTAGCTCTTTAGAAACAACATATGATACCAGAGAGGATGGTTTAGCTGTCATTTGAAAATTATTATAACCACAAGAGGTCAGCAACCACAGGATTTACAGCTGGTGTTCTGATTTTCAATTCTCAAATAAAACCTACAAAGCTTGACTTTGTTAATGACATATATTGCATAATTACAACACAATTATTGTCCAACTATCAATAACTTGATTGTCATGACTTTATTCTATATTTATTTGTACAGATATTTTGACCCAAGTGCTGGCAAGTTCAGTAAGTCTGCCACCAGTCCTGATGGCACGAAGCTTCCTCGCACGTTCTGCCAGCTTGTTTTGGACCCCATCTTTAAGGTAAATGGAGAGAAAAAAGACTAATACCCATATACATATAAGTTAGTTGAGCTAGGACTTAGCTTTCATGATGAATATCTTGTGATCTACCTCACTACCTCAAAGCCTGTAAGATTTAAACATTTCTAACCATGGAACATGTTGCAATAACAATGCACTGTAATAGACCACATGTTTATACAACCTGGAAGACACTAAGCTTTGATTTGTTTAAGAAATATCTAATTTCTCTACAGACAAACATCTTGTACCATAACAGAGATCACAAAGATCACACATAGGGGCTTTTAAAAGAGTTGAGGAACGATTTTAGAAAATACTTTTGACCCTGGGTTGTTCTCCTACTGTTCTTAGGTGTTTGATGCCATCATGAATTTTAAGAAGGAGGAGACAGCCAAACTCATTGAAAAGCTGGATGTCAAATTAGACACAGAGGACAAGGAGAAAGAGGGGAAGCCCCTGCTGAAGGCCGTAATGCGTCGCTGGCTGCCTGCCGGAGAGGCTCTGCTCCAGATGATCACCATCCACCTGCCGTCCCCAGTCACTGCACAGAAGTACCGCTGTGAGCTGCTGTATGAAGGGCCAGGAGACGACGAGGCTGCCATGGGTCAGTGGAACATTTTCACACCAACACACACCTAAAGTTCTTGAGATAAAATGAATAAAAAGTGTTCTTTAAATTTTCATGTTCATTTCTTACTGTCTCTGCTCTCTTCTCAGGTATTAAGAACTGTGATCCTAAGGCTCCTCTGATAATGTACATTTCTAAGATGGTCCCCACCAGTGACAAGGGTCGTTTCTACGCCTTTGGTCGAGTCTTCTCTGGCTGTGTGTCCACCGGCCTGAAGGTGCGCATCATGGGGCCAAACTTCACCCCTGGCAAGAAGGAAGATCTTTACATCAAACCCATCCAGAGGTGAGCAGGTTTTTGTACAAACCACCACTAGTGGAATGAGATGTGTGGAGAAGAAAAAAGACAAGTTCGTATTCCTGCCTTTCTGGTGGGTGTTAACTTTAATATAAATTGGCAGCCACTTTATATACATGCCCTTCTATCTGTCCATTCAGGACTATTCTTATGATGGGCCGGTATACGGAGCCTATTGAAGATGTCCCATGTGGCAACATTGTGGGTCTTGTTGGAGTAGACCAGTACCTGGTTAAGACAGGAACCATCACCACCTACGAACATGTTACGTATTGCTTTTTTTTCCCTCATGTATGGACTGTTAATCAAATGAGAATTGACTGATTGTTACTACAACACAAACACAATGAGTCTTAAAACTTGTCTCTCTGTTCACAGGCCCACAACATGAGGGTGATGAAGTTCAGTGTAAGCCCTGTGGTTCGAGTTGCTGTGGAGGCCAAGAACCCTGCCGACCTGCCCAAGCTGGTGGAGGGTCTGAAGCGTCTGGCCAAGTCTGACCCCATGGTGCAGTGCATAATTGAGGAGTCTGGGGAGCATATCATCGCAGGAGCAGGAGAGCTCCACCTAGAGATCTGCCTTAAGGACCTGGAGGAGGACCACGCCTGCATTCCATTAAAGGTGAGACAAGGGGGACCGAGGAGCAGAGCGTTCTCTACAAGATGCTTCGCTTGGTGATATATGGTGGATACAGCTCCACACACAGTACAGTTGTACAGTACAGTACAGTACAAATTATGGTAAAGGAAAGAGCAAGGGATACACTAGTGGGATAGCCTTGGCAGGAAACAGTTTTTCCAGGGCTAAATGTATTTTTAGCCCTGGACTGCATTATTATGTTTATTATTTTAATTATTATTTCAATTATTATTATTTTAATCATTGCTTTAACATTTATTTATCTAATTTAATTATTTATTTATCTATGTATTTCTTGTATTCATCTGATCTTGTTAACGCAACCTTATTTCCAACTTTTCTTTCCACTATTACTTACTTTATTCATTTTACTGTATTGATTTTATTTTATTTTTAAGTGTTTTATTTATAATCATGCCTTTTATACTTTTACCATTGCTCTTGTTTTCTGTCTCTGTTATTCTGTGAAACGCTTTGGGCTGCATGTTTTTATGTATGAAAGGTGGTATAGTTGAAATAAAGTTAATAAAGTTGAGTTGAGTTGAGCTCTTATATTCCAATAAAAAGTGTTGAGATAATACAAAAATGACTATTACTATAAATGAAAATCTTAAATCTAAAATTTAAGTCTAATTTTCATTGAAACACATGAAAATAATATTTATAATAAGCTCAAGCTTCAACCTTTTTTGGTCTGTATTTTTAGTTTTCCATATAAACTGTCAATGTTTTTATTTTTTGTTAATGTGTAAAGGAGACAATAATAAACTTTTGCTGCTACTTCTAATACATGTACAGACTTACTCTCATTTTTGACCCCCTTTTCCTTTCTCTCTTTTCAGAAATCAGACCCAGTTGTGTCTTACAGAGAGACAGTGATGGAGGAATCAGACCAGATGTGTCTGTCCAAGTCCCCAAACAAACATAATCGTCTCTTCATGAAGGCCCGTCCGTTCCCTGATGGCCTGGCTGAAGACATAGAGAAGGGGGACGTCACTGCCCGGCAGGAGCTCAAGGCTCGCGCTCGTTACCTCGCTGAAAAATATGAGTGGGAAGTGACAGAAGCCAGGAAGATCTGGTGCTTCGGTCCAGACGGCACAGGGGCGAATCTGCTGATTGACGTAACAAAAGGAGTTCAGTACCTCAACGAGATCAAGGACAGCGTGGTGGCTGGTTTCCAGTGGGCGACCAAAGAGGTTGGCAGCGGTTGATGTGATGTGTTCTGATTATTTTTACATGTCTACATTTGTGATACAGTACTTGTACAGTCTTGAGAATAATCTTGCAGTTCCTGTCTTTGTTCTGCAGGGGGCTCTATGCGAGGAGAATATGCGCGCTATTCGCTATGATATTCATGACGTAACACTCCATGCAGATGCCATCCACCGTGGTGGGGGACAGATTATCCCCACAGCCCGCAGGGTCCTGTATGCCTGCCAGCTCACTGCTCAGCCACGACTCATGGAGCCTGTTTACCTGGTGGAGATACAGGTTTGAGCAGAAGGCATAATACCTTCAAAATTAATCTTTAAAATCAAAATGTTAAATAACCCAAATGCAGAGGTTTTCCAGATTTTTGTGAAAACTTCACGTTTTTCAATTCGTTTTTTCTGACTTTAGTATTGAAGAATCACACATTCTGTCAATGTGCAGAAAACATCCACATGCCACTTTCATACATATCTGATCTCTGTGCTTCTGGTCTGTACAGTGCCCAGAGCAGGTGGTCGGTGGGATTTATGGTGTGCTGAACAGGAAACGTGGTCACGTGTCTGAGGAGTCCCAAGTGATTGGCACTCCAATGTTTGTGGTGAAAGCCTACCTCCCTGTCAACGAGTCCTTTGGTGAGTGTGTTTGAGTCTGTTCTGTGTGAGGTCTTTTGTTCCAGGTTCTAGCTCTTATTCCTGAACTCAAAAAAAGAAAAATGGTCTTAGCCTTCTCCTTCTTTTTAAGTTTAATTCAAATCCAATCCTTTATTTCAAATTTTCAGGGTTCACAGCTGACCTGCGCAGCAACACCGGAGGCCAGGCCTTCCCTCAGTGTGTATTTGATCACTGGCAGATCCTCCCAGGAGACCCCAGCGACCCCACCACCAGACCCTCTCAGGTCGTTGCTGAAATTAGGAAACGTAAAGGTCTGAAAGAGGGCATTCCAGCCCTTGACAACTACTTGGACAAACTTTAAACACTGACCCTTGGATTATAAAATACCAAATCAATCTCCAAACCCTACCCCGTGGGCACTTTAATATCTTTGCACAGGCTTAAAGATACATTGCACAATTTGTTTTGACTTTGAGTCCGGAGCAGAAACAAAGCTGAAGCCTTGTTGTTAGCTAGTGGAAACAACAATGCTTTTTCATTTCACAGCTACAGTACACCAAGTGCCTAGGGTGAGGGTTTTGGGGAGCAATTAGATCAAAGTTTTCCTTGTTTCTTCTATTCCTCCACATCTTCTATTCCTCCACCTCATCCCCCTCTCCTCCCCTATATCTGTCAGGATGGGCCTGTACAGCACTGTGATACTGCTGCTGCAATAATGCATATTTAAAGGGATCATGGTCAGATTAAAACATGGAAACAAAGTGTTACAGAAGTCAAACCCTGGATTGGACCTTTGTTCAGTGGATGTTATTAATAAAAACATTCAACTCATGATGAAAATGTGACTGTTATTTCTTTAGTTGTCTTAGGGAAATAATTCCTCAATTATTAGCTTGGTGGCAGTGAGTTAGAATAAATCTTCAGCACCAATCTTACTTGTTTAATATCAACCAAGGCTACAGGAAGAATCGAGTGAGCCTAGCTTCTCACATGGAATCAGGAAACTATCATTCCTTATCATCCAATTGAAGACAGCTTATTTCAGAAGAGCTTTGTCCAACAGCACCAAAATCTACGTTTCCACATCTCTGAGGCACACATTTGATATCAATAAATTAGTTGGCTTAAATGTGTAGGTGCAAAAACAACAGTATGCAGTTTTATAGTGGTTATTTTTTCCACTTGAAGGTATTCCAGAAGTTACCCAGGGTGCTTCATTCAAAAGGAAAAATAGTTGTATATGAATCATGTCAAAAATCTAATTTACCATAAATTACAAGCAGCATTGGGGACTCATGCTGTTCTTTTTTTAATATTCCAGCATTTTTTCTGTAGTTATGTCCTATTCATGTTTATTAGCATTATCACTAGACTAAAGAATGGCTGTTTCCCAGTTTTCAGTCTTAATCAGCTAAGCTCACTTGGCAAAGCTTACTCCATGCATTGTTTTGTTTTTCAAAAAAGGCACCAGTTCTTTTTCCTCACTCTTTAATTGATAGTTATTTTCAAGTTACATATATAATGTTAATAAATGCCACTTTAAATGTACAACCCTTTAACTTTCGCACCAAGAGGGAAATCTCCTCTGCCCACACTTTTTAAAACAAAGCTTAAAAGAAACATATCTGCAGAGTTAGTGTGCATCCATAGAACAACCAAATGAACATATGCAAGGCCGAGAAGTGCAAGGTATCTTGAGTATAGGCAACTACCAAGCAAGGACACGAGATATCACAGATTGTACTGTATGTAGAAACCCGAAAACTTCTTACCATAATCATGGTGTTTAGCTTAAAATGAATGGTTCAAGTTTGCCATGAGTTCATAAAGCCTATGAGTCTATGGAACTTACAGCTGACAACAAATAGAGTGAAATGCTGGTCTCCACTGAACGGTGATGAGGATCTTGTCTTGGCAAATCTGATAATCTGTATATTCTTACAGTTGCAGCTCTCTTTTGCACTAATGCTGTGGAGTAAAGGAAGGGGAAATGTACAGCTCATGGAGAATTCAGTGTCAAGTTTTTTATGCTGCGACCCACAGCAATGACATCGATACTGTGAATTATCTGAGAAGCTCCTCCCTCCTTCTCTCCTTCCCCTGTGGAGTCACAGTCATGTTTGACTCAGAGGCTGGCATTATTCGACACAAAGGGATGAAGGAAGCCAGCAGGCAGAGAGAGACAGCATCTCAAATGATGAGCTACGCCCCGTGTAGTGACCTACATTGCTTAAATGCTACTTGACCTCACTTGTGGTCAACAGTAGTTCACTACATGGAGGGAGCAGTATGATGTTTGAGAGTTTGAATCCCCAGTACGGCTGCTGAGGTGTGGCCCCGCGCTGGTGTCAGGCTCTCGTCACATTTGATGGAAGATTGCTGGTACGTGAGGGGCGACTATGTGTAGAAGATCACCTCAGGGATCTGTCCGTCCTCTACCGAAGTGCCGTTGTTGTTGCCTGCCGCATAGCAGAAGGTGAAACACGTCTTTGTGCCCGTGGATGACGACTCATGTGTCACCTTTCGCATTCCCTTCGTCCCGTAATGAGAGTCCGGGCCCTGCAGGACAGACAGAGAGGTTCATTCAGTTCAAATCAAACCACTGCTAACGTTTTGTGGCATCTTAGGCAGAAAAGTCATAAATAATTACAGCAACATAGAGACATTAATAAAATATACACACAAGCTACAACAAATGAGAAGCTCTAAATCAAGGGTGTCAAACACACGGCCCACGGGCCAAAAAGCGGCCTGCTAGAGGTTCCAATCCGGCCCGTGGACGACTTCCCAAAGTGAAAAAATGACAGAGAAGACATTAACTGCAATTTTTCCATAAAAGTAACTTCTATTTCAAATTTGTCCTCTAGGGGTTGCATACAATTATAGTGCTGACGGATTGCACCTGAACGGCGCTCTGGGACCTTTTTTTCTCAAAGTGTGTAAAAAGAATATTTGCAGTTGGCATAATCTGGTTGAAATTCATAGACTATTTAGAGCACTTCAAGATCCAATCAACTAAAGTTTTCGCATATGTAAACTTGTCACAGTGGGAGCGGTGGATCCTTATCGAAAGGAGCCACATAACGTGTGCATGCTTACCACACATGTATGTACGTCATAGTGCGCTCCGTCACTACTAGTAACACTAGAATACACCCCTGCAAGAATATCATATTTGGCCCCACTATGAGACTCATTATGGTGAAAAATACAACAGCTGTTTTTCTTAAAAGACAGTTCATGTAATGTGAACATTTTCAGAATGTACTTGTATTTTTTTTGCACTAAAACAAAGGGAAACATTTGGAGTTGTCCTTCTCTATAGGTTATTTTGTTATGATTTTACTGGTCCGGCCCACTTTAGATCAAATTGGGCTGTATGTGGCCCCAGAACTGAAATGAGTTTGACACCCCTGCTCTAAATGAATACTAATATTAAGCAGACTGTAAAATACACTGAAGGAGCTGTAGACCATAACAAAGGAACTTTCTGTCGACATACCTTCAGTGTAGCGCAGGCAGTGTAGTTGACGTTGGGTAATATCTCCACTGGTTCTTTGAACATGACTCTGAAGGTATTGGCTGACCCATCACAGCTGAAGCCTGTATCATTCTGGCCTAGCACTGTGTTGCTGTCTGTGTGAATGATCTATATTGACAGGGAGAGAGTTGACACATTTAGTCAAGTAAGTTGCACAACACGGCTGCAACGCACAATGGAGCAGGGAATAATATTACCACACCTGTATGTTAACTTGGTAGTCTGTGGGTCCATGTATAGATCCATAGAGACCGAACCCAACCACGAATATCCTTCTGTTTACAGAAAACCTGAGAGGAAAAACAACAAATCATCAACAAGGGAAAGAGTATGTAAGCTAATGGTGTTATGTTCAATTTGTGGTTGTATTTAATGGTCTTCCTCAGCAGTTTCCCAAAGATAAAACAGACCACTTTCACAGTTGTTATTTCCCTACTAAATTGTTTTGATCTCATTAAGCCATTCCAGTTATCTTTACTGTTTAATTTATGTCATTTGTTAAACATGCACCAGCCTTAAAATGCTCATCTGATAACTTGCTGCAAAAATGAGGTTATACATTAGTCAGTATGTTTCCCTTCCCTGGACTTAAAGTTACTGACGTTTTAGTGGGCTTTTGGTTGGATCCTGAAATCTGCAGCCAGTCACCACATGCTTTAGAGATTTTCACCTTTGTTCTACAAAAACTAATTCCCCCCTCATGAGTTGAGATCATAAGTCCTAAAAAAAGGCGCTTGCACAAAGTTGGACAAATGAGACTACAAGGGGCGTCAGGATATAATTAAACATCATCACATCAAAAACATTGACAAGTTGGGAGCTTAAAGTAGGGGGTGCTGTCTACAGCCTTATGTAAGCCTTTAACTTCTGGAAATGAAGTTCACACTTCAAAAATGATTGAAGTTCATTCGTAGAGATTATTTTGCAGAAATAATGTGCAGGATTACAAACTTGAGCATGCCACAGAGCTTAATTTTGCATTAATCGAAAAGCCAATGGGGAAAATCTAAGAAACGCTAAGTTAAGGCACTTCAAAAAGACTCATTCTGTAGCTCTTAAACACTTAAACTGCAGACATTTTCTAGATAATATCAGTACATTCAGGCCCTGATATTTCTGGGAACTTGCCGTTCGCACATGTAACTCAGAATGGAATGTTACGCTTTGCTTTTTCTTGGTTTATATCTCTACAACTATCAAAGAAATGTTGTGTAAGACAAACACAACAGTTCAAAACTCTGCTTCATACTAAAAGCATAAAGCACAGGAACTTCGACATCATTGCCCCGCCCATTCGCTTAAGGTGAATGTTCTAGACTATTACCTGCTGCCTTCACACACTGACTCACCCTGACTTCACACATACTTTTTAATCAGGGGGCTTGCAGGTAAAAGTTTGGATAAAGTCAGAGTGAGCAGATTGAGCTGGCATAGTCGGGATATCTACAGAAGTGTGTAAGAGATTTAGGACTGCATTATTCATGTAGAGTTTGACATCACAACATCAATCAAGTCTTTGATGATCTGATCTGTTCTTTAAAAATAATTTCTCAGGCCTGTTAGAGTTTGTGTGCTCAGAAATAAAAGCTTCTAGTTTAACATGTGCAATATGGGTATGGTCAAATTGTATGTTTTATTGTTTGTTGTTACAGATTTAATGACTTGTCCAAGTTTGACTGTAGTGGCTGCATTTGTAGTAGATTTTTAAAAAAGGGGCTATAGGTATATAGTTCTCAGCTCCATACTCACCGAATGCGGTCGCTTGTCCCACTGTAACCCCAGCGGCTCTCCACCTGTCCAAAGCGTGTGATGCTGCACTCCTTCCCGCGGAGGCAGCAGCGAGGCCGGTCAATGAAATCTACACGAGGCTTTGGGTTGACTGTGAAGTGGAGGAAGAGACTCACCACCTCTCTGTCAGTCAGTATATTGGACTGTGCTGGACCTGAAGGGGAAAGGGTGATGACAATAACATAAGTAAAGGACAAAGTTTTGGAGCATGGAAAGTTAAAAAAGAAACACAGTAAAATTGTGGAAGTGAACTCCAGTGTTGGCTTTACTGTGTTTCTGTTCACCTGCTGCAAACTCCTCAATGGTCATTAGAGGGAAGCGGATGAGTGTGAGAGCTTTGCCCAGGACCTTGCGCTTGTTCTCAGGCGTGGGCTGGAGCTGCTGCCTGTGAGTTTCTGCATCTGCCCAACGCACTGACGCACCGAACAAACGCACCTCCCTCACCCCAAGAGTATCCCTCTCTAACACCGCCACCAGTGTGTCTGGAAAAAGGAGAGGGGAGAGAGTAGCAGTCAGGCAGGCTGTAGAATAACATGTAATCGTAATGAGAAAATGTACGAGGCAACATTACCCAAATCAATGTCTGTAAAGCCTTCAGCAGCGAGAGCATCTCCAGTGTTCTTGTCAATGTTTTCTAGACAGAGGCTTGCAAGCTGCGGTTCATCGAACAACCGGGCCTGAAACGAGCAAACACCACAGTTTAAATGATCTATTTTAATAACTACATAATTTAATGACTGTCCAAGGTTTAACAATCAGATTTGACGTCTTCACTTTTTATCACCAAATCTAATCTATCTAACCTAAATCCCAACTTCATCAGTTTAAGATGAATCCTTTGAGTAAGTGTTTTTTTTTTTGTCCATTTTAATTTATTTGAAAACTTGGGATTCTTTAGTTATATACAAATGATACGTCAAGAACATGGTCCTATTTCTCATGGGAATGTGCTGTAACAGTATTGTTTTAGTAATATAAATGCAATTGAATCAGCACCAGTGACAATTCTACATGAAGATTTGAAAATGTAGCATACTCAGGAGACAGTCTAAACAGCATACAAAGCTGGTAAGCATCCATAGATGTTAGGAGACTGACCTGTGTGAGCAGCATGAAAGCATTGTCTGCTCTCAGGTTCTTCTTCAGAAACTCAACACAGTGAGCCTCCAGGGCTGGGACGGCATACTTCTTGGCTGTGTATAGTGTGGTCATCACAGTCTCTGGACCGATCTGGACCTCATCAGAGTAGAGAAACCTGCAGGAAGTCCACAAGTTATACCACAACAACAACAAAAACAATAACAACAACAATAATAATAATAATAATAAATTTAATTCAAAAGCACCTTTCTCAACACTCAAGGTCACTTTACAGAAAGATTAAAATACAATAAATAACAACGCGATAAAATAAATAAAAAACAACAAGCAGAGTAACACCAAGTTAAAATTAATCAAATAAATTAGACAGAGAATGCAGTTACAAATTTAATGACTTGTCACTTCACTCCCAGTGACAAGTCATTAAATCTGCAACAAAAAACAATAAAATATACAATCTGACCATACCCATATTGTTCATGTTAAACTAGAAGCTTTTATTTCTGAGAACATAAACTCTAACAGACCTGAGAAATTATTTTCAAAGAACAGATCAGATCATCAAAGACTTGATTGATGTTGTGATGTCAAATCCCTACATGAATAATGCAGTCCTAAATCCCTTACACCCTTCTGTAGATATCCCGACTATGCCAGCTCAATCTGCTCACTCTGACTTTATCCAAACTTTTACCTGCATGGTGCTGAATAACATACAAGACATTTTTTTTATATTGCAATGACTGGGCATTATTTTAGCTACAAATATGTGTCTTCCTTTAACGTGGATATAAAATAGGTAAATAAAAATACACGCCCACTTCTAGGACGCGCAAATCACAAGTGCATCTGGCACGCTTTCTGACACATTATCAAACACACTGCTTACTTCAGGAGGGCCAGAAAAGCAGCTGGTTCCACATCAGGAAGCTCGATCTCCGTTGAGGTCGTCGCCATCCCTCCGTTAAACATGGCATCAAACACAGCGCTCCCCACAGCCAGGACGAACCTGAAAGAGTCAGCAGTCAGCAACAACAAGAGACAGGGTCAGCGTTTCCGCTTTACGCATTCTGAGGGAGCTTGTGTTTTAAGGCTCGGGCGGCTAATCCTCTTACCTGTGCGCAGGTATCCTCTGAACCCCCATTCCTTTGCCCACCAAAAAATGAACGTCACTGAGCACCTCGTTGTTGAAGAGGAAAGCGAACCTCTCCTTCACGGTGCTCTTCGTCGCCTGCCAGTTGTACACCGGCTCACGGTACACTAGCACCGACGCAGCAGCCGGAGTGGCGCTCGGTGCCGACGCCTGGGGTGCATTGGACGCTGCGGTGGATGCCATATTGGACGCCGGGGTGGACATGGATCCGGCTGCCGCAGCACCTGCCGCAGCGGACTGCTGCAGGGAGTTCTGCGCAGTCGGCGGAGCTCCGGCTGAAACTCCGTTGCTGTCACCCCCGCCAGGCCCCAGCTGGGGGTTGGGACGCCTTGCTGCTCCCTGTGCTCCCCCGGCCGCCCCGGCTGCTCCGCCGTTGGTTGCTGGCATGGAGAAAACGCTATTGCTGGGCTGGCTGTTTCCCAAAGGACCCGGACCGGAGAAATTAAGGCAGGGAGGCCTGCCGCTGTTGTCCCCAGCAGCCATCTTGAACCCAACGTAGGCGTAAACAACGCACTTTATCGCGCTATGTATTTCCAGTAGTCTCACCGTCAGTGCTGCCTTTTGCTGCCCTCTTGTGCTTATTATTGGTAACATAGCAACTCAAACTTTATTTATAGAGCACGTTTAAAACAACCAGGGTTGACCAAAGTGATGTACAGATCAAAAGCAGCAGAAATGACATAACATGCAATACAATACTAAAATACAATAGAATAAAATAAGATAGAATAAAATAAATTCAAATGTAATTAAGATTATGCCAGATGTCCACTCAACCTTGATTAAAAGCCAGGGAGAAAAGGTATGTCTTAAGAGAGGATTTAAAAACCTCAATTGATCCCACAGAGCGAATATGTTGGGGCAGGTTGTTCCAGAGCCCAGGAACAGCCGCCACAAAGGCTCACTCACCTTTGGTTTAAGCCTCGTTTTGGGGTCGACCATTAACTACTGACCAGATGATCTCAATGTCAGGGACATGATACTGGAGAAGCTCAGTCAGGTACTGGGGGGCTAGGCCATTAAGAGCTTTAAAGACAAACAATACAATTTTAAAATCTATTCTAAAAGTAACCGCAACATCTATCTATCCATCCATCCATCCATCCATCCATCCATCCATCCATCCATCCATCCATCCATCCATCCATCCATACAAACATACATACATACATACATACATACATACATACATACATACATACATACATACATACATACATACATACATACATACATACATACATACATACATACATACATACATACTGTACATGCATGCATACATACAATGAAGATGTATTTATGGGTGGTTGTCAATACTTTTCAACGGTAATCTCTTATTAGCAGCTTGTAGTAGTAGAAATAAGGACCATTGGACTATATAGTTGACAGCAAGTCACTCAGATACCTGCCCACAAATCCCTAAAGACAAACAATGTTACTAACCCTATGCTTTTTCATTTCGCATCATGTAAAATGATGTAAAATAACTGCTAGATATTTTTGATAATTACATTTCAATACAGTGAACATGAGAAATCTGTAAGTGGTTACCCAGGGAATAAGTCAAACTTAACTTAGGTTTCTTAGTATTGTTAGTTCTGTGGACTGTGGTTCTTGTGTTTGCTGATCTTGTCCCATGCATGTGTAGGTAAGTGTGTTCTTATTCTGCTTTCAGTTTTCCCATCCTGCCATGGAATATAGGCTATACAAAGGGCTTTCTTTAATGCACACTGTAAATTCTCTCATATGACACCTACCCTTCAGCACTGATTATATAAAATGCACATGTACACAGTCAGTCTTTATGCTGATGGTGTTGTTTGCTTGTGTACAGCATAAATAGGCATCGCTATAAATAACCAGCTAAAAACACCTTACAGTGTCTAAAAAAAAATAAGAAAACAGTAAAATGACAGAAATAATAGAAAATATCATCCATAGTTACTTATCTTTTTATCAATTGTTCGGGGGTACATTTAGATTTTAGTTGACTGTTGCTCCTGCTGATCAATTTGGACTTTACTTACATGCATACTTATATATACACACATACTTTTTAACACCTTTCGCACATTGCTTGTTACTTGTTCACCTTTGTTCTATTTTATGTTTATATGTCTATGTGTGTGTTTGTGTTCCTGTTGGCGCGTTTTGGTCAGGTCATGTTTGTAAATGAGAACTGGTTCTCAAACATTTTTACCTGGTAAAATAAATAAATAAAAACATTAATTATGAGCATGTAGGCTATATCATTCAGGGTGCAAGAGAGAGCAAGATATAAGACAAATTGATATAAGATACTCCTTAAGAAAGGCTACTCTTTTATTATTCATCCCACAACAGGGAAATTTACTGAGTTACAGCAGCAAACAAGAAGGAGTACAGTACAAGAATTCCAAAAAGAATATATATAGAAAAAAATGTCCATCATTAGCAATCATTAAGATACAGTTATAGAATGCAAAGGTAGAGAAAAAACATTGTGTTACATTTCAAATCGATGATTCTGAATAATATATGTATTTCAGTGTAGGCTATTCAATTTGTCCAATTAAAGAAATTATTTGTGACATGGTATATGACTTTGAAAATAATGAATGGAATTCCTCACCGCCATCATTGAGTGCATTACACTGGGCAGGACCGTTTTAATACAGCTCTATCCCGTTTCCAACCCTCTCTCTCTCTCTCTCTCTCTCTCTCTCTCTCTCTCTCTCTCTCTCTCTCTCTCTCTCTCTCTCTCTCTCTCTCTCTCTCTCTCTCTCTCTCTCTCTCTCTCTCTCTCGGCCTGCTACTCATCAGCTCTGACGTCAGGGCGGCGCGGCGCGGGGGAGCTGTCCTCGCGCGGAGGGTGCTGCTGCTGAAACAAGATGGCTGTGCGCGCAGGAGGAGCAGCGGCGGAGCAGAGCTGAGGCAATGCAGAGGAGGACGGAGAGGGGGGGCGAGGAATTCACTCCAGTGTGTCCTGCCTGAAGAGCAACAGCAGCTCCACTAAGAAACATTCGTGCACTGACAAAAAGGATCATGTGTTTCCGGAGACATTTAGGGTAACGCTTTGACTTTTTGTTACCAAGAGACCAAAACGGACTGACCAAACAAATCTCGGAGCACTCAGTAGAGGACAGCCGGGGACGCTCACACCGCTATCAGAGATGTCCCTGCTCTGTGTGGGAGGTAAGAGATTAAAGGGACAATTAATGCCTTTGTGTTTGGTGTTGTTAAACTATGCTCACGTGTAAACTGCACCAGTTGTGTGACAGAGCCTGCGGACTATCAGCTCTGTAGAAAAGTGTGTGTATCCGATTGTGCTGAGCAGTCATTAAATCACACAGGCAGATACACTACATCTTTGTAATGGGGTACTTCTAACAGAACTGTTGCTGAATGACATGTTTGTGAAATTTATTGTTTTTAGCTTCACAAAAACATGAATGAGTTGTGACTGCTAAAAAAAAAAAAAAGAGAGAGGCAAAATTATTACAAGCTAGTCGAGTCGTGACTGTTAACATTGGCTCTTTTAGTTTCTATAAATGTCTTCAAGGAGGAGGAGATCCGATGTTTCCTTCCTTGGTGAGTGCTGTTGCGATTTCTGTGTGTCATCCACTGTTCATTCATGCGTGGGCAGTCAGCAGAGGAGGAGGAGGACGAGGAAAAGCCCCTGCCGCTGACGTTGACGCTGCCGCCGCCTCTGCCGCACCGCCCGCCGCTTCCCTTTCTGCCGCGTCGCTGTAGTCGTGAGGGAATACTCGTATTCAGCTGGAGGTGCAGCTCGTCACTCCTCATCGTTTTCCCTGAAGCGATGCGTCACCTCCTCCTCCTCCCAGACTCCCAGAAAGCACCTGATGCTGCTGACACTGTTGCCGTACAATACGATGAATAAGCGTCTGCTGTGATGGCTCATAAAGTCACACCACTTCCAGCGCAACATACGAGACGCAGCTATAGGATAGGGGATCCCTTTAGAACGCATTTGATGGTCCACCAGTGTAGGTGTTTTGGCGTTCGATGGAACGATAGAGGATGATTTGGCAGTACTGCAAGGTTTTGATGAGTCGTTTGTCCTCACTTGACTCTGTCAGGATCAGGAATCTGACTGGAGCTGCAAAAGACACCCGTTCAATTTATTTATTTATATATTTATTTATTGCACATATAAAATAACAAAACAAAACATTGCTGTTGAATAACACGAGCCAAGATATAACAGGGAAATTCAATAATAAAATTAACCACTAACATGTTAGGAGCCAAAAAAAAAACCCAACAGACTTGTCCAAAGATAACAATCAACACAAAGACAAAGTATCAATGTAGAACAGAATATCTACATACAAAACAAAACAAGATTAATAAGAGGGAGTAATATTTAAAACAATGATGAAAAGAAAAGAACGGAAAGTAAAAAACAAAACAAAAAAACAAACAATATTTATTTATAAGTTAGGAAAGTGCTTGGAATTCATTGATCACTGTTGGTCTTGAAGCTGCCAGAAAATGGTCCAGTGAAAGATCCAGTTTCAAGCTAAAGCAATTGGTTCATCATCCAAGCAAAGTGAAATGTCATACTTGTTAATCAGTGGGTCATTTTATCAGACATACATTTTATGTTTTCAGAATTTGAGACTTTGCTGCCTTTCTTTATCTGACATGAATAGCCTGGTTTTAGGTTTGAGACTATAAATTGGAGAGAAAAAAAACATTTGAAGATGCTTCATTGTATTTTTTAGATTTTTTCTGCCTTTTTTCAGCCAAATAGACTCAATGATTCAAGAGAAAATGACAGGCAGATTATTCGATGATCATTATCATCATTCGTTGTTGCCTAATTACAACCACAATGGTTAAAACTTGGGTTAAGATCAAAACTACTTAAGAATGTTAAGGTTTTTTTCAAATAAGATAAAGATAAATCAAATGACCCATCATATTAGTGGATTATATCTCATCATATCGACCATTTTGGATGGAAAATTACTTGTTTATCTACCTCACTATTTGCAGATGACGTTTTCTCTTAATGATCTTATCACTCGATCACTTTATCTATATCTGATGAAGTTCCAGTCAGTTATAGAATATGTCAAGGTATGCCTAAGCTCTAGATGGTTATCATAGGTTGAATAATGCGGGTACAAAAGATAGGTTTAAGTGGTTTCAAAGTCACCTTTCTTATGTTAGGCCCATTATGGATGCTGCCCCACCTCATCCATTGGCGTCAGGTCCACACAGCCTGACTGTCCCTGCACTGAGTCAGTCCCCGGTGTCATTAAGACCCTGAGTGTTATTCATTCATAAACACCGACTGCGGCTGTCAGTGTCGTAGACTACGAGGCTTGGCAGAGAGCCTTCTTTCTGTTCCTGTTACATCATTCATGCTTACCTGACTGGAGCTATTTCTGGCCTCCACAGTACTTTTTGCCTCTTGAATAGGCAGCATTTCTTTGTAGCATCTGCAGACAAAGCAGAATCCAGACACACAGCTTAAACACTTGGCTTACTTTCCTGCAGATACTCCTCATTTTTTCCAAGGCTAATTTTTTACTGTCTTGATTTAGACACTAAATCTCAGAGTGTTATGTCTCTGTCAGCAGTTGCAAGGACTTTACTGCAGATCTGCATGTGATCCTTCAGAATAAGACACTGTCTGTCTGAATCATGTCAGCCCACGTTGTTGGCTGCTTGATGGCTGAACTCAGCCCACCCTCTGGCTCTTGTAAATTCCCTGACAGTTCAAGTTGAAGGGTTGTTTGATTCCCTGTAGAGTTTCTGTTTTCTTGGCAATCTGCTCAATTCCCATAAGTCAGAGCATGCTGTGTCAGAAGTCTGTGCCAATAAAAGAAAATACGAAAGTTGCAAAAAATGTACAGTCACACTTACAGATTGTGCATGCTCTGATTAAAGAATGAAAAATCCTTTGATTCTTTAAGTCCTTAAATATAAGAGGGTGGCAGATGGATCTATTTTTGACCTTGTTTTCTGAACAGATTTCTGCTCACACATAACCTACATTTTCTCTGGTTGATATAATGTTACAGCCCCTCACAGGCTTAATGCCTGTGATTTATAGATGCTTACATGTGCTCTATTTGTATGTGTGTCGTCCTGTCTGCTTAGATCCATGCAATTGTGACTAAATATTGTTTGCAGGGCTTGTGGATCGTAACTCACCTTGTCAGAGAGATTTATGATTGTGTGCTATTATTAAGCTTCAGCTTTCCACTGTCGAAAATCCAATTCCCTTTTTATTGATCCTCCTCCAGTGCTGATAGATTTCCAGGGCTGTTTTTAGTGTTGGCACTAAAACACAGCAAAAAGTAGACTCTGATGTGGTCTGTCTAAAGTATGTGGAGCACTGCTAAAAACATAGCTTTGTTTCTTCTGAAGTATGTTGGATTATTTCCTTTTCTTTTACAGTGACAGCTGTTTTAAGGACTACACTGGATGTCAGAGATTATGCTGTGGTGAAGCAGGACTGTGTGTTTATGTGTGTTTTTAAATGGCAAAGGTTTCTGAGGTGTGTATGGAGGCAGGGATCGTTATGTATTGTTATTAGTATAGTGAGTCATCTGCAGAGAGAGAGAGAGAGAGAGAGAGAGAGAGAGAGAGAGAGAGAGAGAGAGAGAGAGAGAGTGTGTGTTTGTGTGCTGATGTAACAGAAGGGCACTTAAGCTGCAGATTTAGCTTCAGTTAGTGTGTGTGTTATCAAAGAAACACAAAGTAAAAGTAGTGGGAAATTGGCTAAAAGAAGTGCCTTGCTGACTCAGGCCAATTTAACTCCAACTTTTCCCTTTGTGGTTACTATAGCGACTGGTTCTGGTGTGAATGGTCGGTGCAGAATATTTTTCAGATTACTGGTGTTCACGTTCTATCTCTCAGAGGGCGACAAGAGTGCCAGGTGACTCATGCAGCAATGCTTGCACTTTCTGATTACATACATTCCTGTGTTCTGTACGGTATGCAGACACCTGCAGTGTGGCATTGGCATCTACTGGAGCATGTAGAGAGCAGCGGGTTGTAGAGTTTTAAAAAATGCATGTGTGAGTTACGTCAAAGCTGGTACCAAAGTGCTGCAGAGAGAGCTCTAACTTAGCACTGAAAAATCCTGCAACACCTTACTTTTAATGTGCGAACAGTGCAGACAGAAATAAGACCTAACTGAACCCTTGCATGTGCATGTCATTCAATCGGTAAGATTAAACTGCAGCTCTTCATAGAAAATCACATTACACATGAAAATATAGGAAGATAGGTAATCTTTTAAATCTGTGCTTGCTCTGCTGTTCTTTTCATCGTCTTTTAATCTGCATCCCACACTGATGCACAGCGCAACAGGAAAGCTGGCCATGTTTTTCCAGTCCTGTGTGTTCATGTTCTGCCACCACACTCAGTGCCAATATCTGAACCTATGGTGAGAGCACTTAATCCGCTGCATAATTGCATTTCAGCAATTCATGCAAACCATGATTTACTCTGTGTACAGTATGTGTGCACTGTATGCCAGTTGGTGGTGATTGGAAATACATCTCAAATGTTATCAATCCTTAGTCAAAGCAGTGTTATACATTCATTACTTTGTGCTTTGGGTGGTGTAGATGTTTAGGTTTATCATGAGCATGCTTTTGTTGCCTGTTCAGTATGAAGAACAGAGAATGCAGGAGCGTTCAGAAGTGCCAACAGATGGCGTTCCTGTGTGTGACTTTGTCCCTCTCTGTGTTTCCACAGTGAAGAAAGCCAAGCTGGATGGACCCCAAGGTAAGACCAGGGATCCTGGATATAAAAAGAGGTAGATCAGGGAGGAGAGACACACTGTTATGTGACATAAATGTTTAAGCAGACTGCAGACACATTACATGCTGCAGCCAGGAATGGAAATGAAGTGAATGGAAGTCAGTTATTCTACATCTAGCTCTCACAGGGATTACACTTTAATTTTGTTATGCATGTTTCGTTTTAATGCATCTCTGTCTTTAATTCTCTCTCATTAACAGAGAAGTTCAACACTTATGTGACCCTGAAGGTACAAAATGTGAAGAGCACAACCATTGCTGTCAGGGGCAACTTGCCCAGCTGGGAGCAAGACTTTATGTTGTGAGTCCTTCATCATCTTCATACAGAACTCTCCCTTCCTTCCTCTCTCTCTCTCTCCTACTTCTGTATCTCCCAATCCCTTGCTTCTTCCTCTGTTCTACTCTACTTCAACTGAATGAGTGCATCTTTGTTGTTTCATCTCTTGCTTTCTATCAACCATCCTCCCTCCTTTGTTTTTAAGTCCTCCATCTCAAGCAGCATTTATCCCTGCATTGTTTCGTGCAGCTCTTCCTTTCCCACATCTGCACCTCAGCCCCAACGATCGCCTCATGCTCTTTTTCATCTGCTCTCCCCTGACACTCCTGCACTTCTCATCCTCCTTTTCAACCACGGCTCCCTCCCAGCTCCTCTCTTTCATATCTTGCTCATCTGCTCCACCCTCCTTCCCCCTCCTCCTCCGTTACCCATTTCAATCTTACTTTCTTCCACACACTTTTCCTTCTTTCTCCTCCTTTGTTTGCTCTCTAGGTATATTCAGCAGCTTTTGCATTCTCTAAATGAGTTTTTTTTCAATAGAACAATCATTTAACTGTTATACAACTCTGCTTATTCCTCATGCAGTGGGACCCAGTGTGGTATTGATAGTGTGGCAGCATATGGGCGGTGAATGCTGAGAATCATTTAGCATGTGGGATGCAGCAGGCAGGCTGACTGCGGAGTCCTCTGCATCTGTATGATGTTCAGAGGCGTTGAGCATTGTACCGGGGTTGCATCAGTGAAGCCCTGTTATGTAATATTTGGGCTGCAGAAAGAGCCTCATCCCCGCCTTCAAACAGCCTTTAAATGACTGCGCCCCCTCAGCCATGAATCAAACATCACGTTTCCTAAAAGGAGTCACCACTGAGACGGGAAATCCAGTCTCCCTATTTCTTAATTAAAGTTACCACTTTGTCCCTCCAGGCATGCGATACAATCACCTCCTCCACTGCCTTCATCACATTCTCCCCCTCCCTCCCCTTTTCCCTCCCTCACTTCCATCTCCCCCCTCTCTCTTTTTCCTCTCTGTCCTGCTCCCTGCTGTCTTGTAAATGTTTTATGTGAGATTCTCTCAGGCTCGTTCCCACAGAGACATGTCTTATATTTGTCACAGTGAAGCCCACTAGTAATTACTGTGCATCTTGTGTGTGTTAGAGTGCCAGTGTGTGTTTAGCATTCATCTTTGAACAGAACAAGTACTCATATGAGTAAATAAACCAATATAGTAAAGCACTTTATTCAAACTCCCACTGCAGTGAAAGTATGATCAGGAAAATATGATTTAGTATCCAAATATAAGAACAGCGATGGACCCTGTGAAGGAGGAATTATGTTTGACATTAATAGATGGTACTGATGCAACAATGTTCATTGAACTGGTGTAGTCAGAAGAAGTAGAGATATGTTTGACTTCTTTATAAATGTGGTACTTTTTCTCTACTTGCTATAATTGGTAGTCTAGCCGCTCAAACAAAATGCGGAGAAAATTAGAGATTGTTTTACCATCTTATACAAACCATGTGAGAAGTTTGGAAGCCGCCTCACTTAGTAGAAATGCCAGACATCTAAAAAGTTTTTGAATTAGTAGTTAAATCTCTAACGCCTCTATTTATTTCTTGAGTTAGTTATTTGTTATTTTATGTAGCTGTCAAAAAATATGTGGGGGAGAAATGCAACATTCCCTCTGGAATTTAGGGTAGAAGAAATAAAAAGTAAAGTCTTACCAAAACATAAGTTCTGACTGACTTTTTTGATCTTAAATTTCAAAGTCCTTTTGAGCCTGGCTGGTGAAAGGATTGTGCACTGTTATGACAATCCAAACGTACTACTAAAGCTTCATTTTAAAACTTTTTAAACAATATGTAATTCTAGTGCTGAACTTCTTCAGCTGCCTAGCAATGATACAGACTGGGATTTGAATAAACTACCTGACCCTATTACTGAATTATTTCTATCATACGTTCGGTGTAATGAGGTTTCATAATTGATGCATATCTTTAAACATGTATGCCAATATTGATATATTTATGATAATCCTGTATTGGCCTGATCATATGAGCTCATAGGTGTATTCTGCAGGTTGGGGTATAAAGTACCAAACAAAGAAGGCAGTAAAAGAAAGCACATAGACCTCAAAAATGTGCATAAGTGTAGTAGTTGAGTAGATATCCACCACTGTGTTTAAATGTAACCTTTGAATCGTTTGATTTGTCTCCTGATTTTTAATCGTCTTGTTTCTATTTCTGTCTCTCTGTCATCAGTGAAATAAACCGTCTGGACCTGGGTCTGACGGTAGAGGTGTGGAACAAAGGGTTAATCTGGGACACCATGGTCGGCACTGTGTGGATCCCCCTCAGGAGCATCCGGCAGTCTAATGAGGTTTACCATTAACCACCACTGCCACTTGAGACATACTGTAGCAGAACACTGTGTACTCAGTTAGATTAGAGGGACTGGCCTTGCTCTTGCTGGGCTGTTGTTCGTGTGTTGACTGCATGTGTGTGAAGTGTTTTTTTTTTCCTCTCCTCATTTAGGAAGGTCCAGGCGAGTGGCTCACACTGGACTCTCAGGTCATCATGACTGATAATGAGATCTGTGGCACCAAAGACCCCACTCTCCACCTGGTGCTGCTCGACACACGCTTTGAACTGCCTCTCGGTGAGAAATCAATAATCACAGCAGAATCAGAAAGTGTCAAAAGGTGGGAGAGGAAAAAAATAATGATATATCGAAAATCATCAACCCTCAAGGGAAGGAGAAGACAACCTTAAATAAATTATGTCTGTATATTTTCACAGTGAACAGTGATATATGAACACCAATAATCTCTCTGACTGATCAATCAACCTGACCTATTTCTCTGTGATGTGTATGCCAAGCTGCATGTGTACCAGGGACAATGTTTGTGTCCTTTCCTTCTCAGTGATCCAGCTTCTTCTCAGCATTGATTAGGTGTCATTTTCATACTGTTTCCTCTTCCTTTAGTCGATACTGTGCACCTGACTCCACAGACTAGGGACCTGTCCTATTTATAGGGCTTTTGCTTTGACGCTGTTTGAAAAGAAGTAGCTGCAGATCTTTGCATGTTGTCAAAAACTAGATCTGGGTCAATTCATTTTTGAGAAATAGGTTAGCTCACTTGGTTGTTCTCAGGGTTCTTAGTTTGAGAACAAATGTTTTAACACGCTGCATTCAGCGTGGCTCCATTAAGATATTTCATTTGACTTTACCCACCGTGTTGTTTCAGATATCCCTGAAGATGAGGCTCGGTACTGGGCCAAAAAACTGGAGCAGCTCAACGCCATGAGGGACCAAGATGTAAGCAGTCACTAAGTTTGATTTATACCCCATCACTTTCTTGCAATTTAAGAACATACAGACATCATTAGTTGGGTGAGTAAGTGTGTTACACATTATGACGGAAATAACATTTGACCTTTTCTCCGCTCCCTACATATGGGCATAAGTTTTGTAGATGTAATGTATGTTTTTCAATTGTTTGACTTCAATATTCTTACCAGGAGGAGCAGGAACGACCACTCCGTGCACCAGGAACCCAGTGCTGTAAGTGACAGATCACTTTTTGTGCTAAACAAGAGGTTAATGTTTTATGTCAAAATGTAATTAGTTTTTTTTTACCTCAGCATGTATATAATGAGTTTGTAACCACACATGGGTTATTGTGTGCAAGGGGGAAAAGGGGGTATGGATCACTGCACTGTTAAGGATCAATAGAGGTATCAGATATCCGAAAGCAAGCTCCTACAGGATGCTGCTGCGCTTCGACTATTGGTCAAGTCTGCCAAGCCTGCTGAGCCAGCAGTCTGAGGCAGCTGGAAGGACTTGGAAGCTCAGCACTCTCTGTGCTCTCGGTCCATTCGCCAGCTTCATGAAGGGACTTAGGGGCGTCAAAGGTGCAAATGCATGTTTATGCTTGAACACCAACATAATTCATAATCAATACTGACACATTTCTGTTTTGTTGCAGGTAACTGGAGTCTATGGGGAGATCAACAAAGTGAGTGTATACACAATACACAACACACTACTCCATACACAAGTATCTTGGGGGGGGGGGGGGGGGGGGGGGGGGGGGGTTTGGTTCTGTAATCCATTACTTAGGTTTAGAGGTAACGTGCTGACTTTCAGCCATGATATGATCATATTTACCTGTATACTGGGTTAAGTTTTGGTCTCACTTTTTAGAATTATTTTATTTAATTTGCTGACTGCATGGAAATAAAGATTTGGAGAAGAAAACTGAAACATCTCTTCCCTTAGTTCTAGTATAGATCAGGAACGGTCGTGAGATGTCTTCCAGAATGTTTGTTTTTTTAAGTTACTCTAAAAAATTGTATTATTATTTATTTGTTTATATTTAGTTTCTTTTCTTAAGTTTATCTTTCTTTTTGGTTTTACTGTTAATTATTATTATTCATTTATTATCATTATTATGTTTATATTTTTTGTATTGATTTATTTTTTCTTCTCTTTGTTGGTTTTGTATTACTCATATATAATTTGTTAACTTGTGGTGAACAAAGAAATACTGAAAAAATGCAATAAAAAATGTTGAATGACAAAAGTTCTCATCTAAAAACAATCAATTTTACCCATTCACAGTAAAAAACATCAACAAAAATAGTAGCTAAACTTGAAATAAAACCTTGAAAATAGAAAATGTAATGACTTTTCTGCTTTTCTTTTTGCCAGATGACTCCTAAGTTTAGGGCTAGTGAACAGTTAATTATCAAAAACATCAGTAGCAGTAGGTTAATTCATAACAGCACAGGAAACACAGCCACATGCTCATGTAGGTAGGCTAATTTTCTTCAGACCAGCTAAATGAAGCCACATTAAATCACTTTGAGGGACAGTGGGGGTCGCGAGTCTTTGGCACCTAAATTTTGGGGGTCGCGGGCTGAAAGTTAAGGAACCCCTGGTCTAGATAATGAAAAAATTTACTAACAGCTTTCATGGGGACTATTTTTTGGTAGGAAGTAATTCCAGTGTAAAAAATGGAGGTCTGCAGAGTAATTCAGATGGTTGTGCCTTTACGATCAGCAATTATTTCATTTAGCATAGATGATTTGCACTTTAGAGCCACAATCATAAAAATTATTTCCAAATAGTTACTGACTGCTGAGTGAATTCTTTAGTATACAGATATTAGATAAGTGTGCTGTAAATGAGAGAGGAACTGACAAAAACTCTGTTCCTCCCTCTCTGTCTGTGTTTCTGTCCTGCTGTGATTAGCAGATGGTCTTATATAAGTGTCTGTCAGATTCACCCACACAACTGCAGGAATTCATCTCAACTCTGTTTACTCAGAGGAAAGAACGAAAGAGCGAGGGGGGGTAAAGTTAGATGCTGAGCCAATGAAGTAGAGAGAGAGAGAGAGAGGGAGGAGGAGAGAGAGAGAGAGAGAGAGAGAGAGAGAGGAGAGAGAGAGAGAGAGAGGAGAGAGAGAGAGAGAGGAGAGAGAGAGAGAGAGAGAGGAGAGAGAGAGAGAGAGAGGAGAGAGAGAGAGAGAGAGAGAGAGAGAGAGAGAGAGACAAAGTTTGATGCCTTTAATTAGTGATTACATGCCCAGACAGATGAATATAGAGGTGTAAGCAGTGCAGCAGCCGCCCTCGTCAGAGTGCGGGAGACGATGGATGGCGATAAATGATTAATACATGCTGGTACAGACTTATTCAGCACTGTTAAAGTCTCTCTTCACTTTCCTCTGGTATGTTAATCTCTCATCTATGGACACCACAGAAAATAAAGCCTCTCCTTTAGTGAGCAGAAATAGATTTATGTTAAATAAGGATGATGAGAGGGAGGAGGGAGCTGCTGATAATGTTCCCTATATGCATCATGTATGGATGCACTCTGAATGACCTTTAGGGGTCTGATCAGGGTCTAGAAGTTGAATGTTGCTTATTATACATAATTACCGTGGTACTAAAAGGTCAGCTCAGTGCTGATTAAAGCATTTCATCTCTGTGACACATGAGAGGTTTCAAATTTTTGCCTTTTTAGTGCTTTTTCTTCCCCCCTCCACCAAAAAACTGATGACTTCCTTCTCTCTTCTCTTTACAGATGAAGATCCTGACAGTGCCGTGGATGACAGAGACAGCGACTACCGAAGCGAAACCAGTAACAGCATCCCCCCTCCCTACTACAGCACATCGCAGCCCAATGCCTCTGTCCACCAGTATCCCATCAGCCAGCAGCACCGCAGCTCCAGAAGTTATTCTTACCCACAATCTGGAAACAACCAGGATGTCGACTACCAACATCAGAGGACCGTCAGGTATGTGCTTGCTAGTGTTGTAGTCAAGATCACATTAACCGAAACCAAGACATGTCCGAGACCAGAGTGCACAGAGACCAAGACAAGACCAAGACGTTTAGGGGTCGAGACCGGGTCAAGACCAAGACCAAGGCAGGGCAAGACCGAGACAAGACCGAGACTATATATATCAATGAAAAATCATTATGAGAGTTAGCAAAATAAAAGACTTCTGTTATTATATTTAAGTTTGCTTTTTGAATACTATTGACAGCAACAAACAAGGTTTGGTTTTATCTTGTTGCCTTTCTTTTGACTCCTTAAGTTTTGTTTTTACTCTTATCACAGTAATGACAGGGACACAGAGAGCATCAGTGGTGTTCTTGACAGGTCTTGATATAAAATACAGAGTCCGCCCAGCCTGAGACCGAGTAAAAATGCTTTTGATTTAGTTAGTTTATAGTTGTAGATGTTTGCTAAGTTTAGAAAGATATTGATGTTTAACAGTCATTTGCCATTTGGCTGTTATTGCCACATTTGGCCCTATTGGCAGTTGTTCGGAATTGAAGGAACAGTATCATTGTATAATGATTAATTGTAATCAGTTTATAGTTGACAAATCGATGATTTACTAGTTGTTTTATGGATGATTTGATGAGTGTTGAATTAAAAAGAGCTAGTTCTTGTAAAAGATAGATTTTATGATTTTAGGTTTGATTCAGTTAGGATACTTTTTCTCAACATGTATGTTATAGGAAAAGCAGAGGTGTTACTTATAACAATGGACATGTACAGTTGTGCTCATAAGTTTACATACCCTGGCAGAATTTGTGATTTTTTTTGGCCATTTTTCAGAGAATATGAATGATAAGAAAAAACATTTTTTTCACTCATGGTTAGTGGTTGGGTGAAGCCATTTAATGTCAAACAACTGTGTTTACTCTTTTTATATCATAATGACAACAGAAACTACTCAGGAAATTATACATTCTGCCAGGGTGTGTAGCTTATTAGCACAACTGTACATATGATAGCATGTCCAATACAAGAAACCTAACACTGGGGCAGCAACATTATATTCAGCCATCTGTAATTGTACAGTTTAAACCTATGATAGGTAAAAATGTCTTCAGTAAAGAAGGGAATGATTGAAGTCAGTGAAGTTCTTTCATACATTTTGTCCTTCATTGGGTCATACAGACAGAGCACTATTTCTCTTCAGAGTTGTTTACAATGCAGCTACATTTCTCAGCTTTTATTGACATATCTCTCACAGACTGAGAATGAAACTATGCATCCCTTACCTCCAGCTTTATGAATTATTCAACTGGCAATCTAATGGTCAATACTGCACATAAGATTAGCTGCTTTTGTGAGTGTATTGGACACGACTCTCCTCCCCACAGCCCAGCCCATTCTTCTTCATCTCCTCCCCTCAGCTCTCCGCACTCTCTCCAACCCTGCTCTCTTCTATTTGTCTCTGTGCTCACCACTCCCTTCCTGTCTTCACTATCTCCCTCGCTCGCAATCCATTCTCTCTCCTCCTTGTGCCTCTTTCGGATTTTTTAATAGCCCCATTCATCAAAGAGTATAAATACTTTTCCCCTGTTTGCTGCATTTCTGGATGCTTGTGCTTTTTCTTTTGTCAGCTTTCTGGAGGCCTCTCACCTTCCTGTTCTGCTCTATTTCTCACTGCTTGTCTGGTTCTCTTGTACCCCCGGTGATTTCCATCGATTAGCCATCAGCATTGTGCCTTGCCGCCCCAAGACATGTAGAAAAGGTTTTTAGTAGGGCTTCCCAATAGAGTACAATGTGTACATGCCGTAAAGTGCAATTAAGAGCTCTGTTGGTATTTTAGAGATTACGAGTCAAAAAGGGAGGAAAGCCATTAATTATATATGTCAACATGTGTACGTGCAATAACAACCCGAATAACAGGGCCTCTGTGTCCATTATTAAATTATATCCCTCTTAGGTACTTCACTAATCTCTCCTGTTTGTGTTTCTCCTCTCTTCTCCTCCCTCCAGCCCCTCAGGGAGTTATGCCTCTTCTGCAGAGCTAAGTCGGTGCAGCAGTCAGTTGAGTGAGGAGGACTATGTCGCTGAGTATGGAGAGAGAGATCCTTACGACGAGAATGACTCATACCATTCCTGTCACTCTTCGGTTAGCTACAGTAAAGGCTCTCCAGACTGGGACCCCGATGAGACCCAGGGGCAGTACAGCGATGAGGGCGGCTACAGCAAAGATGGAGGAGAGGAGGCAGCTCTCTATGAGGAGGAAGACAGAGGACTGTATGATGGAGAAGAAGAGGGCCTCTATGAGGATGAAGAGATGATGTATGATGATGAGGATATGTACAATTTGGACGGGACCCTCAGTGAGGACATGGAGCCTCCTTTCACTCCCACGCCAACGTCAACAGCACCCCCAACTTTGGATGGACCTAGCTCCAGACCTCCTCTAGAAAAGCAGCCCTCTTTACACCAACAGCAGCCCCCTGCTCAACCCCCTAACCAAACACCCAACCAGTCAAATGGCATGGCCCCATCAGCACAGCCCCCTACTGGTCAACCAACAGTGCAACCTCCTAAACAGCCCCAGCCCCAAACACAGCCTCAGGCTCAGGCGCCCCCGTCCGCCACATCCTTCTTTTCAATGGCCAAACCTCTGACAGCTGCAGTCACAGGTTTGGCCTCTACTTTCCTTTCCTCTGTTCCTACTGCTGCGCCTGCCCAGTCTCAACCCCCAGCCTCAGCTTCTCCTCAGCCTCAGCAGCCTCCTGCAGCCAGCTCTGTCCCTCCATCCCACCCAGCCACCATGGCTAACTCAGTGTCCCAGCCCCCTTCCACTGCTGTTGGTCCTCCTTCCCAACAGACCCCGTCCTCTGGGCAGCCTCAATCCCTACCCAACGGTCCTGCCACCGCACAGTCAGAACACCCCGAAGACCAGGATCTCCAGCTGGAGGAAGACCCATGGCTAGAAGAAGAGATTGGGCTGGAGAAAGAGGCCAGGACACCTCCTGCTCAGCCAGAGGAGAAACTCCCAGAGGAGGAGACAGAGGAGCATTTCATCGACAGCAGGCCACTGACGCCAGAGGAGGAACAAGAGATGCCGCCTGAGAGGTAGGAGAGAAGGATGAAAGGATTTAGATCAATGAACTTACCAAAAATAGATTGGAATAGAAACAACACATTTAGTACGGATTCTATAAATATCTTAAGTGATGATATTTTTACTAAAAACTGTGTATTTTTTTTAGTCCTCCCGTCGTTGAGGAGCCCAAAGAGCCAGTGGATCCAGCAGTCAGAGCCAAAGAGAACTGGCTTAGAATCTACAACAAAGTCTGTGAACAGCTTCGGGAGGTAAGACCACATATATTTTTCAAGTCAAGCCTGAACCCCATCCTCGAAATTTCAGGCCAGTCCATCCCAGAGCTGTGGGCCTGTTTCAGCTCCATCCTGTAATCTAAAAGATATATCTGAGTTTAAGAGACTCTAAAAGTGTTCACTGAGGCTTTGAAATATGGATGCATTGTGCATTATTAATGTGCAAAGGCCTGGTTCATACAGTAAGTTCCATTTTGATGTTTCTTTTTTCTGGACCTCAGAAAGCAGACTCCAAGTGCTTTATTTTCTACAACTTTTTTTACTTTGCTGTTATTTTGAGACAACTTTTGATGCCTTCACTGATACTGACTTTTTATTTTAGCACCAAACTGCTTGAAGCACATGTTAAGTTTTGCTTGATCAGTTTTCACTTGCATATTTTATTCACATTATGTTGCTGTTCATTACGTTGGACTTCAGTTGTGCAAAAAAATTAATCACTTGCTTTGATGTTTATGTTGATGTATGTCACGTTGAGTTTTTGTACATTTTGCTTCTTTTTTGTTTGTTTTGTTTATTTGTTTGTTTGTGCCGACCCGCTTTGTTTTCTTTCCAGTTTCATGTCATTGCCATAGTGACACTCGCATGCACTTTGCTCGGCCATCATTGGAGCATGCTGACAGGTAGGTACAACCTGATTGGTTGCTTGAGAGAAAGGGGGATATGCCTGCAACAGATGCCTTGTTGACCTTTTCACTGTTTGTAAACAAGCACCTTCACACAGTCATTCATCCTCACAGCAATCTGATTTTAAGCCATTTTCTGAAGACATTTTATTTCAAAATGAAGGCAAAGCACTTTGTGTGTAGTTACATACCAAGTTTATATTTTCCATAATGTAAAAAAAAGGTAACATTTATTTTGATATTTTTCATTATGGTCCAATATGGATGATATGTCAGAGCAGATATCCTCAGCTTTATTTTCCAATTATGAAAGTCATGTGAAACATTCCATCGAGCAAGAGACCCCAAACCATATATTTACAATGAAAACAATAAACTAAAGTCAGGTGATGTAGCCTCATTCATACACAGATGCTAGAAATGGCTGCAGGGATAAACTTAACATTCCTTTGTCATTTCTCTCAGGCCCGAGGAGAGACCTCCAACTCGCTGTGGTTTGGTAAAGGAGGGTAAGTGTCTGCCGGTTCAGCTCTTAAAGTAATCTTCTTCCTCTTACATGAAACACATTAGACATCACACAACACATCAGATAGCCTAATGCAGAAAGTGGGAGTTAAAATTATCCTCAAATCATCATGGAAACCTGACACGGCTGCCTCAGATTGAAATTGCCCTTCTTGAGTCCGGAAATCTTCTGTTCCATTTCATTCTGATCCACAGGCTCATTCCGCTCACGGCATTGGGCCAGGCAGTATTGAACGGCGTTGGGCTGCCCTGACTTAGCTGGCAGGTCATTTGTAGATGAGGCAAACCTCAGAGTGGAACTGAGGTTACATACTGAATAAGTGCAATGTTAGCTAGATAGGAACCCAGCAATATATACCCAGATGTGAAGAGTGTCACTGCCACTATTTGAGATGAGGCAGTCTGTATAATTACAGTTTACAGTAGAATTTGAAACGACTATCGAGGGAAATTACATCTGACCCACAGTAACAACATTTATTGTCGAGAAATGTTGATGATAGACTTTTCTACCTACGGCTTTCATTGATTAATGTATTATGATTAATACTTTTTCCTCTTTTAGAATGGGAGGTGCACTCTACAGTATTGACAGCATGCCTGACCTTCGCAAGAGGAAAGCCATTCCTCTTGTCAGAGATCTGGTGAGAATCAAACATGGGCACACAAACATGAATAATGTACACCTTGGGGCGGCATGATATAGGCTCTACCAGGTGTGTCGTTATCGTGATATGAGCACTCACAATAAATTGAATGCAAAAACAAGCAATGCTTTCTCACTCAGCATGAGTAGAGTTAACTTATTAGATAGAGGACTTGGTATGATGGCCATGATTTCACAACATATTGATGCAGTAGGATGAAGCTAAGGTATTAGCTAGGCTTAGATTATTTGGTGCTGATTGAGTGGTGAAGAAAACTGCTTTTTGGTTTTGTTTGAATTCAGAAGAGACATGTTGCAAACACACTGCAAAAACTCAAAATCTTACCAAGGGAAATTGTCTCAATTTTAGTCAAATTGTCTTATCCCGCTTAATTCAAGACAAAATGTACTTAACTAGTAACATTTGACCAAGATAGAGGGACTTTTATTTTACATTTCATGCATTTTTCAAGCTGAGATCTCATTTGCAGAAGACGGATAATCTTGATTTAAGACAAACACTTTACTTGATTTAAGTAAGTGCATTTTATTGGAGAATCTATCAGAAAACAGATCCATTGATAAAAGAAAGAACGAAAGAAAGAAAAAAAAAAAGAAAAGGTTTTTTTTTTAAGGGTGTGTTACAGTTTTCAGGCACTGTTTCTTCTAAAATCAGATAAAAATATACATCCTCAAACTACATGCACACAATGAAACACCTACTTTTGAGCATTGCTGGCTTATCCTAAAAAACAACATGACTGAATATTAGTATATCCAGTTAACTATGAGAAGACATTATATCTCAAAATGCTCAAATTAAACTTTGGGATCTTATTTCAAGTACAAGATGGTCTTAAACCTAGAGAAGTGCCGCTTTAATGCAACTCAAATGAAGGTGAATATATCTCAAATTAAGAAGTTGACATGAAATGTATTCGTGCAAAAATCTTTTTTTGAGTGAAAAAATACCAATTGTTAGCATTCCTGGCTTATTCTGAGACACTAAGCTTTAAAATACTGGTAAAATATTGCTTAAAATAAGTTTTCCCTGCTAATATTAAGATCACAGTTTTGTAAATATTATGTCTTATTTTTTTTTTCCTTGTTTTTGGAGGGGCATTTTTCCAGTACAGGTGTTGTGTATAACATAAATAACAGCAGATTGACATAAAAACTGTGCGTTAGAGCTAATATGCACTCTTTAATAACAATTCATGTGATTCACACTTCATATTGTTACTGCAATATTAAAAAATGTAATTGCACTTCACATATTTTTCTCATATTATGCAGCTCTGGTATGTACATAAAAAAAACCCACTGCATTTATCTGCTATAATTTCTGATGTTTATTTTTTTCATGATGCAGTATATATCTGCAGAATAAAAGATATTGCAATATTGTTTTTTCCCAATATTGTGCAGCCCTGGTACACCAATACACAATACACCAGGTGATTTCTGTTAATCTCAGTTCAAAAAGACAGTCCCTAATTTTCATCCCTTGCTTAAAGTGTTCCCTGTTAACAACTTTATTTTAAGATAAGGTAAGATAAGATAAGATAAGATAAGATAAGATAAGATATTACTTTATTGATCCCCTGGGGGGGAAATTCAGTTGTTGCAGCAACCCAGACATAAGTACAATCAAGAAAAAGTTCCAATTAGTAAAATAAAATAAGTAAAAATAAAAATTGATCAATAAAGTTGGAATACAATTTATATATATACAATGTTACAAATGGAATTTAGATAAATACAAATGTTATAAATAGATTAAATAGTAGTAATTACAGGCAGTATTCAAAAATTTTCAATAATAACAGGTTGACATGTTGTGATTATGGTTGGTAATGACAGATAAATATAATAAACAAATATGGGTATACAATACGACCGTAAGTTGTAGTAAAGAATAATAATGTAATATAACTTAAGGCCCATCATGCATCATATGCTCAACCAATCATATCAATCAGTGTCTTTACTTCACCTTGTAGAGGTTAAAGTGATAGATAGATCAGATGCAAAGAGTCTTACAAATACAGACGTATGCATCATAAAGATTGGGACAGCCTGTACAGTTTAAAACTGCTAAAACATGTTCAAATCTTCATTTTTAAATGTTTCTCTCTTTTTCTTCCTTTCATCACATCATCAGGCTATGGTGAGTACAAGTTGACACAAATCAAACATCAGAAGTCCACAGAGCAGGTCACATCCACATATAAACTCTTTTCTGTTTGCTCTATTGTTCTCAGTCTCTAGTACAAAACTCTCGTAAGGCTGGAATCACCTCCGCCATGGCTTCCACCACTCTTGGCAATGAAGAGCTGGTGAGTTTTTCTCTCATCTCTCTTCTTTCACACAATTCTGCTCAGAATCCTTCAGCAATTTGATCATTGCTGATATCAATTTCCTCTTGCAGAAAAGTCACGTTTATAAGAAGACCCTGCAGGCTCTCATCTACCCCATCTCCTCCACCACGCCACACAACTTTGAGGTGTGGACAGCCACCACCCCTACTTACTGCTATGAATGTGAGGGGCTGCTTTGGGGTATTGCCCGACAAGGCATGCGCTGTTCTGAGTGTGGCGTCAAATGCCACGACAAGTGCCAGGATCTGCTCAACGCTGACTGTCTGCAGAGTAAGACCTTTTATATAAATACCCTTCTTTATATTCATCTGTTTTTACTCAGATGCAAGTACACACACACACACACACACACACACACACACACACACACACACACACACACACACACACACACACACACACACACACACACACACACACACACACACACACACACACAGATACATACATACATTAACACACAAAGCTGTGCACTCAAACTCCAAACCTATGTCAGCTCATCAAATGTATCCTTCTGCTCGATTGACACCTCATTATTCTTTTCCTCTATCCACTCTCACTTTCTCCTCCCTCTTCCTTTCAAATGTATCTCCTGAGTAATGTGCGGTCATACCTCTGCCTCTCTGCTCTCTCTATTCCACCCATACCTAGCCTTTGCATCCATACTGCTTTGTGTAATTCAACTCCTCAAGGGGTGACTTATCTAATTCCCATTATGTTTTAGAGTAAATCTACAAGATGCATAATTCATTTCTCTGGTGTCTCAAAACAGTCTTAAAAGAACTTGATCCCAAAAGCATCTGTTGGTCTTTTACTCTCGGACCAACTACTTTGTCCTTACCAGATCTGTGGTTACGTGGACACAGTTTCACTATATGTAGGGGAAGGTTTGGGGTTTGATTTCAGGTCTGATGCTTTCTTCACTTCACTCTCAGTTTAAAGAGATATGCTGCTTAACTCATATTGCCTTGGATACATTTTATACCACTGATAATTTTCAATCTTCTCTTTATTTATTCATCTGTCTCAAAGGAGCTGCAGAGAAGAGCTCCAAGCATGGAGCAGAGGACCGAACCCAGAACATCATCATGGTCCTGAAGGACCGCATGAAGATCAGAGAGAGGAACAAGCCAGAAATCTTTGAGCTGATCCTGGAAGTGTTTGCTCTGGACAAAACAACGCATGGCACACAAATGAAACAAATCAAGCAGAGCGTGCTTGACGGGACGTCCAAATGGTCGGCAAAGATAAACATCACGGGTAAGTGACAGGTTGTTTTTATTTTTTTCTAATTTGATCATAAGTGGGAGGTTGAAGGGGTAAGGATTTCATACAGAAAAGCTTCCAAATACTTTGTTTGTGTGCATTCATGTGTCTTGTGTTTTCTTCAGTTGCATGTGCTCAGGGTCTGCAGGCCAAAGACAAAACAGGCTCCAGTGACCCTTATGTAACAGTTCAAGTTGGGAAGACCAAAAAGAGAACCAAAACCATCTATGGCAACCTCAACCCTGTCTGGGATGAAAATTTCAACTTGTGAGTTCTGTGTAAAAACGTCTGTGTAACAGAATAAAATGCTAAAAATATAATTGAATATCTCTTTAATGACTCTCTTTCTGTCTCTGCCTCATCCAGTGAATGCCACAACTCATCTGACCGCATCAAGGTTCGAGTGTGGGATGAGGACGATGACATCAAGTCGCGAGTAAAACAGAGGTTCAAACGTGAGAGTGATGACTTCTTGGGTCAAACCATCATCGAAGTCCGGACTCTGAGTGGAGAGATGGACGTGTGGTACAACCTGGGTGAGCACAGAGATAGCAGAACAAGAAACAGATAATTGAGGTGCTTGTTTCTTGTAGATTGAACAAGATTCAGCCAACTAAGGAGGCATGCATATCTTCTTTTATTTCTCAGACAAGAGAACCGATAAGTCTGCTGTGTCAGGAGCCATCCGGATGCACATATGTGTGGAGATCAAAGGAGAGGAGACGGTTGCTCCTTACCATGTACAGTACACCTGTCTACACGAGGTCAGTTTGAGAGGAAACGTGGCTGTGATTCTTTGCACTTGAAATCAAACATTAAATATGCAAGAGCAGCCTGCTATCCTGAGTTAATTAGTTCCAGGCAATTTAATTCTGTTTCACATTAACACAATCAATCACCTTGTAAATTCTGTTTCTGCCTCTGCACCCGGGGAAATTTGCCTTCTTTTATACAAGAAATAAAATAGCCAACATTGGGTTTCCTGCAATGGTTTAACAGCTGACATCATTAGTTGCTGCCTGGCATTATTGAGCCAATTTTGCAGATATGAGGGGGGATGTGGAAGACGTGAAGGCTATTTCACGGTTTCATATGCAATCGTGTTAAACTGCAGGATTGTGAAGAGAGGCTGAGTCGCTCTGATAAAGTAAATGGAACACTGGGGTAACAGCTTAGGCAATGATGAACTTTCAAGTCAAAATCAAGCTGTGTTTGGGTGTATTTTTAGTCTGACGTTTTCAAGTTGTTCTGTATTGTAGATAAAGGTAGTGAATCTGTGATGTGATTTTTAAAGCATTCAAATTAAATCAGCTTCCAAAAATTAAGTCAGTGGGTTCATATCTACCCCTTGCTTGTCTCCTAACATCCTACCTGGAGGAGCATTTTAGATTAGGTAGAATTATATTTTCAAGTCTCCTATATTTGAGGCTGTCAAACTCATGAAAATGTCTTTTTTTTAACCTCACTGTTGCTCCAACGATATAATTGGCGACCCCTGGCGTTCCAACAGTTGATCTAAGGCCTTTAACACTGATCTGCGAGGCCTTGCCTTGATGTCTTGCTGCTTAGATATGTTTGTTATGTGCTTAAAATCTGCCAAACAGGTAAGAATAGTTACTTCAGACTCATGCATGCTTGTCCTGTGTCTGTCTTTGTTCAGCATCTGTTCCAGTACACGACTGAAGAGCAGAACAGCGGGGTAGTAAAGATCCCGGATGCCAAAGGGGACGATGCCTGGAAGGTTTATTTTGAGGAGACTGCTCAGGAGATAGTGGATGAGTTTGCCATGAGATACGGAGTAGAGTCCATCTACCAAGCCATGACGTTAGTCCCTCAACCATCACTCTGAATGTTCGAATGTGATAGTTTAATCAAACCCTGAAACCAAATTTGTGGTTACATCACACTAAGCATCTTAAGTTTTCTTTTCTTGCATGTACAGATCAGTTCTAAGTGTACTTAAGTAATTATTTTCTAATACATGAATATCAGGGGCAAGTAAATGAAAATAAATGTTGTTTTTGCTTCTTCCTTCCCACAGGCACTTTGCCTGCTTGTCATCTAAGTACATGTGTCCAGGAGTGCCAGCTGTTATGAGCACCCTGCTTGCCAACATCAACGCTTACTACGCCCACACCACCCAGTCCTCCAACAATGTTTCTGCCTCTGACAGATTTGCTGCATCAAACTTTGGCGTGAGTCCCTGAAGAATACTTAGTCATATTTTCCCTTCTATACATATATACCGTTACTGGTATATGTTACTCTATATATCCTCTCTAGAATAATGTATACATAGGAACATGTGGGGGTTTTTTTTACTTCTTAAAATAACTTGCCCCTGGCTCTTCTGAGGCTGAAGATAAACTTCTGTTAGTTTGTCCCTGCCTACTTTTCTGAACATCCAATCAGTTGAGGCTACCTTAAGTTTGTGTATTCAAATGATTTCAATAATATGTCAGGTACTCTTGTCTTTCTGAGAGGTTTTGTTCTGTTTTTGTTATTTCCTGTTTAGAAGGAGAGGTTTGTCAAACTTCTGGATCAGCTGCACAACTCCCTACGAATCGACCTCTCCATGTATCGGGTAACAGCTGCTTTCTCTTACAGAATTAACTCAAACATACTGATTTTAAATGAATTACTGCCACAGTCATTAGATAATTTAAAGTGTCTTTGTATGAATGTATGAATGTGTTTATTGTCTGCTTTGTACTGAGATGAAAATATTGTTTCTCATAATGCCACTGCTAATGTTAGTCACTTTAACTTACAACCGTTTTTTACCTTTGTGTTTCAGAATAACTTCCCTGCCAGCAGTCCTGAGCGCCTTCAAGACCTCAAGTCTACAGTCGATCTCTTGACTAGCATCACTTTCTTCAGGATGAAGGTAAAAAAGAAGGATTTTTTTTATCCTTTTTGTTCTTTTCTATTGTTACAAATTATCACTTACCTCCAAAATAAACATTGTGCAAACATCCAGTTCTTCATGGAAAGTAGCCTGCAGCGTAAACTGAGAATCAGCATAACATTACCCTATCCAAACTAAAGCTATTATCAGGAAGCTGTGTGTGTTTGTGTGCGCGCATCGGGGTGTTAATGTATGTTAGTGCGAGTTATGCAGCTCAGTGAGTTTATGGTTGAATTCCCACTGAGATAACTTCCCGCTCAGACACTGACTCAGACTGTGTGTGTCAGGCAGCTCTTTGAGGTGAATTGAATATAACCATATGTTGTGTAACGTTTGTGTTCAGGTCCAGGAGCTGCAGAGTCCCCCCAGGGCGAGCCAGGTGGTAAAGGACTGTGTGAAAGCTTGTCTCAACTCCACCTACGAGTACATTTTCAACAACTGCCATGACCTCTACAACAGGGAATATCAGACAGACCCTGTGAGTCTGTGTGAATATGTGTTTGCAGATTTGTAGAGGGAGCAGTATCCGTACAAAAACATCTTATGTATGTATGTATGCAGGATTTATTTTATCACCTCTTTCTGTCCCCAGTCGAAGGCGGTCCCTCCAGATGAACAAGGTCCCAGCGTCAAAAACCTGGACTTCTGGTCCAAACTCATCACCCTAATTGTCTCCATCATAGAAGAGGACAAGAACTCCTACACACCTTGCCTCAATCAGTGAGTCTCTGCCCACAACATCTGGCTAATTTCTCTTAGTTAGCATGCTGAGGCAGTGTTTGAAATCGCAAGGCCAGTTAAGAAGAAAGAAAATATTAAAAAGGCAAAAAATTTAAGAAAAATATAAAAGAAAGCAACATACAGATGGAGAAGTATGAGCATCAACAGCCAAACAAACATCCTCTTTTTGTTTTACAGCCACAGGGTTTGTCCTGTCACTTCTAAAATAAGAAACAAAGCTGTAAACACATTATTTAAGAATAGCAAACAATACTGAAAAGATAACATGCAGATGCATACGAGAGAGTATTTCTCTATCACATCATGTGAGCAGTCAGGAACTGTCTACACAGACCAGTTCTTCCTGTACAGCAGCTGCTTTGGTTGCTGGAGGTGTTTTGGATTTGAATTCCTATGTGTCACTTTTTTCTGTTAGTTTAATACTTTTAAACTATTCATTTAGGGATTCATTTCCGCTGTTTAGAATACAATGAGGATACAAGTGCCTTTTTGCCTTCTTTTCATGACTGGTGTATTTTTCTGTCATTCGCAGCTAGAAATAAACACAGAGAACACAGATGGAGTTGCAGAAAAGATTAGCCTGAGTGATCTTGTTTAATATTAGAATACCTTCACTGGACAAAGAGTTGGATTTAAACCTGAGTACTGCATCTAACAGGTTTCCCCAGGAACTGAATGTGGGCAGGATCAGTGCAGAGGTCATGTGGAACATGTTTGCACAAGACATGAAATACGCCATGGAGGGTAGGTTTCTGTTTCTGTTGTTGGGATTGTAAAGGTCACAGGCCAGAAAATGAGAGGGGTCATTAGTTTTTCTCTAATGTGTGTTATTGAGAGACTCATAAAGAGTGCTGAAGCAGGACTTCCCTCATTCTTTCCTTCTCATTGATATTCAGAGCATGAGAAGAACCGCCTGTGTAAAAGCGCAGATTATATGAACTTGCACTTCAAGGTGAAGTGGCTTTACAACGAATACTGCAAGGAGCTTTCCACTTTCCAGAAGCACGTGCCTGACTATCCAGCGTGAGTACCATATGAGCAGCATCAATACATTTCCTCCCCTCTTTAACACCGTGGCACAGAGACTTATACACTCCATTTTTTTCTCTGCAGCTGGTTTGAGCCATTTGTCGTCATGTGGTTGGACGAGAATGAAGAAGTGTCCCGAGATTTTCTACATGGAGCCTTGGAAAGAGACAAAAAAGACGGGGTAACCAGCTTTATCTCCCTCTCGTGTGAAATGTTAGCTAACTTGCAAGCTAACAGAAACCTTACTTTGTTGCTTGAGTTTCTGAGAGTGCTACAAAAACTATGAAACCCAACACCTCCATGTCTTTGATCATAGGTCGATGATGCAAAATACAGCTCTCAAGCCTGTACTGTAAATATAGAGCTATTACCAAACGCAGTCTAACTTAGCTAGCTTAACATAAAGTCTGGAAAGGTGGGCAACAGCTCACTTACACAATCTGCCTACCAGCCAGAGGTGTCAAAAGTATTCATATTCATTACTCAAGTAGAAGTATAGATACTAGGGTTTAAAAAGACTTCTGTAGAAGTTGAAGTATGAACTTAAGCATTTTACTCAAATAAAAGTGTAAAAGTACTGGATCAAAACTACTTAAAGTTTAAAAGTAAAAGTAATGTAAGGGGGAAAAAATGCCATTAAGGACAAAAGTCAAACTTTTGGATCAAAGGATAACAAATATGAGTGTATTATAAGATCCAAAGCTGTCTGCCTCCTCCTTTTAACAAAAGCGTTACCTTTTTAAAACAAAGTTTTCAGGAAAAATATTAAAAGTTCTGTAAAAAAAAAAAAAAAAAGAAGCAAGTGGACATTATATAAAACCAAAGTTTGACTAAAACTGAGGAAAGAAATACTATTAAAGAGCTTTAATTTTACCTCCCACCTACAGCAGTTCTTCCCCTTAAAATATTAATTCATGAGCTCCTCATGTAAATTCAGGCATTATCCCTCCTGACTCAGCACCTTCCAGGCGGAGAGGAGCAGGTTGAAGGCCTCAAGGCAATCAATAAAGACTCAATACCAAAGGCAAATGGGAAAAAAAACGTCACTGCAGAGAGCAGATGCTAAACACACACACACACACACACACACACTCTCTCTCTCACACCTACATATCCACACACACAGAGGGTCGATACAAAGCAGCTGAAGATTCTCTCAGCTCATATGTCACAAGTCCTTTGGGTCCAATTACTGTCACCAGAGGCAGCTCCTGCATCCTTGTGTCAGCGAAACAGCGGTTCCTACTTCCAGTCACATACCATAACACTGTTCACTAATGGCCAGGCTGTTAATGAGGGACCTGCTCTCATTCATAACCCTTTGCCTGCCTCCATTGCTCCTATCCACAGGAAGCACTTCACAAATCTTTTAACTCATGTGACTGAAGAGGGGGGCAGTGTTATCGACCATGATGTGTTACAGCAGTGTGAACTTCTCCCATGGGTGGCCCTCTGGGGGGATCCAGCCATTCACTGTCAATGTTAATCGTGCTCAGATCTCTATGCTGCTCCTTACACTTCTCCCCCCGGTCCTGTTCTTTTTCTTCCCGTTCTCCAGTTCCAGGTCACATCAGAGCACGCTTTGTTCTCCTGCTCCGTGGTGGACGTGTTCTCTCAGCTCAATCAGAGCTTTGAAATCATCCGCAAACTGGAGTGTCCGGACCCTCAGATTGTTGGAAACTACATGAAAGATTTGCCAAGGTGACTTACTTTTTCAAATTCTCACAGAACGTCTTAACCTGAGTATTCGCTCAAATATGTTTCTTAATGTGCGTCCTTTTCTTCGCAGACTATCGGCAATGTCCTGCTGTCTTACGCTGATATTATTGCAAAGGAGTTTCCAAACCATGTCAAGAAGGAGAAAGTGGTAGGTGTGAGATGTTTGGCACAGCTATGCACCCAGATGGAAATGTGAATCGGTGGAACACACAGCGGTGATGGATTTTATAGTTTAATTGAAGCTCTACCAAGACTGGGTTTTAAGATGAATGCAGAGTGGTGTTCGTGGTCAGGTTGATTAATTTCACCACGATAAACACCTCCTCAGTGTAATAGTTGTCGCTAAGGTCACAGTGTCTCAAAGTGAATTAGGGCTTGTAATTAGCTGAATGTGGTGTAAGTGGGCTGCACTCCCAGAGAGACCAGGAGCCCCCCGGAGGAGCAGTAATTGCTGAAAACTCCTGCGTCTCCTCCCCTGCATCACCAAGGGTGTTTTTCGCCAAAGAGGCAATAAAAAAAAGTTAGGTGGACTAACCTTGATTGATTACAATGAAATACACGGAGCAGATAGAGGAAAGAGAGAGAAGTGTTTGTGTAGGTATGTGTGTAACGATTTCTCTTCTCCCCCTCAGCCATGTATCATCATCAACAACATCCAGCAGCTCAGAGTTCAGTTGGAGAAGATGTTTGAGGCCATGGGAGGGAAAGATGTGAGTTCACATGCAGTTAATTAATTTTGTAACAGTGCTGCTGTGCCGTTGTACTCATCATGCTTCTGTTCTTCCAGCTTAACTTGGAGGCGAGTGACTTCCTCAAGGAGCTGCAGAACAAACTCAACAGCGTCATGGATGACCTCAGCCGTATTTTTGCTGTCAGGTGGGTGTGTCTATGTTTGATTTTCTTGTTTGGAGCAAAGAGGTGCTGCAACAAGTTTCCAGTTGGGTTCGACCTATATTTTATTCTCTCCTTAGTTTTAGAAAACTTTTGATTTCTCCTCTTTCAATCAATGTGTCGATTATTGTTATGCCTCTATTTGCCCACTGTTTAAACCTTTGGTTGAGAGTCCCTGGTTTGAAATTAGTGTCATAGGCCATCCAACTCAAAAACTTTGCTTCATTCTCCAATTTATATTTCTTGACTACTTTAAACCAGTTTCCCAAGGTGAACCCAACGACCAAATTCAACAATCCCTCCTTTTCCTTATACATGTTTCTGTTCGCAGTCATGCTCTGCACGTGGCACCCTTCCATGTTCAGTTCAATCTCCTTCCATACTGTAAAATAATTAGTCTCACACCAACCTATCAAGGGCCGGAGTTGAGCGTCATAATAATATTCTTGGAGGTTCGGCAGCGCCAAGCCTCCCTCGTCTTTGGGTATCTGAGGTGTAGGGAATCTAATTCTTTGTTTAGGGCCAATTACAGATGAATCGAGATTTTTTTTTGTCCCACTCTTGAAATTGAGAGGGGGGGATTTGCACTGCCATGTTCAACTGTGTTTAATGTTGTTCTCTTTGTGTTCTGATGTAGTTTCCAGCCCCAGATCGAGGACAACGTGAGGCAGATGGGTGACATTCTAGCCCAGGTCAAAGGTCAGACGGTCCCAGCCAATGGCAGTGTGGTTCAGGAGGCTGACAATGTCCTGCAGCCCATCATGGATTTCCTGGACAGCAAGTGAGAATGGCTGGGGGTCAAATATTTACACTGATAAAGAGCTGACTGAAGTGCATTAACTGCATTTCCTTGAGTGTCCACCTGAGGCTGACTACAACAGCCAACAAGACTCAGGGGGGAATTCATTGAAAATGGATTGCAGCAGCTAATTGTGCCAAGAATTGCAAATTATTTGACCGCACTATCTGCTTCACCTTAAGATCTAATCCACAAAACAAATCTTACTAATGATATTCAAGCTCAAAAATGCCCACAAAGTTCTGTCTTTGTGCAGTTTGCTGGCTTTGACACCCTTTATTGTAGAGAGGAGAGGACAGTGGATAGAGCAGGTCACTGGGAGAGAGTGGGGGAATGAACCCATGCCACCTGTTATATGGATTTAGCCTAATGATTAAATCGCATGCCCAGGCAGCACTTATTTCTACCCACATATATGATGATCTGAACGGAGAGGGAAAGTCATTACCATTTTACTGTTGAGTCAATTCATGACAGATGTAATACGACTTTCACAGTTCATATCCAGCTTACCCCCCTGGAGCAAGTTACCAAAAAACAGCTCATTCACATTAAGAAGAAAAGCTCCCCCTGACATGCACAGTCTTTATATGTGTGTGGTTTTACCCACAGACAGCTCCAGACTGATTTAACCCTTTATTATTATAACATTATAACAACATAAGGATAAGTTGCATATGCTGTAACCAGTCTTCTACCAAGGTGTTTCAGTATTCATTGACAATATTTTAGAATCAACAAAGGGTATTTAGAAAACAGTATTTACCCCCTCAAACACTTACAGGACCAAAGGGAAGATTTATTGGAATATAGTCTAAAGCAGGGGCGTCAAACTCATTTCAGTTCAGGGGCCACATACAGCCCAAGTTGATCTGAAGTGAGCTGGACCAGTAAAATTAAACATAATAACCTATAAATAATGACAACTCTAAATGTTTCCCTTTGTTTTAGTGCAAAAAAGTACATTCTGAAAATGTATCTTTCTACAGAAGCAGCTGTTTTTTGCCATGATGAGTCTCATAGTGGGGCCGAATATTTTACTCTTTAAGCACTGAAACCTGCTGCGAACACACCAAACACACAGGTTACCCATTCACCTGACACAGAGTGTATGTTTACTGCAGAAGAACAGAGAGATTATAATGATGTACAAGGTAAAGTTGATTATTTTGGACCCCTCAGCTCCAGCAGGAACAGTTTGCTTGCTGGACAGTGTTGTATACAGGGGTGTACTGCTAGTGTAAGTAGTTAGTGGATCATCTTATAGTGCTCTAAAAAGTCTTTATGAATCTCAACCAGATTATGCAAACAGCAAGTCATCTATTTTCTCACTTCGAGAAAAAAAGTCCAGAATAATAGCGCTGTTCAGGTGCGCTCCGTTGGCATTATGACAAATTTGAAATAGTAGTTACTTTCATTGAAAAATTGCAGTTAATGTCTTCTCTGTAATCTTTTCAGTTTGCAAAGTCGTTCCGCCGGCCGGCTTGAAACCTCTGGCGGGCCGGTTTTGGCCCGTGGGTCGCATGTTTGACACCCCTGGTCTAAAGGCTTCAGATTAATAACCACAAACTTGAGGAAAAAGCCAAAGATCTCTTTAGGGACGAGTTTTTTTCCCCTTTTTCCTTGCAATGCAACATGGTCAACCCCACTTTTTCCGAAAGTATTTAGAGCTCATAAGAGGGTGTTGAAAACTCTTCACAGATGGTTTCTCTGTAATAGAAAACACACCATGCTCATTTCAGGCAACAGATCTCCTACTTCTTACTCACTGGGCTTTAAGTTTTAATGACCTCACAGGCACGCATAAGCAGTTAATAAATGAGAAGTGTGTATTTTAGTGCTCTCTTTACATCCATAAGTCAAGGAAATGTGTTTTTGTCTTTCAGCCTGTCCCTGTTTGCTAAGATCTGTGAGAAGACGGTCCTGAAGAGAGTGCTGAAGGAGCTGTGGAAACTCGTCATGAACACAATGGAAAAAACGATCGTGCTCCCAACGCTCACTGACCAGACAGTAAGTCATGAGAAAAACTTCTCTGACTGACTCAGTTTTCTTCACCTTTTTCTTTTTCTCTGCTTCTAAAGTTCAGTGATTTTCATTGCTGTTTCATTGTGTTTGTACATTAACCCATCAATTCTACCATTACACTTTTCTCTCTGCCTTTCTTTCTTTCTTTCCTTCTTTCTTAGGTTATTGTAAGTATGTATGTTTGAGTGCAGTGTCTGTGAGCATGTAGAAACACTCTTCTGTAACTTGAGATGTGTTAACACCCTCTGTAGCCTTTGTCGCCTGTTTTTGTCTTCTCTGTGGATTTAGATGGCTTCACAGTGCATCAGATAGAAATGAAAGACTCTCTGCAGTACTGACTGACTGACTGACTGACTGACTGTGCACCAAAGCACTAAACCATTCTTTCTCTCTTAAGATAAAGCCTGTGTAACTTAAACGTTTATTTAGATTGGTATAAAATCTGTAGTTTGTATCTCACCCTCACTTATCAAACTGATTTCTATGAGGCGCCATTTGTAAAGTTGTGCACACATTTAGCTCCAAAACGTCATAAAAATGTGTTGAATTTTTAAAAGTCACTTTTTTTAATCACATTTAGAGGAACATTTGTGATCTTTTTCACATTTAATTTTATTTTTTGTGAAAAATATATTAAGTTAAATTATTGTTAAATCCAAATGCTAAATATAAATATAAATGTTAAATATAAATATAAATGTTAAATGTTGCTCCGCAATTCTAAATATTTAGCTGATATGCAGCAGTGTGAATTTGCATATCAGCTCAAATATTTAGGATCGCAGAGCAACATTTAACATTTATATTTAACATTTATATTTATATTTAATTAACATTTATATTTATATTTAACATTTATTTTTAATATTTATATGTATATATATATAATATTTAGATTTAACATTTAGATTTATCATTGAACATTTAGATTTTGATTTAGCATTTAGATTTAACAAAATTTTAACTTAATATATTTTTCACAACAAAATGAAATGTGAAGAAGATCACAAATATTCCTTTAAATGTGATAAAAAAAAGTGACTTTTAAAAATTCACTCTACATTTTTATGACGTTTTGGAGCTAAATGTGGGGAATTGTTGCTGTTATTTTCAGGGTGCACAACTTTACTACAGATACATGAAATCTATGGGGCACCGTTTGTAGTCTGTCCTCACCAAACCTCCTGAACTCACCTCTCACATTGAAAATCTCCCACTACTGCATCTGTCTCACACATACACACACACAAAAACATACACACACACACACACACACACACACACACACACACACACACACACACACACACACACACTCTGTCTGCCTCTCCTCACTGTACTCATGAGTCTGTTTGTCTCTCTGTATGACAGGGCACTCAGATGATCTTCAACGCTGCTAAGGAGCTGGGCCAGCTATCCAAGCTGAAGGTGAAAAAAAAGAGAAGACAAAAAAAAGAAATGCATGACACACAAACGTGGCTGTGTTAAAGACTGACACCTTTGTTCGGTTTGATTTGTTTCACAGGAGCACATGGGGCGAGAGGAGGCCAAAGCTCTGACTCCTAAACAGTGTGCAGTCATAGAGCTGGCACTGGACACTATTAAGGTATGGTATGACTTCCATTAATAACAGTTCAGTCAGACCACTCACATTTACTTAAGATAAAGTTTATTGCAGCATACAGTATTGTGTTTGGCGTATGGGCTCCGAACCTCATTACTCCTCGTAGATTATTTGAATGCAGACATTGAGGAGTAATGAGAAAGGACTAACCCCCCTGGAGCCTGCAGGTGGATGCCGGGGAGGAGGTGGGTCAGAAGTTTGCACACAGCACTAGGCAGGACAGCAGGAGCACTGGCAAAGCAGAGGCAGAGACAGGGAGACTTACAGCTTAAATAGACCGCCAAATGAGGATGTTGAGATCAGCTGCTGGGGAGGATGATGACGTGTCAGTGTGAATCAGCGCAGCTAGAGTTGTCTGCCTGAACTTGCTTGCAGGCGGCGCTCCATATCAGCTGCCTGGGAAACGTGTGCTGTTGATTCTCCCTTTAAACAATATTTCACTTCTGTCTGTGCTGTCCTAAATCAAAGTTTCACAAACCAGCTTGTCAGGGGAAAACAGAAGCAACATGAAAGCTTTTGTTTTTATGAATGAAAAATGATTGATTCACAAAGAAGTGAAGGGTGTGTTATTAGAGAAAAGATGGGACAAATGCTCCTGAACAGAGGGCCTGTGGGGGTTCCTCAAACCAACTAATAAATAGGACTGAAAAGACTCCTACTTAGAAATACAAGCTAACTACCTAACCCAACTTACCAAATCAAACAACAAGTGTAACAGCATCCCTAGACCCTGTGTGATAATCCACATGTAAGAGTATGCTCTAAAATAAACAAGAGCCTGGCCCAGTCAACTAGTGGCTCAAAAAAACAAATGAATGTCACCATTTTATTCTAAAAGCCACACATCTGGCTTACTACCATTAATCTGTCTGGGGCACAGAGGCAAGCTGGTCTCTGTCAAATCTACACCCCAAATGACTCCTGACTCCTCTCCGATTGCTGTGGTCATCTGGGTCATGAACCAATCAGGCCCTTTGGCTGACAGCGGAGGTGACCCAGAACATCTGCTCACGCAGACACACAAACCACACGTACACAAAACACTCCCAAACATGGTTAATGACACACACAGGGAGTTGTCAGTGACTGCAGCCACATGAGAAGCAATGACGGACATCAGATTTGTTAGGTACAGGGATTGAGCCTTTAGATTTCAGTGTTTTTTTTTTACAGTCTTTTCACCTCAGTCATGATGGAGATGTGTTTAATACAGCCATATACACTACCAGTCAAAAGTTTGGACACACCTTCTAATACAATGGTTTCTTTTATTTATTTTACTTATTTTCAACATTGTATTTTAATACTGAAGATATCCAAACTATGAAATAATCTGGTTTTGCCATAATATGGATTACAACAGTAGTCAAATAGGGCTATCCATTGTGTACTAACCCTACCTCTGAACAACACACCTGATGGTCTCAAACACATTAAGAAGGCAAGTTATTCTACAAATGAACTTTTGACAAGGCTCGTGATAATTAGAAACCATTCCAGGAGACCACTTCATGAAGCAGACTGAGAGAATACCAAGAGTGTGCAAAGCTGTCATGAAGGAAAAAGGGGGCTACTTTACAGAATCTAAAATATGAAACATATTCTGCTTTGTTTAACACTTTTTTAAAAATGTAATAATTCCATATATCTTTGGTGGTCTCAGATGTCTTTGGTATTAATCTACAGTGTTTCAAATAATTAAAATAAATACAAACCCTTGAATGAGAAGGTGTTTCCAAACTTTTGACTGGTAGTGTAGGTCAATCTTAAAAACAGGCGATGTAAAACAACAACCATAAGCTAAAATTCTGCATGTTTGAGTTAAAATCAATATGTAAAAGGATTGTCTTTTACACTATAATGTAGTCATTCCTGATAACTAATGTCTTACTCAGAATTTGTAGCTTCAAATAAAGTCATTGATGTACATGTTCAGCCCAGTCAATTTGGCACCTACAGGATATTTATCTGATTTAAAGAATTATGCAATTATGTACATTTTAACACTCTGAGCCATCTCTGTTCTACTCTGTCTGTGAGTCTGCCTTTCTGTAAGTTTGACCTCCACACACCTACAATAAGCGTGTCATGTCTCGTCTGTTTCACAGCAATACTTCCACGCTGGAGGTGTGGGCCTGAAGAAAACCTTCTTGGAAAAGAGTCCAGACCTGAAGTCTCTGCACTACGCCTTGTCCCTGTACACCCAGGCCACAGACAAGCTAATCAGGAAGTTTGTCCTCTCACAGAGCGCTCAGGGTACGACTTCAGACCGCATCAACACACATATACTGTCACACACGCGTACGCACGCACACTGTGTTGCAGCAGGATCAAACAATTCTCCACAAAAAAGGCTTTTGGTTCAACTCAAAGAGCTCTCCTGCTTATTCTTACTGTGACTAAAGCTTATGGAGTTAAATGGGATTATAGGATTAAATAGAATAACTTGCTTACAGTGGAGGAAGAAAATGTTTAATTCATTGCTTTAGTGAGTTACAGTAGCAATCCCGGCAAAAGTCAAATTTCTATTTGCATTGCAGTTTTTAGATGAACGCTGTGTAAAATTAAAAAGAGCTCTTTCATGAAGTTCAAAGTGCCTCCTCTGTTGTTATGTTAACTTTCCTTCCCCTCTTCTGTCTCCTCTTAGTCCACGGAGGGAAAGGGCTCAGGTACACAGCCAATGAAGACACGCCACCAGAGAAAGGTAATACCTGCTTGTCCCCCTGAGCAACACACAGCGACTCAGACATCTGTGTGATCAAACTGTCATGAGCCAAAGATAACCCCAGACAGTGAGCGGTGTCAGCGCTCTGCTCAGCCTCTACCCTCTCTCTACTTCTTCTTCTCCTCCTTTCGTCACATGAACTCTTGTTTTAATTAGATGTATAGGAGAAAGCATGACTTGTGCATTAGACTACTTATGGTAATAACTTAGAGTGCACATAGAGAGATGATTGACGTCCAGCATAGAGATCACAAGAGTACAAATGGTGAAAACAGCAGTGATCTGTCATGCACAGATTCTATTCCACAAATAAAAAGTATTATTTTAGAAACTTATGTTACAGTTTGTATTCTGCCCATTTCCTATATTTCTTTTTACAGTAATATCAGTAGAGTGTTAAGAACAAATCACAAACTATTGCTGCATTACAGTTTGCCATTTTTCAGCATGAGAGCTGGCACAGAAGCTGCTTTACCCAGCCAAGTCCTGCTCGTTTGTTCATCACAGAGAGTGTGTGTGTGTGTGTGTGTGTGTGTGTGTGTGTGTGTGTGTGTGTGTGTGTGTGTGTGTGTGTGTGTGTGTGTGTGTGTGTGTGTGTGTGTGTGCGTGCGTGCGTGCGTGCGTGCGTGCGTGCGTGCGTGCGTGCGTGCGTGCGTGCGTGCGTGCGTGCGTGCGTGCGTGCGTGCGTGCGTGTGTAGGGTGTTCCTATTTTTAAATTTAGTCTCCTGATGCATCACGGTTCTCCAAGTCTTGTATCTCAGTTGTGCTACTTTGTGTTAATGGTCATCAAAAGACAAATCTACACAAACACACACGCACAATCAGTTCCTCTTTGTGTGTCTTTCCAGCGTCAGGAGTGGATGCAGTTGGCGAGGTGGTCATGGGCGTGGACATTTTACCTCAGCCTAACGGAGAACACAAGATCAATGTGAAAGGTAAAAAAAAAAGCAGAGCAGAATGAAATCTCTATGTTGGTTTTTCTCTTGTTTTAACTCCCCCTGCTCCTTCCCTCTAGTCGTCTCTGCTAATGATCTGAAGTGGAAGGCTCAGGGCTTCAGGCCCTTCGTTGAGGTCTACATCATCGGCCCTCACCTCAGTGACAAAAAGAGGAAGTTTGCCACTAAGTCCAAGAACAACAGCTGGTCCCCTAAGTTCAGTGAGAGCTTCCAGTAGTGAGTATCTGCTATTTTTGTAGGATCTAATCGTATCAGGGATGCATTTTACCTGGGTGCAAGCCATGTGTGCAGTTAACTCTTAGCTGTCACTTCTGGAGGCTCAATAAGCATATGTGAAATATATCAACAAATCAGCTTCATTAACATCAGGAAGACTCTAAATGAAACACAAGTTACGTGTGCTTTAAGAAAGCATGATCACTCAGTGGAGAAACCCACCCCACCAGACTCCAGCTGCTATAACTACTACTATCTGTCTCTCTTCATCTCCTTCTATCCCTCTTTACAACCCCAACTCAGTCGAGGTAGATGGCTGTCTAACATGAGTCTGGTTCTGCTCAAAGTTTCTGCCTGTTAAAAGGAAGTTTGCCCTTGCCGCTGTAACTTGCTAAATGCTGCCCATGGTGGATTAAGATTAAGACTGAGTCCTGTCAGTAAGATGGGACTGGATCTTATCCTGTCTTGATGTTGGGTCTTTGTTAACAATATAACATGGAGTACGGTCTAGACCTTGCTCTGTTTGGAAAGAGTCTTGGGATATCATTTGTTGTGATATGGTGCTATACACAATCCAAGATACTATAAAGGACAGATTGGCAGCGAGAGCCAGCACATCACTGGGGTTATCAAGTGGGCACATCCCTTCACTGATGTTTTGTAAAGTCAGGGAAACAACACCTCAGAGAGCCTTAACAGTTATCTCTGGTGTCCCAGAGTAACTCCCCTCCATGCCAGTTCCCACTGTCTGTCATATCCACTAGCAGAACACCTAAATATAACAACACCACCCATACTGTATTGTCAAGTTCAACAGACCCAGGCCCCAATGACATGTGATGTGTATGGTTTCTGAAAATATTTAGTACAACCCGTTTCTACAGGCCTTTAATAGACCTTTTTACCAGTTAGTATTCCACATAAAACTGTGAGTAATGCAGATATCAAGTTGCAATATATGACAAATATGTACCTGTTTATTTTGATGTTTTGACTGAATGAAATCAGGAGATATGCTTTTTGTCCCAGCTGTTATAAAGACACAAACAGAAAACAGAGAAACACAAATCAACATGTGTGCAGAATAGCTTTGGCTATCAGACCTAAAATCACTTCTCCAGACAACTTTGTACCAGATGATTTAGAAAAGAGAGTTCCACAATAGTTTGATGGACTTAAAGCTCCTTTTATGTCATTTCCAGTTTTAGATTTTCACTCTTTAAAACCTCTGTTGTAGCTTAGCAAAATTGACTATTCAGAAAACTCCTTTCACCATCCCACCCTAATGTCTGCAAAAACCCTCAGTTAAGCAGCCTCTGTTTCACACAGCGCATTTGAGGTACTCTGTCTTTAAGATCCCCATCCCTAAATGCTTATGACTAGGGCTGGGCGATAATACGATAAAGATAATTATCATGATATACAATTTTTCTTAATATAAATATAACGAATGTTCAATAAAATTCGATATAGATAAACCTGTAATTACACTCCCCAACCATAGGGAAAGGGAGGCGCTAGTGAGCCTTAAACACTAGTTGCCACCCAAAATTAAACAGAAGAAGAAGAAAAGATTGAACAGCCAATCATGTCGCAGGGTGAGAGGTGGGCGGGGCTTAAACACTTATAGAGCGGAATGTAAACACAGCTGAAAGGACCAAAAAATGTCCCTTTTAAATTTAAATTAAATAATGATATGATATTTATCAGGGTTATTATCGATGTCGACTGATTTGAAATATTTTTTCATGATAACATAAATTCTAATATCGCCCAGCTCTACTTATGACTAACTGATATGAAGCTTGTCCCTTGTTAAATAACAGTTTATAACATTGTAATAATTTCTGTGGGTCTTTAAAATATGTTACAGCACACTGCCCCCTTCTTAAGTATTGAGACCCACTGAATAGGACTCCGAGGTTTAAACACATAGATGTGATTCTTGTGTTCCAGCTCGTTGGGCACTGAGGTGGGTCCAGAGAGCTACGAGCTGCAGGTGTGTGTGAAGGACTACTGCTTTGCCCGGGAGGACCGCACCGTGGGCATGGCTTTGCTGCAAGTGAAGGACATTGCCAGTAAAGGCAGCGTCACCTGCTGGATGCCGCTGGGCAGACGTGTCCACATGGACGAGACGGGTCTGACAGTGCTGCGCATCCTCTCCCAGCGCAACAACGACGACGTTGCCAAAGAGTTCGTCAAACTCAAGTCAGACCAGCGCTCAGCGGAGGAGGGCCGCAGCTGAGACGGCGGGGCACAAGTGTGCACAAAAACCCCATAGACATAGTATTATGCACACATAGAGAACACACACACCTACATAGAAGTGCAATACACAAGCACACACATGAAACGCTCTATTGTACATATATATCTGCATACATTATGCAACATTAACATTGCAATGTTATCAATGCAAACACAGAGGACCATGTTTATAAAATCTCACCTTTCATCTTCAATATCACACACTCACTTTAGGATTAGCTTCACTTCAGCAGCACTTCTCAATCCCTCACTCTACCTTCCCTTGAACACATCACACCTTTTATACACTGTACATTTAGAAACGATAGAATTCAACACAGAAAAGAAAAATGAAAACCATGTGAATAGATTGAGAACGACCACTTTGCACTTTTGCTTCTCTGTGTCTTCAGGAGAGCAGCCCTCGCCTAGCTCTGCTCTGTCTGTCCGTTCGTTTGTCCGCTTGCCTGCCCGATTTGTGAGTCGTTCTTCCAGTCCGTCATCCTTTTCTTCTCCTCTCCCCTGTTGTTTGCTCTGCGTAGTCTTCCTGAGGTTTGATGTGTTGTGTAAGCTGGAGTTCAGGCACAGACCCGAGATTAGCTTCCTGCCCCGAAAATCCAAATAGAGAAAAATCAACAGGAAGCAACACTGACCATAGCTCAGCGTCTAGGGGCAACATCACCGCTAGTGTGTCCTGTAATGTACAAACGTCCTGCATGTTGACCCCAGGATCACTGTGACTTACTTTACTGCCCCCTCACCACAAAAAGATGGGTGCCTCTGATGTTTTACCTGTGTGAGCATGGTGCATATATAACAAGATTTTATAGTCACGACCTGACAAACTTTTATCATCATGGAGAAACACACCGGCAGGAGAAAGCTGAGCCTGTTATCTACTGATAAAGGCTAAATTAAAGGCCATTGTGTGCTTTGCTCTTTTTTTATTTCTACTTTGTTTTGCTTTTACTGCTTCACATCACAAAAAAATGGAGCAATACCCAAGAGTCTAAAACATCCACACCCCTAGAGTGCACACAACTCCGAAAAAGGGCTACGGGATCAGTGGACTGGGATTTCATGTCACGCACTCATACACGCTCTCCTTGCTTCTGTTTGCAAAATGACCACAAGATGTCCACAACGCCCCCTACCCTACCCCCCATCAATGCACACCCTCCTTCAGAAGATCTCTCACAAACGACACTGTGGAGGAACTTTGAGAAAATCCACACAAAACCAGAAAGACACTTGATGCTGATGGACGTATCCAAACACAACTCTTAAAGGCAATAGTTTGTATGTTCACAGAACCCTGTGGTTTATATGAAGGACACACTTCTCTGTGAACACTGCTGTGTCTTTTGTTATTGTGTGTGTGCATGTGTGTGGAGGTGCGCGCGTGTGTGTGTGTGTGTGTATGAGTGTTTGTGTGGGCTGAAAGTCACACCTGCACAATGGGCTTGGAGATTGTGAGCAATATATTGTACCTACATACCTAAAACGTACAGTGCTGTCAATGTAACTACAGCAGCACCAACTGCAATATCCACATGGAGGAATGGGAAACTTATGATTCTTATATTGTGTGAGTAAAGGATATTTATTTATGGACTCATAAAATCCCCATTCCTGTATAAAGTTTGTAAGCTGTGTCTCACATGTTTTGGATAAGAGTGAAATCCTATTTGCCTTTTATTAGGACCAAATTTGCACGAACCAGATCTTGAGTACGTTTTATTTTTGAAGAAAAAAAAGCCATCAGAGTCACCGCCAAGCTTTTATGTTGTTCATGTTTCATGTTTTAGTCTTGTCATGTGCGTAAAATGAAACCGTTTTCTCAGTCACAGTCGCAGTCTTGTAGTTTGTTGGTGGCACTTGATATCAGTGACAGTGGGTAAAAGCTGCAGTAGGTTTTTCCTGTCACTGAGTGGAGCTGCACCAGACGTCCCTGCTGGCCTGTCACATGCTGTCTTCACTGAATACTGACGAATCCTGCCAAAAACAGAGCTTTAAATGTTACTCATCAGCTGTCTTTCATCAAAGGAAGAGTCAGATCAAAAAGGTATCACTTTATGTCACGACTCAACTTTCATTTTCAGTTGAACTAGCCCTTTAAAGGGTGCTTTTTCACTCAACAGTGAGTGCAGATGCATTGTGTATGTTGTCTTGAGTAATCCCAGGTCTCAAGAATAAGCTTTACATGTCAGGTTGTAGCCGAGAAAGTGAAATCAAGTTTGGGCTCATTGGTTGCCTGCTTCACATTTGAATGCACACGTAAACAACCACACACACACACACACGCTCACATCTACACAGATTTTTGCTCAAGCACAAAAGGGCACATGTAAGAAGACACACATGCATGCATGCACGGCGACACGACTCTGTGGAGACCAATGACGCCCACCCCTGTGAATAGAATCAACTTACAATTGCATGATGGGAAAACTTAATCGTGCCAGCACGTGTCTCTTCGATGTTCTTCTGCTTTTTTATTTTATTTTCCCTTCTTTTTAATTTCCAATGCAATGTGATGATGAATCATCAATGTTTTTTTAAGGCTTGTGAATACGTCATATGTAACCAATATGAATGTAGTGTGAACACTGAACTCGCATGAGAGAATTATTTTCTACAGAGGATGTTTCTAATTTGTTTCTTATCATTATTGATCGTTCTTTAATGAGGATGACGAGAAACTGGAATGCAGCCTGATTGTGATCTGCTTCCTATTAAAAGGACATTTGTGTCACAATCTAAACGTCTGCTTTATTATTCCTCCTGTGGTTTAAAAAAAAAAAAAAAAAGTCCAAATGGAACAACTTTGAATCCTTGCTCTGATAAAAAAAAAAGTCTAAACCAGACAAGTGTTTCACCAGATGCTCTTCCCCTCTCACGTGGAAACAACAGGGTTTTTTCATTGTCTCAAATCTTCAGCTGGAACAACTAGCTTCCACTTCGGTGAGCACTCACTCTGCTCTGCTGTGACCTTTGACCCCTGTGTGGAGGGGGAGGGGAGGATCACACACCACCACTTTGCACAAGTTGAACCAGATGTTTCAGCTCCTTGTCCACACCCTGAAGTGGAAACAAAAGGCTGATTCAGTAAAATGAGAAGTCAGCAGGAACTTTCCTTTAAACCGTGGCATAAACATTCAAACATTAACTATCAATAATCATCTTTTAGCTTTTAGTTCTTTTTGAATGTTTTTACATGCTGAAGACTGAAGTAACTAAACCAAGTGAGCTTTCTGTGAAACACTGTGCACCATACAGGCTGCAGTGACATATTTTTCTCCCTGTGATAATTTAATAGCTAATTACTTCTTAACATCAAAACTGGAATCTTTGGAAAGTGAAATGAAGGTAAAATCCAAAAAGTATTTGACAGCACCAATCTTTCGGTCTCCAATTTTAGAGTCCAAACCCAAAATAGATACTTTTTAAAAGTTATTTTTCTTTGTTTGTTCTGTCTTCATTAGATAGGACAGCTGAAGAAAGACAGAAAATGTTGAATCTAGAGCAAGGGTGGACATGCAGCGGTATGAGGGGCTCACCCTTAGACCACTTGACTCAAACACCTAGGACCTATTCACATTTGTAATTATTACTTTCTTTATACTTTTTAAATAAAATCTAAATTTATTTCTGGATTTTTGTGACAAAGTACTTTTGTATTACATCAGAACATGAAAACATCTATGTTAAAAATGAGCTATTTAAGAGCAGCAGTCTCCTAACCTTCATTCATAAAAGCATAGGATAGAAAATAGAAAATCCTGAACGTGATAAATCACTGCTAAGCTGTTATTCCAAATACATTAATCTTGCTTGTCTAATCATTTCCAATAAATCACTGCATTTCTTTTTAATCCACACAAGATGTGTTGTCGTGCTGGATTCAGGTCCTCCCAGTGCCGTCTGATTTTTCTCCACCATTAAACCGATGTCTGCTCTCCGTCACACAAACATGTCTGAACTGCAGATTACCTGCTGCAGGTGTGTCCGTGCTGCCACCATGTGGCAAAGAGACAGTTGCTTCACCCTCCGCAGAAATAAAGACAACACACCAGTTCTTATTTTACAGTAAAAAAATGAAACCAAAAACAAGACTTTATTAAAGAAGCATAAAAAATAAAACTCTTGATACATTTCTTATAACCGTCAAGTCAGCTCAAATCATATGATTATACAATTTCCCCGGCTCACGGTTAAAAGGTCCATAAACTTTCAAATAAAATATATTTCAATTTTAAAATTTCTTCAATAATTTTCTCATTTTGTTATAAATTGCCTATATGTAGTACACAGGAAATAAGGAAAATAAAAAAATGGAAAACAAAAATAAATTTGAAGTAATAAAAAGGGTCACATTATTGTCTGGGATATTTAGGTAAGCAAATAAATTGTAAAAAATAAAATGTGTAAAAAGTTTTTTTTTTTATCTTAAAAATTATTAGCTAATGCCAGGTGGCTTGAAGACATGCAGATGGTTAACTTACAAATAATGATACATGTTCTTTAGAAACTACACTTATCTTCAATTAGGTCATTTTGCTTTGAAAACAAGATCCCAATGATTGTATTCAGGGTATTTACACACTCAGGTCAGGCCTGAAACCTAGTTTACTGACATTTTACATTTTGGTTCTGCATACAAAAAGAATTAAAGCAAAAAATAGGAGAGCGGAGGCTGAGAGGTGTCTGTCACCCCTTACTGGCGTGGCTCTCTTTGCATCCCCCCCTCAAATCACAAAAAAAGGTCAGAGGTCACTGGCTAGCATGCCTCAGGAAACCCTGTTTTCAAACATTTAGGAAGGAAACGGGGGAGGGGGGAAAGGTTTGGCTAAAAAATAATAACAATAAAAATTCAGCAGTCAATCTGAAAAATTGTACCTTTTTAACAATTAAACTACTGTACAATAAACCCTAACATTCTCTCATTGGCCAGAAACTTCCGAGTGCAACACGGGAGTCTATATTAGACCCTATCTGGCATTTACAACACATTTTATCCCTTGAACACTTGGACAGCTTGAAGGAGGGCTTTTTTTTTTAAGATTGGCCTCAGCAGACTCACACAGTCACCTCTGATCTGTTCATTCAGACAAATTTGCAGCCCTGTGTCTGTTCCCGAGTGTGCACGAGTACGAGACAAAATGCAACATATACCAGCCCGATGAGGGGATGGGCCGCTGTGTTTGGACCAGAATGAGAACGAGGGTTGTCAGATCTGCAGAATGAGAATCCAAAAAGGCCCCCTCCCCACTGCTTTGTTCTTTAACTGTGTTTCAGCAGGGAGTTGCACCAAAGCACCATGTGACAGTCTTCATAAAGACTACCGATTCAGCTCCTGGGCAGTTTTTTTTTTCCTACACATTTGGACACATGAACTAGTGCACTGCTGTGCTCAACCAGGACAGCGACTTATTAGATTCCTCTGTGGAGCTGCTGTCACGTAAGAAGCAAACGAACAGTCAGACAGCAAATAAACATTAAACTGGCTGGAGCACCAAAGCACAGCAGCAACTGCCCATTTCAACTATTTACTCAAGTAGAGTTACCCTTTTTTCCTTGATATTAAAACCCTACAACCCATCCTGACACACTGCAAGACAACAGACAGGATCAGAGAGTGATGACTGTAGGGACACTGAAAGAAAAAAAAATACTAAAAACAAAGAGCAAAAACATTCTGCAGCTGCTGGGATTTGAACACAAAAAGTGTTTGGAAGCCCTGGATGACCTAGCTACTAGCTGCCATAAAGGATAAGTTGATTCTAACCTACATGTGTGAGCCTGAAAAATGTGGTCATGTGTCTGTGCAGTCAGAGGAAGCCCTTTGAGAATTACGAGTGTCTTAATTCTGTCGTCATGGCTTGTCTCACTCTATGAGCTGATTTCCATGCATGTTTAAAAGGGCTGCTAACAGCAACCGTGTACCACCGCGCCGACACTGCCTGAATCATACGTACAGTCTAAACACTACTGGCGGCAGTTACTGCAAACTCACGCTGAATTTAAAAACACAAACACAAAAACAGGATGGAGCCGCCTCACTTGGAGTAACCGAGTTATGCTAGGAAACAGAACAAATCTCAAACAACTAACCATATAGGAAACTACATTAAGCCAGGAGGACAGCTGTGCGTGTGTCTTCTGAGAGAGTGCCTAACAGCTTTGCTGTGAAAATGGGGTGGAAGACCAAAACAAAAACAGTAAGAGCTGTTTCTTTTTTTTCTTTCATTTTTAGAGGGGCTGGGAGTTACAGTGCATGAAAAATAAAAGGTTCAAATCGAGCCCCTTGTTGTTACGTGGAGCGACCATCTCCTAAAAAAACCTCACTAGACATAAACCTTCATGAGTGACATCAGAAAAAGCCCCATCACATCCTCGAATTCAACACATGCCTGTCTGCCACACAGTCTGCAGTCAGAGTGAAACGTAAAGAGTAGGAAACACTAATCGAGCCGATCTGAGAGTAACAGACGGAGGATGTGAGAGGAGAACATCCCGGCGTTGGATGGACCAGAGCATCCACTTCCTGTAAGACTGAGTGAGTGAAGTGAAGGAGAGGAAACCAGATCTTAATGATGCTGATGTAACACAGCATGAGTGGGCATTATTCACTCACAAACACACACACACATACACACACAAACAGAGAGACAGATGTAAAGGGATTGTCAGGCAGCCCAAACATACAGAGAACTGACCTTAGACAGCAACACTCCTCACATTCCTCACTTATTAAAGGAGTATTAATGTGAATCAATGCAGCATCCACATTCCAAATGTGGGGCAGACTCATCTACATATTATTGAATTTGATCAGGAAATAATACACGCCTATTAATAGCATTCATTTGGCATTGCTGATGGCTAATTGTCTTGTGTGACAAAGACAAATGGGAGTTGATCTTAAAGGAGGTCCCCTGGGTGCATTGTTCTGCTAGGTGCCCTACTACGTGCCCGACCTTTAATAAAAAAGTTCCAAGCGTACAGAAAAATAGCCGCCCCCCCTGCCACGCCATGTCACAAACAACAGCATGAGTGAGAGAGCAGGAGCAGGAGGAGGAGGAGGGGGGGGTGGGGGGTGGGGGGATTTGTCAGAACAGTTTGTGTCCTATCGAGAACGTTAAAATAAGGGAGTAGAAAAGTGCAGGCCTCATTGACAGCTTCATCGAAAAATATCTGTTAAGTACAAAAGTGTCAAAAGGAAAGGCTGTGAGAGAGAAAGCAGGCAAAGATCTGAAGAAGCTAGAATGAAGAGATGTAGAGACGGACCTGTCAGCAGTGCGGGCTGCTGCAGGTCAAAATGAAGGCCTGAAGAGAGATAAGACACTAGTTTCCTTCCAAAAGTTCACCACCAACACCGTCTGAGCCCCAACTGTCTGCAGACGCTTTCAATTACCTCTGGAAATAAGTCTTTGTACTTATTTATTATTATTGTTATTATTAACTTTGACAGTTATCAGAAATAAATCAACATCCTTATAGTATCATCATCTCTATTAATGCATTTATTATGGTCCATCATGTGTGTGTGATAGTTATTAGTGTGAATCCTTCCATCGTCTCCGCCTGGTGGCAGCTGATGCCCCCTCCAGTTTTCTTCCAGCCCCCCCTCTTCCTATTAACCCACACCCCCCCCCTTTCTGCCGGGGCATTAGGAGAAGATGCGGATGCACTGTGTGGTGGGAGTGTGGCAGACTGGGCACTCTGGCTCAGCTGACTGGCAGATTTGCCCAGCGCACTCCATGCAGAACAGGTTGTGGCCACAGGGCACCAGGGCCGCTGTAACCTCGCTCTCAAAACACACGAAGCAGTCCCTGTTGATTCCCGGGCTAACGCCCACCAGACCTGCCACCCCGGGGCCTCCAGAGCCGCTTTTGAGCCGACTAAGCATCCCTGAGCTCAGGCCCACGCCGCTGCTGCCTCCCTCAGAGTCAGTGGGTGAGCCACCAGGCAGAGAGGAAGCCGAGCAGGAGGAATAACCGGTGGAAGAGCCACCTGAGCTGGAGCTGGATGCTCCGGAGAAGGAGCCGCCGCCAGCACTGCTGGACTGGAGCCAGGAGAGAGTGCTGAGGGGGTCGCTCTGGGCACGGCGAGCTAAGGGGTGATCCATGGGGCCCACACCTGCGTCCTGAGGCAGAGTTGGAGACAATCGTGGAGTGATGGCACCACCACTGAGGCCACTGCTGTTGCGGCGTAGAGGCTGCTGCTGCTGCTGCTGCTGCTGAGCTGAGCCCGACCCCTTACCACCCGCTCCACCATTGACGAAAGGTGCCCAGATGTTGGCGGCGGCGAACTCAAAACCAAGTTCATCTGAGGAAGGGAGCCCCGGTGTGGAGTCGCCCCCAAAAGTGAATCCTCCTCCAGCACTGCTGGAGCCTGTGCTAAAGGGACTGGTGGGGCTGCCTCCCTCGTTGGCCTTGCGGGTGTTGCTGTAGCTGTCTGAGCTCATCCCACCATTGTGCGTGTGGTAGCCCACTGACGAGGACATCTTCCTGTTAGAGGAGTGGTGCATGGACATAGAGAGAGCAGGAGGAGGAGAGGGGGGAGGAGGAGGTGGGCCAGAGTGATGGCCAGTGGCTCTTGACCACAGAGATGCTCCCAAGCCTCCGCTCAGGGCGCTAAGGCCTTCAAGACTGACGTCAGTGCCGTTGGTGTGGAAGTCGTTGTCTCCCTGCAGGTCCACAAAGGTTCCAGTTCTCAGGGTGATGTGGGTCTCGATCTCCTCCCTCGCTCTGTCAACGTTCTCTGGCATGCCAGTCACCTCGAACACAGGGTCCTTCTCTCGACTCGGGGTCACGATGTAGGTGTGGGTCTGCTGCTGGATGCGCTTGATAGTTGCTCCCTTTGGGCCAACTACTAAACCCACCACTCTGTAGGGCACCCGCACCTGGATCAGCAAGAGAAGGGTTTTCATAGATGGAGTTAATTAGATTTCAAATTTAAGTGTTAAGTATATTATATAACATCTTGCTCCTTTGTTCAGGGGTGAAAACAAAACAATAAAAACACATTGTTTGGAGAATTTCTCTACCTGTATGGTGGTCTGTCCAGGTAAGTGTGGCGGTCCAGGTAGAGAGCCGCCACCGCTGCCGCCTCCTCCTCCACCTGCTCCTGCTGCTCCTCCTCCTCCTCCAGGTGCTCCAGCTTTGCAGCGGGACGCCCTGATCATAGAGAAATGCTCTGCTGCAGACACAATTTCCCGTTTGGCCATCTCCACGTCCTCCCTGCGCCCTGTCACGATGAACACTGGCTCCTCACCTCTGACCGGAGTCTTTATGTACGTGTTAGTCTTTGCACGCAGGGCCTTGATCTTACAACCTGGATAAGATTAAACACAAAAATCAATCCTGTGGCTAAGCAAACCATGAAAACACACAGCTACAAATGTTAACACTCTTCTGTTATGACTGAGCGAGTATGTTATAACTTTTTTTCAGTTTGTCTAAAGAGTACAGCTCCAAAATATACTTTGTAGAAAGATAAGTATTATACAAAACAATCCAAACTTCATGAGTGATTTTTTTTTCAACTTAGTGGTTTTGTTCTTTCTAAGGTTTAGCTTTCAAATGTTTTCTCTTGGTTTGACCAAAACCCAAGGACAGTCTATTGTCATTGATGGTTCAAGAGACAGAAATATATCTTTAATTAGACATTAGAATGAGAATCCGGGCTTCTTTGGGGCAGTAGCTCAGTCCATAGGGACTTGGCTTGGGAACCGAAGGGTTGCCGGTTTGAGTCCTAGTATGGATCAAGTTTGGCACTGGTGGCTGGAGAGGTGCTGGTTCACTTGCCTGGGCACTGCTGAGGTGCCCTTGAGCAAGGCACATAACCCCCGCCTGATCGGGGTGCGCTGGTTGATGGCAGTATCCTCACTCTGACATCTATCCCTAAGCATGTTCACTGCATGTGTGTGCATTGCATGTATATACCAAAAAAACTGTATGTGTAGCATGTCCAAAAATAGCACGAGTGAAATTTTTTTAATTTCCTTTAATGAAGTACTTTTCTTCTTCTTCTTTTTAATTACTCAAACTGACAAAGATTCTCGAGATTAAAAATGAATCACTATTACTTAATCTTCAAAAACAAAGAAAAGATCACCCTGCATTCTGTTTTCATGTCTTTCTTCATGGTATATTCACATATTAGCTCATCATTTTAACTTCATTATTGCACACCAACAGAAGCCAGCGCAGGAGCAGTGGATACAGGAAGAGCCTGTCAGCCCAAACATTGAGTCAATATCTGCTGCACTGTCTGCTTGTGTCAACTCATGCTGCTCCAGCATCATCTGTGTACTGTTCCTTTAAATATGGACGCTTCGCTCTCAGCGACCAATGGGACGCGCAGAGTGTGATGTCATCTTGGGGAGCAGAAAGCATGGCTTTTTCAAACAAAGAGAACAATGCCGTAACGCTACCGCGGCGGAGACGGACAAACCGAAACCAGAACATGAGCAGATGCGAGGTGTTAATATGTTGATGAAAATAATGGAGGTAAAATAAATATGTGGAAGGTTAGCGGCTGCTGCAGCAGCGGCATCGGCAGACAGGGTTGGGTGCAGGGCGTAACACCGCCCAGTCCCGTGTTTGTGAGCCTGCTGCCCCGTTTCAGCCTCAAATCTGCTCTGAAGACACACCGCACACACACAGAGGTTACCACAGCCAGCGGAGGGTTCAAATCAGACATTTAGAATCTGTGTTTTAATAAAAGCGACATATTTTGGTGTATTTCCTTTGTTTGGTGCATGCTGCCAGACATGTCCAGACTCCCGACAATCTGCCGCTTTGTCTGACCCTCTCCCACCCCTCCCCCTCTCCCTCCTACTCATCAACCTCACTCTCTCACTTACTCTGCCAGGGCATTGTCTCAATACTCCTAGAAGAGCATGTAAATAAAGAAAAAGATAGAATCTTTTAAATAAGTACCCGCATTATGTTTCCATCACATACTCAAAACAACACATTCAGCTCTACCACAGTAAAAGGGCTCAGGCTGTAAAAGTTGAGAGACCCTCCTCTCGCCAGGCAGCCACCCAAACAAAGAACCAGCAGGCTGCATGCTGCCTGTACACACTGTCCACAAAGATGCAAACAAAAACATGGTCTTTCTCTAACAGCACCATAAACAGTCAGGCTCTTACCTTGTCTTCCCACTATTTCTGCCACATGTTCAGAGCTGGGCACAGGCACACATTCAGTCATGTTGACACTTCTTTTCCTGCTGCAGAGGACGCTGCTTTGTTCCCCGTGCAGCATTGAGTGAGAGCCGGCCATGTGGTACCCGCCCGAGCCGTAGTACTCCGGGGATGGAGAACAAGACGATGGCGAGTCCCGGGACCCACTAGGATGCTCCAGCATCTGTAGATCCACGTAGCCCCCTCCGCCCACGCCGTTGCAGCCATCAGAGCCCGGACCCTGGGTCCCATCCAGAGGATCTACAAGTCCGCCGCCTCCTCCGCTACCACTGCCGCCCCCACAGTCCACCTTCTCCAGACCCATGAGTGACAGCTGGTCCAGGGCGAAGCGTAGCGCCTCTTGGTGCTCTTCCCGGGTATCCTGGTCCGTCTCTCGGGGCAGACCGACCCCGTTATGCTGGCTGATCACCACGTCGTGGTCCATGATCTCGGGGTGGAATAAAGGGCTCGGCATAGTCTCTCCGTTGATCTCACATCAGATCACGGATGCCTGTGTTTGTTGGGAGTGAGCTCACCCCTCTTCTGGAAGAAAAAATGAAAAATGAAAAATAAAGTATTTGTTTACCTTTTTCACAAACAAAGAAGATACCACTTAAAAATAGCAGAGTCCCCGCACCCCTCTCCCACAAACAGCAGCATGCAGTCCCAGTGTTGATTTGGGCGCCTTGCTTTGTCTGTTGTTGCTTCTTGTCTGACAACTGAATCCATCCAGGAGGCTGCTTGTTTTGTCAGGAGAATCTACTTCAATGTTACCTCCGAGCACAAAGGGTTTCTCCCCGTGATTACATGAACACCCACCACTGCACTCACTACGGATACTTCTAAATGAACACATGAATTCAAATTAAAAGCTACAGCACATACATAAAGGCTGTTGTTAGCTTCAGCAGTGAGCTAACAGGCTAGTCCCACACAGTCGGCTCTCAGTCACGTTGCCGACCCCTTTGTTTGGGAGCAGAGCAGCTAGCTGGTTAGCTCCTCTGACAGTCCAACTTATTCTCTCACACAGTCACATTCATATATGTAAACATGAGGGGGGGAAACCACAAGAACTTACTTGATCCTGACTTTGTCGACGAGCTCCCGTCTCTTCTTCTTGTCGCCCACTTCTTCTTCTTCTTCTTGTGGAGGGAGAGATGAGAAGCAGCCAGCAGGAGGAGGAGATCTGTGCTTGTGCAGCGCTATGGAGCTGCTAGGCGAGGTGAGCTAGCTAGCACGCTAAAAGGGGGGCGTAGGAGAAAAACCTTAAAACCTGAAAAGATGGCTCTGTTTGGGGTTTTTCCTCTTTGTGGGTGAAGTCAAAGCATATACCCTCTTCTGAGTGTCACTGCTTCTTCATCCTGCGTTTCACTCTGGGGGAAACCGCTGCTGAAATGAGAGGTTAGAGGATACCTTTTAGTTTTTAAAAAAAAGCTGTGATTCTTCTCGGCTCTGTGCTGCTGCCTGACCCCGGTCGGTCCGCCGCCTTTGTCTCGCCAGGCGCACGCCGCTCCGTCTCCCGCACACGGCACTGACGTCACCCGCGACACAACAAAGGGTTCAAAGGCCACATGCAGCATCAACGCGAAGCCACTGCTGCTGTCACTGCTATTGTGTCTATCAGTCTGTCTACAGGATGATATTTTATTTCCCCTCTCATATATGCCTTTTTTTGTTTTTGCATTCTGGCTGTTAAAATCGTATTTACTTATTTATTTAAAAACAGGAGCTCATGGTTGGGTGTGTTCATCATGGCTACCAATGAGGTGTTTTTGGTGGTCCAGCAACATCACTGAAAGATACTCCTCAAAAACATAAAAATATTGATCACATTTTTTGGTAGTCTTAAATTGGTAATACCCACCATTTTGAATTAGCATATTCCTTTTAACTGAACTCTGTGCACCTCACTATTTTATATTATTATTTAGTCTGTTTGTTTTAATGATGAATGTTTTTTTATTTTTTAATTACCTGTAATGTGAACTTGGCTGACTTAAAAGGCGCCTACAAATAAAATGTATTATTGTTATTATTATTATTATTATTATTATTATTAATAATAATAATAATAATAATAATAATAATAATAAAGTATTTCTTATTTGTTTATAATAATTAATGATTATTTTACTGGTTTTAATGAACATCATCCTTTTGTATTAGTCAACTTCTGGTCTTGAATATTTTTTATTTTTTGAAAATGCTTTATTTAGAGTTTTTCATTTTACAAACAAGAACATTACCTACCCACCCTAAACCTAGAGACACATCGTCCTTTTGTATTGGCCAACTGCTGGTCTTGATTTTTTTTTTTTCTTTTTTTGCATTCTTGCTGTTGAAATCGTATTTACTTATTTATTTAAAAAGAGGAGCTCATGGTTGGGTGTGTTCATCATGGCTACCCACAAAGTGTTTTTGGTGGTCCAACAACAGCACTGAAAGATGCTCACCAACAGTGGTTGTATTAAAAAAAAACATAAACATATCTATCCCATTTTTTAATAGTCTTAAATTGGTAATAAAGTATGTCTTTTTGTTTTAAATAATTAATAATTATTTCATTGGTTTTAATACACACCGCCCTTTTGTATTGGCCAACTGCTGGTCTTGATTTTTATTTTATTTATTTATTTTTTTGCATTCTTGCTGTTAAAATCGTATTTACTTTTTGTATTGGCCTTTGTAACAGCTTGTCTTGAATAGATATATATTTTTAAAATGCTTTATTTATAGTTTTTTATTTTACAAACAAGAACATTTATTCCCTACATCCACCCATATTACCCACCCACCCTAAACCTCGAAACAAGATGGACAAGAAGGAAAAAAATAAATAAATAACAACACAAAACTAAAACAGTAATAATAATAAAAGTAAATGCAGTAACAATAATAGATAGTAAAAGACAATCTGTAGACCAACAAGCAAATCAAACCAAATAAACGTTGTAAACAAAAAATAAATGAATACATAAAATAACAAATTCTCCTTTACATTCATAGACATGACAATGAAACAGGAAGAATTACATTACCATAAACAAAAAGAGTTTCATGATGGACTCAGGTTTTTTACATATTCGATGAAATGTGACCAAATGGCATTATATTTTTCAGGACAGTTGGCTCGATTGTACCTTAGTTTTTCTAGCTGCAGCATGGAGAGCATTTCCCCAATCCATCTATTGAATGAAGGAGGTTTATCAGATTTCCACCGTAGAAGAATGAGTCTTGAATATTTTTTAAAGGAAATGTGAATCTGACTTTGAAGTGGTCCTTGTCCTTGTTTTGTTGGTCTTATGACCATGTTTTTTTTCCATCACATGCATTGGTTATGTCTGTTTTAATTATGCCTTCTGGTGCCTTATGTTATTGTGTCCTTTGTTGTTTGTTCACTGCATCATATATAATACAAGACACTGCAATATCCCTGCCACTTCAACATCATGTTTATAAAACCTTCATTCCCAGTGCTTTTGTACATAGCGAACTCTAACTATTCTGCGTTTCTTTATATACTTATTATTAATCCAAATTATATTATTTCATTCATATCTATATCTTATTTTATTCCTTCTTTCTATTAATATTTTGACTTTTTCATACTGTGTATAAGAGCAAAGTATTTGATTCTGATTCTGATATGCAGTGGCTGACGGCCCATTGTTACTCAGCTAGCGTAATAGGTGCCACTTATATATTTATATAAAGCCTTGTTTGTACGGTTCATATAACTGATCACACCCTACTTTTTTTGTACATAACAGAAGTAGGGGAGAACGGGGTTGGTTGTCACACTTTTTACTGTTTTGATGATTGCTCATCATCAAAAAATCTTTCAATAGTCATTCCTACATTCAACAGAAGCTTAAGGTGTTGGCTTGGAATGTGTATCCCTCTCATTTTCCAACTCATTGTAACAAAGAGGCAATTAATTATCAAAGACACTCTGACACATTGTGACAACCAATCCCATCACAGGGATGGTTGTCACACACTATGGGGTTGGTTGTCACACACTATGGGGTTGGTTGTCACAATGATATTTCAATGGGAAAAATCTTTTTAAAAAGGCAAGAAGGCAGAACTAAATTTGAAAGTTTAATTGCACTGAAAAGTGATAGACCTACATAACTTAATGCATTTTAACATAAAATGAGCAAGGAACATGAACAGGAAACACATCTTTAGGCCAGCCTGTATAACAACATAACAACAAAACAAATAAGCCTAACAATAATGCCCTACTTAAAGCTCCTGTGAGGAGTTTTTGAGTGGTTATGAAACAGACTGAAATTAACAGTGATGCCTCTTCATAGCCTACAAAAGCAAACTAGACCATCAGGACAGGTTTTAATTATTTCTGTTTCACAGTTTTTAAGCCTGAAACTGCTGCAAGGGGGTAGGTGTCAGACTTTTTTTCACTTTTTCTGCAGCAAATATCCCTAATGAGTGAAATATTTGACTGTAAGTTGAAAGCAGGAGGATATTTTGTATCAAAAAGCATAATATACACATGTACAGGACAAGATCAGCATTGAGAGAGGTTTCACTTTGTCCACAAGGGGCGCTAAAGTCGACACTGACAGAAAGTTCCTCACAGGAGCTTTAACTGGTCGTTACATGTGACAACCAACCCCAAATAGAATGTGACGACCAACCCCAACTGGAAATTTTTGCTAGCATCAAGGCTAATGACCATCAACCAACAACTACTTAGCTAGCTAATAAAAACTAGCTTTCCTCTCACACTTTGTAAGGGTGACACTTGTTTTGTTATAAACTCATCGTTTAAAAGCCTAGAAGAAAAATACAGAGGAGCTGAATATTTACAATTTGACATGAAAAACACAAAAAGTCCTCTCACCTCAAGTTCAGCTGTCTTACTCCAGAGAAGACTATGTAGGTGAGCTCTGATCCTAATTCTGGAAATGTCCATACGCCAATTTGAGAGACAGTGCCTTCTGGTGGCGAGATATAACGAGTGTGCCAACCAACCCTGTTCTCCCCTAAATAGTTTTACATATTTGTGTGTGTATGTTAAACTATCACAAGCCCATATGAACACAGAAAGAGTCGGCAACCACTGTAATTTCTCTGCCTGTCCATCCTGTCTATAAAAAGGTGTCCATTACAACAACTGTTTTTGTTCTGGTTTCCCCCCTGGTAGTCTTTGCGGAGCTGCAGCCTCAGAAAGTCTCAGGCTGCTAGACCTCATATCACCTTGGGCTTTACAAGGATAGAGGATTCAGGAAATGAGGAATCCTAACAGTAATAATTAACTGCTATGAAGGGCATGCGAGACAAATGTGGAATATATCAACACATCCTTTACGAAAAAAATGCAGACAGTATAAAACAGGCATGTCCAAAGTACGGCCCCGGGGCCTATCGCGGCCCAAGCTCCATTTATTTATGGCCCCAAGCTTCCTTCTTAAAATGTGTTATTTATAGCACATAAATAAATCACATTCTGAATCATCTGTACATTTACAGTTTCTTTCAAGCGCACAAACAAAACTAAAGTCAATCCAAAAATGTCTCAAAAGCTTCATATGGACTACTTGTCTAAAGCCAAAGCACTGGGAATTCTGCAAGACGGCATTAAAGAAGAAACACAAGAACTCTTAAAGCTGACAGGTTTTCAAATTAATGATTTTATCATGATGGGAAACTGTTCTTTATGAACACTAAAAATTCAGAAGACATAAAAGAGAACACAAGACAAGAACAAAATTGTGAAATTGTGCAGAAAAGGCAAAATTTGGTGCATAAAAAATATTCAGAATGTAGGAAAATAATTATTTTGTTCTAAAAATGTCATCTGCTGATCAGAAAAGTCTTAAAAACAACATGAAAAAGAAGTGTGATGAAATCCACATCGTGATCCTGACATAGGATAATAATGATACAATATTTTTCCCACATTTTCCTCCAGAAGAAGATAAAGTTTTCTAATGTTTACGTGGCTTGTGGGGAACTGAGAACTACCTAGTTACTGATTTATTGAGAACAAAAAAGTTAAATAATTGTGATTAAAGAGATTTCATAAAGAACTTCTATGATTACTAAGTCTCAGCAGGAGCCACTGGCCCTGAGGTATTCTGACAACAACAAATGTGGCCCTCTTTGAAAAAAGTTTGGACACCACTGATCTAAAACATCCAAAACCATGTCCACCTTCCACAGGCTTCCTGTAATGTTAGAACAAAACAACACCCAACACCAAGGAATAACAAGCTGCATTTATTAGACGGTGACAAATTCAGAATTTTGTAACAAGGTACAGTACATCTTGTTATGAGGTTCATCAGCATTGTGTTTTTTTTGTATTTTATTTTAATGTCTAAACTCAAATGTAGTCAGAAAAACAACACTTATCATTCTTTTGTCAACACAAATAGGAGGAGTCAAACGTCAAAAACCATGTAAACTGAGGTTGTTGTGAGAAGTAACACTATTTAACAGAAAAATCTTTAAATTGAACAAGTTTAAATTTTCAATATTCACAGCCAGAGTGCTGCGTGAATGTAAACATACTGCAACATTGCTATGCTTCCAAACATTAAAACACATTACCTACAGTGCCAGAGGAAAATATAAAAGAGAAACATGTACTTGTAGAACCGTTTGCAAAAATACACTTCAGCAGGAACTCATACATTCACACAATTTAACACTCACCAGGTTTGTGTTTTTAACTTGAACAGCTGTTAACTAAATTAACACTGCATTGTATAAAGCACCATCCACAACTGCCATACACTAGTAGAGGTAAACATGAACTGAAACTCAGAGCACCTTTTCAGAATTTTACTGTCACAAAAATAAAGAAATCAGTCCCTTCGAAATCTGCAGAATGTCTGCATTTAGGTTCATTTTAGTTTGAGTATAAAAAATCTTAATGGAGCCAATTTTTTTTTCTTTTAAAGAAGAGTTTATGAGCAAACTTCATGTCACACCAGCCTGTGGGAGAGACAAGAGAGGGAGAGAGTTACATGTTGAGAAGTATACGACAGAGCATCAAGAACAGGAAAAGATTCAGGCACACTAACACAGTCCTGCGTATCAGTGTACCTTGGCTATGATTCCTCCTTTTCGACCTGCTCAACCTTCTCCTCTACTTTATTGGCTTCTTCGTCTGCAGTGGTGTCCTCTATATGAGCCAGCATGTCAGCTGTGAGGGCTTCCTCCAGCCGCCTCCTCACATTCTGCACCAGGTCCTCCTGCTTTCTGATGGACACAGACAGACAGACAGACAGACAGACAGACAGACAGACAGACAGACAGACAGACAGACAGACAGACAGACAGACAGACAGACAGACAGACAGAAAAGTTAAAAAAGAAGCAGTAATGACAACAAGCCTTTCATGGCCTCAAGACATAATGATGATGGTGAAAAACATTACCATTCTGCATCCCCCCATACAGTGGGACATCTAACAGCCCTTTGTTTTGATTTAATATGCACATAGTATAATGGAAAGAGAGTTAAGCCTGTACATTTTGGTTAGGGTTAAGGGATGTGTGTGATGTGAGAGTATGTACTAGGCTAAAGAAAAGAAAATCCGTTGTCAAAAGTCCATTGGTAAAAACTGAACTTGCTTCATCTAATGAATCCAGATGTCTAGTTAGCCTATGTGTATTGGGGCAGACATGGATAGTGAAGTTGTAAATACAAAGCAGGGAGGCATCACTGGAGTTCCTTTCACAGCACAAGATTAATAAGACTCCCAATCACAATATAAAAACCAAATACAAGAAAAAATAAAAGCTGTACTGTAGGAAAGTACCACCGAGCAGAAACCTACATTTAAATAATTACAAACTGCACAAAGCACAAAAGAGGGAAAAATCTTGAGATGTAACATTGCAACAGGACCAACACTAACATGATAATAGGATATGACCTCAGAACAATGAATATAACCAGACAGTAAGTAAATTCAAACATGACAAGACGTGGAAAAAAAGAAAATACAATACACAGGATCCCTAGTGATTCAGTAACTTCAAAATTGGTACTGTCAATGACCCACTTTTTATGTATAACAAACAGAGCGTGTCTAGGATTCTCTATTATCCCACTCTTAACTACAGATACTGGTAATTGATTTCCATGTTGATTAATGTTGTTGTATTTTATTGTAGTTAGTAGAATTTAATGTGATACGTGTTGTTGTTTTCACTCAAATATATAAGGAATCGTGAGATGAGGAAAACTGCAACTTATATTTTGGAGTTCTTGGCCAAAGCACTTGAGAGTTGAAACAATGACAAAAATACTTTACACTTTTAAAGCTTGTACAGTCTGGATTACAGGTCTTCACTGGTCCAAAGCAGAGGACCCAAATCCAAACAGACTCAGGTGCAAGTTTGAGATTTCACCCACTTTTGACTAAAGGCGGGTACACACTACAGGATAACGGGCTGTTTTTAGTCCCGATCTCCCCCTTACGATCGAAGCCAGCAAAGGCCCGACTGTCTGATGTTTTCAAAGGACATGGTGTCTGATTTTCCTGTGGTGTGGGGTGTGTTAAGAGTGATTTTGTCCAGTCGGAGCCGCTCGGAAGGCTTCAGAAGGAGACATCGTAAATAAGGAACATGTTTAATATTTGCGACTAGAAATCCTGTAGTGTGTGGGAAGCTCTGAGAGGAGCCGAGCACGCACAGTGTGTAATGTCACGTGTACCGGAGCAAAAGCCAATCAAGACGCGAGCTTACTCAGCTGACTGATGGAAGAGGAAGTAAAAACAAACAAAAACATGCGCCGGTGAAAACAAAAGTCTCTTGGACCTCCTAAAGGGAAGACCAACTTTTTTGTGTGTTTTTCGGAAAGTAAGAGGCCGAAAAAACGCGAGATTTGGAATATTGAGTGTGAAGAACCTGATACTCTGCTGAAGAATCGGTTAGTGTAAGACTATAAGATCAGCAGAGAGACTATAAGATCAGCAGAGAGAGATCTTGTGCGATCTGTCTTTTGTTATCATCAAGTGTGTGGTCTCTAAATGTGTGAAGGTTTGAAGAATCCTGTAATGTGTGCCAGTCTTTAGATAAACAGACCTGACCCAGTGTGTGACTGAGAAGGGATGGACCCCAGACCCAGGACTAGGGATGGGTACCGAATTCGGTACTTTTATAGGTACCAACCGAATTCCGTCGGTACTACCGAGTACCAATTCATGTAAAATCAAACAGTACCATGTTTCGGTACCTGAACGCATCCCTGTGACTGTGAGGGAGTGGAAGAGAAGGCGAGTTTCCATACTTTCGCCCTGTAATAAAGTCAGAGACTGACCGGGTGGACGTCTCTGCTCTCTCCATCTGTGCGGGAGCGCGCCAAACGGAGCCTGCAGCTGACGGGCGCGCGCACTCACCGCAAGGCAGAACTCCATCAGGATTAATTTTATTTTCTAGTCTATGGTTGAGACGGACCCTCAAGCTCCGACTACCTAACCCCGTTTATAACCGTTCCTGTGTGCGTGAATGCCCAAAAGGTAAGTTGTGTGTCCTGTTATTATTAAGAGACGGAGAACTGACCTTTTCCTGTCTGCAGGCATTCACGTGTGTTCATTGATAAACTCCTGAAAGAGCAATTAGACGCCACGAGCACGTGTCAGCTAATATATCTAATCACCTATATAATCCTGTTTCTGTTCATTTCATGTTAAATTAAATAAATATGTTAAATTAAACAAATCTTAGATTTCATTTTTTTTTTAAATTAACATTTATTACCACATAAACACAAAAGTACTGAAAATTGGTACCGTTGAGTACCGGTACCGATTCCCAGGTACCGGGTATCGGTACCGTATCAGTCCAAATGTGAAAGGTACCCATCCCTACCCAGGACAGGTTTGGTCAGTGACGAAAAACAACAACTAAAATCCAACTAAGAAAAATGTCTTCCAAAATGTTGCTGCCTGTTGAACGTTGATTGTCATACAACACACTGGTCTTTCCCATTTCTCCAGCATTTAGCCGTTAACTTACTTACTTACTTACTCTGGCTCTCTGAATATGACCCGAGTAAACCTAATCAACTCACAAGTTACACAAAGAGTTAAACATTTCTCTCATCTTCACTAATCACAGGTCTTATTTGATACAGGTATGTGGGTGTAATAGAGATGTAAACTTACAGGTGTATGTTTTTGTATGTTTACTTGTGAATTAGTGGGGCTGTAGGTTAGTGTGTGTGCGTATATGTATGTGCATATGTTTCCATGTGTATGGGTTTATATCAGTGTTTCCCCTGGGGCGGGAGCAGACAGACTTTGCCACGACAGATATCGGTAACAGGGTTTTACTAAGTATTACAATGGGCAACATTTCACTCTTCAACACTTTTGCTTTTGTAATATCTTAAGTTACATAATCTAGCCTGCAAAAAAGTCAAAAGAAAACATTCTTCATGTGATCACTATATCTGATTCTCTTGATTCAAATAAAAAATGCCATGAACTCAAAATACAGGTCTGCATTGCACTTTTACGACGGTCCCTGAATGCGCCTGCAGCTCACGGCACTCTTTGATGCCAAGGAGTTGATCAAAACGTACTGAATGTGTCTGATGTATCACCAAGTTGGATTAAATCAAGCTGTAGATGCAGAGATCATCACGGTGAGAGCAGCAAAAACGTCAAGCGTCAAACGAGGAGACTGGTTCACACGGCACACCTGCTGCAGGTAGAGACCAAGCTAACAGTGAGCACCTCAAATAATAACTCAGCCTGTCACAGGAATGCATAGCTATCATTTCTAAACATTAGACGAACAGCGGGGGAAAATATGAACTCTTAATGTCCGACGGTCCTTCTTAAGTTTTCATCTGAGTTTGTATTATCAGTGATGCACTTTAGCTCGTCATAGTTTCGTTTTCGTCTTGAAAAAACAAGTTGTTTATGAACATTTATCGTATCATGATCTGATTCACTTCCCATATTCAAATCAAAACTCAAAACCCATCTGTTCAAATCAGCATTCTCTGTTTAACTTCACTGCCTCATTTTAACTTGGTGTTACTTTGCTTGTTGTTTTTATTTATTTTACCGTGTTGTTTTTATTGTGTTTTATCCTCTCTGTAAAGTGTCCTTGAGTATTTGGAAAGGCGCTTTAAATAAAATGTATTATTATTATTATCATTATCATTGTGCTGTGATGTGTGTATTTGAGCGCACATGTTTGTGTGTCTGTGTGTGCATTGGAGTGGAACTCTGCCATGCGATACAGAGAGCAGATGAGCATAATGACATCCCGTCATGTAAATAAGATAAATAACATAAGGATATTTAGTCTGTTTAATTAATTAGTGATGAAACAACTTTGTTTTTGCATTGTTTTTAACGTTTGCTTTTTTTGGGGGGTATGTCTTTTTGTTTATTTTTATTTATTTTTTGACATGTTTGAAATAAACACTTTCAAATCAAAATCAAATAGACGTTGGTATTTCTTATAATCATTAAAAGACCAGGGATCCTAGAGAGGCTTGACCCCGACCTGGTTGACTGAAATACAATCCAGAACACTTTCAGGCCCTGGGTCAGATCTTGGCTCAAAGGCTTCCAGATGAACTGGTGAATACATCTACACCAAAAACCATGTTTTTACTTGTTTAGTACATTTAAGATGAGGACTCGAAACAATCAATGACCAACATGTTTCCAACCTTGTAACATGTGCATCTGTAAGAGAAAGGAAACTCCTGTAGTTCCTGTAGAACCCTACAACATCTGCTTCAATAAAAGAAACTAGAGTTATGATCTCATCTGACAGGGGAACTACTTCCTCATGACACTTATCATCCTACCTGATGTCATCATCAGTCACCACAAAGGCTTTGCAGAGAGGCTGTCCTGTGTTGAGCCAGACTCCAGGGTTTTTCTCCACTGCGGCGGTGAGCTGTCCCGTGACCGGTGCGGGGCTCGTGTGCAGGGCGCTGGCGATGGCAGAGAGCAGTGTTTTATCTGAACACGCAGGGCCGACACCTGACCAAGGGAGAGCAGGGAAGGACACGTCAAGCTTCAACAAACCAAAAAAACTGCTTTGATTCATTCAATGCTTATTTTCATCTCACCCTGTAGGCCTTTGGGCAGATCCATGGTCTTTACCAGCTCCTCTGCGATATCGAACGCATTTAATCCGCACAGCTTCCTCTCCCAGAACAGCTGATAAATCAGAGAACAACATTAAAGAAACTTTCCTAATCAGTTACTATTCCTCCAAATTTAAATGTACACTGCGATTAAGACAGAATGATATATAACAAAATACAAGGACAAATAACTTGATAAATAAACACATACATTTATTATCTGTAAAACATTCATGGTGAAATACTAATGTATGAAATGTACATATTTCCTCCATCTGACTCACTTGTTTGGGCTGGTCCACAGCCTTCTGTGGGTCTGTCTTCACTTTGTTATTGGGATGATTTGTTACCTTGGTCACAGGCTGTTTGAAGATGGATGCTGTCTGTCGGACTGGTAGTGTTGTGTTTAAATCAGGCTTGGACTTAAAGAAAAAGCAAAAAGGCTACTTTGACAAACTTTCTATCACACACAAAACGAACATCTTAAAATATGCATATGTCAAATGTAACTTTACAGTTTAACTACTGATTTATTCCATATGTTTCACATAAAGAACGGTGCTTTTTAATATTCTACTCAGTGCAAAAGAAAATATATTACAATTACTGGAATAAATATTGTGATCCGAGGACATTTTTTAAAAACAGAGATAAAAGACTATGGTGATCTAACAAGGCAATACATATCTCTTGTAGCACAGTCAAAGTCAAAGTTATATACCACTTTTGGTCACTATATACTTAACACTAGAAAACAATTAAGACTGCATTTCAAGGAAGAGTTTAGTGAGGACAACTGTGATCATGTGTAGGGTCCAGATATCACTGCGAGAGGGCCATGTATCTTCTGTTTGGGGTTGTACACAGTCATAGATGCCTGCTAAATACCTCGAATAAACAAGGTCTCACCCTTATTTGATGATTGGTGTCATAGTGATGCTTGTGTCTGCTGCGCTGCACTTTGTTCAGCAGGGATCGTCCAGTCAGAGAGGAGCTGGCATTCACATTTGAGTGAAGATTACTTCCCAGACTGCGGACTATCTGTGGCTTGTGGAGAATGCGCTGAACAGGTACACTGCAAGAGAACAGTAACAAACATCAAAACAATAAGTATCTCTTATCTAAATAATGTCCAAGTGACAAATCAGCACACCTATAAATTGCTTCTGCCATCCTGAAGGACTCCTCCCACCCCTCACATAGACTGTCTGCACACCTACCATCAGGCAGGAGGCTTCACAGCATATGGAGGAAAACATGCTGTGAGACTCCTGAACACGCTGCTCCCCCTCACATTCACCTCCACCTCAGACTGACCCCCCACCCCCTGTGTCCCCAGCCCCTGTCCCAACACAGTGATGGACCCTAGACAATCTTGACTCTGTTACATGTCTTCTGTGTTTTAATAACTATTTATTACTGCCTATTTATTTTAATTCAATAGTTTAGCTGTTCTGTTTATTCAATATTTATATATATATATATTATATATGGCAACATTTGTCCCTTGCACTACCTCACTTACTGTTTTATCTATTTATCTATTTATCTATTCACTCCATTATCCATAATTAGTCTAGTTTAGTTTATCTCATATAGTCAGCCCTTTCTAGTCTGTCCTCATGTTGTTGTTTCCTCTTGTTTTCATATTCTGTCTTTGTTGTCAGTGTATTGTTTGCAGTGGTGGACAAAGCACACAGCTTCATTACTTAAGTTAAAGTATAGATCCTCCCGGTCAAATATTACTCCAATAGGTTGAGTGCAATCACGTCATGCAAGTGATGTGTGGAATTCAAATGGGGGTCAGGAAATACATTTCAGAATGGACGCAACCGAGGAAAGCCCGTACTGTGCTGCTCTAGACACCGTAAAAAGACAGGGATACCGGAAAAAAATCTGGAATATGTCAGAAGAGATCGTTCCCTCATGAGGACTTCCGATTTTTTAACTGACCCGAGCTTATTTCTGAATGTGTCTGCCGTTGACATCACTAATACCTCTTCCTCCAGACTTCATTTTACACCACCGAGCAAATGAAGGCGTTCAAAAGCCTCCAGGCGTGGTTGGGTCCACGACCTGGGTATCAAGGTGCTCAACAACGATTGTCGTTAGGTTTTCGCCAGGGTGAATATTTTTGAATTAATTTCCATATGAATCGTCCTCCTAGCCACACCACAGCCTCACTCCTATCAACACTAACGTTTGTTTACTTACTGCAGGTTAACCACTCTAAGCGGTCCAGTCAACGGTAGTTTGCAGCAAGTAAAACAATAACTTAAATTAAATCAGCTATCTGTCTAACTTTACCAATTACTAACTATCTTTTGTTGTTAATGGTTAAAAACTCCAGCAGAACAAAGATGGGAAAAACATAACATTACAAAGTATGGAAGGAGTTAGCTTCTTAAGCTTCTTAAACATAGACATGCAGCATGCATACATTACTTTAACTTACCCTGGACAAAGTGGTCAACACACACACAGTCTTAATCCGACTCCACTCTTCCTGACCATAAAGAAAGGTTTGCTATCCACTGTTTCCTCGTTTATCATAAAGTCTTTTGCATTTTTCCCCTTGAGAATCACTCCCTTTTGGACACGATAAAAACATGTCGACTTCTCTCTGTTTTATTGATTAGGGAAACCGTAATAAACCGCAAACCGTAGGCATGTTTCTTGTGTGTATGTGTCTGCGCAGACTGCTGCAAATCACTTCCTGACCCCCAACTGCATTTTGCGCCACTGCCATGCAACGAAAATGACATCATATGCAAACAACCTATACAAGTGAAAGTTGCTCTGTCAAATTATTACCTGAGTTAAAGTACTGAAGTACTTGCTTTTAAAGATACTTAAGTATTCAAAGTTCTTCTTAAAAATATTTCTAAACGTTGTATTTTCACAAAGCATGATTGCAGTCAAGAATACATTGGAGTCCATTTGGTTACATCATGTTTGTCCAAAAACCATCACTTGAAATTTCTAAAAAGTATACCATGGAATAAAAACAGAAACTAAGTTACTCCAAGCATAAGCACCTTAGTTTGAAATGTTGACTGGAATTAAACAAATGTTACGTAGCTCAACACGCTTTCTCAGGTTGGACAGTGAATGTTTGTGTGTTTAGACGGAGTAGGAAACAGGGAGAACATTTCAAATGATACGTATCATTCTTCATTTCAAAAACCTCTAACACGGGCTGAAGATATGGTGCATAGGGGGGCTCAGGTGGAGAATTATAGCCATCATTACCACCTCTCAATGAACGACCTGATCTGAGTGAAATCTGCTCTGTGTTTGCTCCACGTTCAACCGTGGAGACGCACGATATACAGGTACGACTAAACCACTGAGACAAACAGAACTACACAAACACATTTTACTGTCTTAGGGATTAGACCTCAGAAAAGAGAAGGACATTCATGAACTGACTTCAAAGCTAAAACATCTGTTTGAAGCATTTTAATTTTTTCTATTTTATCTTTGTAGCATCTTCAGTTTTCAGTTTTTCTACCTTATTTTTGTAGCATTTTCAGTTTTTCTATCTTATGTCTGTAGCATGTTTCTGTTTTTGTATTTCATGTCCGTAGCATTTTTCTGTGTTTTTTGTATTTTATTTCTATATTGCATTCACAGTTTTCTTTGTAATGTTTGTAGAATTTTTAGTTTTGTATTTTATGTATATTTTGTATGTTATGTTTGTTTTATGAGGACCCCAGGAAGAGTAGCTGCTGCGTTAGTGGCAGCTAATGTGGATCTGAGTAAAGAATAAAGAAAGTCAAAAGTACAGTAATTGTCTTCTGGATGTAGTGGAGTAAAAGTAATAAGTTCCCCCAAAAAATTATACTCAAGTAAAGTACAGATACTCAAAAACTGTACTCAAGTACATGTACTCTGTAACTGTCCACCACTGGTAAAATGTCTGAAATGACAGGCTGATGTTGGGGTCAGAAGTAGTCAAAAGGTGGATCACTTGCATGTGTACACGTGTACTGATGGTGTAATGATCTAACTTACATCACAGCACCTGCTTACAGCTTGTTTGGGGGGGTCAAAGAAGGAGAGCTTGTTTGGGTGTGATGGAGCTGCAGCTCTGCTCGGTATACAGACCGACTGCCTCAACATGGTCATCATCAGCGTGCTAAACTTGAGGTAGCTACACATTGAAGATACTGGTAAGCGAACATATTATGACATGTGGACTACACATTGGGCAGCATGGTTTACAAGTTTAATCCAAATCATTGTGCTGGAAGTGACATTTTTATTGCGGTGCTGACGTGCCCGTGCGGGGGCCCGACGCACCGCAAGTCAAGCGTGTGTAAACAATGAAACTTAGCTAGCTAATCAAGCTAGCAGCGTCGGGGACGTCAATGTATCAGAATCCAGCGTGTAAGTGATTGTTCTTCAAAGTTGTCTAAGCGTAGAAAACTAAACACATAGTCGGGGTGTGATTTGGCTCCAGTGATTGAGGAGTGAATAATAAAAGACTCGTTCTTTTGCTAAGTGTAATACTAAACAGCAAAACGCTCGTATGCATGCGTGCATTTCCTGCAGAGAAACTTTCATTTTTACAACTCCGAGAACAAAACATTCAAAAGTCTTACCTTTTTCTTTCCATGTTGTGCGCTGTATTAAGGTACTTGTCAATGGTTATGGCTCAATAAAGATATGAAGCCAGTAACGAGACAATATACAGTCATAGTATTTCACCGAGTCTGGTTGTTATCGATCCCCTTTGCTATCTGTCTCCGGCCAGGATCTATACAATTGTAGATCACTCCGCCGGTCTTTGAGCATAATGAGCGGAACACATCCGCCATGTTCCTGTAAAATAGTCCCAAAATAAAAGTCTGTAAGGTATACCGCAGACTTTCAGACCCGGAAGAAAATTGTAAAAAAAATAAAACTTGATGTTTTCTACGGAAGAGGATTAGTGCCAATGGAATTTTTTTTTATAAAAATAAAGGGTCAAATTAATATTATTATTATTATTATTATTATTATTATTATTATTATAAGAAAAAAGTCAGAATTTCGACTTTATTCTCTGGATTCTGACTTTTTTTTCTCAGAATTCTGACTTTAATCTAAGAATTCTGACTTTAATCTGAAGAGTCTGACTTTAATCTCAAAATTCTGACTTTAATCTAAGAATTCTGACTTTAATCTCAGAATTTTGACTTTAATTTCAGAATTCTGACTTTAATCTTAGAATTCTGACTTTAATCTAAGAATTCTGACTTTGATCTCAAGATTCTGACTTTAATCTCAGAATTCTGACTTTAATCTTAGAATTCTGACTTTAATCTAAGAATTTTGACTTTAATCTCAAGATTCTGACTTTAATTTAAGAATTCTGACTTTAATCTCAGAATTTTGACTTTAATTTCAGAATTCTGACTTTAATCTTAGAATTCTGACTTTAATCTAAGAATTCTGACTTTGATCTCAAGATTCTGACTTTAATCTCAGAATTCTGACTTTAATCTTAGAATTCTGACTTTAATCTTAGAATTCTGACTTTAATCTTAGAATTCTGACTTTAATCTTAGAATTCTGACTTTGATCTCAAGATTCTGACTTTAATCTCAGAATTCTGACTTTAATCTCAGAATTCTGACTTTAATCTTAGAATTCTGACTTTAATCTAAGAATTCTGACTTTAATCTCAAGATTCTGACTTCAATCTAAGAAGTCTGACTTTAATCTCAGAATAGTAATAATAAAAATAAAATTTGACCATAATCTTTATTTATTTCTCTGGTGCCCCTAATCCGCTTCCATAATTTTCCTTTGAAATATTTCCTTATTATTTTACTTCGGTATTCTATTGTCATTACGTGACACTCACTCTTAACCGCCTCCATGTAAAAGTAGTTCTTGACACAACTCCAAGTTAAATCATTTAAATGTTGAGCTGTTGCACAACTGAGTTGTTATACTTACGCGGATTCATACATGACAAAGTTAAGTCGTACTGAAATACATAGCCCATAAAAGTTTAGCATACCACAATGTGGACTCGCTACAGTAAGGCAGGGGAGGCTGGATTTGAATTTATGACACCTTGAAATGGTCTTGAATTCATTGTGCATTAGGAATATCCACATTTACATGTGATACTTCAAATGTTTTGTTATGAAATGACTACATTTTTATTTCACTTTTATTACGTGAGCAATTAAATTTAGGCAGTCACAATGCTTTATTGCACTTTACAGTAAGGGATCCCTCTTTAACTAAGCACACAGAAATATTTGAACATGATTTGAATTGGCTTGATGGCAACCATTGTTTACACCTGGAACAGTATGATGTACAGATTTATAGATAAATCATCTTAAAAGTAGCCATCTTGAGTCAAAACTCAGGTAAATATGAATTGACTCTCCCACGTTACTACTTTTGATAAACATAGTTTTATGCTTTTAAGCTTATTACATTCTTATTACACTTGATATATAGCCTTCATCTTGGATTTTAATCAGTAGTGGTTTGTGGGGATTGTCATAGTTACTGAATAATTTAATCCTAATGTACTTTCATGTTTAGTCTGAAAATGTTGCCAAACTTAACTGACCTTGAAGCAATAAGGATAAAAACATACATCAATTTGACTAGATATCGGGAGGAAGAATTATCAGAGTGAAATAATGATACAAAACCAAAACACAGGATAAATCTCTCTCTTTACTTCTCTTCAACACAATCACAGAATGACAGTAAAGGCAGGTTTTCCATTTGGGAATCAGGACAGCACAAAGGACAGTGATGATTCAAATAAATATCTTAACATGAACAGAGATAAGAAAACTGAAGTCCATCTACAATCCCTGTTTTCATGTTCCCTCTGCTTGGTTTTAGCTGGAGATGAAACTCCACCCTCCAGCGTGATTTACAGGATGCTGATGTTTGAACAGTTGAATGTTGGCTGAGCTGCAGGATGAAGATGACAGCGTCCAGTGACTTGGCACGCATTAGGAGCATGGTGCACAGTTCCGGCTGCAGCAGCTCTCGTTCAATATTAAGTCTTTGTGTAAAAAAACAGCACCAACCTGAGAGGGGAAAGAAAAGTCAAAAAGTTCAGTTTTAGTAGTGCTAGTATTAGTGACTTACATTATTCTATTACAATCAAAACTACCATTGATAACACCAATTATCCAACACGGCACATAAACTTTACAAAAAATTCAAACTAAAAAAAATTGACTGTTCTTTTCTTAAGACCTCTAAAGCAACCTAACTTTTAAAATTATCAACCCTGACTGTTCAAAGTCGCTGATGGGTTCTTCCACCCCATCATCATGTTTCTCCAAATTGATAATGTTTATCAGAATCTATATATCTTATCAGTAGTAGCATTTTTGAGCTTCTGTGTCTAACCAGAGTAATTTATGCAGTTTAATTTAGGAAACCCAGACCACCTACATCAAATGTTTCATTATATGGAAGCTCGATAATGACATATAAGTTTAAAACAACAAAAAAAACCCACACAGATTTAATATAACAAAGCAATGCTTGAGTTCTTTAATTTCGTTTGGGACGTGTTACACTTGATAATAGACAAAGGGCCGTCTTTCCTCTTTTCTCAGTTTGTTGACAAGTAAAATGTGAGAGAATAAAGCATGACCTTCTACAAACATAACATGTATTTGGATCAGCACTGATGACCCATAACACAAGTATGTGGCAGTATCTGTATCTGCCAGGAACTTGCTCCCCTGCCTGTATTTTCCTGTTTTAATGCATTAAGGAGGTTTCTGAGGTTCAACATTTTAGGCAATTGATGTGTGGTCTCCATCAGGAACTGTGCAAATAGGTTAAAACAAGATTCTATAAGACCTCAGCACACAGATTCAAGATTGCTAGGATGCATTATGTGGAGGATTCTTGTGTTGTTGGGCCAGGGAAAAGAGGGACATTTGAATGTTTCCAACAATCCTTATTCTGCCTTTAAATTGAATGAGTAGCCCACACAGTAGCACAAGTTGACAATGACAAGTATTTATAAGTTTCAAATAACGATGTGTTTGTATCAGATATTGGTCTTGATCAATAAGTGGACTAGTCATGTAGTTTTTCAACAGATAGCTGTGTCTGGCACTTATTTTTGTGTTATACTATTATACCTCATACACTACCTGAAGTAACCCTTTTCATGTTCCTGGGACTCACCTGAATGCCACTACTCATCCTTCTTAAATTTGCCGCTGACGTAGGGGACATAATCCAAAAACACCCGCCAGTCTGTGAAGTGGACCAGAGCCACTCCTCCCGCTGTGCCCCATACAGCCAGGGTTGGGACCCTGTGAATTAAAGAGCAACATCAGGAATGATCAAATTTGAGCTAAAGTGCATATACATTACAATCATTTAGGGACAATAACCAAACACACATGTAACCTAGCTCTAACAGGTTTTAAAGACTGTTAAATGTTTAAATAGTCACTTTACATGAGACCTGTCAGTCCATGAACAGCTGGGTTAAATGTACCCTGTATTCTGCCACAAGGATACTCGTAATCTTATATTTCTAAGTGAGAGAGGAAAAAACGACCAACATTGAGGGCAAGATAATCCTTTGCTTTAATGGATCTTTTCTGGATCATAGATCACTACTTCTCTACTGTTCACTTGTTTCACCATATCTCAGTTACTATACTGAGGTTTGGGGAGAGCTCACTGTAACCACTGTCAGTACTACAGAAAAGAGCCATCAGAAGAGTTCACAATGTTGATTTCCGTGAACACACAAATTCACTGTTCCTCAAATCCAAAATATTGAAAGTATTTGACCTTGTGGATTTTAAAATTGCACAAATTGTGTACAAGGCAATGAAAAGTCTTTTGCCAGGAAATATTCAAAGATTGTTCTTTGAAAGAGAGGGGGGTTATAACTTAAGAAGGAAGTTAAGATTAAGGATGGTGAGTGTTCGGACCACAAGGGAAAGCTTTTGTATTTCAATCTGTGGAGTAAAACTGTGGAACAGACTCAACATAATCCAGTTCAGGAAGAGATATAAAGAAATTATTTCATGAGGTACAAGGAGGAAGACAAGTGTTGAGAATAATGAGATTGCTTTAGATTGTAGGTGTTAGTATGAAGCTGGGAGATGAAGATTTGTTTGGTGGGAATACACTCGTATGATGCCAGAATATAGTGAATGAAGGGGTAGGATTAGATACGTTTTAACTTCTTCCTACTCCTTTTCGCACATGTAAAGTAAATGTTTCAGTGTTTGCTAATGGAACTGATTGATTTGGGGTTTTTTTGTATAACAATTTCTTCTTTTGTACGTGTTTTTTTTCTGTTTTGCTTTTACATGTTCAAAATAAAGACATCAAATCAACACAAATGTGCTTCAAGAAGACTTCAAGCATCTGTTTCTGAGTAGAAGTTGTCTTCATGTCCTCACAGCGATGACCTCGGCTAAGCTAACAGCTAAAGTTAGATAAGGACACCCCGAGACTCTGTTTATCGAAAGACTGAACTCTTCTCTGTTTTAACCACTATGTGTAGGACAGAAAGATATCTTACCATGATTTGACAATGGCCACATACTTCTGTCCGATGATTTTACTGATCATTTTGGCTACGATTCGCCCGCTGAACACAGTACGTGCTGCTCTCAACGTCAAGTACTTCCGGTCTCAGCGTTACTTCTAACCATAGTGCGCAGCTGCAAAGAATACTTCCGGTTGCACAACAATTAAAAGCCCCCGAACAACAAAACATGGATGAAGTTGAGTCGACGAACCATGTTTTCTTCTCATGCCAAACTGTGAAAACCTTTCTAGACTGAAAAATTAAATCCATTACAATTTCCTTTTCCATAAATTACATAACATTCGGATTGATATTGAAAAATAAAAGTGATGAAATCTGCTGTAACATAATCCTGTGCCTCTCAAAATTCTTTATTCATAAAACCAGGACTGACATCTCAAGTTTGTTGTTTTTCTAAATGAATTCCAAATATACCTACAATCATTGAAAATAATAAAAGGACCAGGAGCACTTCAAATATACTATTCCCTAAAATAATTCCTCACTGAATTGTACAATTATTCCCTTTCCTTACTCAACTTATTTTGTTATTTATTTTCTATGTATGTATAATTTTGTCATTTGCCTTAAATTACCAACTGAAGCAGCATTGTTTCTGTGTCTTTATTGATTGTTTATGTTTGATGCTCCTTCTGAATGTATCCATTCTTTGTTATGTACATCTAAAATAAAGTTAAAAATAAATAAATAAAACAAATACTGATTTGCTTATATGTTCTTTTCAACTAACCCACGAAGTTGCGATGTTTATCCAACTGGATGCTATTTACTTTCTTGGGAGATGATAACACAGCTAATTTCTTCCCCCTAGCGGCCACATATGGGAATTTTTACTTTACAGTCCACCTTCATGTTTCTGCCTGTCTGCTAAGGCTGCCCGAGCTAGCTAAACTCAAACACTCAGATAAAGCATTGAACACATTAAAGCTGCTGTTAGTAGGAATGGTGTAAAAAAACTTTGCTTTTTTTCTGCTGGGTTTGGAGAAAAGGTCAAAATGCCCATCTGTACTCATTGGCAAGTGCAGTAATTTGAGACTATTGTGAAATCTCTGCGTTTTCCAATGCCTTTGTATCAAGCAATGTTATTATACCCCTCGTTCCCATTATGACGGACCAATCATAGCTAATCTCCAATCCTCTGTCCTGATTGGTTATGAGTCCAGCACCATCATGACTGCACACAGCGACCTGTGTTGGGGGGCTAAGAGGAAACCTGGTTGGGAGGGATAGTGTTGACATTCGAAGTCCCTCTCTCTGAACAGATGTTTACTCTGACTACCAACAGCAGCTTTCAACACTGAAAATGAACACTTCAACTGTGTGTTTTTTGGTGTATGTGTTCAAACAAGACATGAGATAAACACGAGACTGTTATTAAAAATGGCACATTTATTGCTACATTACTGTTATATACACAACAGTTCTCAATATCTACTTTTTATATAAAAAATAGGAAACTGGAGGCACTTTGAGGACATAACCTACATAGATGTTGTCCTCAAACATGAGTGAAGACAAAGTTCTGAAGCAGGTCATCTGTTGTGGAGAGGAGGAAGGGTCTGTTAACAAAGAACATCAGATGTATGTTTTGGTACATTGATACCACAGACACTTCTTTTATGTAAAGAAATTAAAAATACAAGCCTGACTAGTAACTGACAGCGAAATAATGGTTGGGGCCAGTCCATCTGGGCAACATTTGTGACTACATGCTGAGCAGAGGTAAACCAAATACTGTTATATATATATCAACATCAACTTAGAATGATAAAGCTGGTGAAGACACATCCTACAGCTGAATACACGTTTTTGATGCACATACTAGCCAAGGAAATATATTGAACAAAATCAGTTAATAAAAGATGAGACATTTCAAGTACAGTTCTCTCTGTCAAAACTTCAGGTCAGGTTATAAGTCATCTTACATTTCATAATGCAACAACAGCATCAATGAAAGTAACCCTGCATTTCGATGTTCCGAGACACTGTAGGATGTTACTGAAGTATATGTGGCTTTATACATCTGTACTACAAAAACGGTACAACCCAAAAGTCCTTAAATGCAACACTATCCATCATGAGAAGTATTCAGGCACTGGTGAGTAACCATTATCAAAACTCCCAAATTCAGGATAATGACTAAGGCCACCCTTTTTGATTCGTCTTATGATTCATATCATAACAAAACAGTGAATTCTGTTGACTGTACACACTGCCCCTTCTACCTCTTCATCAAACTAATCAATAAGCTCATCAGTAAGCTATCAGAGAATAAGAGGGGGGGGGGGGGGGTTGTAAAAAGTTTTGTCTCACTCTGGGAGAAACTGTCTCAAACAGGAATAATCCAATTATAACTGGCCTGGCAGTTTTGTGTTGAAACAGGCATTTAGAAACAACAAATGAGAAATATCACAACATGTGATGTTACAGCCAGGTCACTTTTTTTTTTTTGTCATTGCTAACATTTCTGGCACAAATGAAAAACCTCACTTTGTTCCTGGAATCTAAATTGAGACTCAAGTTAAAATTAAACAATGTAAACACAAAAAAAACAACAAAGCATTCCAAATGATAAAAACAAAACTCATACGACTATCTTACAAAGTAAAGATAAAAAAAACAACAATGATAAATCAATTCTAGAAAAGGAAGATCCTTATAACAGGCTTTGCAATTGTTCAAAAAGAAAAACAAATTATAACACCAAACACTGCTCGACACAGAGCAACAACCACAACAAGTCAGTCAATGGTGATTGAGTAAATTCTCCACAAGGTCGCAGTAACACTCATGATCCCTTTCAATACTCTTTTTTTTTTTTTTTTTTTAAATCAAACGACAGGCACCACAAGCAAAAATGTGGTAAGAAAAGTGAGTTCACAATGCTGTAACAGTGTCTTTTGATTTGATTGGATAGGAGCAGGCTGATGTGACACTGGCTCTATCAGAGGGTTCAAACTGACCACTCGGCTGAGCAGTGAGGATGCCGTCTGTATCCGCTCAGCAGCTGCCTCACTGAGGGAAGGTAGAGTCATTGCTCGTGTGTGCATCGGTGGTTGGTCTCTCTCCACCAGCCTTTCTATTCCACTCACATGCCCACAACAATAACAGATGTACAGGACTCATAGAGATAAGACTCAGGGATCCACCGTTAAAAAATAGAAAAAGCAGCCTGCAAAATGTGTAAGTCTGTCGCTGTGGCACCTTTATAGCCACCGCAATCAATTTCACAAACACAGCCAGAGTTACAGGCTTTTCAAAATGAGAAGACAGCTCTTTAATTGGCCAGTCGGTGGCTGGATGTCTCCAAACTGACCTTTAAATTCAGTCATCAAATGAGAGGATTATTAACAAGGCTGATTTCAACCAAACACTTTTCTTTTTGTTCAATCATAAAGGTAAATACCCAGTTGTCCTTCTTTGCTTGTGAAGAATGTAAGACCTTCTTTTCAGATGGGAATGCCAATAATTATCCTACAATACAAATCCTAACTCTGCTCATGCGAGCAATTGATCCAAAAGTTTTATTTGATCCAAACAAGTTTTGCTCCCAACATGTAAAGCAACTCTCCAAAATGTCTTACAAAAACATGATCATAGGAGTGTCCTCATGTCCAATTTCCATGTTCTCCAAAGTGATGTCCTCAGTTCAAAGTTTTGTAAAGATTAATTCATCTTTTCTGCTTTCAACAAGAGTGTGCTTGTTATTTATATGTCATCGTCAGGAATGTGGCCACCTGCCTTGTCAGTAATGAGGTGTGTGCATGTGTGCTTTCCCAAAGTTGATTAACACACACTGAGATGCATGACAATGAAAGATTAAGGCCACGTGTTCTGGGGGCTGTACAATCACCAGGAACTGAAAGAAAAAGGAGAACAACAACTTAATGTCTTTGTTTAAGTCTAGCTTGTAATAAGCTATGAAAATGATGTACTTATTATGTCAGTGAACACAGCACTGTTCAGGATCTGCAGACTGACCTGAGTATTACATATGTCCGTCTCCTCCAAGACCAGGGTGACCCCCACCAAGCTGCATCTGAGGGTCAACACCTGAAACTTTCTCCTCCTCTCTCCTCTTGAGGCAGGCAGCCTTTGGGTTCAAATTGCGTTCTTTGGAACAAGGGCAGACACATAGATTAAAAACAGAACCAAATGATGGAAACAAATCTCATTTAACTTCAAACGTGTGAATGTTTAAGTGCATCAAACAGGTTGGAACAGACAAGCGCAATAACAGATAGAAGGAAGACAGGAAACGGGGAGAGTAAGACAGGAAAATGGAGGGATGATGAGAAGTAGAAAGTTTGGCAGAGAAGCAGAGATGTACTTCCTCAAACATTCTCCTTTTTTTCTTCTTTTCAAAGCAAATGGAAAGCCGAAACAGATGCTGAACAGCATGTGATAGTAAACTTAAGACAGACTTTTCTTGAGGGTGATCTCTAGTCCAGTTATGAGTGGAGATGGTTGGTTGTCTTTGTGGATCAGACCCTGCTTTATTGGCTGACCTACCTCGCACCTGCTTCTCCAGGCCCAGTATGACCTGGACGGCTTGTTGCAGGATGAGCAGCTTGGTCTGGGCCTTGTCGCTCTGCGTGTGGACCTGAACCATCCTGCCCAGCTCTCTGAAGGCTCCGTTTATGTCGCGCACACGCACCCTCTCCCTAGCGTTGTTAGCGTGGCGGCGCTCTCGCTCCCTTTGCTCCTTCTCCTCGGCAGTCAGGTTCTCATCGGTCACCGTGACAATGCTGCAGCCAGGAGGAGAAGGGGGGAGGGGGTTGGAGGGGCTGGTTAACAAACCCAGATCACAACCCTCCCTGAACCCATGATAGATGCTGTCCATACAGCTAATACTGTTTAACTTTGTATTTTCCCTCTTCAGAATCCCTTTGTTGTTACCGGGAAGTAATTCATACTTTCTTTGTGTCTCAAAATACAGCCAACTTAAATCTCTTAGCTCAAGACAGGACCCGGGGAAAAACTGAGGAGATCCCAGTGGAGCGGGCTGCGGGAGAGTGAGCGGCAGGGAGGAGTTTAAGAACTTTCTTTCCAAGATACATAATTAAATTTTCATCAATTACATATTAAAATGTTGTAGGTTAAATTGTCAGCCTACAACATGTCACGCCCGGAATAAACGGATTGTAGATCAGAATATGAGGTGTTCTAAATGTTCCCTGAGGTCTAAACAACCAATAAAAATGTCCGTTTGGGTCACTGGAGTCCAGGATGGAAGTTGAGGGAGATGTGTTGACTTTCCAGCAGAATGAGAGAAATAATGAGGAGGGGGAGAAAGGAAGCACCCTCTGCCATTACGGAAAGAGCCACAGAGAAGAAAGCCAAGAGGAGAGACTGAGAACATTGTGTTAAATACATCAGTGGAAGGAGATGTATTTATCTGAATGCGAGGCAGAGAAGGTCACTGCTGCCATCTGTAAAAAGAAAATGACTTCGGAGGAGGGGAATAGGGTGGAAAGGTTTGTTTTGAAAACGGATTGAAAAATGAAAGGGTTAATGCTTGAGCGGCAGGGACATGCAGACACCGGGACAAAGCTGAAGACAGGTCCAAACGTATGACAGCAGACAGGCTGTTTTCATGCTAGCCCAGGCTGTCAGTGAACAACCTCTAGAGGGCATCAGAATGCTGAAATAACTTGTGCTGAATTTAAAGGACTATAGCATAGGGGGGGAAACAGTGAGAAAGGTTGAATGAGCATACAAACAGATGTGTTAAGGGTGGGACAGAGAGACATGTAAGCATTCTCAGACAGCCAGTTATAAGACAAGGCAACACATAGCGCGTCAGAACAAACAGCAGTCCTGTATGTGTTACCAGGGGACAAAAACCTCAGAGGATGAATTGGAGAATGAATGTGTATTGAAAACACTCACTCAGCTTCATTTCCTCATCTCATGTCCTTACTTTAGATCAATTTTAGGTGCATTGTACATTTAAATTCTACCTGATTAATACTTGTGATATGTTTAGCAATATAATAAGGTCTTTGGAAATGTTTCACATGGAGAGTAAGACAGGAGCTGGAAAATGAAGCCGTGTGCGAGTTTTATTTTTCAAAGAGGCCTTTCCCTCCTCTTCCTTCCTCCCTGGACACCCACTGACCTCTGACTTGCTGCTCCAGGTTGAGTATAACGTTAACAGCCTGTTGCAGTACGATCAATTTGGTCTGTGGTTTCTCATAACTCATATGGAGCTGACACATTCGGCCCAGCTCCTTAAAAGCCTCATTGATGTCCCGCACCCGAAGCCGCTCGCGGGTGTTGTTTGCCAACCTCCGCCCTTTCTCCCGCTGAACCTTAACCCCCACTGGCAGATCTGCATCATCATCATCATCTTCCTCATCATCCAGACTGGCGAAGAGTCAATGGCAGATGAGGAGGGAGGGAAACAACAGCATGGATACAGTTTATAACAAATTACTTCCCAGGTAAATACAATAACTTCTTCAAATAGTGTCAACACTTTTATTGAAAGATTTATTCCAGATTTATATCTCGATTACGATTAACACCGCTGTGAAGGCTACTTATAGTAAGTTTGAAGCTGATTCTCAAACTAGTTCCAAACAGAAGCATGCATGACAAAGTGACCTATGCATGAGTCTTGTCAATAATTAGGATGGCTTTACTATCAAGTTTAAGTCCCATCTCATGAAGTGTTGATCTTGTTCTTGAAATCATTGCTTATCTATTTTTTATAGTATTTCATTATCAGCTCTTTCGATCTACTATAAGTACCAACAAGTGTTGAAATAAAAAAAGGTAATTTAAGACCTTACCCATCAAGCGAAGTTGAAAGCTGATTTCCTGACACAATATATTGAAACTACTGCACACAACATTAATTGATAGAGAAACATGAATGTTGTCTGATTAAATGAATAAAGTTTCAGGCACCTTGTTCGGAGGTTGTCTCTCTTTTCGTCCTCTGACTTGTCGGTAATAGAGCAGTTTTCGTCATCATCTTTGTCTTCTCGTTTCACATCGGAAGCATTGGAGCGGTTCAGGCTTCCCAACATAGCTTCACAGAAAAGGACACAGAGCTCATAAACACACATACTGAGTAAGACGCTGAAACAATACTTTAAATTCCAGTAAAATCGATATACAGCCATCCTTTCTGATATGAATAAATCAATCAAAAGAGATTAGCTGCAAGTCTCACCAGCGAAACCTTCAGGCTGAGAGCCCTGGCCAGATGAAGGGCCATGGTGCCCATGCATAAGACCTCCACCAACTGAGTCCTCATTGTGACTGGCCATCTTCAGGACAAAATTCAAACATATGAAGTGTTGTTAGTTTCTTTGTATGAAGTTTCTGGTTCAAGCCTGAGAGTACTCTGCTCTCACCGTTAATTAGAATAGTGAACTGTAAACAGTTATTTTTGGACAGCCTTTCTGCTGCTAGTTATTTATCTTACCAGTCCAGAGAGGCGACCGGCCAGTCCCAGGGCTGCGTTAGTGAAGGCTGCAGGTAACCCCAAGCCAGACGAGAGCAGACTATGCATTTCAGCCAGGCCTGGTCCACCATGCCCGCCGGCGTGGCGCTGAAGAACGTTGATGGCTTCATCCAAGCGGTCCTCCATTTTACTTGGCTACAGAAAAAGAAGAACAGTGCACCATGAAGCAGCTACAATTGAGTGTGGGTGTTATGTATGCTAACTTTATTATGTTAAATTTAAAATCTTAGGTCGCAAACTCTGAGATGAAAAAAAAAAAAAAAAAAAAAAAAGAGACCTGTTGACGCACCATGGACTGAATTCCCTCTTCAAAGTTGGGTGAAGGTGTGCCCTGCCCTGATGTACGATTCCATTGGGATGCAGAGCCTGAAGAAAAGACCACATGGTTTTACAGGTTGTATTTGTCATTGTTCATGGTAATAACTGAGCATATCCTCTGAGCTCATAGTACAACTTTAATACATGTTGCATGCCCATGAAGACAGTTGATTTTATAATGCTAATGTATGAAAGTCATTGATTTCAAAGTAAGGCATGTCCCTACTTCAGTTTTTATTGAGTTCAGGATTATCAACTGTCATCCTTCACTTATCTCACTATGAGGCAGCAGCAGGGTCTGATGGGAGGCCTGTTTGTGATGAGCTCACTTATAACCACAGTGCAAATGGGGAAGTGACTGACCCCACCCTCTTTTTATTTTTACTGTATTTTCCCTTCCTCTCTCATAAGCTATATTTGGATGGTGTGTGTGTGTGTGTGTGTGTGTGTGTGTGTGTGTGTGTTTGTGTGTGTGTGTGTGTGTGTGTGTGTGTGTGTGTGTGTGTGTGTGTGTGTGTGTGTGTGTGTGTGTGTGTGTGTGTGTGTGTGTGTGTGTGTGTGTGTGTGTGTGCGTGTGTCTGAAAGATCAAGTGAAGGGCAAGCTGTTTGGGGTAAAAAGAGTTCAAAACTACTGCAAGGTTTTAAAAATAGGATAACATGGACATCATACCTTTATTACAGTCAAAATCTTAGACAGCATTTCTTATTAAAGATTAGATATTTTTCAGAAGCAGCATATGCCGAATCAGATGGTCTAAATGTTAATATAGTCTTGGATGTCAAACTTGTCTATGTGCTAAGTTTATTCAGAGCCAACATAAGAAAAGGTCTGACTGAACTCAGTGACACAGGTGACATTATGGTTTTTTAAATTCTGTAAAATGATTGGTTTAAACTGCTCAGCAATGCTTTTTTAAATGTTTAATAGAATTGTTTTATGATTGCATTGCATAATTTCTTCCTTGAAAATTTAAATTAGATAAATCAGTCCAACTGATGGTAAATGTGAGTATACAGTCATCCATGTGATGCATTATATTTCATGTTTCACTGATAGTAAACAGCATAAAGCCTTGAGATGCCTTCATATACAAAATAAAATAATTTGAAAATAGTGCCTTACTTCCACCTTTAACCCAATAGATGGAGCTACATTCACTCGGAGCCATTCAGGATAAGTCAAAATAACAACACATACCATCAGACTTAATGACAAAGTAAAGTGGAACAGTAGCTGGCTGACTTCGAGGCCTCTGAAAGAAATGACTCAAGCCATTTTCTCACCTGATACAGCCTGGGGGGAGCCAGAGGGAGTTGAGGGAGACGGAGGGAAGGCAGAACTGTCCGAAGGATAGATCTAGACATAGAAGTTGTTGTATTTAATCATCTGAATGCACCTTACACCTTCACATGTCGTTGTAGAAAGAGGAAAATATGTAACATTAGAAAGATTTTGTCTTTGAGGATTTACTTGATACTACTTACCGATGCCAGGGCTTTCCCAATCTCATCTCCGGAACTTCCCGGCACTGAACCTCGATTGGCTGTAAGAGAAGATAAAAATCAGTTTAATTCGATCACATGAACTTAGAACATAATGCTTAATGATTCTTCAAAAAATTGAGTTATGACAAAGAAAAGAGTTTGAACACTGAAAGGGTTTTTACCCATGATGGTGTCACTGCCAGCAATAGGGGGTGTGTGGCTGGGGACTCCGAAGCTGCTGGAGCCGGAGTGGAAGCCGGCGGGATGAGCCCCGTTCACCTCGCTGCCATGCAGGGGGTAGTTTTGCGGAGAGAGGGGCAGTGGCTGTCGTTTCTTGGATGTAAAGACACACAATGTTTAATTGCAGGAGCAGACAGAGGCCAAAAACAATGTGCAGAAAACCTTATTGTGCCTTCAGAGAACATTTTTTAAAAAAAGTATGAAAGCAGAACCCACCAGTCTGTCTTGGGGGTTAATGGCAGTGAAGGGGGCATGCTGACTCAGATGGGGGGAGTTGCCCAGCATGGCAGAATAACCGGGCTGAACCATCGACCGGGCAGAGCCCCACGGATCAGAGGGCGGGTGGAGGCCGTCTGTTAGGAGGCAGCCAGTGGGGGACGAGAGGGGTGAGGGATAACCAGCCGCAGAAGATGTGAAGACAATGAAGGCCACATATGAGACATGTCACATTACTGTGATGACTTCATTGGACTGTGATGCTCTATTCAGCACTGGATCACCACAGGGTGTTCAGTGACATACGGCTAAAGCACGAAGGATCGTCTGCATTTCCTTCATCAGTCATCATGGGCGGCTAATTCAACAACAATCCTTACTATAAAGCAAAAAGTCCAGCTCACTATTAGCTCTGTGATATATTTAACAGCATTTAACAACAAGTACCAGAATGACCTTTTCAACTACACACAATTGACATGAGGATGTTCTGAAGGGAGTCTGGCTTGGACTGACCTTGCATGTAGAATGGTGGTGGGTAGACATTTCCTGCCTTGGAGGCCGGGTAGCCTGTGTTGTCCCTGTTGAAATCCTCTCCTGAGGCTGATGCATAAACCTACAGAAAACACACAGAAGGGTGGAACTATTACACTTAGTGCTTCAAAGCTCTGTCATAAACCACTTCTTTACAGTAAACAACTAGCCTCTCCGGTCTGAATGTCATGAATGCAGTGCACACTATGTGTTAGTTTTCTCCTTAGAAGCTTCTGTACATTTGGCCAAGACTACAACTACAAATTAGTCACTTACAAACTTCAACAGAAAAGGTATTTGAATTAGAAACAGCTCTCGTGAGTACATGCTCCTCCCCAAGCTGGAGTCAATTTTTACTATCTGGTTTTACTACTTAATTCAATAAACAGGCTGTTGCAACATGTCTGCAGACTGGAGCACTGAGCATTATGAACTGAATGTGCAGTGTCAGTGATTTCATTGAACGCCATTTCCCATCTCTGTGAGGCTTTTACATTGTATCCTGTTAAACAGCAACACACTGTGAATGGTTTACAGATACATAACCCACACTCCTGAACACGGCGCGATGGCCACACAATAGGAGATGCAGTCGGATTTGGTGCATAGTCTAATGTGTACAAAAGACGCAATGTTCTCAACCACCTTATCTTTCAGAATCAAAACTATTGGAGTATCAAACTGCGTCTGCAAAACTCAAATCCAACAGACTGAAGTTTTCTTCAGTAATTTGATTAAACAGAGAGAAAAAGGAGAGGGAAAAGAGGGGAGAGGAGAAGAGGGAACGGAGAGATGCACTCCTAATTACTGAACCATCTGCCGAATCCTGGACGGCAGCCAACTCCACTGGCAGCTGGGATAGAGGGATGGGGGAGGGAGAGAGAGAGAGAGAGAAGGGGGGGGTTGTGGTGGTTGTGGTGGTCGAGGGAAGGTGGGGGGTGGGGCGGTAGAGAGAAAAAGAGGAGGAGGAAGAGGGGGGCAGAAAAAAGGAGGAAATGGGGTGCCCAGAGAGCGAGAGTAGGAGGGAAAAAATGAGGTGGAGTAAGAACCATCAAACCCCAGGATGAATTCCCTTCAGCGGTCTGACGAGTGCTCTCAGCAGAGGGGAAGAAATGTGGCCATAAAGTAAAGGACCTACAAATACGACACACTATAAATACATGCTGCAAATGAGTGACCGGGTGAATGAGTGGCTTTTTCCCCCCCTTTCATTTTTTTTCTACCTCAGCAGTGCAGATACACAGCTGTAAGAGCTGGATGTCCTGTATAGCAGAGATTTTACCGCTCTGCAAGCCAAGGAGAGGCTCAAACTGCCAAATGGAATGTGAAAATGGGCGTGAAACATGAAAACACGGACTCCCATGGACTGACTGAGGTGTGTGGTTCTGAGTTCCAACATTTGTGGCTGCTAGTACTCACCGAGGAGGGCAGGCCAGGGGGCACCTTCCTGATCTTTTTTGGCTGTGAATCTGAGGGGAGGGAGACAGACAGAAATCACATGAGCATGCAAACAAACACAAAGATGTTCGCTTATCACAGAAGTGAAAGTACAACCACCAATGAGGGATTTCATTTACGCAGCCCCCTTCCTTCTGAAGTCCTGCTGAACCAATCCATCCATCTGTCTTGTGACTACTCATTAATGCCTCATCAAAAGGTATTTTAGTCTGATGTTGTTCCGCGACTTTCATCTGTGAGAACGCAGTGATTTCACTCTCTATAACTAAGCAGATGTGAGATTTTTCAAACGCTTTTTTAAACCTCGGCAGTAATAGTGGTTATACATACCGACTTAAATATAATATGAGGAATAGAAAACCTTCTCTTTCTGTGATGATTTTCTTAGTTGAACACTGTGTTCTTTGCAATCTTACCTATGGGGTCCTGTGAGGGTCTTCGTCGAGGGTTGTTGCCCTCATAAGAAGAATAAAACTGGGAGTTGGACTTCAGGCCAGATGGGGAGAGGGCATTGGGACTGGTCATGGGTATCTCACTAGGCATAAAGCCCGGCTACAGATAGTGTAAAAGAAAGCATAAGCTTGTTTAGAGTACAATTCAAAAAGAAATAAATAGGTATGGGAGTAAATTCAGAGAAGTCTTGTCCCCTGTGCCTTTCTGACTGATTTACCTGTGTTGGAAATGAGGAGTATGGTCCTCGCTCAGTCTTCCCTGTTTAGAGAAAGGAACACCAGGTCATGATTGTGAAAATTGGGCCTTTATGTTGTTATTAAATCACAATCTGGCTATTCTTCGCAGTCCATGTGGGTGCCTTCCATCTGCTATGTGAGTCTATGTGATGATGTGTGGTATTTATGGCTGCGAACAGCAACACAACAACAAATTGGCCCATTATAAATGGTTCAGGGACAACTGTGCCCAACCTTAGCCCCCCCCCTCCCCTGACAGTTAAACAGAGTGGAGCTATAGTCCCTCCAACTCCCGGGGGAAAAGCCTTGTTTGTGCATGGGTGCCCTTTACACCCCCACTTTCCAACCCCCTCCTGCACTGAACACACAAACAAACCCATCCTCCCTGATTACCCTGCTCCCTTCATCCACTGCAACCTAAGCATAAATATGGTTTGCCCTAAAGTGGTAAATTAGTGTCTAACCAGTGAACGGCCGCTCTCTCATACAAACAACCTATTGTTCTGGCTCGGTCAGAGTCCACTGAAATAAACTTGTGTATTTCAATCAGCAAGTTAGTCCTTCACTTGGTTCTATAAATAGAATTCGCATGTGTTTTGAAAAAGAAAATGACCATGTGAAAGTTGTGGTGACTATGCTTCAACAGCTTCGTTCAATTCAAACCTTCTTACCAACAATCCCTGATCCAAATATAGGGGCAGAGGCAATGCCCTCCTGCTCACTGTAGAGGCCATCTTCTCCATAAGCCTATGGGAAAAACAGCAGAGGAAACACATTTTCATTTTCTTTTGACAATTTTCTGAAAATTAAGTTTAAATATGCACACCTTCTGAAAGGTAACCCCTATAACCCCGTTTCCACCAAGCGGTTCAGTTCGGTACGGCACGCATTTTGTGGCGTTTCTGCTTTGGGGTGCCAGACATACTGATCCGACCCCAGAAGGTGGAGCTAGAAACACTGCAGTCCGTTGATTGGTCGAAAGAATCGTCACTTCCCGTGCGACAGAGGTAATAAAGAACAACACATAACCCTGCCATGTTTAAATCTCCAGTGGACTTCGGGAAGATAACTTTTTTCGTTTTGAAAATTGCATCAAGAAACAGCGTTCCATGGTTGACCGTGGAGGTGCAGACTGTCCTTGCGTTTTTCTTCTTCGTTGCATTTATTAGCGGGGTACACTGTGTCGCCCTGGCATGACGTCACGCTATTACGAAGCTGACGCGGCTATCGGTATCCGGCTTACACGCCGCCAACCAAGTAGGGCACGGTTGGCTGTGGAAACGCAAACAGGATGAGGTGTTACCGATCCGACCCCGTACCAAACTGTACTGATCCATACCAGACCGCTTGGTGGAAACGAGTCATAAGTTAACCTGAGGAAAACAAGTCACTTTTTCTATGACACTCCTTTACTAATCACTGTTTCTTCAAAAACTGCACATCTGTTTGACAGCAGCTATGATATGTACATGAAGTTATGGCTGGTATGTATTCGCTGTATCATGGGACATATAAACCTAGGAGATATATAGAGGCTAATGAAACTGACTTATACTTGTGACAGAGCTGTTAGCTCCCTGAGGAAAGATAATCTTTAACAGTGTGTATGGGTGATGTACCAGAGCTTTACTACGTAGCTTGAGTGCTAACTGTTGTTTTCACATGTCTAAAATACCTTAGTATGGTGCAATCCATCTAAACTTCTCATGAACCCATGAACCCTGAGTTCAGTCACATCAGTAAAGTGTGTCAAGCTGAAGATGATGAACCAGGTTACAGTTTATTATATACCTGGGATGAGACACCAGTGAAGTGTCCGCTTTGACGCGCAGCTTGAAAATGCATTTCCTGAATTTCGTGTGATGGGGGTTTGATGAAATTATCACCCAGACCTGTTACATTTCTCTCAAGCTCTATGGCATGACATCTTCATTGCCTTATTAAATGGAGTGAGGGGGGAAACGTACCCTTCCCTGGTTGAAAGACGGACCGTTCTGTTGTCCTGGCCCCCAGGGACCGGACCCATTCCTCTCATCCATACCTGGGAGACAAAGAACTCGGTTAGACATTATGAACCATAAGAAGGCAAACATATAAGCAAAAGGCATTTACACTTTGCAGAACTACGTCTAACTTGGCATAACCACTGATTTGACCTGCTTTGATACAGGTTTTTCAGGCTGCTCAAAGTAACCCTCATTAAAGAGCTTCACTTCACAGCTCACATAGTGACAGCATAGTGACAGCACTGTCACATAGCATGGATATGAGCTGTAGGAAGTTTGAATAATTAACACCCAGTATGAGACTCCCAGAATCATCGTCGACATTCTTCATTCTCCCACTCTCCTTTACATTTACCATGGCAACAGTCACTCAGCGCCCATCTATTCTTTCTCATTAGGCACCTACACCTTCGCCTAAATGCAGACGAAAGGTCTCCGTCTAACTCGGCTGACAAATAGTATCCATTGGCGGAGTGCTGCAGCTTTCAGAGGTGAATGTATTTGGAAGGAGCGATTTTAAAGATTGGTGAAGCAGAAATTCCTGTCCGTCCCCTTTCTCACTAAGTCTCCCCTCGTACTGCAACACAGCATCTCTGGGGGAAAGCTGAGGCTTAATTGTGTACTGATTTGCATAATTGTGCATATTAATGAAGCTGAGCTCTATGAATATTCATATTTTTGTTTTGTTGTCTAATTAAAAAGCGGATAGGGGAGAGGGAAGGGGGGATAGAGGCGGGCTAGAATCATGACAGGATCAGCAGTAGAACAGAATGATGGGTCCACAGCGCTGAGAGCTGCTAGATTGCCGTGACAACTGTGATCTATACGCACGACACCAGCAGAATAAGAGATGAAGGAGACAATGTCTTGTCCCCTCTCTATGGCTGACTGTCACTCTGCGCGTCAATCAAAGACGATAAAGAAAATGCATGAACCATTGGTTTCCGCTGAGAGCCATCAGCACCCAAGCTGACAAGAAAATGCTCCAATTCAATGTTTTGTGTTTGTGCCTGCATTACAGTCCTCTTGAAATGTGGATTAGAGGTAGCAGTTAAACTGACAAAACATGTTACTATCAACTGGATATTTAAGAATTGTATTTAAACCAGTCTATTGTTACTGCTGCATTAAATAAGCCAATCAGGTTACACTAAATTCAAATGTAAATCTACGAGCAATAGCTACTTCTGTGTCAAAATGTTCACACCTTCATTATAAACAGATATTCAGAACCATGTAGAAAATCGTGATCTAAAACAAAGATTCAAAGCTAATTAGCGAGACAGGGACATGTGGTATTTGTCTGCCTTTCAGCAGGACTTTGGATTGTTAAAGCACTACCAAAGGAAATGTGAAGCGTGACCGTTCATTTGACTGATAGAAGAGGGAAATCTCCACATCGCACTTGAATGATACTCTCCTTTCCCAGGCATTCAGGTGCAGAATAAACAGGTGTTATATATGAATCCAGACACTAATCTATTGGAATCAATGGATTGTGAAAGGGGGATTATTCACACCTGAGGGGATGGAATTATGAGATAAATGTTAAAGGCATGATAGAGCGGTCTTATGATGAATTAAGGGGCTTTAGAGCCTGATTTGTATTTACCCACACATTTTTATCCAGCTATATGTGATTACTAAAAACCAAGCAGATTCTATTTAATCAATTAAAAATGTAGTTTTGGCAATACTCAGAGTAGTGCCCGCTGGCCTGAATGGGAGGGCTAAAAAGTACTTGTTTAATATCTTATCTACACCGGCCTTGAAGTGCATCACCATACACTGGTTGAAACCAGACCCTCCACTTACAATATATGGATCCAGAAGGTTTGGGACATTTATCAAATGGAACAAATTACATACCAATTAAAACTCCAAAGAGAAACTTTCACAACAAGATGGAGACCTGTACTGGCTTTACTAATGCAATAGAGAGTGATGTTTGATTTAGGAGCAGACCAAGATCATGCATTATTTTTTCCTGGGTTTGACTTTGCCCCTGTACTTTGACACATGATATATCTGAGTGGATTAGAATTTATTTCTTTATGATTACAATATTTAATTATGATTTTCGTTTCACCTTTACTTTTATGAACATTTATTCTTATACTTGTTTTTCTGTGTGTATTATTGCTTGTATGTGTATTCTCTGGAGTGGACATTTTGGTTTATTTTATTTGTGTTATCTATTTCTGTAGTAAGGTCCGAATTTAACTATACAGCTGGAAAAAGATAAAAAAAAAAGAAATATTTTTCACATTGTACTGTTGATGAGAAAAATGAATAAAAACTAAGTTTAAAAGAAAATACAGTTTTGAGGACTGCTGAATCCTTACAACTTGATTTTATGAAGTTACACACAAAAAACTGATGTACTTTTTTGAGTTCATTGGATAAATAATTATTAAATAACAAATAAAAGACAATTACTGTATGTGTTAAAAAACATAACATATCTGGATCACCACCACACACATAAAGTTTAACACTAAACATACACTTCCATGTTTTAACACGGGTATGGACATCATGTGTCACCACAGCATTGTTACTCTGTCTGAGCAAATGCCTGACTCACATTGTTCAAACAAACAATACTTCACTTTTTACGGGACACCATTTCACTTTGATGTCTTTATTTCTCAAGCTCAGCTGCATCCGTTGCTTGGTAGAGAAGGGGGAGTTTAAAAGTGACCACAAAATCAGCTTGAGTCAAACAGGTACCAGCTTACAAAAAAAACACGTCATGTGAAGACGGCATAGTTCCCTCACTGGCTGTGGATCTGGTCAGTGTGGTCAAACTACACTTGATGGGTGTCCCCCCCTCTGAACTGCAAATGCACGATCCCCTTTGAAGTTGTTTTCTTGAGACTTGCTTTCATGTGGTTATGTCAAAATGTCTCCTTGTTTAAATACTTTTAACAGTCGGTATCCTCATTAGAAATAAAACAGATGACAAAACAAAACATGGCTGTTTTTTCAACGGGACTTGAGCCTCTTTTAGAGCTAACTTTTTAGTCCTACTTAGTGTTATACCCAGGATCAAACAAAGTAGTTTACTAACATAGGGAAAACAGAGTCCATAATCCAATATCTCCATTCAATTTGATAAAAGAAGAGAGATAAAATGCATCAAGATCACTATCTTTGTCATGGCATTACATTATAAAAAGCATAATGAAATTAGAAACATGTTTGAAATACGTTTGATGTGAGCTCAGTGAGCTCAAATGAATTTATAAACTAGGCCTGGAGATGTTTGTTCTCTGTTCTACATGATTTATTTTATTAATACTCGTATTGTTTCAATATTTTTGATTTTTGAATATGTGATATAGTTTCTATCACTGCATTAGACTGTGCACAGCTCCTCGTGTGGCTTCAGAACATCAAACTGCTATTACAGACTCATTTTGGTGTATTAAACCTAAGATTTCTACAGAGATCGCAGTTTTAATCACGTTTTGACAAACAAAATGTGACAAATTCTGTGTCAGGGTTTCCATTAGTGCCACAACCAGTGCCAAAACCAATAGGAAACCATGAGTAGTGCTCGACTCAGACGGGCTAACAGGACTGGAAAGAGAAAGATGAAGAAACAAGTGAGTAACATCAGACAAATTCTCTGGTGAACCCCAATGCACTTCTCCTCCCAGCATGCAACGCCCCTTTAAGCATGGCTAGTCTATAATTACACAGGAAGAGATACTGGGAACAGACAGCCGGCCTGAGTCATAAGCTTCATGAGCAAAACTCCGCCACATACATTGACTGAACTTGCAGACAAGCCTTCGTTTTTACAGGAACACTGCCCCAGGCACCTATAACTGCGTGTGCCTCTTTGTCTATTCACCTTCTTCCTTCCCTTGGCAAAGTGAGTCACACAGACACAAAGCATGATGTCAGATCAAATCTCAAGAGAGTGTACACTGTTAATGAAATACTGAGCAATGTACAATAACACAAGCCTGGTTGTTTTAACCTGTGAGTCACCAGAGACTTTGCAAACACAAGACTGCTCTAATCCACTAACAAATACAGATTACATTAGACCCTACATTAAATAACATACATTTGAACGTCCAGGAATTCAGATTTTAAGCAGCGAAACCACTTGTTATTCACATCTGGTTTACATATTGGACAATTTATGCAAATTTGAAACTTCCCCCTCTTGTATTTCAGTCCTCATGAAGCTGTAAAAATACATTTTTGGATTCTCAGTTTCCAGAGACCAAAAAATAAAAGTGCAGTTACTTGAACCGACAAGTGAAAAGGGTTTGAATGGACAAAGCAGTATTAGCATTACTGATGGTGCTCAAAGGGAGGAACCTCATAGCCTCACATATCCAAAACCCCTAACCACACCAGGAAAAAGACATTGCATGGCAGCTGTTTAACCCTTCAGCCAGATACCTCACTCTACTCTTCAGCAGTACTGCAAATTGGGTATTCTGCTTTCTTGTGAAATAAGATTTGTACAAGTAGGAATGCAAAAATGGCAAAAAGGGACACGAAAGTCGGTGAAAAACACCAGCAGTGTATGTTCATCTCAGCAAAATGGCATAACTAATTTGTAATTATACTTTGGATAGGTATTTTTGAACACTAAAACCATTCTATCCGTTTCCCCTTGCTTCCAATCAGCTAAGCCAGGACAACATCTAAGACAAGCTTCGTTTGTGATTCCTGCATCATAATCCACTTCCCCTCTTTTAATCCATTTGCCCTGTATGATCCAAGCTATCCCTGTTCTGTTGCAGAAGGTGATTTTATTCAGTGTCCTGTGATTTGGTATTCCTTCATCAGTACAGTTGCACTTCTAATGTTGTTATATGCAGAACTTACAGTGATGATGATGGCATTCTGATTCTGAAATATTAAGCACCTTCTATGATCCAGAGGACTGTACACATGGCGTAAAATTAACTTTTTACCTCATCTGCCATTAGCTAGTCACCTTCAAAAGGGTACCGGTCCAAAATATTTTTTGTGACATTACTCCGTTTAGCTGTCTGTTCCTCTTCTTGATCGTCTCCTGCCTCTTTGTTTATCCTTTTTGTATGTGGGGGCTTCACGCCGGGAATGTGTCGCCACATCTTCCCTCGAAACGCTCTTCCCTCCGTGCTTCTTCAAGCAAAGAGAATGAATAGGACTCCAGTAGCTGACGTCACGCCGTTCCCGACGTACCAAATCACACCACAAGTACAGCACGCCGCGAGGGTCAAAATAGCCTGACAGTCGGCAGAAATGGGCAAAAGTATGAAAACAAAACCTCACATGCAATACAAAAAGTTTTCCATCAGCCACTGGCGTGTGTGTGTTTTTGTTTTACGGCAAACTCATTTTTTACCCGCCATTGGCACTTGACGGTTGTTAATTATCATATCATGTACAGGTTATCATGTATTCAACAAGAGTTTGACATGGTCCGCTAGCCTCATGAAAGTCTGATCAATAACTAAACTGTATTTTCATACTATAGTGGGTACATGTTTGAAAATTAAAGGGTAGACTTTGGATGGAGTATCAGTTTTGAGCTAGATTGATAACATTGATGTGTCTCCTCTGAAAGCACACACCTTGTAGAGAGTACATGCAAGTGGCCCTCGAGAGAATAGAAGAAATAGAGCCCCCTGTACTCCACCCTGCCAGCGCTTGCCTTGTCTTTCATCTTAACTTCAATATCCTGTTTCAGACAAGAGACCTACTGCACTTCTAGAAATGGTGACAGAGGAAGGTCTACACAGGGCGAGTAGATCTACTGAAGCATGAAAAAGACCATAAAATAAAAAAGTCTGATGTTTAGTTTCTCTGAGGCATTTGCTTCATGCTCGTCTGTAAGCAGACATTTTTGGGCCTAAGCTGCTGTGATGAACATTTAAATAAATGTAAGTCAACATTATGTTTGACGTAGCAGGGGTGCAAGATTAGGGGACATGAAGATACACTCTGTCAAATGGTACGCAGAGGAGATTCACTGAGATGTTCCCATCATCCCCCACCCTCTTGCCTTTGTCTTCAAGTGATTGAATGGCAACAGCTGAGAAGGTGAGGGAAGGGACACCTGCAAGGCGAGGATGAGGGAGTGTAAAGAAGACGACGCCTGAGAGCTACATAGTATATAAGACAAGGCTGGCAATCTTTCCTGAGGTTTCTTTCAAATATCTGTGATCTGAAACACGACCAGAGGAGAAGAGCAGGTCATGTGTTGTTCTCTTTGACCAAAGAAAACACCGTGAATGAATGGGGGGTTGGGGTACAGACATGACACGAGGCTGTGACGGCACATTACTGTCATGATTTACTGTCAGGGTGTGTATGAGGCGCTTTATGAGCCAATTAGGGCAGTTCAGCAAGAGCTGTAGGTGCGAGGAAAGGAAGATGCAGTGAAATGTTCTGTGCTATGTCATTGTAATTTACACACAGAGCTTTCTTTAGTCGTGTGAACAGTGTGTTGCTTTCATTTGGAGGCAAATGAACAGAAAGACAGAATTAAACAATTGTTATTGTTTTATTAAATCTTACCTGAACCTCCAAACTGACTGGCGAGAGTAGTCGGCCGGTTCTTCCCGTTTGAAAGTGGAAGCTCAAACATCTGAAATAAAAGACATGACAATGTGAACAAACAAGCGCAGGTCTGTAAAAGACATTTCTTCTTCCTTTTTGTGAAAGTTCATTCGTTTTTTGATTAAACTATTTAGTCGTGTATCCAGCCCTAGTGAACCAACACCTACAATGGGCATGACGCAATCTACACCAGTTCTAACTGAGTGACAGCTAAAATTAAAGCTGGCTGATGTAATAGCACTGCAATCGATCAAAGCCTGACCAAGTGACCCATTCATGGACACCCTGGAATTCATTCATATTTCAACCTACAATGCCCAAGCAGGGATCGGGAACCATTATGCAAGCTAAATTGACATGTTACTCTAAGAGCACAGAATGAACTATAAAACATGTATACCATAAATCCAAGCAATACTTAAGAGAAATCTTACCGCGCTAAAATCCAGCAAGTCGTTGAGCTCCTTGTCTGTTTCCACTGTGGCCATTCTCTGCTGCTCTTCACTCGTGGCTCTCAGTGTCAGCAAGCGGCTTCAAACAAAGATGAAGACAATGTGAGGATATTTGAATCAGGATTTACGATTGTGCCAAGAAAAGGTGTCAAAAGCAGAAGAACCAGATATTCCCACATACAAGAATTCAGATTTTTCATTGATCAATTATGTGACAACACAAATAAAACAAACTAGGGTAGAATGCCATGGACATGGGTTTAGGGGTAAAATATGTAAATAAAATAATGTGATGCGTATAAATTCATCTCACTCAGCTGATTTAGCAACATTAAAGCTAAGGGGAATGCATTGCAAGTATGGTAGAGGGGCAGGTAAGCAGTTTAATAATGCTTTGGGCAACCGGGCATCTCACACGAATACTATAGTTAAACTGGAGACATGTTTAAACCTGTCTGAGTGCTGGTGTTGTTGCATCTTGTAAAAGTTCTGTCTAGTTGTGTTGCTATGTCCCCAATAATTCCTCAATAAAGCTGCAAAGTAATAAAAAAAAAGGTCACAACCAATAAGGCTGCGCTTAGACATTTAAAAAAACTCTCTTTTTTCCTCAACACCAAACTATGTCTGGACTTACGTCACTACGCCAATATGACGTCTATCTCTCTACAGCAGTTAATGATTCAGGTAGATGACTCAACGGCAGTCAATCACAAAGATATGTTAAAAAGTGACATTTTATAAAACCACTAAGATACCTTTACATGAGGCAACACTCAAATTCATGTCATCTTTAAATGATCAATGAAACCCTGAATAAATAAGTCCTACCTGGTTAAATCAAATACTGGTGAGACCAACAGAGTACTGACCGCAAAATGAAAACACACACACAGCCACTTCTAAGAATTTCCCTGCTGGTCTATACCTAACATGGTCCAACCACAGGTCACACAGTACTTAATTTTGGTCAGGCCCTGAGCTCAGGCTGCATCCTCAACCCTAAAAAACAGCTCTATGAGCTCTCCTGAAAGACATACTGAGTAATTACATATCATATCAGGCTCTCAAATAGTCAATGATGCACTATTGATATAATGCACTCTGTGACGAGCCTGTATCATAGGAATAGCATGCCATGTGTCAGTTTTATACATCTGTGTAATTCAGTATAGGAGTACTGTAGTATAAACCAGCTGAAGGGATATCCTAACGTTAGGATTCTCTTTGTAGTCAGAGGTGTTGACTGTGTTCATTTGGGGGCTTTAATTCACAATTGAGTGGATCTCAAATGTCTCTGCAGGGTCTACATTCTTTCTCTGAACTAATGTTGTTTTTCTGATTTGGTAGTATGTTGCCATTATTTTTTAGCAGGCCTTAACTGGCTTACTAATGTTGACATTAGGTATTTATAACATCAATATTCCACAAAATGCTAATGTATCAACTTCTCAGTTTGCAATATTATGTGCAAAGTCAAAAGAGAGCACTAATAATCAATATACAATGTGATGATCCATGTTTGTGTAATCTTTTGAATAAGGACATGACTCCTTTTCTTTTCCTTTTCTTTCTCAGTATGTGAAGATTTAAATATGTAAGCTTGGGTACTTGTTAACGTGAGAGTTTTTAGCTTATTTACATTATTTTACTGCTCTATCGGTTAGCCTGAATAGGTATGTGGGTTTGTACGTGTGCAGGTATATGTTTTTAATTGTTTTCATGTAGGCGAGGGTATATGCATGTATGTAGATGTATACGACAACGATCCTATTTGTTTATCAATCCCGGCACACTACTTTTATTCAAAATGGCATTACCAAGCTTTGAATTTTCTTTTACAAAATATTTATTTATCTCACCCCTATTATCACCTCATTTAATAAGAATGTTTAGACAACTGTCTGTTTTATGTATGTCTTTACTTCCTGGAAAATGCTTTGTTACTTTGACTAGCTACAAAGCATGTTTCAATTTTGTTCTGAATCAAAACTTGAATAAATAAGGGCCTGACTAAAGACAGGGACCACACTTTGAAATATCAAATAACAGGTTACAAAAACAACCACTGATTTTAACTGGAGGGGCTGCAGATTTTTATGGAGTGAAGTAAATTATATCATATTGCTGCTGTTGAGCAATTGTGACGTAAAGAGGCGGGCTTTGAGCCTCCTAGCCAACAGCTACGGTGTTCCTGCCTGTCCATCAAGTCAGCTGTGCCTCTCATTGGAAGACTCGTAATCTCAATATCTTCGAAATTGCTGCGTTAGAAAAAAAATTCGCCACCCGTACAGTGTGTGCTGATCAAGAAATGAGCTATCCAGACTACACTCGTCTTTTTTACCAGACTGTAAACATGTTTATTTCTGCTGTAAAGATCGACTTTTGTGAATTGGTGTGTATGTGGTTTCCGGTACTTCCGGAGCCAGCCTCAAGTGGATCTTTGATGAACTGCACTTTTTAGCACTTCTGCATTGGACTCATATTTTTAGACCGGAGGTTGCCGCTTGGAAACAATAATAATAATAATAATAATAATATATTTTATTTATAAAAGTGCTTTAAAAGTTTCTCTAAGGCACTTAACAAGAAAATAAATTATACAATAGAAAAGCAAAGGAAAGCAAGGCAACAAAAGAAACAAGACTCAATTACACACTCAAAAAAGATAATAGTGAGCTGTTCACCACTGCACTTTTATCATATTATTTTAGCCTGTACATATTAGTCATGCGTATTTGTTGTTCCTTTGTATTTATAGCTGATGTTATTGTTATTAAAAATGTTTATTTTGTATGTCTTATTCTTATGCCTTGCACCAAGAGAGCACAGTTTACCTAAGTCAAATTCCTTGTGTGTTCAAGCATACCTGGCCAATAAAGCTGATTCTGATTCAACATTAACACAAACACATTAGAAGTGTGTCTAATTTGAATGCCAGTGTTTTGTGAATTAGCCAATTGAGTGCTAATTAAAGTGAAACTACTACATATATTTGCTGTCATGTAACTTTAACGAAAACAAAAAGTATATTTTGTTCACACTTGCTGATGAAACAAAACCAAACAGCTGCAGAAAGGATGCTAACACTGGATTAAGTCCGAGTGTATAATACTATAGTGATACGAGTAATACGGTAATTGGTGATAATCAAATAATTAACAACTAGAGTGAAATTGGTTCCCTTAAAAAAAAAAAAGGTCAAAATGTTTTGACTACATTAACTTGTGTTTTCAGCCTCTCATTGAGCTGAGGTCAAAATGGGGGATAAGTGTTTGGCCCCTCCTAACAAATGGAAGTTGCATACGCTCGTCTTGAGCACCCCCACCTTCGTTCGGCCTGCCCATTTGGGAAAATAACATTTTCAGGAAGATAAAGCCACAAAACGCCTCATAACTATGGTTGAATAGTTTGTTATCACAGTGTGTTTTCAGGGCCATTACTGTAGTTTTTTTTAATCCTGCGGGATGTTTAAAAGGACCTAAAAAAAAAACCTGTTGCCTTCCCCACACGTCAAGCAGCAGCAGCAGACCCGGGTCTCTGATGAACACAAAGACCCAGGCCTTCAAAGTTTCATGTGTGCTCAAAATGAGATCAAACTACTCTCATCTTCAAACATCTTAACAGATATAACCCCATCGTGCAGGATGGAGTTAATAAAGCTTTTGTTACTTTGTTACAGTGGTAGCTTAATGTTGATAGAGGGGGTGAGTGTGTGTGTGTGTGTGTGTGTGTGTTGAGGAGGAGGGGGGGGGGGGGGGGGGTATCCTAGAGTTATACTTTTTTTTTTATAAATATTTAAGTATTATTGCACATCCTATCTAATGAGTTACATCCACACCCACCATGGCTCTCTTTGTGACAATGTAACATATGGCTAACAGGTGGAGGATGTTGCCAATCACTCCAAAAGCAGGAATGGTAGCTTAAATAAATCTATACCCTTTGTCTGATGCGTCAACCTTTACATTACTTTACTGAAAACTTATTATTACAAACAGTAATACACCAATGCAGATAACTCTGTCTGTGCGTGTGCTAATGTGCTTTTAGGTTATAAAGCCAATGGAAGTGAACAAAGAAGTCTTTTTCCGCCACACATACATACATTATGCTGGTTAAGAGTTGTAGCGCTACAAGTTCTCTGAGGCCGAGGGGGACGAGAAACAGATCACCCCGTTTTCCCGGCTGTGCCACTCGGTTACAACTTGAACGATGCGCGTAAAACTTGATCATTACGCGACATATAACTTCTGATTCACGTGCATATGCTTCTTAGGAGTGTATATGAAAACGTAGAATTACCTGAAGTCAATTGTGTGGCATCCAACCGGGAGAAATCGACGGCTGGAGTATGGAGAAAAACAAAGTTAGGGATCGGATCCTTCCCCCCGTGGTCCGGACTGGTGGCTTGATGAAAAATGAGCAAAGAGGCTTTTTATGAAAACACTCCTCCGTCGCCCTCGTCTTCGCTTATCGACGTTGTCACGAAACTAAATACCCATCCACAACACAAACCATAACTCTTGTGTTACCCCCCGTTTCCTTTTAGTTAGATAAAATGTAACCATTTCATTTTCCAAGTAGACATTTTAACAGCCTCCACATTGTCGGGGTCCAAGAATATCACTCCGCGGCACTGCTTACAGGAGGAGGACATGGACGTAGAAACATCAGCGGTGTCCAATGTCAACCAACGCGAAGAAAACCCCAAAAAAGACTATTTTAATTGGTCTTTGCTCTGATGCGAGGAACAACCGTGTGACTGCAGAATGTCACCGTTTCGTGGCTGTTGCAAGAGACACACAATGAGCTGTGTAAAACGCCGATTCGCGGGGATCTATATGTGTACTGGCGGAGGGAGACAGCGGAAAGCCCGAACAGAGCAGAGAAGCAGCGGATGGGATGATAATATCAGAGGGAGGGCCAATAGGATACGACGAAAATTGATGGGCACGTAGAGAGGCCAAATATGTTCCATTATAGTCCTTTAGGGCAGTCTCTTTCTGCCTACGGGCTCCGTTCACTTACATTTTGCTCTCAGCTACAAAAAATGTCTGCGTGCGCGTCTGTGCGTTAGAAATGTGGGAGTGTGCAATGGTCTACTAAGCTTCAATAGCTGGATTGTACACAAAGTTTCTTTCAGATGTGTTATAATTGGGCATGTTGTTGTAATTTATGTCAAGACAAACACAATATAATGAGTGAGCCTTCTATAAATGAATCCTTGTTTCAGCTTTTAGTCATTTAGTCATTATGCACCACATATCTGGAACAAACTCCCTGAAAGCTGTAGGTCCGCTTCAACTCTCACCTCTTTTAAATCAAAGACAAATACCTTTTTATTTGCCACTGCCTTCCTATCTTAGCTTATGTTAACTCGCTTTAAATGAGAATTTAAAATTTACTTTTAATATATTTCTAATTATCCTTTTCTTTTCTGTTTTATTATATTTGTCTTTTTACTGGTTCTCTTTTATGCTTGTCTGAATGTTTCCAATGCTTTTAATGTTTCAATGTAAAGCACATTGAGTTGCCCTCGTGTATGAAATGTGCAAAACAAATAAAGTTGCATTGTCTCGCCCTTTACCATCAAAATATGTTCAGAAAAACCTTTTTTTGAGGATTTGTTCATTTTATTTTCAATATGAATGCATTTGGAAAACTATTTGAAGCTATCAGTGTATCAATTTGTCCAAGAATTGTACAGAAGTTTTTAGTTGAAGGGGAAAGAAATCTACAATATAAAGGCCCTGTCGGCTAAATGCAACATGGGGATGCATGAGTACTTTTTCCTTTTGGGAATAACTACATCAATGCATAAAATATCATGGTAAAGCTTATATCGACTAGAATTGAAAAATGAATTCACAGTATGAACCAGCATCTTTGTCACAGAAAGAGCCTGGCTGATGGTTTCCATCCGTTTTACCTTGGTAGTTATGTAAACAAGGCTGCAGTTAATGAGAATGTTTTGTTGTGATACTTTGAAAACCTCAACTGGTTTGAGGGGGAAACAACCTAAATAACATCTGTTCTGGCCTTTACAAGAAAACTCAGCCATCCACTTTGTGGTTCACTCACACACACACACAAACACACATGTTCAGCATGCATTGCACAAATGCACCACAGGCTCAGATCTGTATGACTTTAACTCACACCAGGCTGGTTATCATACCATTGAAAACTTACGTATTAAGAAAATACCACGTAATATGTCACTTACCACATAGTACACATAGATCAAACAGTGTTTTTATAGAGGGAAGCAGTCAAATAAGGTAGAACTCAGCTTTATATTTTTGCTACAGGGTAAGGAGAATTAAGTTAGTTTAGGCAAATTAACTACACAGAGACAAAACTGGTTCATGTCATAAATTCACTGCATACACCTGAGGAAAGATGGTGCATGTGTTTGTCACAGAAGTGATTCTATCACAACTCTGTAACAAACATCAAACAGTGTTTAGTATGCTGCCTTTTTCAAAAATAGGACACACAGCATGTAGGCAAAGAGCAAAGTTGTATGGTTAGACCCTAAATCTATATTTAGAGTGAAAACTCCATTTTGCTAACCCAAAGTGCGTACCCTCTTCTCCGCCCACTCTTTCTTCTTCTTCTTTCTTCGTCAAGCACCATAGTTTTGTAAATGGGTTACCCCCATGCAGCCACCCACGCATCAGGTACAGTATGATAACCTGGGGCATCCTGTTATGACTTCTGGTTTCCTGTTTCCTGTGAAAAATACAGCCCCCTTTCTCTGAAACACAAACATTAGCAGCCTCACACACTCAACTGCTCGTCACACAACAGAGCAGGCCAGGATCAGCTCTTAACACACTAGTCTAAATAGATTAGCTTGAGTGTTACTACTTAGAAGTATTTAACACGGATATCAGACTGCCTCTTGAGTTCAATTAATAAAGCTGACACATTCTTCCTCCTTTTCAGATGACTCCCGACCAGATTGAGTGTAATATTTTGGTATTTTTCTGGCTTAGGACTCACAGTGACGTGGTCAGTGTTCTTTTGGCCTCGTGCAAAGCTGCAGCAGTGTGAGAAAGTCATTATGCTGTTAAGGTGACAAGAGCAGCTGTCGTCCCCCGTTCTCTGCAACATTTCATTTGTTTTTATCCCTTTATACATATCCTCATTTCACATGCCAGCGGAGGAAGATGTATAAGTGTCAAGGGACCACTGAAACAGCAATAACAGTGGTGTGTGATCGTGTGTGAACTGTAGGCCCCCCCGTGTTTGACAAAAATATGAAAATAACACTGTTTGTGACACAGCATGCTGCCGCTGCACACACACTCACCCTGCCGAGATACCTGAGCATCTCTCTCTACAGGGGTCAGCCACATCACTCTTAATGAGCAGGAATCTCTCCACCTCTCTGTGGTGGCTGTAGGCTGTCATGCTGAAAGCCTAGTGGCAACGTTCACGGTTAATTGTCGCGGAACAAACTCACAGCACGGTTTTTACCTCTTTTTGTCGGTGGCTTCTGTTGGTGCTCATATAGCATTTCATCACAACCATTTATTATACTTCTTTTACTGTGATACTCTTTGTTCAGCTTTTAAATAAGTTTGCTTTGTTTTTTTTTATAAATGAAACTTAAAGGCAGCACTGTTCAGAGTTTCTTCAATACAGCAGGGCTTTCACATTCTATAGACCCCTCGTACTTTTTTGAGACAAAAAGCACAATACCATCCTGTTCTTTCTCCTCATTTTTAGCTCATCATCCCCTCCCCCTTTCTTGCAGTTTTGAATTCATTAGCAATCAAAGAGCCACTGACAAACGCCCAATCTTAATTACCCTCTCATTTGCATATTTGCATATTAATGACTGCAGACTTTGCTGTTTTTCTGCTGCAGTAGTCCCCCTCCCATCAATGTTGCTCAGACTCCCAACACACTGCAACGCTACGTCTTCTTCTGCGCTCAAGGCCTCACCTTCTGCCTGAAGTTGACAGACATTCAAGTAGAAGACATTTAATTATCACTCATCACATAAGACAAATAAATGAACCTTTTTTTTTTTTGGGATAAGAAATGAGAACACATGTAGTTCATGAAGGCTTGGAGACACTTCCTTGCTCTGTCTATTTTTAGAACAAGTTATCTTCACAGCAGCACTGTATTAAAAAAATAAGTGTGTTAAGATGTTTGGCAGCATACCCAAGTAAACAATGTAACCTAAAGTCTTATTCTTTGTGACTGAAATGCCCCCCTCTTCTGGTGACATGAGGGTAAGGCAGTGAAGAGATATTTGTCCAAAGACAACATGATGTTTCTGTGTTATAATGCAGAACATTTATTGATCATTTCGACTTTTTTTTTCCAAAGACAAAGCTTTGAATGACTTACACCACAAAAATCTCTATATATTTTTTTTATATATATATTTGTATCTAACCATTTGTTAAAGGAATCAGAATGCCCAGCTGAAAGCAATAAGTCCAGTCATAGATGGCATTATAGAGGAATGACTATCTTGTACTTCTGGCACCATTTCCACATAAAGAAGGGGCACAGGGTACTTAAAGGTTATCATATTTTAGTTTTGGCTTTGAAATGAGGGTCATGCTAAAATGTTTAGAACATTGTGCTTCACCTCAAGACATCTCTAAATGGAACAAATGCAGCAAAAAAGAAAAGGAAAGACAAGAAAAAAACATCTACCAACACGTACACACATAACCCAACCTGCTTATTAAAATAAATGTATCTAACATTTTTTTTAATGTGTTTGCATAACCGTATAAAAAGAAATTCATATCTGTATCTGCCTGTACACATTTACAGATGCTGAACCGTGATAGTGAGAGCTGGGATTGACACACTGGTGCTGTAAGCCGAACAACACATCTGAGAAATTCACACTTTTAAATTGAGAAGCAGAATAGTAAAGAAAAAAAGTTGTATTTTATATGTTTTGATTCTCTTTTTGGGGATAATTTTTCAGCTTTGACAGAAAATGGACAGTCAGCCATGAACTAAGGAAATTCCTAATGGCATCCAGCAGCCAAAAAGACAAAAAAATGGGACACATGGCATTGTCGTAACAAAAATAACCAAACACTGAAACTACAACAGAATTCTAATCTACTGTTTTTCAGTTCTAGTTTTTGTTACTCTCCAAATAAGATATTCAATGTCAGAATTATAACCTGAATTAAACTTCACACCATGTCTTAATGATCAGTGACAAAGGATGCAAACTGTACAGTACCTTCCCAAACCTGATCAGAGTTCATTTGATAGATTGAAACTCTGAAGGCTCACCTGAGTGAGAGGTGTGGCAAACAGAGAGTGTGAATGTGGGTGTAAGGTTTTGAGCAGCAGCTTCTCCGTGATGTACACTCACACACTCATGCTGTGTTGCATGAGCGTGTTGGGAGAGTGTTCATTCCGCAGCGCGAGTGGGAGTTTTCGGTTGGTTCAGACCGATGGTTTTACAGAGCCAGCCAGCAAAGTCTACCTCTTCCACCTCGGACCGTTTGATAAACGTGTGGTTCTGCATCAAGACAAACACATTCACATAAGATACCAGACTTAAAAAAAATACATTTTGATCACAGGTTTTTAAGTTTACTGCTTAAGACTCCATCTTGTTGAAATACAGGTTTGACTGACATGTTTTCTACAACAGCTATTTTGTGATTTGGGCCATAAATGTTAATGAGAGAAAGAAACATGCCACCTTAAATTTGAACTGAGGCAGGGGTCTAACTCATGACACTCACCATCAACATTTTCAAGTCCGCCCTGTCTGCTGGATTTTTGATGAGACTGAAAAGACACAGGCAAAATAAATCTTTCATCTATTCTCTCTTTCACTCCTTCGATTCAAAATGTATATGGTAACTTCTGCTCACTGAGCATATACTCAAAGAAAGAAGATTGGTGTGAAAGATGTGTAACTAAGCATTGTTTTCAGGCTAAAATGTTGCCTCACCATTTTGTCACAAAGTCCTGAAAATCAGAGGTGAAGACTCCATGTGGCAATTTTGGAGGGGGCTGAAAGAAAGAGGGATGTTGAATGAATATTTGATCATGTTGCAGAGGGGGTCACCTTCATGATTTTGCAGGGGTGTGAGTAAATGCTTGGAATCAGAGAATCAAAGATTCTTACCTCATTTACTATGTAGTCTAGAAGCTCAAAGATGGCCATTGCAGGACCATGGCCTGGAAAAGAAGACAAGATACAAATATATAACTACATGTTTTATATTTCAAGCAAGACTCATGTAAAAATGAACTAATTCTTCCTTCTTGTGGCACTCAGTGAAAGATTAGCTTCACTGGAATACATTAGTGTGAAATTGACTTTCATCAGTTCAAATCACTCATTGAGCTTGTACCTAAAGCTACCTTAAAACAACTTATTTCAGTTTAAAGCAGCTGTCTCACCGCTGACAGTTCGACCAGGTGCTCTGGGTCTGGGTGAGGTGCTAAGTGTCTCCCCCTCACTACCATCCAGAATGGCACGTCCAAATATGGCCTCCAGTTCTTTAGCATCTGGAGGAGGGATGGGGAAGCGTCCAATTGACAGCTCTACAAGAGACAGCCCCATACTCCACACATCTGACTGCACCGAGTAGTGGGTTCCCTGCAATCTCTCCGGCTACACAGCAAACAGAAACAAAAGAAAGCTCATTCAAGACTCAACATACCTTCAAAAACAAACTGTGGCAATACAAGAAGTTTGACACAAAGACAAGAAAGTGAAGGGATGTTGAGGAAACAGTTACAAAGCATAATCTAGAGAGTACCAACATACCGACATGTAGGATCTTGTCCCAACAAAGGAATTGGCCATCGAGTCTATGAGCTGCCCGCTTACACCGAAATCACAAAGCTTTATCTCCCCACGCGAGTTCACCAAAATGTTGGAAGGCTTCACATCTGAGAAACACAAATACAATTTTTCAACACAAATTTCTTGACTGAACATCATCATCATGCTATGCAGACATACAGGACCATCTTGAATCAACCATTGTGTTTTATTATCGCACCCTGACACATGTTGATGCGATGCACTTTCCCCAACAGAAAAAGAATGATTAACTTTACCTCTGTGCATGATTTGGTGTTTTTCTCTCAGGTAGGCAAGGCCTCTCAACACCTTTTAGAAAAAGGGGAGAAATTAATATACTAAATGCTCATAGAAAAGGAAACTGAATATGTTAGGCCTTCTACATTTAACTGGAATAGCTTGGTGATATGGTCTTTATTTTAATCTTTAATAAAACACTTTCCTCTGAACAAAGCAGTTTAATCTACCTGCTGTGCTGTTAATACCACTTAAGTTATATCACAGTAGATAGTAAGATAAAGGAGACAGCCACACACTCACAGCAATGCTAACTTTCCCCAGAATCTCTTCAGGGATCCTCCTTGCTTCTTTCAACACCTGGTCTAGAGATCCACCATCCTGCAAAGTAAAGTGAAGTCACAATAACACAACATGTCATAATGTAGATTGCTAAACAAACATGCTGCATCAAATAACTTTTCAAAAGGATCATATTATTTTCAAAACATCTGTGCGTTAAGCACATTTAATGTGTGTCTGATGTCTGGTACAGTGCTGCGTATTTCTACATCATAATAACCACAATGATTTTGCTTTATGTTTTACCTTAAAATAACACTGAAGGGTATTTTTTATTTCTTTTCTTTTTTTTTATACTTTACTTTTGTAAACAGACATAGCTAGACAACACAGTTCAGTGAAACAGAAACAGTAGGTCATCTATACATCCTTATTATGTAATAGTGGAAATAAAGTCAGTTCATGCAGTAATGGCTTATCAATCCTTTAATGCTATGTTCACAGTCCATTTTTCCCATTAATGCAAACATGTTTCTGTTTTAAGGTTCATTGAGTAAGTCATTCTTTCCATATTTTCAATACTATACACGATTTCTATCCACTCAGTCTCTATTGGAGGATTGGGTTGCAAACACCTTCGTGTCACAGCCTTTTTGCTGGCTGCTAATAGAATCTTTAGCAAGTATTTATCCTTAACTGAGAGGTGGGCTGCGATGTTACCCAGATAAATTGTTGAGAATGAGCGGTTAATCCCTGCTCCAAAGTATTTTCATTTCTTGTGAATAATTTGGTCCAAGGTGATGTACATATAATCATAGCCACCAAAGGGTTAGACATTTGATTTGTAAATGGTTTGCTGTGTCCCAATAATCTTATTTACATAAAAAACAATCAGGTTATTGGGAGTACTGTATTTTTCCTGATTTAATCTTACAATCCTTGAGAGACAGAAAATAAACCATCAGTTGAAGGCTTTTTGAACAGACCTATTGAGATCAAAACATGTGAAAGGGCAAAATAATATAAATTCCCAGTGGGAAAAAAAATCTAATTGATGTAGAAATACCTGTTACACCTGCTTCAGTTTGCTCACCATGTTTTCCATGCAGATACTGATCTCTCCATCGCTGTAAAAAGCTCCATAAAAGCCCACAATGTAGGGAGAGTTACACTCGTGCAGCACCTGAAGTTCTCGGATGATCTGGTTTCTGATAGCCGGTTTGATTTCAAGATGAATTAGCTTAACAAGGGAAGAAAATACTAACATCAGGATCAATTTTATTACCTGGTTGTGTAGTACTTTACCATAACATAATCTATATTTAAGTATAAATATGAATACTGCATATGTATATGTATGATTAATTACAATAGTATACCAGTGTACCTTTCTAGCCATGATTATTCCTGAAGGTTTGTGGCATTCCTTATTGACAACTCCTCCGTTGCCAGCACCAAGCTCACAGACACGCTGGAAGTCATCATCTCTCAACTCACCCACCTTGGCCTTCTGTGTGAGAAAAGCCTCTAACCTTTTCTTCTGTTGTTCATCCAGATCCAGCTCGGCCAATATCTTTTTAAGGGATTCTAGATTGGCCCTGGGTAAATGGGGGTGAAAAGAGTAGGAATAAAAGCATTTTTCAGATGACCAAACTGACAGATATATTGACTGCATATGAGGAAGAAGATGATTATTAGATAGTAGCATATCTTACTCAGATGAGACTTCAGTGTTGATGGAGGTGGATAACCCATCGACAGCAGGAGCTATGTTTAAGGGCACTGGTCTCTTTTTAGGAGCCATGCTCACTTGAGGATTTAGTCTAAGTCTGAGTGGGCACGAATCAGGATTTCCCGAGCTTAGCTGCAAGTTTAACTTATTGTTAAAGAAATGAAATCTAGTGTGCAAGTTTGCAAGATAACCTGCGACCACTTTGTTATCTGATGGACGCGGTCTGCACGAGAACCAGTGAAAACGCTTCCTGGTTAATACCTGACAGATATGAGATAGTTAGCAGGGGTAAACATTAACCAAGCAATGGGTGCAATACTGACAGGCTTGGTCCCAACTCTGCTTATCTGATTATCTTATGATTCATAACCCACTGAGCTGTTAAACAAGCAATCTGACTGAGTAATCTTATGCTAATGTTAGCAGGTAGGCTATCTAACGAAAGGTGTTATTTCAGAAGGTAGGACGATAACAAGCATTAAGGTCACGAGACTCAAGTTGGCAGAAAATGTATATACAATAAACTAACTACAACGAAGCGGCAAAGTGAATATTCTCAAGACTAAAGCCATCACTAGAAGCCTTTCACGTCATCAAGCTAGCTCACTTCATCCGCTAGCTGTTTCGTGACAGTCTCCTGCGTGATAGTAAATTCAACACTGAATGAGAGCGAACCACTGTTTTACTTCACGATCGCTTCCCTCGTCTCCAGCCCAGGTCAGGAGAGGCCAGCTAACATCGGCTTGAGTGACACTTGTGTGATTCTTTCCCCTCCGCTGTCAGGTGTGGGTCAGGTCTACAGGTCTACAGGTACAAACTGGAGTCCCATAGAAGTAGCAGTATGGAGTTGGGGGCGGAGCCAAGTACACTGACTCTCCGGAGGAAGTCTCGCGATAGTTCAAGTGTTGACAGTTTTTTTTTTCCAACTTTATTTGAGATGTAGATAACAAACAATGGGTACATTCAGAAGGAGCATAATACATAAACAATCAATCATTAAGGACAAAGAAACAACACAGCTTCAGTTTTGAATATAAGGCAAATGAGAAAATTATACATACATAGAAAATAAATAATAAAATAAGTGTAAATGAGTAAGAAGAGGGAATAATTTTACAATTCAGTGAGGAATTATTTTAGGGAATTGTGTATTTAAAGTGCTCTTGGTCCTTTCCAGTGGTGGAAAAAGTACACAGCTTCATTACTTAAGTCAAAGTGTAGATACTCAATGTCAAATATTACTCCAACACAAGTGAAAGTTGCTCTGTCAGATTATTACTTGAGTTAAAGTACTGAAGTACTTGCTTTTAAAAATACTTAATGTTCAAAGTAAATAATCTTAAAACATTGTATTTTCAAAATACGTAAGTGTATTCAAGAATACATAGGAGTACATTCTGTTACATCATGTTTATTTAGAAACCATTACTTGAAATCTTTAAAAACTATACCATGGAATAAAAACAGAAACCAAGTTACTGCAAGCACAGACAACTTAGTTTGAAATGTTCATCTGGGATGAAACAAATGTTAAGTAGCTCAACATGCTTTCTCAGGTTGGACTGTGAATTTGTGTATGTTTAGGCAGAGTGGGAAACAGGGAGAACATTTCAAATGATACGTATCATTCTTCATTTCAAAAACCTCTAACACGGGCTGAAGATATGGTGCATAGGGGGGCTCAGGTGGAGAATTATAGCCATCATTACCACCTCTCAATGAATGACCTGATCTGAGTGAAATCTGCTCTGTGTTTACTCCACATTCAACCGTGGAGACGCATAATATACAGGTATGACTAAACCACTGAGACAAACAGAACTACACAAACCCATTTTATTGTCTTAGGGATCAGACTTCAGAAAAGAGAAGGAAATTCATGAACTGACTTCAAAGTAAAAGTAGTGAGTAACTAGAGCACTGATAGAAATGTAGAAGAGTAAAAAGTACAATAATTGTCTTCTGAATGTAGTGGAGTAAAAATAATAAGTATCCCTAAAAATAATACTCAAGTAAAGTACATACTTAAATATGTACTTAAGTACAGTACTCAAATAAATTTACTTTTTTACTGCCCACCACTGAATATAGCTGTCCACCCCTTATTCCCTTTAAAATAGTTCAGATTGCATTTGATTTTAAATGTAGTTTCTAAGATCTGGTTTGTGCAACATTAACGATCACTGTCTTGTCTATTGTAAATTACAGTGGGATCTGGTGTGTGAAAATGCATGGAAGGTCCCTTTTTCCACCTCTTTGTACTTTGTAGGAGTCCTGATAGGATCCTTCATAAGTGGTCACCTCTCAGACAGTGAGTAACTAGAGCACTGATAGAAATGTAGCGGAGTAAAAAGTACTATAACTGTCTTCTGAATGTAGTGCAGTAAAATTAAAAGTATCCCCCAAAAATCAATTAAAGTACAGATACTCAAAAAATGTACTTAAGTACTTTACTCAAGTAAATTTACTGTGTTACTGTCAACCACTGAAAATAACCACATGAAACTGGCATGTAGGAGCAACCTCTCTAAATTCCTATGGGTACAGATGTCAAGGTGAATTACCTGCCTAGCTTTAATTCAGCTTCAGACCCACTGCAACTGGTGCTAAAGTTAATAATTACGTATACCTGTAACAAAAATGGGTTGATTCCTTAGTTCATAAAAAACCCCAGAATTAATTGTATTTGTGCTTAGTTGACATTGGTTCATGGCATAAGAGTTTAATTTTGGACATTATCAAACAGTTATTGTGTGTTCAACAACATTTTCATGAACTGTTTTTTTTTTTACATTCATGGTTAGAGACTCTTTTTACATGTGTGGCATGTTCATACAACCTACTACAACAGAAAGTAAATGCAGGTAGTATTCAGGACAAGAGACAGAATAAAACAACAATAGAAAGTCTGTTTTTCCCCCCAAAAATGTAGCTGAGTGGTTTTACAGTTTAAAAGCTTGTGAACGTTTTATGTATCAAAATTATCACTTTTCTACAATGACAAAAAGGAAAAAGGAAAAAAAGTGTTCTGTGCTAATAAACAACATTCTGATTGCTCTTGTCTTGTTGTGTTTCTTTCAGCAGAGGGCACTATTGTTCTTCTTTTTTACAGCCTTCAGTTTCAGTTGACTGGGGTGAAGGAGTTTTCTTCTGACAGCTGAAGCTTTAAGATACAAAGAGAAACAGAGACTGATTAAACAGAGATGAAAAAGTGTTATAATGCACAAGATCTTATTCAGCCAACACTTTTTCTTGTGTTTACTATTTTCTTTAAAAAAAAATCAAAATATCCAAATGTATAACACAGAAAATGTGTTTACAAATACACAGTGGGTGCAGTTTTAATAGCACTCAAAATCCTGTAATAAAAATAGGTAAAGACATTTGTTTGCTTCAGTTTCATAGAACTGCTGTGTAACACTTCACAACCTTTTTGTCTGTTAATTATTATTCACACAGTCAAACACAATGACATACTTTCTGATGGGTTTGGCTTGGCTGATATGGTCTGGAAGTTTGTTGTTCCTGGTGTCTGGAAGCAGGATGCTCACAGCTGCAGCCACAATGCTAATTGTGCCAAAAATAATGTATGGTAGGATTTTGCTGTGCACACCTGAAAACAGAATTAAAGGCACTTGAATTAGAAATGTCAGTTATATACCCATTTCTATTGGTTACAATCACAAGACACTTTTAACGCATCAGAGTAAGAGAAGTTAAGTCAAGATGACTCAAATGAAGTTAAGGTTAACTCAATAAATGTTCAAACTTATATCCTTGTGTGACGTGGTCCTTGCTAGTGAATTCCTTCTTGCTGCTTCAGTTTCAGGTCCTTCCTTACACGGTACATGCCAGCTCGCTGTCATTCACCAGCACACTTCAATGAACAGAGCCATTATTTAAGTTCCAAGTAACACCTGTGCTCGCCCTAGTACGTAAAGCCAAATTGAGTGCAGAGAAAAGGGGAGTATGAATGTAATATATTTGGAAAGGAAGGAACCAAGAGAGCTCTAATGCCAGCAGCACTACCAGGTTAGCATTTGTACTTGAAGAAAAATGTATCATGTGCAAATCATTTTTTGCAGGAATGGAAAGCTGCAAAACAAGCAAATACTTGTGGTTACTATGTTATGGAGGGACATCAAATCTGAGATTCCTTTGAACATTGCATGAGAGCTTTTTGGCCTTGGGGGAAACTGGCAGCAGATGTTTTGTAGCCTGTGCTGTTTCTGGTTGGCAGAGACAACACTGGGTGTAAATGTTTCTCTTAAAGGAGAACTTTGAGTACCAAGAAAAGCGCTATACAAATGCGATCAATTACTATTATTATTATTATTATTATTATTATTAAATGTCTGTACATGAGAGGTCACATTTATTTTGTTAAACTAAAGCACTATAAACATAATGTTAGTTATGGAGCACTGTGAGCAGAAATGTTGAGCGTTTCACTGATAGTGATTGCTTATACTTTTTCTTTTTATTCATTGCATTTGTAATTGAAACAGGCACTCTGCGGTACTGATTTTACAAAGCAATCTTGCGTTGCTATTGTGGGAAGTTCAAAATCTTTAGTAAAATCCTGGCGAATATTTCTGCAAACTAGTACCTCAAGTGGATAGACATAATCAGGTGAATGATTCGACAGTTTTGATGAGATTTACTCTCCCCATGACAAGTATTTTGATTTAAAATGTTTAGAGACACATCTACGAAACATAAAGAACAAAACAGTCACTTGCCGCTGTAGATCACATAGGGACTAATGATTGTGCCAATGTTTGCAGCAGTGGTGAAGATACCGAACCCCATGTTCCTGACCACGGTGGGCATCAGCTCAGTGAAAATCACATAAATGAAGCTGTAAGCACCAGACATGCCCATCTTCCCCACCAAGGCCAACACCTGGAACATGACAGGCATGTCTGTGAAAAAAACAACAAGTTCACTTAATAAGGCATGTTCACTTTTATATGATTTACTTTATATCATGTGCAGACTACACAGACCTTCAGGGACCAGCTGGATGACCAGGAGCAGGATGCCACAAGACATTAGAGCAGAAAAGAGGACGGTGGGACGAGGTGCACGGTTCACCATCAGCCACGTGGTAAAGTATGCTCCAATGTCGATGAGTGCTGAGAGGAAGCAGTTTAGGTAAACATTTCCATACAGGTTGCTTGTATTGAGAGAGAGACCGTAGAAGACCATGGCAACAGAGACCCTGCAGAGATTAAAAAAATAAAACTGAATGAAGATGGAGGGCAGTGTTTTAACCGAAACATTCATCACAGTATTTTTGATTTGAATGGGGCAACATTGTGTCACAAAAAGCTATACAACCTGATGAAAATGCTTAAAAGGTCAGATTTATGATCCAACTGCAAAGAATTTAAAAAATATTTGGGTGAGTGAAACTTCTTAGTATCCTGCAACTGATCCAATATTTTGGATTGGAATATTTTGTTGAGTAATTTATTCATACGTTTTTAATCACAGATGTAAAACAGGCCTGTAAAACTGTATCGGTTCAGACTAACTTCAATAAAGAGAAATCAATGAGTATGAATAGAAGTCTTCTATTCAATTACAAATATATAAAAGTTGTTAGATTGAGGAATTACTCCAGTATGGTGAATAATGTGCAGCCAATGTTAAACAGTGAAAAAAGTCACGTTACCACAAGAAAAGTCCTAGAATTGTAACATTCCTCATGTTAGGGGTGCGAAACAGGTCCATATAAGTATATGTCTGCTCCTTTTCATCTTTCTTTTGCTGTTCAGACATATGAAGAGAAACAAAACAGTTATACTATCAATCAATCAATCTTTTTTTGTGTAGCGCCAAATCCCAACAAACGTTATCTCAAGATGCTTTTACAAACATAGGAGGTCTAGACCACTCTATGTCAAATTATGAACAGAGACCCAACTTCAAGACAGGGTAAGACTCAGTCTGACCCCACCTTAATCCATCATGAGCATTGGACCTCGCAGTAATTAGCTAGTTACAGTGGCGAGGAAAAACTTCCTTTTAACAGGCAGAAACCTCGAGCAGAACAAGACTCATGTTAGACAGCCATCATGCCTCGACCGAGTTGGGTCTAATATATAATATACAATGTCATGTCTGCTTCAGTTTGAGTCTTATTTAAACCTGAAAGGAAAAAGATTAAACATCAGGAGGAGGAAATTTGAAATAAATACCATTAGCTCCAAGCATTCTTCCGTCCTGAATATGATCTCAGGGGCGGGGACTCTGTTCTGTTTGGCAGCATTACGTATGACACGCTCAGCTTCCTCCACCCGACCCTTCTGCAAAAGCCAGCGTGGAGACTCAGGAATCACCCTTAACAGAAAGAGAGACAGAGAAGGGGAGAATAGGTCTTTTGCATAAAATAAAAAGCCTTGAAGGGGAGGATTTTTACATTCGATTATGAACAAGTTATAATCAAATAATGCCATCAAGGAATCAAAACATGACAAGGTAAAAAGGAAACCTTCACAAGGAACATGTACATAAAACATTTGGATTGAAGTCAGTATATGGTTTGTAGGTGAACCAAAAAATGCAAGACAGGATAACAGAAGCAAAAACAGCAGAAAAGAGAAAGACACAGTTACCACACTTAAAAAAGAGTGCATGATTGCATCAATAAAACGCATTATCCAGCCCTGAAAGCAGCTTTTGGTGTAAACATCTGAGTGACACCACAAGCTAGCACAAAGTTCACATCAATGTTGAGTCGTATAAAACACATGGGACTATCAGGGAATAGTTTTACAATTCAGTGAGGAATTCTTTTAGGGAATTGTATATTTTAAGTGCTTTTGGTCCTTTCATTATTTTCAATGATTTCAACAATTGGAATTCATTTAGAAAAACAACAACTTTGGGGGGTGATTTCATAGTCCTGTTTTTATGAATAAAGAATTTTGAGAGGCACAGAATTATGTTACTAGAGAAGAGTGCGGAAGAGGATTAGGGCCACTAGAAAAAGAAAAAAAAAGTTCAAATTAAAAAATGTATATTATTATTCTGGGAAAAAAGTCTGAATTCTGACTTTAATCTCAGAATTCTGACCTTTTTTCCTCAGAATAATAATAATTTCAAAACATTTTGACCCTAATTTATTTTTTTCTTCAGTGGCTCTAATCCTCTTCTGTAACTCATGCTCTATGCCCATGATGAATATTCAAATATACACAGCAGGTTCTGCTTTACGACCCTTCTGCCTCAGTTGTGTGGTAACAGCAACAATGCTTCATATTCATATTCTGTCTTATACAGTTTTGATTTATTAAAGTATGTTGCCACACCAACGCACTGCTCTATCTGCTTTGTAAGCAGTGCAAACTATCAGAATAACTGCATTTTGCATGTTATGTGTTAAAAGCAACCTCAATTGGACACCAGGCCACTCTCTACAAGTCTCCAGAATTATAAAACAGAATATAAGATCATCTAAATTTGGTAGTCCCCAACAAATTGAGAAAACCATCAGCGTAATTTATTAATTTCTTTTGCAGTATATGTGCTCTTGGATTACTATGTTATTAGCTTGTTTTTAACACATGTATTAAATTGTTTTATAGCAGAATACAATACAATTGATTCAATAAATGCATCATTTTCTTGAATAATCAAATTAAGTTACAAATCAGATAGAATCATTGATACTGGGACGAGCCAGTCAAATATATATATATATATCGAAACAGCAGAATTAAAACAGAAAATTTTGAATTAAAATAGAAAGATGTAAAGTCATTAACATGTGACATAGGATGGATCACTAATCAATGATAGCATGCAGCAGCCAATGACTCACCACCATGATGGAATAAATAGGAGGCTGGGAATGGCACTAGCAACCAGCAGCATCCTCCATCCTCGTATGAAGTAGGCAAGGAGCGGCAACAAGGCGTATCCGAGGCCATATCCCATACTGTGACCCAGCAGAGTGTAGCTGACCCGGGCAGACTTGCTCAGCATCTCAGAGCCTGTGGAAGAAGAGTGGTGAGTTTGACAACATACAGTAACACAGACAACTGTGAACTGTCTAAATCTAAGCTCCCTTCAACAGCCTGAGCAGAATTTGAAGACTTTGCCAAGGGTAGGGGGATATGCCACTGCCACACTGCAGACATTGGGCCACAGAGCGGCACAGGTAAATGTCAGAGAAGAAACAGAAAAAGAAAAAAGTGCAAGTAGTGTCTCTCACCCAGTACAATTGATGAGGTGTAGTTAGACATATGGCTGGCTCCTCTCATACAGTTGAGAATACAGTACATGACCCAGCTGATGGAGGTGGCCTGGATCAACGCAATGGCTGCTTGTAAGAACATGGTGACAAAAAACACCGGCTTTCTGCCGAATCTGTGAAATGATGCATTGAATTAGCACAACAGTGCATTTATACCTTCTGACAGTCTTTAATTAGATTATGTGACTTCTCTACTTCTCATCTCTCTGACTTTAAACGTAGACTTTCTTTGTCATAAACATTAGAACATGTATATATCTTTGCTTTTGGGTTGCATAGTTGACTATGTAAAAACCCTTGGTTAAATTACATCTATCAAATAATTAATATCAGTAATTGCATTAAATGTAATAATCTTATAATTATAACCCAAATCAAATGTACAATTTATCCGATTGTGGGCTAAGAAAATTCAACATCATAAGCAGAAATAAGCCAAGGAAAACCAAAAATGTGTTGTAACAAAACTATATTTAATACATTTAGGAAGGTTATTAATCATTTATTTTACACTAATTTATCATGTATACTTTGCTTTAGTGTCTTGCAGTTAACTCTCGGATTAGTTTTTTTCCCCATAAATCATGCCATGGGTGTTGCCTTTTTTACATTGTTACAACCACATTAAATATATGTTTCCCTGAAGAAGATCCTGTGGTGAAATAAGGAATCCTTCTGGTTAGACCGCAGCCTCTGTTTTTCTACATTGTTTGCTAAAATGAATCAACAGAGAAAATATGTATTTAGATGCTTTAAGCCTAGCTTTGATAATCCAGCAGTGAGAACTTATCAAAACATATGGTGTAATATGTCTAAAGTTTATTTACTGGGTTTTAAAAGTAACTTTAAAAATGCATACAATATCTTATTATGGTATATGATTAAATATATATTTTTAATGTATTGCTGTGACAAGCAATAAACCCATACTGCAGTTCATTAAGCAACACACACCTTCCTCCAGATATTCACATTGTCTGTCAAACTGCTCTTTAGACTTTAAGGTTGCAAGAGCATTACAGACTGATAGTATTGTCTGTCAGGAAATCAGTTCTGACCTCAAGAATGGACACATTTTGTTGTGCGAGTCTTTTGTTTATAGATCTGTCCTGGTATGGCAACTTACTATATTACTATTGTTTCCACACTGCAGATTTTACCTGTCTGAGAGGTGACCACTTATGAAGGATCCTATCAGGACTCCTACAAAGTACAAAGAGGTGGAAAAAGGGACCTTCCATGCATTTTCACACACCAGATCCCACTGTAATTTACAATAGACAAGACAGTGATCGTTAATGTTGCACAAACCAGATCTTAGAAACTACATTTAAAATCAAATGCAATCTGAACTACTTTAAAGGGAATAAGGGGTGGACAGCTATATTCAGTGGTGGACAGTAACAAAGTAAATTTATTTGAGTACTGTACTTAAGTACATATTTGAGTATCTGTACTTTACTTGAGTATTATTTTTGGGGATACTTATTATTTTTACTCCACTACATTCAGAAGACAATTATTGTACTTTTTACTCCACTACATTTATATCAGTGCTCTAATTACTCACTACTTTTGCTTTGAAGTCAGCTCATGAATTTCCTTCTCTTTTCTGAAATCTGATCCCTAAGACAGTAAAATGTGTTTGTGTAGTTCTGTTTGTCTCAGTGGTTTAGTCATACCTGTATATCGTGCGTCTCCACGGTTGAATGTGGAGCAAACACAGAGCAGCTTTCACTCAGATCAGGTCATTCATTGAGAGGTGGTAATGATGGCTATAATTCTCCACCTGAGCACCTATGGTCATATCTTCAGCCCGTGTTAGAGGTTTTTGAATTGAATGAAACGTATCATTTGAAATGTTCTCCCTGTTTCCCACTCTGCCCAAACAAATAAACATTCACTGTCCAACCTGAGAAAGCGTGTTGAGCTACATGACATTTGTTTCATTCCAGATGAACATTTCAAACTAAGTTGTCTGTGCTTGGAGTAACTTAGTTTCTGTTTTTATTCCATGGTATAGTTTTTAGAGATTTCAAGTAAAGGTTTCTAAATAAACATGTAACAGAATGTACTCCTATGTATTCTTGAATGCACTCATGCTTTGTGAAAACACAATGTTTTAAGATAGTTTTAAAATACCTAAGTATTTTTGAAAGCAAGTACTTCAGTACTTGAACTCAAGTAATAAGTTGACAGAGCAACTTTCACTTGTATTGGAGTAATATTTCACCTGGAGTATTTGACTTAAGTAATGAAGCTGTGTACTTTGTCCACCACTGCCTATATCATACAAAACAACAACACTTCTGCATATCACATAGCTGATAACGTAAAGCAGAATGTAGAAATGTGTACAACAACAATACGTCCAATTATTTCCTGCTTCACAGTGATCGTTCTATATTACCTCAGACACAATAGTAGATGTATATCTCTCCGTGCTAAACACCCATCCATCAACACATCGCTCTGTGTCATTTCTGGTTACCGTCTCTGTCCCGTTTCCGTTCACTTTGTCACGGGAACAGCTATTAGGTTCACTCCAGCTGCTTGCGCGCTCCACATCCGTGCCGTTACGCGTGGAGTTGATCGATAACTTGCAGTGGTATTCGGGTGTATCCGAGACGAAAACCACTATTACCCTCATGTACCCACACGGCATAGCGCTTAAACTGAGCAGAACAATCATTAGAACATGAAAGAAGCCGTAGTCCCCCAAGAAAGCAGTGCTCTCATCAAAGTCCATGAGTTGTACCGCCGACATGGTTGAGAGAAAGATCAACTGCGATGTTTAAGAGTGAGCGTGTCGATCCAGCAGCTACACGAATAAGTGAAAGGAACATAAAGACTCAAACCTACTAAACTGGTTTCAATTATACCCCTTAAGCGTTTGTCACATACACATTTTAATTTTCCAACAGGGCGAGGGAGGGCGGGTAAAACCGTCAGGCCGTCTGCCACTTCGGCAGACAGGGGAATTGGAGGTACGAGGTACGAGAGGGAAGGGGGCGTGGAACGGCTTAATAAAGACATTGCTAACTAGGGCAACTATGCCTATGTGTGATAGAAGTGAAGTGGCAGGTGCACATAGTAGCGTAGCAGAGTGATATGTGACAGACAACAACGTCGCTCGGACCCCCTCCTCTCCGTGTTACCCTGAGACACTTTAGAGCAGAGCTGCAGCTGCTGTATGACCCTCGTCAAACAGCTGCACCTTTTGATGTATACATTTAATTAACAGGGGAGGAGAAGAGGAAAGGAAAGTCAGATAATACAGATTTATTAAGAAGCTACAAAGTCCTGAGTTATAAAAAAGAGGATTATAAAATCATCTCTCTGTGGTCTCAGGCTCAGACATGAGTTGAATGTTGCATTGCAGACTTGTTTGATGGGGGTCACAGTGAGTTAACATATTTTAACATGTGTGATTCCTTTTCATTTTGTAATACCGCAAAATATCATTACCTAAAGAATCTATTATATAAAAATGAAATGCATTAATTAATCACAAACAAATGAAAAAAATAAATGAACAAATCAACTTATTAATGAAGAATAAATCAATCAATGAATATATAAATAGGTATGTATGTGTGTCTCTTCATCCGCAAAGGGGGGCCCAGCAGAAAAAGTTTGGGAACCACTGGACAAATGCTGCTCAGATGCTAACATTACCGATGGACAGACGGGAAGGTTCTTTTGTTTGTGGGACATAAAATAAGAAGTTGGAGGCCGTAAAAGACCACAAATCATCCAAGACACACAAACAACTAAATGATGCCTAAATATTTTTTTCTTTCAATTGGCGCATACATTTTAAAAGTGGCAGGTAGAAAATCTGAGTGGCATACAAAAAAAATGACTTGCCTGCCACAGTGGCAGGTAGTGAAAAAAGTTAATTTCAGACCCTGCATATAGGGTTAGTGACATAAAAACTCAGCAATAAGTGGTAGCGCAGCCCAAAGTAAAGAATGTAGTTACTCATATGTCACCTCACAGCTGTACATGCTGAAACATGAAAGTGTTCATACAGTTTTGAGCACAGCCAGTTATATTATAGCTATATCAGTCCAGACAAAAACCCTAAACCAGATCGCTATAGTCAAAAGGCAATAACAAACCTATTCCAGAAGCAGTCTATTGCAGGCTGGTGTATGTGTTCTTTGATTTAGCTTACTTGTGGAGACGTACAATTAATGGTAGACCACTTGTCCAAGTGAGAAATAAGCTGGGGCCCCTGTTGAAAAAAACAGTCATACTCTCGTGTTAGGGGTCTCCTTTGAAGGAGTCATCTCCCCAATTGATGAACAGAACCAACGATACCAAAACAGTGCAGTAATCCATTACCTTTAGGCTTGATCTAAGAGGCATCCTGTGGCTCAGTTGGAAAGAAGTATGCCAACTGTCATTTAGGAATGCAACAATGCCACTCCAGTGTTTCTGATGTCACTCTCAAATAGGGAAGGCCCAGATCAACCTGCAGAGAACAAAAACAAAGAGACACCTGTGATGCACCAGCTTAGTGTACCATTGTTAAGGCATGGAGGATACTCTACATTAGCTTAACTATAGTACAGGGACCAAGGTAATACATAATAAGAAGAATAGAATAGAATATATCTTTATTGTCATTGTACAAAATTGAAATGCAAACCATGACCAGGTTATTGTCCTTACACCATCCAGTTAGCCGCTCCACCTTGTCCCTGTATGCCGACTCATCCCCCCAGAGATGTGTCCCACCACAGTGGTGTCATCTGCAAACTTAATGATGGTGTTGCTGGAGCGGACGTGGGTGCAGTCATGAGTGTAGAGAGTGTGGAGTAGGGGGCTCGGCACACAGCCCTGTGAAGAGCCGGTACTGAGGCTGATGGTTGAGGAGGTGTGGGGACTTCCTCTCAATGGAGTGATGTGTCAGAAAGTCCAGGATCCAGCAGCAGATTGAAGGAAACAGTCCAAGCTCTGCTAGTTTAGGCACCGGTCTGTTGGGGAGCATAGTATTTAAAGCAGAGCTAAAAATTCACAAAAAGAAGCCTTGCATAGCTCCCCTGCTGCTCTAGGTGGCTCAAAGCAGTGTGGAGAGCTGTGGCAATGGCGTCCTGTGGACCTGTTAGCCCTGTAGGCAAACTGGTGCGAGTCCAAAGCAGTTGGAAGACATGAAATGATGTGACCCTGCAGTGGTTCTCCCCTTTTTTATTTAAATCCTGATCTATGAACAATAAAACTTTAAGATACATTAAAATACCTTTCATCATTTATCAAACTATCATTATAAAGCCACATCAGGTTTGACTCCAGTCCTCAGCCTTTTGCTGCAGCATGTCATTCCCACTCTTTCTGCTCTCTCCCTGTCTTTTTTTCAGCTGTACCAACAACTTAAGGAAAAGGGCCTAAAATATGGGGGTATGCTCAGGCTGAGAACAGGGAAGTCCTCAGGGAATTCATGTAAATCAGTGCAGCACATTTTTGGGGGGTTTGTGACGTGCAAATCAGACTCACCAGTGATCTGTTTTAATGGCTCAAAATGTGAAAAAAATGAAAACCATCCCACAAGGTCAAGAAAGCAAGTACATGGATCGTGAGAATGATATTTGTGAAGTGGGTCCACTGAAGACAGTGACACACCATTTAACTCTCCTTATGAACTAACATGTCTCTTGTCTTATTTTGGCAATGCTTCAAAAACTCATAATTTTGCCCGGAAGAGTATTAGGTTTGAAAGTTAAAATATTCAGAGGACCCAAAACAGAAAATAGGTAATTTTATGAAAAGGTCCTGTGAGAACAAATCAATAAAAATGGTTGTATTTTGGGTTTACCCTCAGCATAAGAGGGCTGTGTACATCAAGGATGGTGCAACATAGCATAAAGCCCTTAAGGGAAAAGATACAGTATGTCCTCCCAGAAATGAGGTTGGGTGTGTCTTACATATTTCACAGTTGTTATAAGGGGTTGTCATAAGGTGAATACCTGAAAGAAACTGAATGTTCTCTTTTGCACACAGGCTTAAGACCTGCAGCAAAACACTGCTTCAGTTCAGAATCTTCTCATCTGTAGCACTTTAAATGCTGATACACCAATAAAGGAGAAGCATTTAAGTGTCACAGCTATGAAGCTAGTTTTAAATTGTAGCTTTGTCTAGTGGTTCTCCAATTATTAAAAATGTAAATCCTAATTTATGAAGTACCAAATATAACTTTGAGACATTGTGAAAATTCCCATGTGAAACACCCATATTGTAAGCAGCATATAAGTGTATTCTTATCTCAGACCCGATATCGTCCTCTGGTCTAAGAGTACCAAGCAGGTTGCTCTTATCGAGCTGACGGTGCCCTGGGAAGAGAGGATAGAGGAGGCACATGAACGCAAGAAATCAAAATATCAAGCCCTCATCCTCGAGACCCAGCAGAAGGGGTGGAAGACCTGGAATCTACCGGTGGAAGTCGGCTGTAGGGGCTTCGCAGGGAAATCACTCCGAGGAGCTCTTGGATTGCTTGGAATTGAAGGCCTGGCTAGGAAGCGGCTGATAGCCAACATTACCAAGCAGGCAGAGGCAGCATCCAGGTGGATTTGGCTAAAAAGGGACAAAACCATGCAATAGACCAAACCGCATTGAGTTGAGTGGTGGACAGTGGGAGTAGTTTCAGGACGCTGGCTCTACTCTTAAGCCTCTTGGAGATGTCATGGGCTTAATTTGACGAAACATTTAGGATTTGATAACATTTGATAACCTGCAGAAACCACTCAACTCAATGCAAGGCCTCAGTCAAGATAGGTGCCTTGTGGGAGGGAAGAATGAGAGCGATGCCACTGGTTTGAAGATGGTGCAGGGGTAGGGGAGTACCTGTAAAGTTGAGCCAGATGCGATCAATTTGCATATTCCACCATGTGAATACATCCCAAAGAAGATGGAATCATGCAATTTCATCAAGTACAGTAGACTGATTTAAAGGTGTCAGACAAGTCTAACCAGTCTGCAACAGCTTAACAGTCTTAATTAGGAGAACAGTGCTGCAAATTCACAAACCATGCACATTTGAAAACACAGTCAAAAAACAATTACAATGTCAGAAATGTGCTGCAAATGAGAAATTGGAGACAAAAAGCCAAAACAAAGGCATTAATAGCTAATGCGCTGCAACGACAGTAACATTGTTAATCTAGAAACACACAAACACAAAACTAACATGCAAAAAAAAAATCCTGCAAACTGAGATTCAAAAACACAAGTGCACCATTCATGAATTCTTCACCTCTATTCATTTTAACCAGCTACTGCGAACGCAACTTCAACAAGTTTTTTAACATCACATCCATGCTCAGAACATTCTAATTGACCTCTGACCTCCTGAACACCACACCTTGCCGTTTTTGGTCAGTGCCGTTACTATAGCAACACCTCTCTGGTCAGCCTGCATGACAATGCCCTCTGACCCCAGGAGAGCCGACCTTTGGCCTCAGGGTCTTCAAACAGGGGTCAGCGGGGCAGCTCCTGCTGGAAGACAGTAAGAGCACTTCACTGATTGGCTATAATTTGCCCTTTCCATACCCTCATCTATGTAATTGGAGTATTGACCAACTGGCCCTTTGCACATTGTTAGCAGCACCTTATCCAGTTTACAGATGATAAAGTGGAGTGTAGAGGCTGGTGTAAGGACTATTTATGTGTGTGTGTGTGTGTGTGTGTGTGTGTGTGTGTGTGTGTGTGTGTGTGTGTGTGTGTGTGTGTGGTTGATCTATGCAAATGTGTGTCTGTGTTTGAGGAAATTGCCCCTATTTCTTCCATCTTGAAATAATTGTATGTTGTAGAAGAAGTGATTGAAATGATGGAGTGTTAAGACTCAGTCGACAGCTTTGGTGGGTACTCACTTGCCAAAGAAGCTCTGCTGGGTGGATGATAGGGAAACCCCTCCACCCATTCAGCCTGGCCTCATCCCAGCCAAGTCCTCTTTCCTCCCCTGATGATCTATGCCTCCAAGGCCCATCACTTGTCAATATCTCTATGTTTATTTGAGAGACTGCGTGGTAGCGGGAACAGTGTGGGTAGGGGGAGGGGCTCGAGCAGGTGGGGCAAGTGAGGGGGGGGGGGGGAGTTGTGGCACACACAGGAGACAAGGACAGAGGAAGGAGAGAACCAGGCGCAGGAGGAGGAGGAGGAAGAGAAACGGGAGGAAAATTAGGACATGGAAGCAGAATGAAGGATGAGAGAGCCAAGCGTGTGGGTGAGAAACAAAGGAAAGACAAAGAGGTTGTGTTTTGTCCATTAACCATTCTGAAACATGGCTTCACTCAGATATCAAAAGCCTTCTCTATTTCTCCAAATGAGGCCTGAAGTCAGCAGGATCTGTAATGATAATGGCTGCTTAAGAGCTGAACCCCAATGCCTACAGAATCCATCATCCTCTGCATTCAAACCTCCAACCTCAGCAAAGAGGAAGCAGCGCACAGCACTGATTCACAACAGAGAAGTGTGCTTTTCTCTGATGCTGACACATCATGCACCTGTACCAAACTCCACCTGCTGTAGTGAAAGACTTCTGGTATGTAAGTGTACTGACAATAAAAATGATGACTCGCTCAATAACCGCCCTCTCCTCTGTTACGATCACGTTCATCCTTTGGGCTCTTTGGTATTTTGAAGTGACCTTTAACCCTTCAACTCTGACCCCTCAAAACCCTGCATGGTTCAGATTACACCAGGGAGCGACAAACCTAGTAACACCATGACCTCTTTCCCACTGATTACACATGTACAAGGACACCTGCAAACAAAAATGTGTACGCAATAGCTGTTTTCGCATTTGTGCAAAACTCCCTAAAATGTTCAAGATTTTTTTATGGGCTGCTTACATGTGTGAACGCAAACAGCAGAGATTTTCATCCCTACTTTACCCAGATTTTTTCTTGCTAAACGCCAAGTAAGATTTCTGTTCGGGATCAGGGTGAGCCATGTGAGAATGCAGAAGGAAATATTCTGGAAAATTCACAGTGAGCGAGTAGGCCAGGCAATGACATTTATATCATAAGGCCTATTGTATTCTTCAGGATTATTAAGGCTTGAGCACTGAATGGTCCAAGAGCTTTGCTGTAATTGTGTGGGATTGCCTTTATTATAACTCATATTTGCCCCCCTTTTTGCTTATTTTTGCAATATCAGCAATTATGTGAATCAGGAAAAGTGACATGTGAAGGGATACATAAAAATATCAAAGGATGAGGAAGGAGAATCATTTTCAAGCAATAGCAAAGATGTCTGCCCATTTGCCGGCTTGCATTAAGCATTGATATAAAAGCAGAAACTGTCATCATAGTGTGGGGCTCTGTTGCTTTGATTGCATTGTGGCTTTCGCAGCATGCTTTTTATAATAATTATAATAATAATAATACATTTATTTATATAGCACCTTTTAAAAACAGGTTTACAAAGTGCTTTACAGAGTGCAAGACATAGCGAGAGAAAAAAAACAAAAAAGCACATGACAATGGTTTAAGAGAACTAAAATGAGTAAAAGACAATAATAAAAACCATGCAGAAATTAAAAAGTCAGTGATGAGTTAAGAAGTAAAAGCACATTTAAAAAAGTGTGTTTTTTTGTTTGTTTTTTTAAGTTATATATATATATATTGGGGCTTTTACACTTTTATTGATAGAGGGAGAGGACAGTGGATAGTGTAGGAAACTGGGAGAGATTGGGGGAATGACATGTGGGAGAGGGGCCGCCCACTACATTGGCGCGCAACTTAACCAGTAGGCCAAATCTGCGCGAAAAAAATAAATAAATAAAAAAAAATCTGTTTTTAAAAGTGCGTTTTCTGAATATAGCCATAATGGGACTGTCATGTCTGCAAATGTGAATGAAGGGTGCCTAACCGACTAACTTACCTTTTCATCTTCTTGGTCCACCTTTAACATTTGTAAGATGTATAACCTGTTTTGTGTATCTTATATTTTCTAGTAGAGTGTCCTTTTGTAAAATGTCTGAGCTGCCTTGTTTATATTCTAGTTTGTTTGTATGTAAGTTTTTTGTTTGTTTGTTTTTTAATGTTCAAACCCAGAATAAAAATATTATTTTAAAAAAAAAAGTGTGTTTTTTACGCCATGTTCTGCCTCCCAAAACTCGTCTGTCCACGACCTCACTGGCCTGACAGGGAATACTGTGAGGGAAATGTGTAAACAAGTAACTTGGGATAATTTCTGTGGCAGAGCCCCTGAAAGTATCTAGGAAATTTCTGGAGCACATGTGTGACAGAGGCTAACTTCCTCATCAGCAGTTGGTCTTTTTTTGAAAAATGTTCAAACCCTCTCTTTAACTCAGGCTTTAATAACTGATGCCTTTCGGACAAGATGGTTAATAGCCATGTTTTTCAACGTCTTATTATTTTTTAAGATCTTTGACCATTTTTGTGCTCCAAACAGAGACCTTGTCTGAAAATGAACAACCTTTTGGAGGCAGCACATACATCTTTCCGCAGCCCCAAAATTTAAAATAAGAAGTCAGGAGAGACGGACACCTTTGTTTCTTTCCTGCTTTTGTGTGCATGCAAATGTGTCACCTGTTTCTAATAGACTTATTGCAGAACATTTTAAAAGGCTTCAGGCTGAGTATCGAGTGTGACCTGCTTCAGTGAATATTTCAGCCAAGAGGAATTCTTTGAAGTAATGGTCTGCTAAGTAACTTCACCGCAATGAGCTCAATAGTTCCTCCACACTACTTGCAGAAATGATTTCTTCATCTGAAAAATCACCCCTACTATACTTATTTGAAAGTGAGAAATATTTGCAACATTTGGAATGTGCACTGGTGTGTATCTCTCTCTCAGTGTGTGTGTGTGTGTGTGTGTGTGTGTGTGTGTGTGTGTGTGTGTGTGTGTGTGTGTGTGTGTGTGTGTGTGCAGCAGGAAGGATTTCCACATTTTCCAGCTCTCCCCCTAATCTAATGGGTTATTTGTCATCTGCAGAGTAAAGGATTTTTAAAAGTCAAGCCAGGACCGACTCCCTCCCTATCCTTTCTCTCGCCCTCCCTCTCTTTCCCACTACCCCCCTGACACTCGCAATGGGAGATCGATAGGTTATTGATCAACTCTCTCTATCGCCAACCCACCAGACTAATCACCTTAACACCAGCCCAACTCTCCCTCTCCCTCTTTCTTTCTCTCTCCTCCTCTTCTTTCCTGTTGCTCTGTGTGTGTGTCTCTCACTCTGTTGCTCAGTGTCACACTCACCGTAGAGTAAAGGGTCGCCTTTTTTATATGAATGTGGTGCTTGAAGACAGCTTGATGAGTGTTTTTCACATTGAAGTAAACACACAGAACCTTAAATTATTCAGACAGCAAATGCTTACCTTTGTGTTTTCTCTCTCCAGTAACCAGTAATCACCAAACAGAATCTATTTGAGTCAGATAAATAAAGGAAATTTTTACCATTGTAACAAGTGCTCTTCATCTGTCTCTCATTTCTCTCACTCCTCCTCTTCTTCTTCTCCCCGCTCCCTGCCTCCATCCCTCTCCGTCTGTCTTTGTTCGAGGGCAAAATCAATGCAGTGTATGAAACCAGCATATTTCTCAGCCTCCTGCTGTAGCAGACCTGAGGGGAACAGACATGGAAAAGATGGTTTCAAGTAAATCTGTACATTTCTACTTGTCTTTTGAATGCCTCTTTTTGAATTTTGTCGATTCTTTTAAGGATTGGAAGCTCAGTTGGAACATAACAGCTTAAATATCTTCACACAGAAGTCAAAAAATAAGATTTTTATGGATAGACTGTATTTCCATTTATACATTATGATCAATGGTGGCCCTGCCAGGCTTTGCCTGTATGTACATTTGTAACATAAAGTTAGAAAAGAACATTTTTCTTTGCAGACTATGCAGAACCTCTATGGTCAGTTTTATCTGTCTTCCTTTAAATATTTTTGTCTTGTACAGGGTATTTCAAACTGCACCTAAACCCTTTAATTTGATAAATAAAAATACACAAAAACACAGGTATTTGCCTTTTTATCTTTTTACTACATCAGCAAATATAGATTTTAAGAGTTACAATATAATTTTATTTGATCTTATCCTTTGGTTCAACAGTTTTCAAAATACCAACAATACATGTGCACTCCGAGCAGCAGTCTCTATTTGTTCCTCTCTTTTGAAAACAACAGACTCTGAAAAGGTTAAGCTTGTTTATTTTTAAAACTAATTTCAATCTGGGATCAGTGAATGATATCCAATGTGTCCCTTTTGGGTACAAGCAGCATAAGATCCTCCGGTGGTCCAGTTAGCGAATAATCTGTGGCTCTGCTCTCTGTATGGTGAAGATAAGAGTTTCCCTTAAAAGCTTCAAACTGCACTGAGGGATGAGATGAAGAGCAGATAATCCCTGCAGGAGGATAAGGTGACGTATGATCTTAAAACTTGAAATGCTTTGAGGGGAATGTTATCCTTATCATTAAACAGCTAAAATGACAAGTGTGGGAAACTATCCAGGAATTTGTGATCCAGTTAAATCAGATGCTACCTTTCAAGACAATATATCCTCTGGAGATAAAGGGTTATTTCTAATATTTTAAGTTGTCTTTGTTGCTTTGAAAACACATATTCATCCTCCCATCCTTTACTTACAGACTTAACTGCGGAAACAATGTGGCTGTACGGTTGGCAAACCAGCACACACTCACAAACATGCGCGCACACACACATGCACGCACACTTCACAGGAGAATTGATTGACTATTCTGTCTCAATACATCTCTCCTTCTGTTACTTAGCAACCGGTGCCTGAGAGGATACCGATGCTGGAGAAGTTGTACTCCTGTGCATTTTCAGTTAATAAAGAGATATGACAAATGATTGTGTCACCGTTTAAATATGACTCCTAAATGCTTAACATATGACTCAGAGCTAAAAGAGAGAACTTTCAATGTCCTTCTTTTTAAACTTTCAACAGCAATCGTTCATTGTGAACTAAAAATGCTGCACAGCTGTTGGAGAGTTTAAATTAATAATATGGAGATCTTAATTTTATCAGTATTGTTCCAGCTGTGCAGGTAGTTTAAGTTGCAGGTTTTTAATTAGTGAAATGTTATTCTTTTTTAACGGTTAAAAATATGGCTCATATGTTGCAAAAAATCTAAAAATGTAAGTGTTTTTCAATATCCACAATAAAGCCTGATGTTCATTTTCATAATCACAGATACTGTTGAAACTTGAGGGTGTTTTTGTATTTCCTTACATTATATGATTTGAGTGTTTATTCCACTCTTAATTAAAAGATTGCAATGAAGGTTACCTGTAGTCCTAGGTCTAAAACAAAGAAGATCAGAGTGACTGTAGCACCATCTCCAAAAAAGAAAACAAAAACAAAAACAAAAAACACAATTCAATGAAGGAACCACCTCCTGATAAAAGAAACTAGGTGGAGAAAGCACCTTCTTAGCTGTTTTCCATATATTTAAAAAAAAAGATGAACTGACCGACAGAAGAATCCAGTGTGTCATATTCTTTTTTTTTTATAAACAGAAACAAATTAGCATAAGAGATCTCAGAAAATGTAAAGCATGTAAAAATGGAAGAAAGACATGTGAATGGATAACAAATTAAAAATCAATCTAATTTTATAAATAGATGTGAAAACTTGCTATATTTAAAATTATAAGACTTGGAATATTAACAGAAATGTATATAAAAGGCATTCCTCTGCCCTTAATTCAGATAATTTAAAACGTTTTTCCTTATATCTAAAATGTTAATTCTAAATGAGTGAATAAATAAATGATCATATCATATCAATATCAATATCATCTGCAATGCTCAATGTAGGTCTCATCTGTTGTTTTCACATTAACACACGTGGATATTTTCTTCAGAATCTTCAGAAATGAAAGAACAAACTGAAAGCTTCAATTTCTGACGCCTGGTGTTGGCCTGTAAGTGTCGAACCGTGGGGAAAAAACAACCGTGGCTAATTTACGAGTGCACCGAAATAAAGGCCTACTAAAAAATAAATAACTCATTTATATCATAGCCGGTATTTTTTAATATAAACGAAAAAGGAGAGACACCTCTAATTTCTCTCATTTTACTGTATAAATTAATGGATTAGTCAGGGTTTTTTTTTTTCTTTGCCGTCATCGATATGAATTTCCATCAATGTGAGGAGCTTTATCACAGGCCGACACTGATATCATTATGAGCTTTATTGAAAGGAGTGTGGAGCTCAAGTTTTTAATGTCCTCTGCTCGATAGATAATAAAACAACACGCCTGCCATTTATTTTTTCCAACATGTTGTAGGTTTCGGTCGGTCACTCATGTGCTACAGGTCAAACCCGCCGAAACGATCTCACACAAATGCCTCCGTGTTTAGCAAACAGAGCAGATTGAGATTGAAGTGATCGATGATCAATATATCGAGCACCAGCGATCAATTTCTGAACTTTGGGGTGGAACAGCTTAACCACAGAGCTTTATGATAACCAGAAATAACAGGCAGCATGCGCGGACGTTTCCGGTTCATTTATGGGCCTTTCTGAATTATTGCTGACCCCGTGCCCCGAAAACTAACATATATGAAATTAAAGTAAAGAATAAAAAAAAAAAATTAAAAAAACCTGCATCATCTTAAAGTCTGACTCTTTATTTGTCAGGTTTGTTTTGAGGCCTGTGAATGATTTTACTCAAGAGAGAGAGAGAGAGGGTGTGTGTGTGTGTGTGTGTGTGTGTGTGTGTGTGTGTGTGTTTGAGAGAGAGAAAGTGAGTCTATTTCCGGACACATATGTTATTTGTAAATAAGAAGCGTTTAATAATAAACAATACCCTATAAGCTAGTCCTAAAATGAAAATGCAGGCCTTATTTCTTTATAGTTAAATTTTAGGTTTCTTAATGGACCCCTACACACACCCCAAAAAGAGAATATTTATTCATTTCTTTACAACTAGCCTACTTACAACTCAGTCTTTTAGAAAAGCCTTATTTTGCTTTATTCAGGCCTGTCACGTTGGCTGACCATTCACACAGCAGAATATTGCGCTTATTATGTCAGACTAACGAATAATAACGAAGGTGGGACAAGCTATAGGCTATATATTATTTTTCTTTTCGACGGTTCAAGTGCAGCAAACAAAGTCCCTGGCGAAAATATCAAAATAGAAATCAATAAATAAGATAGAATAGCTTCAAATAAAGTGCAAAACTGTTTCAGAGGTTTTCAATTTTACTTTTAACCCGCCCATAGTTTACACAAAGCATTACACCCAGACACACATACACGAGGCAGGTGAGATGAACCGGACAGCATCTGAATATCGGCCATCTGAAAAAGCTGATGGTCCTCACATCAATCACCGGAACCGAGCCCTGCTCCGCGAGCCTTTATTTCTGTTGCACGGGGCACTGGGAAGACTCACGTTTGACTTCAAACACTTAATCGAGTTTCGTAAAAACAAGTCAAATATTATTATTATTATTATTATTATTATTATTATTATTATTATTATTATTATTATTATTATTGTAACCTTGCATAATTAGCCTATACATGCAGTAGGATATCAGTAGTGGTAGGAGTAGGCTACCATAATTTTTTTAATAAGTCTATAAAGCTGAAACTAACTGGTTAAGATGTTTTTAAGCCACAAGTGTTTAGTACAAGTTTTTAGAAATAAAAAAGATTGAATATAAAATACAAGTGACCAAACTTTTTCAGAAGTTTGGGCTCTTTGTTCCAGTAATAAAAGGCTCACCATCGCAATAAATTCTAACTACAATCAGGCTGTTAAGGCAAAGACAGGCCTTACTTATTTTTTCCCCACTATGTCTCATTTAACAACGTGGGCTAAATAAAACAATATGATTAAGTCTGACAAAAACACAGAGTGAACTTAATCTCCGGACTTGGAGATTGAACTTCCTGAGCTAAGACCCGCGGGATGTTCTTTCATTGGTGAGCGCTGGGATCCTAACTTACTTTGTGACCTGCTTCATCCCCCACTCCAGCCCTTCACTGGCCTGCGCCACGTCATTAATCTCTGTCAGTCAATACTTCGATCAGGTTTATCACTAAGCGCATAAATGCAAAACCATACAGTCCGTGGGAAAACAAAGTTTATCTGTAAGACACTGCTGCGTCTGGAAACTGACACTGACTGTATTCTGTACTCTTATTCACGTCAGGCTATGCCCCACCTGTCTCACTGTCACCTGTGTGCAGGTGCACGCGAAGTACACGCGCGTATAAACATAAAAGCCTCTGAGGCATGATCTAAAACAGTCACATCTTTCTGCCTGAATATATGCAAGAACATTTCAAACAGTGAAATATCCGGTGTGTGAGTTGTTTTCCTCAGCAGCGTTTCCCTCCCAGTGAGGAGGACTATTCAGAAAGGTCTGCTCGAGCACGCCCATCATTTTAAATACACACAGGCGCGCGCACCTCTCCCAGCACGCGGCTCAGCCTGCACTTAGAGTGAGCGCTGTTGGACCAGAGATGAGATATCACCCTGGAGAGCTCCCGTCCACATGAACGCATAGAGCGCCACAGCGTCGCGGAGACTCTTGGTTCTGAAGCTTCCTCAAAACATCAGAATTTATCTGCGCCTCACTGGATTGATCGGAGAATCTTTAATCAATGGATTGCCATTCAAACGGTTTGGTCATTTTATCGCTCCAGGAGGGCTAAGAGGGGTAAGAGAGAGCGCGTGTGAGAGACAGGAGCGAGAAGGAGAGACAGGGGGTGAGGGTGGGGAGGGTGGGACAGGGGAACATACATCCTTTCAGCTATGGAGCTTACTATGGAGAATCTGCACAGCCTCTCCTCGCACTCCCAGGTGGGAGACCTGATGAGCTCTCCTCACGCGCGGCCGTCGCCTTCCCCGAGCTCCACTCCCCGGAATTTGGTCTCGCACAATCCCGGCGCACGGTCAGCCATGGTGTCCGGCATGGCCTCGCTCCTGGAGGGTTCCGGCGGAGACTACCGGACTGACTCGTCTGCGCTGTCTGGACACCTGCATCCCTCCATCAGCATGTGCGAGACCGGGATGAGCCTTAGCAACACGTACACCACGCTGACCCCTCTGCAGCATCTACCTCCCATATCCACCGTGTCAGATAAGTTCCACCACCCGCACTCACACCACCATGCTGCCGCCCATCAGCGACTCTCGGCCGGGAACGTAAGCGGCAGCTTTACGCTGATGCGAGACGACCACCGGGGACTCGCCTCTATGGGTAACCTATACAGCCACTACCCCAAAGAGATGTCCGTGTCCGGAATGGGTCATGGCTCGCTCTCACCTCTTTCAGGCGGGCTGGGCTCTTTGCACAACTCCCAGCAGCCGCTCTCTGCCTATGGCCCCAGCGCGCACCTCTCCACCGATGCCAAGATGCTCTCTCCTGTATCCGGCTTTGAGTCCCACGCCTCCATGCTGTCCAGAAGTGACCAAGAGCACCTGGCCAGGAGTTTAGGGGGGCACGGTCATGGTATGATCTCCAACCTTAACGGCATGCACCATCATCCGCACAGTCACCTCCACTCGCAGGCAAACGGCGCGGTGATGTTGGGGGACCGGGAGAGGCACGTCCACGGAGGCGGGCAGGGAGTAACAGGGTCAAGTGTCCAGGCGGAGGAAATCAACACAAAAGAGGTGGCTCAGCGGATAACGGCAGAGTTAAAGCGATACTCCATTCCGCAGGCCATATTCGCACAGAGAATCTTGAGCCGGTCGCAGGGAACCCTCTCAGACCTACTCCGGAACCCAAAACCTTGGAGTAAACTCAAGTCAGGCCGCGAGACCTTCAGAAGGATGTGGAAGTGGCTGCAAGAGCCCGAGTTTCAGCGGATGTCCGCTTTGCGGTTGGCCGGTAAGAAACTGTTGATTAAGTACAATCATTTCACATTAAAACTGATTAAAAAATAGTACCAGCCCGGTCACCGTCAAACGTTATTTTACCTATGTTAAACAAAAACACAAATCTTGCGCGGGCCTTAAAGATTCAGCACCACGGACAGTTCAACCGACTAAAACAACGAGGGGCACTGAAATCAACCATGTTCTTATTTCCTGAACCCTGAAGTTAATTACCATCCATAAAATAAATTGAACAACTAAGTCAAACGAAATCAAGAGCTATAGAATACAACAAATAAAACAGTTGCTTTGGGCGCATAGTCTACATGTGCTTTTTACGCACGGTGTTAAAGGTCTGTATGTTTGATCGGCACACGGCAAATCGCCATCGATTGACAATAAAACTTGGGAAAAGTTTCCCTCCCTCGACGCTCTTTTATTCTTCACCCTCTCTCTGTGTCCAACTATAAACACACACACACACACACACACACACACACACACACACACACACACACACACACACACACACACACACACACACACACACACACACACACAGCTGTGGTGGTGGAGGTGGTGGTGGGGCCACTGGGCCAACTAGTTGCGCGAGAGAAGCGGGGTGACCCCAGGCTGCCTGATCAATACGCCAGTTCCCACTCTCCCTTTTAAATGTGGCACACGGATCGATGCTCGTATCGGAACTGAAAGACGCAATAACCGCACAGTCTCTCTCCGGCTTTCATTTAATACTCTGTAAGTCAAACTACCATATCCAGAAACGTGGACAGGTGTGATGAATGGAAGCTATCACAGGTGTAACAGTCAGAGGACTCAGATCAACATAAATGTAATCAGGATTTCATTGTATAAAAGGTATTGAGAAACACTGATGAAATTATTCTTCTATCTGCGACCTCATGTTATAAAAGCAAAGTGTGACAAAACTTTAAAAACACTGTTTATATCTTTGAAAACTCTACCTCTCAAACTACCAAGTATATATGATCCCCAGATCAATTTCAAGGCACCCTGTAAGCTGCATGTACTGTTCTGATGAAATATTGATTGTAACTGGGATAGGGATTGACAGGGACTACTATAAGAGAGAAACATATAGACTATATAGAGTTTTGATTGATACTGAAAATCACAGGGGATAAGAAACACAGGACAAGCTTCCATATAACATGAAGACTGCAAATGCTCTGTGTGTTTAAAATGTGTGAAACTCAGAGGAACCTCAGGAAGTCAAATTGATAAATATAAAAATAGATTCAGTATGTATACAAGGCATCCACTCCTCTTTAAAATGTTAATCTAGAAAAGGGTTTCAAATCTCTTTTTCACAAGGCATCATTAAATTGAATTTCATAGATAGATAGATAGATAGATAGATTGATGGATTGATAGATGAGGATTAGTGTCTGAGGCTGTGAGTGTCATTAATAGTGTAGCTCTGTCCTCTCAGTGTTTGCCTGGCTTTGCACATAGGAGATCAATAAGGCCGTTTCCCCTTCCCAACCCCCTTCTCTCCCACTCCCTGGCGCTCTGTCTTTCTCTCTCTTTTTTCTCTCATTCTCTCTTTCCATCTCTGAAGCATATGGCAATAACATCACTAATCTTTCACTGGTTAACCTGGCAACAGGCGGGCAGGATGTTTGGCTTCAGGAGATCGGCGCCACAGAACAAAACAAAACAAAAAAATCATTGAGAGGAGGACGAGGAGACGAATGGATGTGAACAATGCACCCAGCCATTTTCCACTCTCTCTGCTATCCTACCAGATCTATCTTTTAATGCCCATCAAAACTCGCTCCATGCCATGAAAGATTAATACCAGTCTGCTGCTTCTCATATTTTCTAAAGAATCCAAATGGAACAAATTGGGATGTACAAAAAAAATCCAGCTTAAGTGCAATAGCGAGAAAAGCAAAACAGGCATGTGGAAAAAGAGCTGGAGGAGCTGGGAGATGCCATTGATCGAGCAAGGGGCAGGCAGGTTTGGGCTTTGTGTGAACAGCCAGATAGAGGCAGGGTAGTGAAAGGATCAATACGCACCTTAATAATTGATAAGTATAAGGGAGACGGAGGGAAAGACAGAGAGAGAGGCAGAGAGTGGTGGTGGTGTAAGCGCTTGTAACAGCATCTTCTGTAGGTAAGCAAAGTCAAATCTGTGGTTAACGGCAGAGGACCACACACACAGACACACACACAAACACACACACACACACACACAGCGCCGTCACACCACAGAAGAGAGGATGTAAGTGGGTTTTCAAGAATGCTGTTTACACCCAAAAACATCCTGTGAAATGAAAACAGCACAACCAGGGATGGTGTAGACCTCCAGGGGTGAAAACTAACATCAGAAACACGTTTATGGGGAAAGAGCAGAGGCCAATCTTGGCGTTTATAACAAGAGGAATACAATATTTGTGAGTGAAATGAGGGCAGGGAGGCTGATGTTTGCACACAAACATAAAAGATGAGAGCTTAAGAGCATCACAGTCAGACAAAGAGCATCAGAGCTTCTATTGAGTCGTAGTAATGAGTGCTTTCTGCTCATGTCAGCGAATCCTCAAAGCAATCCAAGGTTGTGATGTCATTTGATTTTAGAGGTTGCAATGCTTTATGGGGTTAGTAATGCGCCTTTATAGAGGCATGCAAGCACACTTCACCAAGTGTGTGCCTGTGCGCAAGTGCTTCAACATGCACATGCACATGCATGTATGTATGTGTGTGTGTGTGTGTGTGACTGGGTTATAGAGTGTGTCTGCACTATACATTGTTCAGGCTTATCTGACTCACTCTGAATCGGTATTGATTTCCTCTCTTCTGCTCTCCTTGGCTCCCTCCCTCCTTCCTCCCCCCTTCCTTCTCTCTCCTGGCTCCATACCAGCATCGGCAAAGCAGATCCCTCGCCTTTCCACCCTTATTTCATTTCTGCTTCTTGGTCATCTCTGCGTTTCAGACAAAGCTCGTTTTGCATATGTTGCTGGCACACTGGGGGGAAATATTTGAACAGTCAGGATGGATGAGGGTAGAAGTGCGTCCTGACATGGGGAAAGCACTTTGAAAACAAAAATCTGAATAAGACACACAGGGTTATAGAATCACAAAAGTGTATCTTGCACAATCTTCATGATATTTGTAATCTGAGGAACTCATGGCCGCCAAGCCATAATTCGGACATATCATGTGTCATTATTATACACTTTACTAAACCCCACAAATCTATCAATATGTGGTTGTCTGTAATGTGGCTATGAGGCGTAAAAATGCATGATTTCACCCTTTCAGTGTTAGTCGTATAAGGTGAATTTAGGACTCATGATAAATTTAACATCAACATGTTTTACGGGCAGACAATATATGTTATTGATTTGATGCATCTCTTATTTGAGCTCTAACAGTTATTTTAGTTTGGATCATGGCCTGACTTTGCTTTGACAAAGCTCCATTAAAGGCCTGGTGTCAGTTTGTTGAGGCCTCCTGATGCTGAGGGGACACTTCACTCTGATCTCACACAGCAGTGGATTTAAGGTACAAACATCCCTATAAAGTCTGATTAACATTGATAAAAGACAATTCAACTATAAAGTTATCTGAGAGAGAGAATAAGTAATGAATACTTGAAACTCTGAAGCTCAATTTGAGTTGTAATGCGCGCATATCAGAAAGAGAAGAAGTGTGTCTGTATGTGCAAAATTAGTTGGATATATATTTAAAAAGAGCCTTGTTTAGAAGGGATCTCATCAAAATTTGGAATTTAGCACCTTCTAGTTTGGAAATATCCTGCAGGACACACTTTAGCCTTGATTAAACTGTACAACAGAGATTTTCAAAACCAAATTTATAAACATAGGCTATAAAACACATTTTCCCTGTTATTCTATATAGTTTTTTTTGTTTTTTTTACACAGATTACACAAAAAATATATTTATCTATTAATTATTTTTCTTGCAGACTGCCCTTTACCAAGCATTTCAGCCTAAGTGTTCCGGTTCTCATCCAAATAAAATCTGAAACAAAACGACATTTGCAAATAGCGATGCAAAAACACACGACTGATAACTGAAATATTATTTAAGCGTCGATTAAAATATCCACGTGATCAAAAACTCAGGATTTATGAAGTAATAAATCCGATTTTCACTGATATAATAATAATAATAAAAAAACATTCCAGCAAATATTTTTAAAGCGTTTCAGGAACTGCCTCTTTTGAACAAAAAATACTTTCCTTCAGTGGCTCGTTTTAACTCGCATTGTTTTCTGTTCTTTCACAATATCTCTGAATAAGTTGACATTGAGCCACCGTCCCCTGGAGTTAAATCATTTCATGCTGACTTGTGTTGGAGTGACCAGATCACTCTACACTGTGTTTTCAGAGAGTAAAGAGGAGAGGCTTTAAAAACAACATTTATAAGCATGCCTTTCAGACAGTTTATAGACTAGGAGCCGATAGCCTATGTGACAGGCTGTAAAGCTGCCGATCACTCGTCTCAACAAGACAACACTGGCTTTACATCGACAAATAAACGAACGTTTCCAAATAAACCAATAATGATCGATATAGAGTATTTTTAAGACGAAAAGGACGGTTTAGTTTCATTGCTGCTGCTGTGTTAATACTAATGGCTACTCGGACGTTTTCTTTACTCCCTAGCAATGAATAGGCCTATCATCTGATCAATATAATCAATAAGCGCATACATCTGAGAGGTGTGACAGAGAGTGATTGACGCAAAACTGTTTCTCGCCTGCAGTCGTCCGTCCAGGGCGGGAGAGGGCCCGTCTCACCGGACACAAAGCCCGGTCTCATCCGTCCGTCCAGCCGTCGACTAGCAGCAGCACGGTGCGGTTAGTTCACCGTCTGCCCCCCCCCCCCCCCCCTCACTCCCTACACACACACACACACACACACACACACACACACACACACACACACACACACACACACACACACACACACACACACACACACTTTAAATTCATATATGTGTTCATGTAGCATAAAGAACAACACACAATGCTCTCTTTTTGTCTGTATTGTGGTTCTCTGCATTTTGACAATATTCTCACATTATCCCTTCCTACAATTTTAAATGCTTTAGATAGACAGATAGTCTTTAAACTCTGACTCACATCCACTACTTTTTTTTATCTCTGTGATACCCTAAGTACAAAATAATAGCTTACAATCTGTTTCAACAAAATCCCATTGTTTATTGAACTCTTAAGTTGGTGTTATTTAGTCTGCAATACATATGTTTTAACTGCCTTGTATTTTTGACGAGGAAACTTAAATCTCTGCTTTGCTAAAAGAAAAAAAGTGTTTTGCTTATTGCAACTTCTTTTGAGCTTCAATGTGCAGTCAAACATCCTCCTGTCTGCTCAGCAGGGGCGTGTCCAGACGGTTGGCCAGGGGTGGCATACCCTCCTTAACGAAACCTGATTGGTCACCCCCAAATCCTAAAGTATGTTTTGCTATTTAAGGTTTGCTGTTTTTAGGCTAATAGTTAACTAAGCAATAATTTAAATGCTTAGAAGATTTCAGGAGATTTCATTTGTCAGGGAAGCTTGTGGTTGTTAATATAAAGTGCAGCCTCAGACCACTTAAAGCTAACTTTTCAGTCAAGTTGTGACTTAACTTTAGGAATGGAGAAAAAATGTTGGGTCATAAAAGCTTTATTTTTGGGGAGTTTTTTTTTTACTAATACCAGCTATGCCAAAAATTACTAACATGGTGTCTGCAAGTATGCTAGTCAACACATGAATTCCATCCATACCACATTGCACCTCCAAATGTCAAGTGGTTTGGGGTAAACTGTTGTATTTTTAAACAAACAATAGTGTTAAATTAACAGTAAGTGCAATGCTTGTGAAAACTAAGTGATACTAACAAGTGTTTTTCCACAAATATTTGGGGTATACATTTTTTATTGATATAATGGAAAAGAATAATGGCATGTCTTAGCCAGTACCCAAGTCCATGGATTGGAATCCATATCTGGGAGGAAATCATTACATTAAAACTGTTTTTTGAAAAAAATAAATAGTTTTCTATAGGAAAGACACAGGACACAAAAAATTATTTCACGCACTGCATTTTTCATGTTTTCAACACAACTCGAGGCTATCTTTGAAGAAGCTGCAGATTTATGTCCATTCCAGACAGAAGCAGTTGATTTCCACCTGCATTGTGCCTTAACTCAACAAAAGTCAAGCACCATCCTCCTAAATCTATTCCCATCTTCCTGTATAAGTGCACAGTCTTATAGACAAGACAAAACCACTTAAGTGATAAAGCAGAGCAGCTTTTAAAGGAGACATGAGCACACCTTAACACAGCCAGTGAGTTAATCTCTGGATCAGAAAGAGGGTTAAGATTATCAGAGAGACGGTTTCCTGACACCTTTAAGGAACATTTGAAGGAGACGACATGAGGAATTGCCACTTGAGACTGTTGAGTGACCGCTTGTCTCTTCAGAAAAGCCCATTTGGTAATGAGGCAACTAAAGATAGCCTACAACGGCGCGTTTCTCATCTCGGGAGACGTTGTTTTAATGAGCAGCTCCCTCTTTACCCTCCCTGTGGTCCTATTCATTGCTGAGGAAGGGGGGCAGAGGAGTCTCATTTGAAATGTATCTATTGATTATCTGAAATATGTATTGACCTGGCCTAGGCCCGTATGCTAACTCCTTCATTGGTCCGGATCTGCAGCTGCAAAGCTCTCCAGGCCTCAGAGCTGCTTTGGAGCTGATTGGAGGAGAACAAGAGTGGTGTTGGCATTGTAAAATGGCCGGTAGCACAAGTTGTTGGAAAACAGGCATTACATATTAAATTATCACTATATTAGCACTAGCATTCAGTCATTACATTAGGGAGTATTGAGTTTGGTTCGAGACAGCACTTAGAGAGCCGCGAGGAGATTCTGGCATGGCTGGGCCCTGAACCAATTGAATAAACGTTCCATGAAATGGTTCTGAAGTGCGGATCAATCAATAAGGGGGCTATCAATCTGAGGGCAAATTAAAACAATTGAGAAAAACAACAAGAGGAAAACAGTTGAAGAAGTAGAGAAGGCATGGAGGCGTGTATCTGTGATGTATAGGGAAATATATATCCCAGTTTCTGCTGCTGAGGAAAAATATCTGCTTTATTAATTATGCTTTGCTTGCAGGATCAAAGCATGAACAATGGCAATGCAGGCAGATGCACACTCACACACAGGCATGCATACACATGTGCACATTCATATTGATCCCCCCTCACAGTCAAATCTGTTTACCTCTGTTGTCTAAACCTGCTGTACAATCATCAATCATTTGCATACATACAACGCCTCCAACACTGCAAATACCTTTATTCTTTCTTTCCCACCTTCCCTTTCATCCTTTTCCAATGTTGCCACTTTTCTTTTCAAGCACGCCATACTATTTCTTTTTTAAATCTGACATATTAGGAAACACTCCTGTGTCCTCGTCTGAGCTCTAAAACTGGATGACTGCCACTCTTTTCCGCCACATCTCCTTTGTTCTTCTAAAGATAAACAATTTCTTCTCCATCTGTCTGTCACAAAAGCGCGCTCGCGATCTTCAACTCCCCGATGTGAGGCGGTGCACGCGCTCATGGCACAAACACACGCACGCGCGCGCACACACACGCACACACACACACACACACACACACACACACGCCTCGGTCTCGCGGATCGATGGGGATCGATCGGGTGGGGAAGGGAGCCCTGATTACTGGACCACGTGTTCGGGAGAAAACCGCGGAAAATCGATCATTGCAGCTTTTTAGGGCAGCAGAACAGAACAGACTCCCTCCAGTCTCCACAGCGCGAGCCCAGAGCCTACTGACGGTGCAGCCAGGCACGAGAGTGCGCTTCTTTGTCAGCATTTCACATCACGCTCCTCCAGTTTCAACCAGACAAACAGAGAAAACTATTTATTCACCAAAACCACCTCAACACTTAAGAGAGTTGTATGACAATGCCTAATGAAAGGATTAAATCTAATTATTCACACAGACTAACAATACAATATTGTGCCTATGTGATAACATTAAATTAACACACTGGGGAGTTTGAATGGTGTAGCACATCCATAAAGTGTACAGCCCACTTTACATTACTGATGACCGCATTTTAAGCCCTCTCTAAGTTTTTAGATTGATTGCCTATCCTCCAGGTGACCACTGGTTTCACTTAATTTCACCTCACTTTGAAAATCAACTTGTAAGGATTTGAAACCTTTGAAATGAGAAATCCATCCGAAACAACAATGAGGCTACTAAATGTTAATGTCATGTTCTTTATCATTAAAGAACTGTCCTGTGTAGCATTTAAAGAGGGTTTAATACCTGGTTATTGATAGATTTTATACAAAATGAGAATAATATGTTGCGTTTTCAAGTCCTGCTTTAAATACAAGATAAGATGAAATATATTCTATTGATCAAAGGAGGAATTTGCCTCAGGCCAAAGTGCCACATACAGCTGTGTTCACTTCATTCAATACACATCTAATAGACTGCACAAAACTAAACCATACGGATGAAAATAAGATAAGATGTAAACACATTTTTAAAATTAAAATGTGTAACTCCCTTTATGTATTTTAAAAAATGCTCAAAAATAAACAGATGAATAAATATATGGATGAAGTATAAACGTATAAAGTATTAATTAAAATTAGATTTCACTAAGATTTACTTGAATTGCTTGTTGTGATTGCAATATTTTGGGTTTTTGTTTCTTGTTTCTGAATCTAGATTGCTTTGTTATAAAATAACCGAATTACTTGCACAATGTTGCGGATGACTGTAAGTTATCTCAAAGGGTAGGCAGGATAAACCTTGGCTTCAGCCTACACCTTTTTTTGGTCAGCATGTGATTAACTAAAATATATGTGGATGTGTATGCCTGAAGGTATATGTATGCATGTGTATGTGTACGTATGCATGTGCATATTGATATGTGTGTGTATGTATATCTCTCTATATATTTTCTTGGTTGATTAATCCCTCAGTGATTGTTTTGTTTTGTTTTTATTTGTGATTTTTACATTTCTCCTATGTTGCTGAGGGAAGTGTTGGTTGTTGATGCAGACCAAAATAAACCTAACCTAACTAAATCAACCTTTTTGACCTCTGTTGCAACAGTTTACCTGGAGTTCTTTGTGTATTCAAATGATGCACATTTTCTTAAAAATATATATTAATACTGAGTACAACTTTTTCAGGTGTGTAGGAGAGGGGGAAAACAAGTACCAAACCATTACCAATAAGTAAGCTTTAACAGTTGTGTGCCAGACCTAGTGTTAAGTTGTGTGTCCTTTGTACAGAGACTAAGTCCTCAAGCAGGCAGCCTGGGTTCGATTTCGACATTCAGCCCCTTTCCTGCATGTCACTCCCCACTCTCTCCCCTGGTGTCCTGCTCCATCCACTGTCCTGTAGTCTTAGAATAAAAGCACAAAAGCCCAAAAACATTACTTGAAAAAATAGGTTGTTCGAGAGTAGGACGGCAAGATTTCTTTTGCAATTTTTAGAACATTGAACTGGGGGATTTTTTGTCCCAGGTCAGACCTGGAGTCCATACATATGGCCATCTAACATATTTAGTATTTTAAATAGAAAAAAGAAAGACTTTACAGCATGGCAACAGTGAGGGAGGCTCATTCACAGACTTTAAGAGCCAGTGCTTGACATGTTATAGACAGAGGCTGCAAGTTTCCTATCACTTCAATTGGATTTCTATGCCAAAGTAAAATAAATTATAATGCCTGGACAGTAAGATATGAATAAAAACATATCATCTATACTGCACATTGCTATAGTACACATCTCAAGCACTAAGGCTACATTTAACTTATAAAGTTGTTTAGTTCAACTATATCAGTTCTCAGAACATTTAATATGATGCTTTTTACTCACCAGTGTAGACTCTTCATGCTACTCTCTCTTGTAGTCTGCATACCCTCCTGTAACATTTACTTGTTATTTGTGAGTTTCAGTGAAAATATGTGTTCCTGTATCACTCAGTAATGATGAAAATTAAATAGCTAGATTGACACATTGAAATATTTCCATTATTTGTTAGTTTCCAACCTACAACTCTGTACTTTGTGCCAAGTAACTTTACATACTGTAGAATATTCTAATGGCATTAAAACTTTTTTTTTGTTCCTTCCCCCTCCTCCCCTCTCTATGCCTCCTATTTCTCTCCACAGCATGTAAGCGGAAGGAGGAGGACCGAGGACGAGAGCGTAACCAGGTGCCAAAGAAGCAGCGACTGGTCTTCACAGACCTGCAGCGTCGTACCTTGGTAGCAATCTTCAGAGAGAACCGCCGGCCCTCCAAGGAGATGCAGATCACCATCTCGCAGCAGCTGGGCCTAGAGCTTTCTACTGTCTCCAACTTCTTCATGAACTCACGCCGCCGCTGTACGGACCGCTGGGACACAGAGGAGCTTGGTCATGGACTGCACGGCCACGGGCACACCCCTCATGGGAACAGCGGCAACAATAACTCCTCACCCATCCAACCTGGTACCTCCTCTGCTACCACTTTCTCCAAGGCCTGATGGAGGCAAGGCAGACTGTTAAACACATGCATGGAGGATGGAGGGGTGGGGGCGTTTTTCATAAAGCAGGAGGTTCTAATTCCTGTCCTGCTGAGCTACAGGGTGTGTAGCTTCAAACCACTTATCTGATTCATCTGCTCAAAAGTGCTGATATGTGTGCAGATGAATCAGATCCTCTCAGTGCTCCATGCATTTTCTTTTAATCTGAATGTAACTCTAAGGGGTTAAAATGCATTTCAAATTGTGACTCTGTAAACCAAAGATTCAGTAGCTTGAAGAGAGTCACACAATCATTCACATGTGGCTCTTAGTGAATCCACCTGACAACCAAAGAAACCCCAAATCACACTGTGGGTCCATTTTAAGCCTTGAGAAGGGATGATTTCCTTGTAGGATGTAAACATGCCAAAGATTCCCCCATGACATGGAACCAATAGCTATAAGGCAGGAAAACCTTGAGCTGCCCACGTCGGTCATCACAAATCAGCCAGAAATCAGACAGCAGGTGTGTTTACTGGGCGGTGATTAACCACTCCTCATTTCAGTAGGGCTGATTGAGAGATGCGTTTCTGTGTCAAGTGTTTGTTGACCCGCTAACCACATACCACACTGTGGCTCTGCATCACTGCATGCCTGTGTGTCATACGTGTGCATGTGCATAACGTTCACAAGCTGTGTGTGGGCTGTAATTCCTCTGCAGTGATTCGACTAGGTCTCTTTCAAAGTAACAACGCCACCTGCTGTCCATTTAAATCAAAACTCAACATGCTGTTGCATGGATTTCTCCAAGGATAAACACACCAATCAAGCATCAGTGTAGCCCTGGAAGCACTAACCTAACCGAGGCGAAATGATAACATGACAAACCCTTTGATACATATTTGAATGTTAGTTTCTTAAGACTATCTTGTGTGAGGCAACATAGCCGTAGATTGTGTAGAGAGGTTATTTTCAGGTTACAAAAGGAGAACAATCAAACAGGGATGACACTCCAAATGTAAAAAAAAAAAGTGTCCCCGGTGGAGGGGGGGTCTGCTCTGTTCTAGTGGCCAAACGCAGAGGTCAAATGTCACAATATAGGATCCTGAGTGCCAATGATGTTTGCCTCTTTATGATAATCAGAGAACAGGTGCAGCCCGCTCCAACACCATACGCCCCTCGCTGTGTCTGATCTGTGTCGTTACAACCCCGGGCACAACGCCTACTCCATACCTCAGAAACACCTTGATGTGATCGACATGAAACACAATGAAAATGACTGTAAATACTCTTTAATTTTCTCTCTGTCTTATCTATTCTCTATTTATCTATCTCTTGCTACTCCCCTGTTGTGTCTTTCTTTCTTCCCCCCACCCCCTCCTTAACTATTGATGCGGGTAATAATAGTACCATAGACACATGGTTTCTCTCTTGTGACTATTGTGCTATGTTGTGCTGAAACTATATGTAAAGAAGCACCTTGTGGATAAAATGTAAAAACTTAAGGACGAAAAAATCAACATGTCATGAACTGATCCTATGCACAGATTGGAAGGGAAGTGACGAACTGTGCATTTTTGTGAATACATGTGATGGGATAGACGGACCTCTTCCTGGATCTCTGAACTTTGAGCCCTTTGAACTGGACTGTCACTGCATTCCTCTGCTGATGGGGATTTTTTGGTTACCATGAATGAGAACCACCTCATTTAATTTTGTGTATGTAATTTTTTTTATGTGTGGGCAAAGCCACTTGTTGTGTAGCATCTTCTAGCGGGAGATAATCATATTAGAGAGGAGACGCAGACAGGAGGGTGCAGCAGGGAGGCGGGAGCTTCAGAGGTCTATCATTAGAAACAACTTGACAAGTGACACTCCTCCATAGTTTGGGCTGTGACCGTTTTAAAGTGCACTATCACAGGTTCCTTATTGGAGGTGTCTCAGTCTGAGAGGGAAAAACTGAAGCTTTCAGGTGCAGATGTTTGAAATCCAAAGCAGATAGTTAGTGATGGAAACAGATGTGGGTGTGTGGCTCCTCAGTATAGAGAGGACTGTGACACAGCCATCAATACCAAAGATACTTCAAGCCTACCCTGTTCACACTGGACCTGGGACACACACACACACACATACACACATCACACACAAAGACAAAAATATGCGCTGGAGTCCGCATACACACTTCAGCAGAACAGTCGTACCGCATTACAAACACATGAGTATTTGTTATGTGGTAAGAGTTGAGTGCCTTTTTCCTTCAACCAGGGGATAGACTGCTCTGCGCATACACACACACACGCGCGCGCACACATACACAGACATACATACATACACACACACACACACACACACACACACACACACACACACACACACACACACACACACACACACACACACACACACACACACACACACACACACACACACACACACACACACAGTTAGAATGAATGGGGAGCAACACAGACGGGGACCACATTACATAAAATTACACTTTGTTTGATTTCAGAGAGCACTTCCGCCACCATTTTTACTTTGTTGCACATGTTTTTTACATGATACACACACTCACACACACTCCCACCAGAGATATTTTTGTGTAATTTATAATCAGAGTGTATGTGTTTGCGTGTATCTGACTGTTTACAAAGCCCTCTGACCCTGCTCTACTATTGGCTTGCATTCAAACGTCACCCGTTTCACACCCCACTAATTCTCCATCATTGCATTAAAAAAAGATGACATCCTCCATCTTCAAAAGACACACGACACCCGCCAGTGACCCCGCCCATCCAAATCCTCTCTGTTGGTCCCTCCGTCCAGGGTAGCATCACGACAAGGCAGGCATGTGTAGACAATTCATCTTGATATACCTCAAATCTTTATTGTAAAGGTTATTGTAGTGAAACAATAATGACAATGTTTAGCAATGAGAGTGACATTAAAGTCACAGCAAAATGATTGTTCCATTTTTTTTATTTCTTTAAGGGAACTTGTGCATTATGAGCCGTCTTTTGGCTTCACATTGTTTGAGTTGGTTAAAATATTATTTGTAGGTTTGCACGTTGTCCTTTTTGAAGTTAATAAAAATTCTAAATGGTGGATCAGGAAGTGGGGAATAAGGTAAGAAAGGGTATAAGGAAATTCAGTATTACAGGAGAAAGAAATCAGAACAGAGGGATTAGAAAACTGAAGTAAGCGATAGAACTGTCAAAGATCACATGACACATAAAGGACACTTATTTATGTTTAACATCATTTTCTGGCTTAACTAATGTTGGAAGATTGACTCATGCGTGCGTTAAAGTGATTCCCTTGTTATAAAAAAAAAGAATTTGAAGTACCAACCGAAGCACCTCTGTCATTAGGGTTGGGATGAGCGATTCTTTTGTGCATGGATACTATATAATTGTATATTAAACTGCAGGATGAATTGTACCTCTACAGGTGGAGAAGAGGGGGAGAAATGGGAAAAAACAACTGGATTTTGGTTTCAGAGTAACATCAACATTCTTTTCACCTTTGATGTGGTGTTTGTGTATTTGTATAAAACCAGTGTATTTGTATCTGCTCATCATTGTCACCCCTCCTGTTGTATCCCTTCCCTTTGTGTGAAATCTTTGTTCTTGTCTGTATCATTTCTTAGTTTTCCTACATTGGAGTGAGAGTGTGTGAGTTTCCGTCATGTTCCTGTATTTCAGCTCATCTGTGTTTAATCTAGTGTTCGATCTGTCTGCTTTACAAGCTAGCTGAAGCAAGAAAACAAACAGAAAGCCGGGCCACTGAAATAGGGTGTCTTCCAGTGCATCAAAATGGCGTCATTTTCTTTTTCCTTGTGACAGACCTCAGAGCTCTGAAAACCCCAGTGTTGATGTTCTCTCCCTCTTCCCTTACCAATCAATCAATCAGAACCAAGTGTCTTTGTGATGGTAGAAGACAATCAATTTCAAATAGAGCAGAGACAAAAAAAAGAAGGAGGGAGAGAGGAAGAGAGTGATGGAGTATAGTGCTGAGAATTTGACTGGACAGCAGAGATGGGAGAAGAAGAGGAAGGATGGCTCTCAGAGAGCAGTGCATGTGTGTGCGTGTTTACCTTTAACCCCTGCAGGATGACCTTTACGGTGGGGGCCGTGGCACCCAGGACCCTCCCTTGGGTTACAATGGGAACAGTGGTTGATGGTGGGGGAGATCTGACTTGTTATAAGTAGACACCCAATCGAAGATGCTGATCAAATGCCTGCACACATATGCACGGTGCACACATATGCACGGTACACACACACACACACACACACACACACACACACACACACACACACACACACACACACACACACACACACACACACACACACACACACACACACACACACACACACACACACACAGTTGTCTGCCAGAGAGCCTTTCCTCTGATCTTCATCTCCCAGCATCACAACAAGTCTGTCAGTCATGTTGGTCTGCCTTCAGCCAGCGGAGGGAGACTAAAGTAATAACTGGAACAAATACTACACCAAGTGAAAACCAGTATGGGTAAATTGTGTGTTTGACTCAAACAAATAAAGGAACAAGCAATTGGCTGACTGGCTTTTCTGTGTTTTTTTTGCTGTGCTGCTTTCTTACTGTGGTGCTTTGATGCCACCTAGTGTTGTAAGAGAAAAGTGTTATCAACACTGAGGTTCCCTCAAAGCACCCCACAATGTTTTGTTTTTATACAGTCTATGGTATTTACCGCCTATGGTTTATAAACACTGCCAGAAATGGGAGAAATGCTCAAGCTCTGAGAATCTGACGAATAAATTACATAATTGGCAACAAATAGTTATATTTAAACATATTCTATAGAATCTCCAACTGAGCGCTGGACTCATTTTACAACTTAAAGGCACACAAAGTTTTAACATGCACACCACTGAGCTCAATAACAGAAATACATCTTTCATTGGTATTACCTTCATTAATATGACAAAAAAAAGTGGGCTTGGTTAAACATTTTAAATATTTGAGCACAAATTTAAGGTTGTCTGTGATTAACTCAAGATTAGAAATGATACACATTATATCAAATATGAAATAATGAATTTCCCTTTATTTAAAAAAAATGACATGTTTAAATAGAGAGCTGTGGGTAAACACAATAAGCTCAATATGTCACTATTGTCAAACAAACTGGAGTGAACGGCATGTTTAACCTTACCGTTTAAGAATACTTTGTCACATCTACAGTGGACACAAACAAAGCATTTTTAAATTAGTGGCATTTCCTTGGTATCCCACAGGTTGAAATGCTAGTTAAAATGACTGGAAATACTGTATTGGAGCTAACACAGCCCCCTTGCTAGCTTACTTACAGACTCATCCTCGCACTTAGAAAAAAGTGATAAAAAAGATATAGAGTCCCTTTATATTAATATTAACTTAATATTAACGTACATTAGAAACGTAGTGTTTGTAGCTTTGTACCATTATCAGAAAAGTGTTTAATAATACATACACACGTTACTTTCCTTCGTTTGAAAGACTCACCTGTTGTCCCACCGGAACACCTTTAGTCTCCTTACGGCATTGCCCTTCCAAAATAAAAGCACTTACCTTTGTACTGTCACTGTTGGTAAAGTAGTAAACAGTAGGTAAAGTAAACATTAAACAGCTTGAAGTGAATACCCTTAAAAATATATTTTAAATTATTTGTAATATTGTTATTAAAAATACAGGAGTTAAATAAAAAATAACCACCAATATTTCCGCCTAATTAGTCAAGGTTGTTTGCATATGACCTCATTTCCGTAGCGTGTCAGTGGCGCCAAATGCAGACGGGGGTCAGGAATTGGTTTGCAGCAGTCGGCGCAGAAACATAAACACAAGAAAAATGCCTAAGGTTTGAGTTTTTTACGGTTTACCGACCAAACAGAGAGAAGTCGACACATTTGTATCGTGCCCCAATGGACAATGACAAGGGAGAAATGCAAAAAACTCTCTGAAAAACGAGGAAACAGTGGATATAAAACCTTTTTCTTCCTGTTTATGGTCAGGAAGAGTGGAGTCGGATTATGCCCGTGTGTGTGGTGACCACTTTGTCCAAGGTAAGTTAAAGTAATGTATGCATGCTGTATGTCTATGTTTAAGAAGCCAACTCCTTCCATACTTTGTCATGTTACCTTTTTTTCCATCTTTGTTCTGCTGGAGTTTTTAACCATTAAAGACAAAGAATAGGTAGTAATTGGTAATACTAGCCAGAGAGCTGATTTAAGTTATTGTTTTACTTGCTGCAAATAACTGTTGACCGGACCGCTTAAAGTGGTTAACCTGCAGTAAGTAAACAAACGTTAGTGTTGATAGAATTGTGGCTAGGAGGACAACTCATATGGAAATTAATTGAAAAATATTCACCCTGGCGAAAACCTAATGACAATCGTTGTTGAGCACCTTGATACCAAGCGGCAACCTCCGGTCCAAAAATATGAGTCCAATGCGGAAGTGTTAAAAGCTGCAGTTCATCGAGGATCCGCTTGAGGCTTGCTCCAGAAGTACCAGAAGTCACATACACATGAATGGGGAAAAGACGATCTTTGCAGCAGAAATAAACATGTTTACAGCCTGGTACAAAAGACAAGTGTAGTCTGGATAGCTAATTTCTTGATGTCCTCTCACTGTGAGGGGGGTGAATTTTTTTCTAACGCGGTGATTTGAAGATATTGAGATTACAAGTCTTCCAATGAGAGGCACAGCTACCTGTGGGAACACTGCAGCTGTTGGCTAGGAGGCTCAAAGCCTGCCTCTTTACGTCACACTGGCTCGACAGAAGCAATATGGCTGCCACTGCTGATTGGCTTCAAAACAGCTCTTCAGAAACAGATGGGTGACGTCACGGATACTATGTCCATATTTTATACAGTCTATGTTTGATACCCAGGTCGTGGACCCAACAGCTCAAAAAACATTGTGAGCCTCGAGGCTTTTGAACGCCTTCATTTGCTCAGTGGTGTAAAATGAAGTCTGGAGGACGAGGTAGTTAGTGATGTCAACGGCAGACACGTTCAGAAATAAGCTCGGGTCAGTTAAAAAATTGGAATTCCTCATGAGAGGAGGATCTCTTCCGACATAATCCAGATTTTTTTCGGTATCGCTGTTTTATGGCTGTTGCGTCCATTCTGAAACTTACTTCCTGATCCCCATTTGAGTTCCACATGATGTCACTGGCATGACGTGATTGCAAACAACCTAATAGGTCACTGTGACCCGGGCCTTTCATATCAACACCCAACGTGTTTAATTTTAGATAAGAATACCTTAAATGTCATTGTGGAGAAATCTGGTCTGGTGTGCAAACTAACTTTCCCGCCAGCTTCTGGTACTTTAATGGAGCAGAAACCTCATCAATGTTTGTTACACCTGTGGTTTTCTTGTAGTAGCATGTCCAGAGATATGTACAAAACCCATTCTTCTTATTAATGAATGCAGTAGAAGTACCATATAGCTTACTCATCATCAAAGAACACTGTTTTTGGCAGTTGACCTTTTGACCTGATAGGTCAAACCAATCACAGTAAATGCTGGCTACAATGTTTGACTAGAAACCTTACAATCAGAACATTAGGCTTTCTAACTTAGTGGACTAAAGTACATCACACACTACATCACACATTGTGCTACTCCAATATGTTGTAAAATCCAGAGGTCTTGTAATTGTGCAGATTTTGTATCATACATCTTGAAAAGTAACTGAAAGTAAGTTCAGACTAAATTGCCTTTTTTTTAATTGGCCGGCCATGTTAAGCAATGCTCCATGAAATTCATGGATAGCAAATTTTTTGTGCCATACTAGGACAGAAAAACAGGTGAACACACCTCTATAAATGTGGTGCACTTAGCAAACATATGCCTATAAGCATGCGCGTCAGTAAAGGAGCAACTTTGTCATTCATTTGTGGTCATGTTTCAAGCCACTCAAGTCAGTCAAATATTCAACTGTAGATCTGGTTGTATGTTTTCTTTATTTCTTCATTAGGTCAGAAAACATGTCAGTCTTTTTTAAAAGCCAAATGCTCCCACTTGCTATTAATTCTGACTGTTTGTCCTTAGTTCTGAGAAGATGACATAGTTTTATTTCTGAAATCAAAAGCCTCCTGAGGCCCATAGTGCAGTGATTAAGCCAAATCAAGTTGGAGTACAGTAATTCTCTGCAGATTTGTCACTTCTTGAACCCCTTCATCATATGTGAAGTTATTCTTAAAGAAAAGGTCCATTGTTTTTTATTCATAAAATTAGTGTCTTCTTTGTCATTTGACACTTGCCCCCCAACATCTGGGCTGTTTTGGCTTTGATTTAAATTTTGTTTTTCACTCAAGATATTCAACAATCATATTTTCACGAGTGCAGCTTTTGTGTTTTTTTGTTTCCTAATCTTATTGAACATCGAGCGGACACAAGCAGATAACAAGAAGAGACACATGACACTTTTGACAGAGTCACATCATGCTTTTATGACGAAAAGGAGTTCATTTACAAGACAGACAGTTTATAAAACATACTTTGAAATAAAAAAAGAACCCATGTGTTTTATAGACAAGTACATAATTGTCTCGTCCTTCCCTCTGAGACCAAGCAGCCATGGGACTGAGCAAAACATGGGCGATCCCTGGAGAAAGAAACAGCAGTTATATCCTATATTACTATACCTACACTATTTACAGTTCAACAGTCATTTTCCTCTGTCAGACATGGCAAGGAGGTCTACAGATTGGATGACATGATATGGCTAATAGATCTAATATGTACAGTTTCTGCTCTTCACATCCAAGGATCCACAATGGTGCAAACTGTAAATACTATGAATTGGGTTCAGTTAGATGTACTTGAGTTCCAATTTGGTACTTACTGTGTAACAGTCTCTTTTATGAACCAGCCATATGCTTTAATGTTTGATCACACCATTCAATCTGACAAGCTGTACAACCTGTCTTTATGTTAGTTCTGCATTTAATGGAGCACTCAGCACCCACTCCTAGGTTTCAAGAGTCATTAATGATTGTTTCAACAAGGATGAACAAATTTGAAAAATTTGTCAAAAAATAAAAGTTATCTGTGAACAATGTTTAACAAGGTTGGTGCCAGGTTGAGAGAAAAAGAAGAGAGGAAACAGACAGACAGACAGACAGACAGACAGACAGACAGACACACAGACACACAGACACACAGACACACAGACACACAGATATCTAAACCAAATTGTAGACATAAATTTCAATGTTTTCCATTAGAAGGCTCCAACAAATACAGAGCTAAGCCATACCTATAAAAGCTTCCTCTAAAGAGTTGGGGAGGTACGAGAGCGCTACATTAGTTCAGACCTGGAAAAATTGTCAAAGTCTGGCACCATCTCGTCCTTAAATGAGGGAAATCCTCTTAAAAGGTAATATGGAAACCTAGGAATGAGTGCCAACCAGTTCTGACAGAGCTCTGTATGCCCCCTCCTACTCCAGAGGGATTGTGGGAGAGTGACAAGGTTCAAGATAGATCAATGGAAGTATGCCATTAATAATCCTATCCCCATACAGCATTGATCAGTTCCACCACGCTGCTTGGAATATCAATGATTTTATCTACTGCTTACACATTGGAGCTGATCCTCCATGTGTGGATAGATATGTGTAAAAGTACAATCATCCCAAGTAAACAAAGGCTTCTTTTAAAGGACACGCACTCTGAAATACGGGGGAATGCAGGCGCAAGCAGATGGCGCAAACTTAGATTAGAAAAAAAAACTTTTTATTTTTGTTTCAACCAGTCCCATGGCCATCAACATTGGCACCCATAGCTCTCCATACAGTTGTAGGTGAGTCTGGCAAGACCAATCACTGTATACAAAAGGCATGCATAGATTAAACCTGCTAAGACCAAAATAATTAATTATTTATTTTTTCTTCTCTACAGAGGAATTGACAAGTTATCTCTCAGTCAATTACAGCCAGAGAATGATACTGTGACTTTTAATCATGATGTTTTATTGTTTTGATGCGATGGTGGTGAAACTGGCAGAGAGCATCTAAAAGTATTTGTTTCATCTACTGAGTCCAAGAAAATCAAGCCAGAACTGTGGGTTTGGAGGCCTCTCATGACAACCCCAAGTGAGAGTCTAAAGGACGTCACACTATGGCTATAAGACAATCAGTGTAGCACTGACTTATGAAGCTAACAGTCAATATTCTCTCTTCAAGGTTTCACTGTATGACACCCAGAGCTGTTGTTTCTGTGTTTTCTCAACACCAACAAAACTAACAACATCAACAGAATGGTCCCATTTGGTGCTGTTACACACCGTGACCACTTGGGGTCAGTACTGTCACGTAGAGAAGGGGGGCACTTGTAATTGTCTGGTCAAGGTTAAGATGAAGCATTTGTCTAAGGTGCTTTCAAAGATCCTTCAGCACTGCTCTGTTAAATGTCCAATTACAACAAAATACCAACCAAAGAAAAGCTGTTTTAGAGAAGCATCTTTGTCCAATTAAAGAAACCATCACAGGTTGCATTTCAATCAATCAGCTCTGAAAAAGGCCTACATATAAATAAAATAGTGGTGGAATAACACACTGCTCTGAGAAGTCTGTTTTGGAAATGAGACTAATAAGCCACGTAATCACCCAATCAGCTGAGCTCACGCCACAGTCATCCCATTACTGCTCCTCTCTGCTCTGATAATTCAACTCAGGTCTAATCCAATCACAACAGCAGCTGCAGAGTATGGAGTGGAAGATGGATTCATTTAGAGCTAATACAGAGTCAGAAATGACGGAAAACAAGCCTGTGGACACACATGCTGAAAGGTTAGACCAAAGTGTGTCATTCCTCACCAGATATAAGAGAACTGAAAGCACAGCCTGCTTTAAATGACTGCTAGATAAAAAAGATTCAAGGTTTATCTGGCGATGATGCTATGATTATTTGCGTCTTAGGGTATGTTTTATTTTGGCATGCTTCTTTGAAGAGTTCCCCAGTGGTGGATTCCTAATAGGAGGTTGTTGCTGCTGCTGCTGCTGCTGCTGTTGTAAATGGGGCGTCTAGACTACAGTACACCAACCCGAGGCAAGGACAAACAGGAGGAGGGAGCAGGGGATCGCTCAGCCTAGTTTCTTAAGTACAACAGCAGAGGAGATGAATCAAGCTCAGCTCCTTTGGTATCTGCTAACAGAAGAGTCTGTCTGACAGATGGAGGCAATTGATTGGCTGCAAAGCTGTGTGCACTGGCACTTTTTGTTGAAAAAAGAGAGCTTCTAAACAATCATTTGGCTAAGTGTCAGTTCAAACCATTGAAATGTTTGATGGAAAACCTTAAACCTTATGAAAGTGGGAGAAACTTCTACAGCCAGAGCATTCAGCCTGAAGGTAAATGAGTTTGTCTAGATTTAAAGGCTTGTGAGGCCTCAAATCAATGCAAGCGCTTATTTTCAACCCTGACCAACATCAAAATTTCAGATTTTAGTGAAGAGACTGATTTTATGCTAATCCTTGTCAAATGACTCAGTATACCACAGCAGGCAGAAGTGAGTGTAGGCTCATAGTCATGGTATTACAACAGCACACCAATCCCACCTTTCTACATCAGCAGATAAAAAGTGACAAGATATCATGTGAGAAAATACATACAGTATAGTCCATGGGTTTTCATATCCATACCAGCACTGTGCAGAGTGAGAAAGTTCCAGAAATTCTTCTGAGGGGGATGAGTAGGTTGTGAGATGGGAACCAATGTTTTTCTGTTTTTTGAATCGGGAACCTGGGTCACCCCTTTCATCTTTTGACTCAACTGATCCAGTCGCTGCTCCCTGTTACGATGGAATCACAAGGAGCGACAAATCATAACACGACAACACTTACTCACTGACCAGACGGAACACGTGTCTACTACCACACAACCATATTCCAGCCTAATACTGTGAACAGGGACAACAGGGCTAGGAAATGTTAAGAAGATAGGGAAAAGGGAGGTAAAGAGGAGGAGGAGGAGAAGAAGAATATAAAATGAAACACACCCTCATCTACGCTTACATTTGTGATTGATGTTTACACAATGACACCATCAACAATCACTTCAGACAATCTGTCTGCTAAAACCTAGTTTTTACTGAGAAATACAGGGAATGAAAACACAAAACGGTTGGCTATGGGAGAGAGACGTCCGTGAAGGCAACATCCTGTTCTCAACACAGCAATGGTCGCTAACACTGTGAAAGGCAGTGTGAAAACCAGGCCAATTTATACATCTATTCTCATTTAGACTCATGAATCTTTTACAGCCGTTCAGCTATTCATCCTGACACCAAGCTGTGGTTTCATCAGCCCCTCACGAGGAAAGGAAATGGAGTTAGCAGGATTCATTTTGCAGAAGTTTTAATGATTTGAGATATACGTACATCTACCAGATTGTCAATGTTGCAGCCTCAATTTAGGAGTTTGTCCTTAAAAATGAAGCAACAAAACACTCCGCTGTTCAATAAGTTGAATAGCAACAGCTTTCTGTAAATTCATATTCTGTTACTTTGTATGTTGCTGAGCTGACATAAGCAGTTTGTGCTATCAATGACTCTTGTTTTTTTTGCACAGTAACTCTTATGTTTCTAGTGACTATTTTAACTAGTGCTTCAGTAAATCAGGCTGCCAATGAAACTCATCAGGAGTATCATGGCAGTTAGTGCAAAAGATCCAAAATGTATTTTATAGATTTGTTTATGGACACAAAATTTATTTTCTTCTTGACAGCATTGCTTTTAAAGTATTGTCATTTAAATGCTACTATCTTTTGTGACTGCATCAAAAGAAAAGCCAGAGAGCCTTTAAGACGACAGCAGAAAGGTAAAGTGAAAAATTCAGAGCCCGTTATGAAAGTATGATACTTTTGATTATGAGGGAAAACGCTGTGCGTGGAGCCCTGTTTATTGATAGTATACGTTTTGTTGCGTACAATTTTGGTCAAACACATTGATGTTTTCACCAAAGTGGGAAACAGTATCACTTTGGTCAGGTTCAGGCACCAAAACTTTTTAGCTAGGTTAGGGAAAAACATAAATGTTTTCACCGTTGACTCTTTTTTTCACCTGGGATATTAACTGCAGTCTCTTTGTGTAAAGAAAAAAAGTGCTTTTTGGTAAGAATGGACTGTGTTTATATAGCGCTTTCTCTAGTCTCCTGACCACTCAAAGCGCTGTTACATTACATGTCACATTCACCACATTCATACACTGAAGGCAGAGGCTGCTATGTAAAGAGCCCACCAGTATTAGCTCATCCCACTCACGCACCGATAGCACAGCCACTAGGGGCATTTTGGTCATGCCAAAATTGAACTCTCAGTCCCTCATTGTGAAGTTTACACTTTGTTGTATTCATGCATTCACATAATAAAGTGCTTTCAATTCTGCAGTTTTGAGTAATCTACAAATATCTGGTTAAGCTAATTTGGCAATATTAGCATATTACCTTAAATGTCAACTATGCTAACGTGACGTTGTTAGCATAATAAACAGGGATGTAAAGGATTGTAAAATGATACCGACTCCAAATATATATATTTCTTTTTTTTTTTAAAGCCCCACAGTAAAGCAGGGCATCAAAAATTAGATTGAACTCTTGTTATTCCTCTCCAAGGAAACTTTAGTAAAAGGTGAAAGATTTATACAATCTGAAGATAAACAAGAGTGTACTGCCAACTCCAAATACTTTAAGCATATTGTTTCAGGATTGAGTGTCCTGTCTGAAATGCCCCTATTTGACTGTTTCACTGTAAATAGATCATAATGATTATTTGCAAGCTAGCACTGTCAGTAGTACAGTAATCTAAGAGAGGATAACACATTGCTGTTACTGAGTAAATATTGAAACATAAGTAAACCCAAACCAACTGTAGCCCTCCAAGTATATGCAATAAAGGTTCTTATGTAAATATTAATTTGAATGTAGAAAGTTTTAGTTCCAATCCAATTAAAAAACTATTATCGTAAGAGTTTCTTACAACTTTCTGGATATTTGGTTTGAATGGGGCTTTATTATTTATGATGCATTTTATTCCACGATCCAGTCACAGGTAAAGTCCTGACCAACTGTTGTGTGTGGAGGCATTCAGATGCAAAGTATAGTGGAATAGTCCAAACAGTAAACTGAGGTGTTTTTGATCTGGGTTTTCTAAAGATTTTGAAGGTTTAGTCTAGAGATAAACCGATATGGTTTTTTCGGGCCAATACCGATACCGATTATTAGTAGTCAGGGAGGCCGATAACTGATATTTGGAGCCGATATTCATTCTCAGTAAAAAGGGAAATATTGGCATCAAAATTTTGAATACTACAAACTCCAACACTTAACTTTGTGCAGACGGTGTCATTTCTGCCACGTGATTTAGAGAATTTTGAAAAATTCCGACCCGAGCACTCACTTCAGTTCAGGTGTATGGAGTGACCTTGTTGTGCGGCTGCTTCAGAGCCAAAATAACCCAGTTTTAAATTGATCTCTTATTGGCCGTCAATTTTTTTAAAAAGGCAGATGCCGATATGCGTCAAAATGCCGGAATATCGGCGCCTATAATCGGTCTATCCCTAGTTTAGTCTCTTTTATGATTTTAATAGATGTTCAATAAGATGTTTGACTTTGTTTTCAACCATTCATTTGCATTGCATCATTTCATTTTAACATTTCAAGCCAAATTTCCAGAGGCTTCAATAAGTTATCTGTGTAGAACTAGTTTTGTGTTGGAACAAGGTTTAAGTAAGGGATGCAAAAATGTCTACTTAGTGGACACTAAAGTTCAACAAGGCTACCATTGAATTTATGACGCAACTATCCACTTTGTATTGAAAATGTTTGGAAAAATCTTTCTTATCCAATTAACCAACTTATGAAATCTAGAAACTATGTTAGGAAGCACTGTTTTAGACCATGTCTTGTTTCTTGGTCAAAACATTGCTCTGCCTGGTTTCAGTTGATATGCAAGGTGAGAAATGAACAAGCTCACCTGCCGTCTCGTGTTTGGGAATGTCATCAGGTGCTGAGAACAGAACAATACCTCACGGAGGACGAAGAAGTTTAAAATGGTAAACGGCCAAAAGGTCACAGAGAACAACAACTGAGGAAATTAAAAAGGACAAACAAGAGTCAACATAACACTTAAAAGAAAGTACTTTGTTTTTTTAAAACCACAGTACTACTCTCCACTATACGATGCACATGGCGTGGGTAGGGTTAACACGACTTCATTTACATTTGATTCCTCGATCTCCAGCCAGGGACCCCTCCCAAAGGAGGACCCAGTGGGGGTAGGTGTGTATTGGGGAAGGTGGGGCTTAGGAGGGGGGATGCACTGGGCTAGGGGGGCAGAGACATTCGCACACCGACCATCTCAGAGACAGAGAGAGGGAATCACTGTAGAGGCGCTTCATCAGTTTCTATGTTCATTCATGTGTAACTGTGATTTGGTGTCCCTATCAATCCAAATAACACTGACTTGGTTTTACCAGATGTTAATGCATGCCAAAGGATTACCCTCTGTGTGTGTGTTTTCAGGTGCAACTTTATGCAAGCCCAGTTGACAGCAGATGGTCTTTGATCATCACGACAGCTTGTATTACAATGGCAGTAGAAATAATTGTTATTATATAACAGAGTCATGCACACACTACTGTATAAAAAACAACCTACACAAACTATGGCTTCGTTTCATCACTCAGACATTTACATCAGTTCTCTATTAAAGAATGAACATCAGCTTTATGGCTCTACAAATAGTATTGCTGGAATGTTGTATTTGAACAAATATCAGTATGTGTGTTCACACTTGTTCAGGATGGTTGCCGTTTAACTTTTCCTGAGAAAATGTGCTATACATGTGTGTGTGAGTGTGTTTTCTACTGGCAGGATGAGTGTGTGGTTTTACTGTGTCCTCTGTCTGCCTCTGAGTATGACCCGACCCTCAAGGCCGCTCCCCCCTGGCGGCACTGGGAAGGTCAGGCACCCAACCAATACAGGAGAGGGCACAGACAGAAGGTGAGGCTGGAAGGTTAGCCCCATCCCGCTGATGAAAGAATTGGGCTTCTGATGTAGAGGAGAGGAAGGAGAGGTCACACTGACCACCCCCCCTCAATCCCCCTCCACCCAGCAAACCCTCCTGTGGCCACCAGCCTTGCTCTCCCTTGTGTTGGTTGCTATGGTTACTGTGGCTGTCCATGTTCAGAGGGCTTGACTTCCTAACCAAACCCTCTGGCTCACGGGCAGCCACGGCAGCTCAGCCGGTGGGCTCATCCCAAACTCACACAGCTGACGTTGTTGCAAAATCTCACAAAGAAGAAAAGTTCAAATCGTGTTATTCGTCTCTTTGTAACTTATGTTAATTTTCCAAATCAGTTGCTTCTTCTCAGATATTATAATCAGATTGTGTTTTACATCCACTGAGCTTTAGCTCATTAAAACAACTGAGAAGCATCCTCATTGTTCAGCCATGGTCAGAATAAATAAAGCTGACTGATATATGTTTTATAGAAAACATATTCAAACTACTTTTCAGACATCTTGTTTTATTCAGTGGTATAAATTTACAACTTAACTTTGAACTTCATATCTACATGCATTATTCTTAACAGGCAGACTTATGTAAAGCACTTCTAAGATTTTCATAAATAGGGATACTTCTGGTACCTGCTGTACATTTCTTAAGAGTCCCTGTAAATGCAGTATAAATACAGAAATGGGAGTGTTTAAATAAAAGAGAATTCTCTTTCAGTTTCTTAAAAATGTAAGAGACACAGGGCTACCAGTGTGCAAGAGCTCAATCATGCCAATTTACAAGAACTGATCTTAATCATTCTTAGCTCTTTTGTTTGTATCTAGCATGGATGACAAGTCTACAGTATCCTTAAAACATGCTTTTCACCACATGCTGAATCAAACCGCTGAGAAGCACACAAATCAGGGTCAATTTGATTTCCCTCACAAATAAAACCAAATTGTGTCATGGCCTCACTTTTGATGTGGGAGCTCAATTTTGAATAGAGCCAAAGAGAGAGGAACTGATGTAATGCTTTCAAACTTCTTTGCAAGTCAGTGGCTGTGTGCGTTTGCGTGTGTCAAACACGTTTTTGGGACGTGCTCATGCCTCCCCCGAGGGACCCCTGGCTGCGTTGTTTCATATCATCTTCATGTTGAACTTCCTGGTCCCTCCTGAGGAGCTGCCAGTGCCGGCGGGTTCAGATTTCCGGAAAGAGTACTCCACTGTGAAGTTGTTCTTGCGTTGGCCGCGTCCCCGGCTCCACACGAACAACAGCAGGAAACAGAAGAGGACCACGCCCAGGAAGGTGATGCAACCCATTGCCGTGGAGACCAAAATGGTGGTCAGGTCCAAGGTGAACTTGAGGAAAACTCGTGTGCTGTTCATATTTGTGTCGTTGAAGAACTCGCCGCTGTACAGCGAGCGATTGAGAAAGAAGGCTGAGGCTGGATCTAGTGGCTGGCCACGCACTGTCAGTGTTGCAAAGTATGTGTCATTGCCTCCAGCGTTGCTTGCGATGCAGATGTATGTCCCGCTGTCAGTAAGCTGGGCATAGCGGATCTCCAGCGTGCCACTGGGGAGAACAGTAATGCGCCCTGAATTCTTAGCTGTGATCCGCCTGCGCTGTGGGGAAATCCAGACAATAGCAGGAGCAGGCTCTCCTTCCGCTCGACACAGAAAATTCACTGGCTGACCCTCACGAGCGACTACCTGTGGGAGGTGAAGAAGAGGAGCGCATGGACTTAAAATTGCAAGAGATTCAGCAAAACCAGGCAGATGATATAATCTGTCAATACTAAACAATTCCTTTTGCAGTTTAAAGCAGTTAGGACAAAAAGCAGTATACCATTTATTTGTTCTTAGATAAGCCTTAGAGTTCAATGTAATCATATTTATTACCTGCTGCATCTTACGGTTGCGTATCTTAGGTTTCTGGCATGTAAAGTGATCGAAGAGTGCAGAATCGGTGAAGGTGTGAAGGCTGACCCCCTGCACCTCCACCGGCCCTGCACACACGGGCACTCTGCCGTCAAAATTGAGGGTCTTGCGTCTTTGCAGGATCCACAACAGACGGCAGTCACACAGGAGGGGGTTCCCATCCACTCTGAGGGTCTCCAGACTGTTGACAGAGTGGAAGGAGCCCTCTTCTAAAGTCTGCAGGTCATTGGAGGAGAAGTTTAGGACCCGGATCTGCCGGAGCCCTCCGAGTGCGTGGAGCTCCACTGTCACCAACCCTGTGTTCACCATGATGAGCTCCTTCAGCCTCAGCAGGTCCTTGAATGCCCAGGGGTCCAGTGAGGGGATGGGGTTGTAGGAAAGGTTGAGGTGGGTGAGGTGCACCATGTTCTTGAAGGAAGCGGAGGGGATAGAGGTGATGTTGGTGTTGGTGATGGAGAGCCAGTGGAGATCTAAGCCCTGGAAACTTAGAGGGGAGATGTACTCCAAGTACGGCCAGTGATCGATTTCCAGACCTCTCAAGTTGGAGAGCTTGCGGAAGTTTTGGTCCTCCAGGGCAGTGATGCTGAGGTGACGCAGGTGGAGAGTGACCAGGCTGCGGAGGTAAGATAGCGTCTGACCTGAGATCGACGTCAGGTTGCATCGCTCTATTGTGAGATCTTCAAGACCCACCAGCCCTGAAAATGCCTGGGGGTCAAAAATGAAAGGGTTTACACATACAGCATCTATGATGGCCTTTCCCCCAAACAAACATACACTGCAAGATACCAAAGCTCAAATGTGAACTCCCTCCTAAAACTTATTTTTTTTCGATCATCCTTCGTTTGAATATCATCTACAATCTGCAGCCTGTTGGTTAGCTTAGCTCAGTACAAAGGTAACAACCGAATGGAGTTGCCAGGCAACATGTAGAGCTTCTAGTGTCCAATCAAGAAAAAGTCCTGCACATGACCCCACAATGAGCACCAATTTGTCATTTTTTTCATCCTTTAGCTTTTGAACAGATGAAACAAAGCAGATACAACGTGTTCATTAGTGAGCTTTAGAGCGTCTGGAAGGTGGACAGAGAAGGGCTGGCTGTTTCCAGTTTTGATTCTAAGTCACTGCTGCTGGCTGTAACATGATATTTAGCATTCAGACGTTTGAGTGGTATCAATCCCCTCATCAAGTCTTGGCAGAAGAGTGAATCATTTTTTTTCTGAAATTGTTGAGCTAGATTTTTCTGAGCCAAACCAGGCAATGCTACAAGCACTATGGCTGGCAAATAGCTGCTTGGCATTGCTGTCACTTGAAAAAGGATGTATCCCACTATCAGTGTGGAAGTGTGATCCTCTGAGATCTATTTTCCATGTGGGATTTCTTTAAATAAATTTCTTACCCAGTTTCTTACAAGTAAGAGAGTCTGGATACAGGCTAGATGCTGGCGAACTTACCTTGTGGGATATGTAAACCAGGTCATTGTCTCCCACCTCCAGATGTTTCAGACTCTTCAGATCCTGGAAGGTGTAGTCCAATAAAATCACCATCTTGTTCTCGCTGAGGTCAAGGCTGGTCAGATTACCAAGCTTGGCGAAGGCCCCCATTGGCACCAACTTCAACTGGTTCCCCCTCAACTTCAACACTTTCAGACTCTGGAGGGTGGCGAAGGCATTAGGCTCCAATGTGGCGATGAGGTTCTCACTGAGGTCCACCTCCTCCAGACGTGGGTAAGGTGCCAGATCACCTGCTTGCACCCAGCGAAGCCGGTTCTTGCTGAGGTCCAGAAGCTGTGTCTCGGTGGGAATGCCCTCTGGTATGTTGGTGAGCCTCCTCCGCTGGCACGACACTGACCTCAGCTGAGCCGAGCACTCGCACCTTGGGGGACAGGCCTGACTACTTCCTGGTAGCGTCATGGTTATTGTGGCGACCAGAGAAGCACCCAGGATCCATCTCCACACCCTCAGACATGGCACTAAGGCACGCCCACCAGGGCCAGGAGAGCCAATCATGGCCCTGGTCCTCTGACTCCTCGCCTGTTGTAGACAGGGTCACTGCACCATGCACCTGCAAGATGATACAGAGGTAGGATAGGAACAGGATAGAAACCAGAGAGAGTAGAGGGAAAAAATGAGAACATAAATTAAGATATGATACAAAAGAAAGATGGAACCTATCATCTCTAATCTCCCAAGCTCATAAAAATTACATCTGCACTGGTGTAAGTTATCCATGCTTCCTGCAGTTTAAGTAATATTAATTTTAAAAGCTGTGGAGATTTCAGACGTATCATGACACCGCATTAAAATAAAACTGACGAGACCCCATTACAGGAACACGGCTCCTTGTAAGATATTTAAGATAATTTGTCTTTTCACTAATTCATCTACGGTTGCAGTTAGAGAAGTGGGACACAGGAATCCTTAGGAGGGAGCTTCTTGTTCCAGCAAGATTCATGCATGTTGCATCTCCTCAGCTCTCCTTGCTGAGGCCGTCTGCTCCACTTTGACAAACATAATGAATTTATTATCACCACGCATAAACAGACAGACAATCACGCTATGCCTGCAAGCCATGTATGGCGTGCCTATGATATGTGGGGAGAAAGAGTCATATTATGTGTTTGATCAGGTATGTGTTGATGCATGTATGCGTGGGATGTGGCATTTTGCTGGAGATGAATTAAAAATCGTTTTGGTAGCACGGAGATGAGATGAATCACTCGTGCTTCAACTGTTTCTTCAGGCAAACTGTCATCTCTCCCACACACTGTTTTTAACTCAGAGACAGTCAAAGAGCACCTGGCATTGGATCTGGAACACAACGCAGTGTCCATGTAGTGAGAAGGAATACTTTCTTATTCAAATAACGCTGCACAAGGGTTTGGAAATCACTGGTTGCTCTAATTTTACAAATACTCAGCAGTAGCCAAAGATGTTAGACCCTCGACTAATTGCTTGTTTTGTATTTTGGAAGAAGTGAAAATTAGAGAGAATATGTGATCATCACCAGGTGATAAAATGTTCAAATGCACTCTAATGCTGGTAGTGGATGGAGGCAGGGCCAACAGTTTCATAATTTATATGCTGGTTTGGAGTAAACGGACAGTGTTCAAAGGACGAGTCAAACCATTCAACAGCCAAATGTTACCAGTCTCTCTCTCTCTTGCTCTAAGCTGTGCTTGAAGTCTCTTTCTGACAAGTTGAGTTTTTTTAAACAGTACCACTGAACGCCTAATGAAATCTGACTGTTTCACTGCGTTGGCATCAATGGGATCAAACAGGATGAGAAGGGATTTAAGCTGAATTTAAATGATGGCTGACAAATTCTTTGCACACACGCAAGACAATTGTATATTTTCACACATGCTCAATCATACACACACGCACAAACTCAGCTTTGCAGTAAAACCCCCTGCAGAGAGTGTCTCATCCACTAAGCTCCAGGGTGGATAAGTCCCACCATTTTTGACAGGCTGGGGAAAAAAAAACTCTGTTTACAGATCACGTATCTGAAGGATCTGGTTCAAATCTGGCACAATTTTCCCTTTCACTGGAAGAGAAAACGCAGGCACTGAGAGGCTGCTGAGCACACTGCTGCACAAACTGACCCACTTCTCAGCAGCAACCCAGCCTCGCACTGTCAACCAGCAACAACTCACCATGACCACAACAACACAGCAGCAAACCTCAGCATCTCAGTGGAATAGAGCCCTGGGGAATCACAGAGAGATCTGAAAAACAAACATGAGCGTACAGATGTTCTGAATAACAAGCTATTTATGACACAAAATCAAACTAAATTAGCACCTGCTTCCCCACAACTGGAGAGGTGATATTTTTTGGTGCTTACATGATATTTTCTACTCGTTAAATGTTAAAATTTCCAAACATACTTGTATGTTTGTCTTGACAGCAAAGTTGGTTAATTGGTTAGTACGTATGACGGTAAACCACTTTATAGAACACACTGAAATATCTCAACAACTACCGCATTAATCACTGTGGCATTTTTAAAAATATTTTCATGGTCCTCAGAGGTTATTTCCTGATGTCTTTAATGATACCTGACCTTGCTTCTAGTGCTACCAACAGGTCAACTAATTCACTCATTAAATGAAAAGTCTCAACATGAAGAAAATATCATCATAGAAATTCATGGAGCCAAGATGATGAAGCCTCCTGACTTTGATGACGGCCCACATTTTCCTACAGTACCACCATCCGATTGAAAGATTTGTTGCATTGAAGAGTTATCTAAAGGAAAACATCGCAGCAACTTTCAGATGAGTTGCTTTGATCAGATTTCCATTGTCTCCAGAGGATGAATCTGTACCCTTTCCTTTCTTCTGATGCCACCAGCAAGTCAAACACCTCTCTTATTCAAGGAAATATGTCCACATTTACTAGATGGATTGGCAGAGAGGGTTAGTACAACTATTCATAGTGCCAAGCTGATGAACCCCATCACTTTGAGGATAACCTGACTTTTGCTTTATTGCCCCAACAAAGACAAATTAATGAATTTCTTTATCCCCAGTCAACATGTTAACATGGGCTTTACTTGGGTTGTGTGAACTTCAACTGAGCATGCGCTCACAGTGGGTGTCAAAGTGGGTAAGTGTTGTAACCCACATAGTAGGCAACCCAGAAGAGCTCTCAATGGGCTAGAAAAGGGCTTATCATTCAGATAGTGAACATGGATACTTGCAGGGTCCCAAGTAGGCTACATTTCAGCCATAGACTCAATACTAACCTGTATGGGCTAACTAGAAAACTCCAGACAATTAAGACAGTAGAGATATCCAAAATGAAAAAAAAAAAGCAAAAACAAGACATGTTTCCATGAAATATTGTAGTCATGGTCCCCGGAGGATGTTTTGTAAAACTATCCAAATATCTGATGAATTTTTAGCTTTAGATCATAACACTTAATAAAAAACCTGAAGTAATGAATTAATATCTGCAAAACTGTAGGTAACCTACCTGTATTTACTGAAACTTGGGTTTGTTGCTGGTTTATTTGCAAATGGTGACAAAGCTTTATTTATATAGCACCTTTTCAAAACAATGGTTTACAAAGATGTCTGGCAGACAGAAGGGCATACAAGAACCCAACAGCAAAAAGAGCTTGAACAACAATTAACTCAAACATCAAGAACGCAAACACAAAGAGAAACCAACCAACCAACAATTTAACCCATCCTCACAACAAGCCAATACAAAAAGAACCCAGGCAACACAAGAACCCAACAATATGAACAAATGGGGAAAAAAATTATACTCTTACATCTTAAGCATGTACCTTTGTGCTGAAGACACTGTTGGTCTTGTTGTTCGTCAGTGCAGATCTGCCTAGGGCTGACCACTACAGCAAGTTGGTCAATTTGTCATTGAGCCCTCGTTTAACCAAAGTCTCATTGGTTGAACAATTGCATTTGTTGCTTGATGAATAGATGAATGGATAGATTAATGAAAATAAACTCAGTTGAGTTGGAGTCCATTATTTGCAGGGATGTGAGGGAGACTTGATGTATTTCTTTTTTTTGTGATAGTGTAAAAAAAAAAACATGATTTTGAATAAAACTGTTCAAAAAGACTAATATCTTTCTGTTCTGTTTTATCAATCATATGGTTTAATAGACAGAAGGTCAAACCAGCTGTCATGACTTTGGACTTTTCCATCCTAGAAGAGACTGAAGACCACATTACTCCGCCTCCAATTAGTTATCACCAGGTCACTTCCCTAAAGGGGTCAGATGCTTCGTCCATTTCGTGTTCAACACTTGATTGGCTTTACTAATTTCATGCATTTTTATGCATTTCATTTAGGCTAATATAATATAATTGGCATCGTGCACCTTTGGGCCTGCTATGTTTTGGAGCTTAATGGTGCTTTTTGGGACTTCATTTCTTTTTTACAGAGCTTAGAGTAAGTGGGTATCAGCCTTATGCACTTTTTGGAAAGCCTCTATGTTTTATCTGAATAAAGTATAAACCCTAGGGGTGTAACGATTCATCTACTACATCGATGTGTCAATTTATATACCTATGATCCGACTACATCAATCTGTGCTCAGCAAGTTGGCCCTCCGGATGACATATATCAATCTAACATCGTTTTAAAAGGTAATAAATCAATTGTATTGATACTAGGAAATGACTCATTGGATTAAAGCATGGCAGACTTTATATGGAGGGTTTTTTTTGCGCTTTTAATGATAAAGACGTTAAACTTTACTCAATTCAGGCTGCCTGTCTGTGACGTCATCGCCCCACTCGCCAGCAGACAACAAAACATAGAATAGCAGAAGGCAGAGAAGAAGCCGGCGAGCAAGAAATGATCAAGCCTCCATTGTGGTGCAGTGTGTGGAAACACTTCAGCTTTTGCAAAGACGGAGATGTTCTAAATAAGTCGCTCGCTGTTTGTAGGATATGTAAAGGTCAAGTAAAGTACCACTGCATCACCACAAATCTATCCAACCACCTACTAAGGTGCCATGGGATTTAACACAACGTTTATATCCATAATTAATTTACACCTGATTCCCTTACGAGAAACAACAGGAATCTAGGACTGTCCAGTATCAAGGTATTTATTTTACAGTCACCCTGGTTGAATTTTGGGATAAAAGTTACTGAATCGATTTCAAGTCACTGAATCGTTTTGGATTGCATTGTTCTAAATGAACCAATATCTCCCTTTAATTGTATCGGCAACAACGAATCATGACAAAATCCAATCGTTTCACCCCTAATAACCCTATTTTGTTTTACAAGTTTGTAAAATGTTTCATATCCTTCTTAAACTGCCAGCCAGGGTGCACTAACTACACTGCCACTTTAGATTTAGAGATAACGTGTTTAATTTACTTTTTTAAAACAATCAATTGGTGGATTAATGGGCGTAATTTCAGCCAACCAGGTTTTTCTTTGGTTGAGTACAGCCCTACATCTGCCAAACTCTTATTGCAGTGTGATGGATGCAACCTGTCTCCACACCCCCCTGGAGAGTCTTCTCACGGGTCAGCGGCGGAGTCGTAGCATGAATCAGTGAGCTGACATCATAGAGGAAGACAAGGTCCTTACTGCTAGACTCAAGGACAGACAGGGATCCTTAACACACACACACACACACAAACACACACACACACACACACACACACAAGACGCACACACACTCACAAACACACACACACACACTTCAACAAAAACATGGACCCAAAGGTGTCATAGTAAGCACTACTCAAATACAAATAGAGAGGACATCCCTCCTTCTACTGGGACAGCTGGTGATTTTAACAGCAGCCTATCTGACAACTTCCATATTCTGATTCAATATTAAACATTTCAGGGTCAGCCTTACAGCTTGTTTCTGCACCTGGACAGCCAACGCACATATTCACAAGCTGTAAATTAACATACGCCAGATGTTAAAGCAACAACACCGACACCTATCCAGACAGCAGAGGAGGCAGGTTTTTCCACAGGCCAGCTGTCCAGGGAGAAAAGGGAGAATAATGGGATGAAAATCAGCCCAGAGGCTAAAAATACCGTACTATTTGATACTGACCAGATGAGCAGATGTTACGGAACAACATCCTCATCCAATCATGCATACATTATCAGCCCGCAAAGGCACAACACTGATGACCGGGTCCAGATGTCTTAAACACAGGTTGTTTTACCTGACTGACACAGTTGGGATTATCTGATTAAAAACAGTCGTGGAGAAAAGGCTCTCCTCAAAGGCTTTGGTCATTGTGTAGAGTGTATCTGTGTATCTGTGTGGCAGTGTGTCTGACTGTAAATAGGTCATCCTTGTTGACTGGTAGCTGTAATATGTCTTTATATTTGACCAGCAGAGCGCAGATCTCCTCAACTCATGCATCCCTCCTTATGAAGCAGTGTCTGCTTTTTTGCTCTCTCTCTGACACACACAAACACATGCACACACATACACACACACACACACTCACTTAACAAAAACCTCTAAAAGAGACCCAAATTAACATCAGCAACATTGAGCAGTCAGCAGGTCATTAAAAAAGCTTTTAGCAAAGTTATTGTTGTGAACAAACTGACCTGCAAACTAGACACATTTCTGCCTTTCAAAATAAAGCTGACAGTTTGTACTTTCTACCACTAAGTAGCTATAAGTCTAATATAAGTGTAAATCTCTGCATAGTCACTTAATTTCAAGTCCATGTCATGTGCTGAGCACAGCTTAGCAGCTCTCTGGTACAGGAGGGAAGACAACCAAGATAAATCTGTTGAAAGCTGAGATTTATGATTTAATTAAAGACTAAATTCTAAGCTGGGAAAAATTAACTCACAAGAAAATATCAGCATGTCAAAGTCAACAAAAAAAGTATCTTTTGTAAGTCTTAAAAGTCAAATCAATTTTTCACTTGTCATGTCTCATGTTTCACAATGCGCACATTGTCATCTCCTTGGTGCCAAAACAAAGAACTTCCCAAAATAGAAGCTTGATGATAACAAAGGAAAGTTGTCATCACGACGTAATGAGGCTCCAAAAAATGGTGGAACGGTCCCCACAGTGAGGAGGTGTATATTGCCTGGAGTGGGAACACAAGGATAAAATATGAGAAAAAGGCAGAAAGAAAACTGAGTGAATTAACTGACTGAACATGAAACACTTTACCAACACTCACAAAGTCCTGCTCACTCGTTTCAACAACACAAAATCACTGGAACACCCAGTGACAGCCAAAAACCACAACACCCAGAGTTCACAAAGAAATCTGAAGACTTTCAAACTGACATCATTCACAGCGCTGCAGCGTATGTGAAGGACACTGCAGTTGTTTTGGGTTTCTCAAACAGACATGATATTCATGACTGCATTTGGTGCAATGCTACCCTACTGTAGCAGCATCCTCTTCCTTTCAGAGCTGTGAGTCACTGAGGCAGCCAGTGTGAACTGATTGAGACTGACAGGCTGCCTGCTTTGACCTTTCACTGATTAGAGCCAAAAACACAAAACTTTGACTTGAATGCCACAGCAGTGTTTCATTGGACTGACATATGCCATGCATGCTATTGAGACAAGGATTTGACAAAGTAAAAATCAAACACAGAGCGCAACAAGTGCTTTAACCTTACATACACCCCCTGACTGTAGGGAGGGACCACATCCCTTGTAACTAGTATAATTGTACCTTTTTTTAATGGGAGCTTTAAAGCTCCTGTGAAGAATTTTTAGTTGACAAAGAAACAAACTGAAAATAACACTGATTCATCTTTATTACCTGCAACAGCAAACAAGACCATCAGATAAATTGATAATTTCTGGAGTTATTCATCTGCCTGTCATTCATGCTTTTGATTGGGTGACAGGACAATATTGGCATAGAGATAAAAACTTCACCAAAAGGTCTCTAAAATTGACCCAAGCTGAATGTTCCACACATGAGCTTTAAATTTTAAGTGATGTTGGGAGAATTGGGCTTGTTCTAAGAGTACCTTACACTTATTATTTGCAAAAAAAAAAAGGGAATAAAACCGTAGGCAAAATGCATGACCAAATTACTTTATATGGTCATCTTTTTTTGTAGTATGTACCATAAAACTGCAATATAAGTCACACCTGTATATTAGATGCAGTCTATTTATGGGAATCTTTTGGAGAGACAAATGGTTTGGACTGTGTGTCAATTCCCAGAACGTTCAGCAAAGTCAATAACCTGCAGTTCTGTGCAGCTGTGTAGCTCTATGGGCTGAGATTTATGCTACTAGAAATTGAAATTGAATAATAATATTGAATTTAAAAAACATGATTTGAAATTGAAATTAATTATTTTGATAATAGTACTTCAGATACTACTCCATAACCCCTGCGATTATGATCAAGTTTCTTCTCTTCTAGCCAAATATATGAAGCGGAAACAAATGATTTCAGACTATTTTTCCCGTCTGCCAGAATTTGTATCCCCACCCAAAAATAGACAGATGAAGCCTGACCATCAAATGATTTATTTTATAAGTACTTCAGATACTACTCTATAACCCCTGTGAGCTGTAAACAAAAAAGCAATTTCCCCTAGGGGATCAATAAAGTATTTCTGGTTCTGATTCTGACATATAAAATAAATCATTTGATGGTCCAGTGAAGTAGACTTAACCCATTTAATCGAAGCCAGAAAACAATCACAGTGATCTTGATTTTGGATATCAACGTTTATTTAATTCAACAAACTTCATACAAGGACTTGAATTACAGCGTGTTATATGTCAAATCACCTGAGGAAAATATTGCCTTGGTTTTTCCGTTCAGTATGTAGTACGGCGATACGACGAACAAAAGAATAAAAGCTTTTATTTTGACGGGTGGGCCATGTTACAAAACCTCGTAGATAATTACAACACCAAAACATTGAATTAAACAATGACAGTTTTGTTGTTAGTTTTAATTTACTTGGATGAAATCAAGCGCAGTACTGTTGCTCCACCTTCGCTGATTGCATGCGCGCTCCCGCGGCCAGGGCAAACGCTTTCTGTAGGGGATAAGTACATTGGCACGACACCGGTCAGCTCAGCCCCTGTTGTGAGAAACTACAGGAGAAACAGCACGCAACACAGACGTGCTCTTCCGCCTGCAGCGCACTGATCAGCTGTTCAGGTCTGCAGCTTCATAGTGACAAGAATACAATTAAACTTAATAAAGAGTGATTCTGACCATGATGATGTCATGCCGTTTACTGCGGACACACGTGGACACCTTTATGAGCCAGAGTTTAGTGAGGAAAAGGCGATTCAATGCAGCGCAGGAAAAATCGGAGAAACTCAGAGCTAAACTGGAGAGCAGGAGAGATCCAGAGTTACCTGCTAGTGCAGGTGTGTACACTGTGAGCTAATGCACACACTTTACACACAATGAACCGAGAAAACTCCATGCTGTCACAAGCAAGACTTAACAACAGTCACTAGACCTTTGGCAATAAAGATATACCGGCAGATCACAAACTAGTGTGGCTACTATAATTAGAGACAAATAATTCATACAACCCCACTTCAAAAACAGTGGCAGTTCTGGACCAATTTTACTGGGGGGGCCAGGCTGGGGCCAAGGGTGTTGTTAGAGGGACACATTCAACCCTGACAAAAGAGACTGAGAAGGGCGAGGACCGGCTGAGAACAAACTGGAAAAACATCAGTGCATCCCTATATACTAGACATATATACTACTGTGTACTATATCACAATGCAGACCGACAGCAGCTGTTTGGATGTTTACACACAACATGAGTCCCTTAGCGCGCTAAGCTTTTTTATTGTAAATTATTTGTTTGGTGTGGAGGGACGGCCACAGGGGGGTCCAGATTCAGTTTTACAGGGGCACTGGCCCCTGTTGGCCCCTCCCCAGAACCGCCACTGTTCAAAAACAATGAAACCTCCCTGTAAGAAGCAGAACCCAGGCTTGTCTTCACGTCATATAACTGAAAAACAACTGTCCAGTACTTTTTAAGTTTTTAAACACATAGTTAGCAGCACAGTCGGTCATTTCCCCATAGCCCTTAGCAGTAAGAAGCCTTTTTTTGCCCTCCAGGGGGGGCGTTCCACAAGTGCGTGAAAACTGAATATGAGCTGTGTGAATCTGTGCTCGATTACTTGTCCTCATGGACGTAGATGACGTGTTGGATGTGCCATACTGAACTGAAATTGAATTGTAAAACTTAATCTGAATTGTGCAAACTGAAATTGAATTTTTTATTTTGAATTGAAGGAAAATAGAGAGAATTTCAAGTAGGTTAAATACAATTTCAAATCAAATAAATTCAGTTTCGAAACATTAATTTCAATTTCAAATCATGCTTTTCAAATTCAATATGATTATTCAATTTCAGTTTCCAGTGACACAAATCTCAGCCCACATAAAAGCCAGTGGTGCAACATATCTGCTCTGACCCACCCCCCTTAGTTCGGACCACCTGATCCGCAGATCAATGTACAAGTTATCACAGTGTACAACAAGTTGTTACAAGTTGTTACTAACTTTTACTGTTTCGTGACGCACTCACTTCTGCTTCAAATCAATACATGAAGGAGAAAGGTGCCTGTCTTTCTGTGCATGCTGGAGCACAAACTTCAGTATCTGTTAGATGCTACACAAGAACAAAGATTGTGTTTCCCTGCACTGAGATGAAGAGAGACACCTGAAAACACTGGTGTCAGGAATATGATGCCTGCACAATTTACATAAATGTGTTTCCCTCTTTGTCATGCAGAAGTTTATGGATGAAGGGGTGATACAATAAGACAGACAGCTTTGCAATTTACTGATGTGATCATAAATTTCACCATGTCGGTCCTCTCCTCCTCCTAAGTGTTGGTCAGACAAAGAGCATCACTCCACTCACACAAACACTGCTGTGAGAATGAGGACAATAAATACCAACACACACACAAGGTGACAAAGTTGAGAGTTTGTCTTTCTCACTTTTGAATATGAAAATGTTAGCTGTAAGCCCTGTTATTGAGAAGCACAGAGGTGTATTTGTGATTTCAAATGTACAGTCAGGGACCTCAGTGTGCTCAAATACAAATATTAAATATCTGTATTTTTCTGAACCAAAAAAATATTCAACCATGCTCCTTAATCTATGAACTCAACAGAATGGTGAGATGTATTGTACCACAATTAAAAGCACTCATACTAACAGAAACTTATCAACATAAACATCATCTGCTCATTGATTTTCTGTCCACACATATATATGTATCCATTTCAATTTAATTTCTGATGTATTCTCATTGTCCTCATTTACTGAGTTTTGTATATTGTATTGCTGCAGTGATGTTGAAGTTGTCTCCTGGACACCACTGTTGAGAGCAGAGATGACAAGCTTAAAAGTTTGCTGCAAAGTAACTCTTTGATGATGTCAAAGGATTTTGTGCAGAGCTGGATGAGAATAAAATGTGTCATTATTCACTTATGCTCTGGAGTTGTCCTTAACTGGTAGCAACTGAAATAGTTTTGCACGCACGCGCACGCACGCACGCGCACACACGCACGCGCGCACATGCACACATGCACACACGTTGATGAGCTGAGGTTGCAAGGCAGCACATCTACACTGTCAGTCCAAATCCCCTCTTACACTTCTGTCAACTTGAGTCAGCAGCATTGACTGAGGCCTATGGCATGCAGACACATATGCCCATATACACTCAAACACTCCCCATTCTGATGCTGATGACATCCTCCTCATACAGGGAGGATGTTGAGAGACACTTCCTTGCTCATGCAGCATCTAAAGGGGTTTTTCGACCAGAGGAACTTTACCCCGGAACTAGGTGTGTTTCGACCGGTGGATCCAGGGTCTAAATTTAGTTCAGGGGTAGATAATCTCCGCCCTAAAAAGCCCCTGCTAGGGGGGTAGTACTTTTCAAAGGTCCCAGGACTTTCGGGGGACAGAGCCTGCAATGCTGAACGTGTCTGATTGGTAGAATAACCGCAGTGTTTTCATTCGGCCCACCGTCCACAATAACATCACACACATCTGTGATAAACTTAATTTGTCTTTCTTTTATTTGTTCTATCATTTTTGTATGTGTGGGTGCTTAGTAGTCTTCTATCAGCCCACCGTGAATGTGTCTTTCCCGGTGTTATGGATTTAAAAGTGGCCCTGTAAACTGGAGACCTTCAGCTGAACATGTCAGTGTTCACGGAGTTTACACACCTGTTGAAACACAGAGGGAGTTCCTGGGAATGTAAACTAGTTAAGTTTTTTATAAAGATTTGAAAAATATCCTCATCAGATATTTAATGATCGTCTAAAGACGTTTATGAGGGATACATCCGGCTGAAAGTCTGCAGTTAACATGGTTTAAACCAAAACACCGGCCGATCTCTGCCATGGCTTTTTGAGTTAAAAACGATTTCAAAGCCGTGTTGAAACATCTTTGCTACTCGCGCTTATCTCCTCTCGAGTGTTGATTCAGTGAATCCATCTATGATGTAAAACAGCGCGAGCTGGGTCTCTTCCATGCTAACAGGCTATCTGTTGTGTTGCTCATATGATACCTGCCTGTCCGTCTCCTTCTATGGTGTCTTCTGTGATGAATGGCGTTCGTCTTTGTTTGCCCTTGATTAGTCTGGTGGTTTGGTGCATTTACTTTTTTTCCCCTCCATACCTCACTCGAATGATTTGCACAATCTACCTGGGACTTCAGCCGGTGGTCGAAATGCAGACAACAATGGGGGCACAGGAACCTTTTATGTCCGGGTAAAGTAGTTCTGGGGGCTAAAAGACCCGGAACTCTTGGTCGAAATGCACCTTAACTGCACTGTTCCTCTTCAAACCAGGTGATCCCCAAAATACTTCACAGGCCTCAGCTCAGACATTTCTCTGAGCTGAGGCTCGTAAGTCTGCATCTTTCCTGAGAAGCACAGTAAAGTAAGACGCCACTAACACTGAGAGTTAGTTAGAAAACAGTTGTACAAGTTAAGGAAGCCGAACTCCAGCCTCAGTTCTTTTAACTGCTTCAAAGTCATCCAAAAACGCAACGAAACTGAACATCAGCAGAGGATGCACAGTGCAACAACAACATCTGACAGCCAGAAAGGAACAACAGCACAATAAACAAACACTAAAAAACAAGCTAAGATAAAAACCCCACAAGACAAAAAAATATACAGAGTATGTGCTGCTCCTTCATTAAGTCTGCAAGTCCTGGAATTACTTCAACACAAACAACACATGCACCAAAACTGTCATCATCCTAAAAATACATTTAATGTTGGATACTTACCCTGCACGCACACATGCAGAGGCACACACACACGCACACCCTATAAATGTCTCTACAGTCAGACAGGAGCTGTCTCGGTCCCTGTATGTGCTGCAGGTAGACGACGCTAAGTGGATTAGACAGGAGATGAGTCCAAAAGGTTGTTTCATCTGTTTGTGTGTGAGTGAGACGTTTTCACTTTGAACTTCCCCAACATTGAGACCTCAGTGAGGGGTGCAGCGCTCAGCAGGGAGTCTGAAATCTCCTGACATCGATAGCTCTGGTCTGTATCGCTTTCACTCAGCACAGCAGAAGTTACTCAAAGTGATTAGTTTCAGGCGGCGAATCCATAAAACATGGAGGCAATTCATCAATGAACATCCGTGTTACATCATACTGATAATAAACTGCTTTATGTGCTGTCCTACACAGGAACACAAGAGGTTGATGGTTTTACTCTGCAGAGTTTTTCAGGGTTCATCGAGTTTAATGTGAGACCTTTAAAGGCTTGTTTAATACCTGTTTAACAATTATATCCCCCAAAGCATGAAGGTATAACCAAAACCAGTAGCTACATTATGCGCTAGAGCTACTTGTCAGAGTAAAATGGGTAAAAGAAATAACTTTCAGAAACCAAAACCCTCCCATTATAAAGTTTAGAGCTTCTAAAGAGCATGGGCTGGAACAGTATGAGGTCTTTTGGTGCTCCATGAATAACTTCCTGACAGATTGAAGTTGTGCTGTTTCTGTTATACAAAGTATTATAGCAGCTTATTGAGGCATTTGGTTTTTTTACTACTATTACTACATCACTGCTTGCAGTAATATGACACAAGAAAGGGCACATCATCTCTGCCATAAAGTTAGTATTTGTGAAGTCAGACCTGTGAATTGTGGATCTGAGTGGCGCTGATAGAGATATTGAGACTTTTAAACGTAAACTAAAAACACATTTATTCAGTCTGGCTTTTATGTAGGGTTTAACAATTTTACTATTCTATTTTTATGTATTTATTCATTCATTCATTTACTTAATTTTTATTTATCTACTCAGTTTTATTGATATTTTTAGCCATAGTATATATTTTTCAACTCTTATCCTTAACGTTTTTAAATTTATTTATTTTAATTATTTGTATTCTTAATTTTTATGCTTTAACTTATTTTAATTACACATATTTTATTTTTGGTGTGCATTAGTCTCTATTTATTTGATTTTATTCTTATTATTTTTAATTCTTCTTCTTATTATTTTTTATTATTATTAATATTTTCCCCTAATATGTCTTGCCATTTTTTTTATTCTGCTTCTTTCTTCTTTCGTCCTTCAGATTCCTGGTGGGTAACATTTCCATGGCAATCGGTCTTCGTCAGCCTCCTTTGGGGACGTATTAATTAACATTGAACTAAACATTCATGGTCAAGTTCAAACATTAGCCAGGTTGTTTGTTGTGAAACATAAAAAACTGAACATTTCCATTAAAGGTTAATTTAGATGTCAGTGATACTTGTTCAGTCTTATACAGAGCAGAAGACTTGATTGTTTATCAGCCTTGTCTATTTTTCATTCATTTTACTGTAATATGAAGGTTGTTGAATCCAGTCACAGCTTAATAACACTCTATCCACCTACTTACAATGCTAAGTTGATGAATGTGTGACATTACAAATCTATCTAACTGATTCACTGATGAGACAAGGGGATAAACTTCATGTTGGTTTTAAGTATCTCATTTGACTGTTTCACGTCCTTCAAGCATTTCAGGGTCTGAAGCACACTCTGTAGCCACTCTTGCCTTCCTTATGTACTGCAGTGGATCAAATGTGCTACTCAGAACACATATAGGGGAATATACAATATTTTTGCTCCATCTTTGAAGCTTCATTTTTTCTTCCTTGTTTGATTTCGCTCCCACACAATACTGGCTGTGTTATTTTCCTCTCTGTTATAATGAGTTACAGTCCAGGACATCAAATCCATGAAAATACATCAATGAGGAGTGTGTGTGGTAGTGTGTGTGGGCATGTTTCAGTCCTCTGAAGTGATTGAATCTGTAGATCTTTTTTTCTGTTATTATTTTCTCAGTACTCGCTGCAAACGAGCCCAAAAAATAAAACTCTGTGAATGTTTCTGAAGCGTCCACCTGTCATAACAACAGAACATCTTTTGTGTCGCAGTTGATCCTAAGTAAGCAAGTATTAAGTGAAAACTGTGAAGCATACAAATCAGAGGAAAGTGTTCCCTTTCACAAAACTATGGTGAACAGTTTCAGCTTCCACAGGTTTGTGAATTTCCACTGCACTCATAATGGATGTAACCAGGACACTTTCTTTAGCTGTCTCTCCTTCTCCTTCTGTTATTGTTTCCTCTCCTCTCTCTGGGTGTAACTGACAGCTGAGGAGAGTCCTGTGTTTGACTGTCATGATCAAAAATGCACAGAGGGATGGTGGGATTAAAGAAAAGAAACAAAAACAAAGCACTGCAGCATCCAATGAGTCACTCCAAATGTTGTTTGTTTTCCTCAACAGCAAACATCTAGAGATGTATCTGTAGCCCTGTTATGTCCCATTTGTTGCCTGTCCATGACTTTCTTGCATCAGTGACCCATATGGTACAAATGCTAAGACGGAGTCAGCAAGTTAATTAATTTACTGGTTCATGCATCATAAAACACACACATACACACACATGCACACACACAGCAGGTGGGCAAAAACAGAAAGGTGCTAACCATTGGTCCAACCAATTCAGTATTTATACAGTCTTTGAGGTATGTTTTATTAAGCCCTTAAGGTGTTATTAGAAAAATATGTCCCTCATGTCTTCATTTACAAAATTAACTAAAAGTCTGTGTGATGAAACCAGTCCCAAATCACAGAACTCAGTATCTGAAGTTTTACAAGCAGCTAATTAGCCTCTGTGGCCTTGCAATTTAAATAATATGAAAAGTAAAATGATGCAAAAAATATGTTTTTGGTTGAAATCATTTTGTTAATTTTAAGAATCATAAGGTTGAGCTTAACATCAGCCTACAGACCGCATAAGATGTGATTTCTAATGAGTTTGTAATGAGATTTAATTTTTTGCCAAATTTTTGCATGCTCTGTATGGAAACAATCTTCATATTTGCTTATAAGATCATTAATTCAATGTATTATTATTACGGCTAGATGGCAGGTTTGACTTTTTTAACCCTCCTGTTATGTTCCGGGTCACATTGACCCATTTCAAAATTCAACATATAAAATAAAAATGGTACATTTCACATATTTGCAACCATCTCCCTGCATGTTCATGTTACACAGATACTGTTCGTGGGTCAATTTGACCCAGGTGTCAAAGTGGAGGCTAAAGGGGATCAGAATTGTCAAATACTAATTGTTTTTTTGCAACTGTGTGACATATCTCACCCCACCTTCAAGTTTTAACATTAATATTCATGAAAAAGTATTCATGAGTTATTTTCATTGAACTATGATCTGTGAGAATTAAAGAACACCAATGCACTAAATATTGATTTAAATGGTTATTAATGGAATTAATAATGAGATTTAAAAAAATGTTTATTGGGATTTTTTGGGGCTTTAACACTTTTGGATAACTAAATATGCCCTGGGTCAAATTGACCCAGGAACATTATTGCTGTTCCTGAGAAACAAACATAACAGGAGGGTTAAATGGTAGAGATTAATAAAGATCAAATGAACTCAACTGATAGCAAGCAAGCAAGCATTTTTATGAGGCTGAACTTAAGGTGCATTGGAGCTTTAAGATACATGCTAACAGAGAACATAATGACATGCATACAATAATGATGCTTTTATTTAGCAGGTGTAAAGTAAACTATTCAAACACTAACCACCTTAAACTTTTTTGCATGCTAGCTAACAATGCGCCATGTTATATTACACACACGTTAGGCTTTGGAGGGCTCCCGGAGGGAAAAGGTTAGAGCTGTCTCCTTACATTACAAGACCAAGCGGCAACCTCCGGTCTAAAAATATGAGTCCAATGCGGAAGTCCTAAAAACTGCAGTTTCTGCTTGAGGCTGTTTCCGGAAGTACTGGAAACCACATACACACCAATTTAAGAAAGCCGATCTTTAGAGCAGAAATAAACATGTTTACAGCCTGGTACAAAAGACGAGTGTAGTCTGGATAGCTCATTTCTCGATCGGCTCACACTGTAGGGGGGGTGAATTGTTTTCTAACACGGCAATTTCGAAGATATTGAGATTATGAGTCTTCCAAGAGGCAGAGCTGACTTGATTGAAAGGCGGGAACACTGTAGCTGTTGGCTAGGAGGCTCAAAGCCCGCCTCTTTGCGTCACACTGACTCGACAGCAGCAATATTGCTGCCACCTACGACGATTGGCCTCAAAACAACGCTTCAGAAACAGATGGGTGACGTCACGGATACTACGTCCATATTTTATACATTCTATGATTAAGACCCCTCAATATGCCTGACACATATGCTAAGTTGTTTTGTTCTTGGAGTCAAGTCAAATCAGTGTATTTGATGTCCATTTATTGTACAGTAAACATTGGTTTGAATGGGTTGTTCTGGTCACTGAAACTTGTCAAAAATGTAATATCTTCACAGCAAAGATCATCTCTGCCAGCACTCTCATTTTGTGAACAATGGTTCTTTTGTTTAACTGGAGGGGCTGGCACGTTCAATTAGTGGTAGCTTCTCTGATAATTTTCACACCCTGCAGTGTTTTGACCTGCTTTTCTCTGGCTCAAACCTGAGCACATGGCTACACATACTGAGAGCAGAGACACATAAAAAGACACACACACACACAGACACAAGCAGAAACACACAGTATAGTGTAGTAAGCAAACAACAGAGGGCAGCCCAGGCACCAAGCTTATTAGATCAGTAACCTTGCCTGCAGCCATATGGTCTCCTTTCAGGTGTAAAGTCCACTCCCTCAGACTCAGTTACTGTAATACTCACACAAGTTATATTGACCATGTGACATCACACTTTCCCCCTTCAGCTCTTAATAAAGTCATGTGATCCTAAGGGTCAGAGGTCACTGCATTATCATAAATCTGGAGCACTGTGGTTATTTTGGTTTGGACAGCGACATTTTAAAATTGCCAGGGCTAAAATGGGAACAGATTGTTTTACTTTTTTAAAAAGTCACCCACACATAATATCCGCACATAGGTCTGTTAAATCAAAAACATATAACCACTTACTGTAAGTCACAGGCAGCCGACTCACAAAAACATGTACAAACACTCAAAGCAGACATACAAATACTTTAAAACATGTTTTTGGATATCTCCTGCTGGGCATTTTCTTTATTCCAGCCCTGTTTGTTTTAAGGCCCAAATATTTGTGTTTACATAATTCCTTAAACTCTGTAACCCCAGAAATATAACCCTTTGTCGGCTGGCTTTCATCTTCTTCGCAGTTGCTTAAGGGAGAATAGAAAAATAAACTTTAAAAAAGTGGTCCAAAGCAGGTTTACCTTGAAGTCCAGCAGAGAGATATGATCAACACTTCAAAAAGTTTTAGCATCCCCTTCTTGAATACAGGGAAAAAGCAAACCTGATTATTATGAGCAGTGGTGGACAGTAACAAAGTAAATTTACTTGAGTACTGTACTTAAGTACATTTTTTGAGTATCTGTACTTTACTTGAGTATTGTTTTTGGGAATACTTATTACTTTTACTCCACTACATCCAAAAGACAATTATTGTACTTTTTACTCCACTACATTTCTATCAATGCTCTAGTTACTCACTACTTTTGTTTTGAAGTCAGCTCATGAATGTCCTTCTCTTTTCTGAAATCTGTACTACAAAAAAACATACAGTACAATGTGATCCATGATATGATATACAAGACAATACGATACAAAACAAAACAATCCGATGCGATGCTTTGCCCAAGGTAATGATGATATTGTGATAGTGTTACTATGAATATATATAGAAGGATACATCATGATACATAATAGCCTTCATCAAAAGCTTCTTTAGGAAATCTGGGCCTTATTTGGTCAATTAAAATATCAGTATTAAGCTCTGATGTATCCATCATTGTATCACATGCACACTATACCTTCCAGCTACTGCCCTCGGCGAGGCGCTACAGGACAACTGCCTCCAAAACAACCCGTTTTAAAACAGTTTTATTCCCCTTGCAATCAACATGATTAACTCTGAACTCTAAACAACAAGGATTAGGCATGGCCCTTGTATTTATTGTTTTTGAAATGTTACGTCTACATGTACAATTGTCTATTGTCTATGTCTATTGTTAAATGTAATGTTGGAACCTGCAGCTGTACTGAAAACAAATTCCACCAGCTTGGCTGTGTGGTCATTAAAATAATCAAAAAATCAAAGAATCAAAGAACATAGGTCAGGATGATGATATGTTAGCACATCAATATTTTTGGCGGCTCTACAAATGATGATGCTTAAATATTAGTGCATATAGCGTTCATAAATGGGGACATTTTTGCAAGAGGAGCCTGACCCCTGACCCCTGACCCCTGACCCCTGCCTCTAGGATTGGGCCAAACTTCCACTGTTTTCAACTTCTGGCTCTTATACTGCTCACAAGTAAGTGAATGGCACTGATGTTTCTATGATTGAGACTATTCCCCTGACAATGAATTTAAATCGTATTCATCTAAACTCTGCCGTTATGAGCCAAGAGTTTCTGCTCACCAGGATAACACTTTGCCTCATTAGCAGACACTGCTCCACACTCCTCCTCATACTGAAAGATGTACAAATTCACCTCTATTTGGTTCAGATCTGACACTAACTGCTGTGATATGAATGCTGGTCTATGTGATACAGTGTTATGCGTGCCACAATGATGTTTTTATTTTTTTTAAAAGAGCAATGAAGAGCTCCCTCTGTAGATCAGAGGCTTGGACAAACGCCAGCTGGTAGGCAGATAGAAGACTTATGAGCCATTAAGTCGGCAACATGTAGCACTGAAGCTGCAAAAAGCTGCACAAATTGTGCCTATAAGCCTGTGTTTATACATGGCTTTTTATAAATGTATTGAGAAAAGGCATTAAGAGGTAATTGTTTACCCGAAGCTTAATTAACCAGCAAGTGCAAACATTGTCACACTATTAGCAAGTGTGCAAGTCAACAGGAAAGAGTTAAAAATAGCAGAGAGATAAGATTTTTTAATCAAACTTCACCCGTCTCTGAGAAAAAAAATCATACACATGCAGACACCAATCACTTTGAGAGACACACTCTGACAAGTGACTGAACAGCCTTGAATTAGTCTTGCCCCTTGGGGATGTGTGGCCTTATTACTGGCATGGATTGAAATGACTCATTAATTATCTCACACATGCTTTAAAAGGCTTGGTCATCGCCACAAGCTTGGTTCGATGGTATTTCCTCGCATTTCTGAAACACTTGCAGTATATTCAGCCGTCTTATGCCCACATGTACAGTATTTTATGGTTCATGCTGGTAAACTCATGTTTTTGCAAACTGAAGACTCTGTCATCACAGTGATTACTGGGCTCTAGACGGGATGTGCAGAGAGTTCATCGCTGGTGTCATTTCCTTTCTAAAGGCTAATGAGTTTCCAGATAACAAAATGGTGGGGGTACTCCCAAAGGTTGGCCATTGAGAAGTGAAATCACGTCTTCCCGGCGCCGAAGGAGCAGGCGTGTGTTGTGATGACAGGCAAGTGAATGCTGTGAAGAAAAACGTTTCCCCCGGAGACGCTTCACCTGAAAGGCAACGGCCCCTTTTTCACCCAGCATAGTTTAGTATGAGTGTTTGTGTGTGTGTGTGTGTGTGTCCATGAGGACTGAGAGTGTATGTTTATTTCCCCTGGGTATCAAGAAGAAGATAAATTAATTAAATTCTCCAGTACGTTAGACAGGTGAGAGACAAATAGGGAATTTAAAACCAAAGAAAGACGACGGCTCTTGGATAAACAGGTGTGATGATAAGCACCTGAATGAAGAAGATTGAAACAGATAAGTGTGGAGCTGAATACAATGGCCACAACAAGAGAGATGGATGGTTTGGGTATCAAGGGAATAGATGATGGACATAGAGGACAGGGAAAGAGTTTAATGGATGAAGGAGGACAGACAGTGGTGAGAGGGGACGCTCTGTCTTTTGGTCTCTAATGATGGAGGAAGGTCAAAGCTATTCCACAGTTGAGAGAATCTAATGATGCAAATTAGGCCTGACGCTCAGTCAGATGCCACAAGAGAGGCCAGGGAATCCTGATGTTGCTCGATGAGCGAGATCGTCGAAAGGCTGAAATTTTGTATTTGAAATATTCTCCTTACACAAGGTGTCAGTGGCATTTCACTGGGTAAAAAGGCCACATCAGTCCCCAGAAGAGAAGAGGAAAACGTGTCATTTGCACAGCTAAAACACGGCCTGACTGCCTGACTGACTGACTGGTATGAGACACAAATATATAACTGTGAGACAAGTAAACATGGAGAAAAGAGAAAGTGGAGGGGGGAAGGGAGTAGTGTGACAGCTTCCCTTTCTCGGCTTTGAAGAGCGGCACTCACATGCTTCACATGCTGGGGAGAATTTACAATGAATACATATACATATTGACCTGAATGCATTTCCCCATTGCAGATGACTGTTCAATTGCACCCTGACTCTAGCACAGTTTTCAGTTACATTTTTGACAGCTACATCTTGCCAAAAGAAATGCACAAAAGATACCTTTAAGATGAAATAAGTTCACACCAAATCTTCCGCCAGCATTAAATATGACCTTTTATGTTGTAAATAAACCATACACCGAGGAAGGGTTCTCATGTTCTGTGGATATGTGCAGTATGGATACAAGTGCAGGAGGGGAACATTGCATATGCAAACATGGCAGGGATGTAGACAGCACAGTAATTGCACTGCTTCATGGATAATAGTGACCCTGTTAGCTCATTGGCTGCCTGTTTCTCTGATTCTGGCAGGGCGACCAATCGGAGCTGCTGCTACCGTTTCAGATGTGGGGATGAGGGGACATAAAGGGGGAAGGGGGAGAAATGCAGAGAAATAGAGGTGAAGGAATAGATGATTTGTGGAGGGGTGAGGAGTGGAGAGTGACAAGGATTGGGATGAGGAATAAAGGAAAGCCGGGGATGTGGAGGAGTGACAAATCTTTTGTGCTGAAGAAACAAAGGCGACAATCCCTCAGCACTGAGAAAACGATTCAGCTTGTGGTTGTACAACACCAACACAGCAGATATGTATGCGTGTAAGAAGATGGTGCTTCATGCAACATTAGGAGGTGATCATCACACTTCCTCAATCCTCTTCTCACCAGAGACACCAGGGGATGAAAAACAACTCCGCCTATATACGCACAAACACAGATACACAGCTGTTTGTGTACACACATGTGGTTGTGAAGGCTTTGTAAACACAGGAGAGCAAGGTGGTGAAAAAAAACAGGGCACTGAGAGAAGGAAGAGCAAGAGCAGGAGGAGGAGGAGGAGGAGAGGGATCATAGAGGACGAAGTTCCTCAAAAGGTCATGAAAGCTGTTGTACAAATAAGGGATGTTGGAGGGGTGAAAAGAAGGTAAAATGATAAAGGAGCTTTAGGCGACAAAGGTTGTCAGGTTTGAGGAGATTACAGGTTTGGTTTATTGTCAGACAGCAAAACATCTGGTGACAAAGCAAAGGTGATATTTTCCATCAACCTTTCAGCGTATAAACACATTCACTGAAGAAGGATCTTTAATTAGGGTGTAACATTTCACCGATCCAGACTGCTAACCACTCTTAACGTCTAGATCTAAGTGCAATGGCCCGCGGCACCCTGGGTTTCCAAAAATGTTATACAAGCTGATCGATGGCCTGTTTCAAAGTGGTTATCCAGCTGACAATGGTTTTGCTGTGTTACTTCTGCAAACTTTGCCTCAGTCTTGTGAGACTTTTACCTTGAACAAGAATAATGTTAGCTTAGTTGACTGGTCAGAAAGCCTTAGTTATCTGGTGGTGTAAAACAATAATGTCTGGGGCGCTGGTGGCCTAGTGGCCTAAGCGCCCCACATGCAGGAGACTATAGTTCTCATCGCAGAGGTTGCCGGTTCAACACCCAGCCACGACCATGTCCTGCATGTCTTCCCCCATCTCTGATCCCAACATTTCACAATAGTCAACTTTACCTTGTTCATTATTATAATCTATGTGTTCTTTTGATGTAAGCATTACACTCTGTGTCAGGTGAGTGGGTAACCTGTGTTTTGCAGTGTTCACAGATTTTAAAGAGTAAAATATTTGGCCCCACTATGAGACTCATCATGGTGAATAATACAACAGCTGTATTTGTAAAAAGATAGTTCATGTAATGTGAATATTTTCAGAATGTATTTGTACTTTTTTGTACTTAAACAAGGGGAAAACATTTGAGTTGTCCTTCTCCACACGTTATTAAGTTCTGATTTTACTGGTCCGGCCCACTTCAGATCAAATTGGGCTGTGTGTGGCCCCTGAACTGAAATGAGTTTGACACCTCTGCTCTAGTGTCTGAGACATTATTTGTTTATTTTTCTAATCAGCCTTTGGAGCTCAGGCATCAGCAGTTGAAATGATCGATCTCTATCTCTTTATCAATTTAAATGATACAACAGCTAGCTAGATACTGACTAACATAAACCCTGCAGATAAGCAACAATTACTTTGAGGAGAAAACAATAGCAAATGGAAAGTTAAAAGTACTCCTCAATGTTAAATGTTGCATTGAGGAAGACGGAATGCAGAAATGGGCATTACATCAAAAGTTGTTTGAGAGCTTTCAATTGATTTTCCTGAGCAGATGGAGTTTCAGTTCTGCTGGAAGCAATGGAAAGATTTATCATCCAAGTTGGCTTAAAAAATGATTCAAAAGGTCGCTCATGCAGTTGAAAACAAATTACAGAAGAGAGAAAAAAACTTTTCAAAGGTCAGCCATGTATTTGAAGATCATATGATATGATCAAAAGTTCTATGACAGATACTAATGAAATTTGTTTGTCATCTTCAAATGCGTCAAAGGTCTAGGATGTTTGCACTTTTAGAAACAGGACTGACTTCACCCAGCAAAACTCTATTTCTTTAGATCTGATAGAAAAGTCAGCGGTTGCCTAGTTCCTGAAGTATTTGTGTTAAGTTTCAGTCAGTGGAAGCCAAAACTTAAAAAATGAGACCCACATTACCAGAAACTTCTATTTAGACCCGTACCACCATAGGGATGATGACGTTAGAGCCCTGATCACATTACCGATAACTGGTAGTGACATTCATCCTCTGGCACATCCCCTACTCAGGAAGAATTGGCTACTGCTGGAGGAATGTCATTATCCAATGCTAAAACCAAGATTAGAGAAACCCTCTGCTTCTGATTCATCAAATGACCCCCCCCCCCCCAAGAAAAAAGCCGCTGTGAAATGATGGAAGGCAGACGAGTTTCCCTCAGAAAATATTCAAGCAGTCAGGGTCCTTAAGCTCCTAAAGGAAGCTGTGGGACTCTGGCATTGAAGACACATGATGGGAGTTCTCCCCAGGGTGCATCCGGTTAAAATTCAAGGACTCTCTCCATCGCTCATTTTCACTCCCTCTAATGCGCATCTCGTCCCTCTCCCTCTCCTCCTCTTAGCGAGGTCACGGCTGGAAAGTTTCAATGATGCCCCAGGAGGCCGAGAATAATCATCCGAGTGTGCATCTGCAACTATGTGTGCGAAGCCAACAGCATGATCTACCCTATGCGCATGCAAAGCTTGTGTGTCTGTGTTTTTGCTCACGTATAAATCCTGTATTGATGTGGAGGTAGTTGAAAAGCTTGATGGCCCTCTGTCACACATTTGTAAGGTTATGAGATAATCAGCTGGTGTTCAGTCCCTGCACCATTTTGCATCCCAAATAGCCAGATGACTGACCAGTTGCACAAGTGGGGCTTGGGGCTGGGGTATCTGTGTGTTTTGGGGTTTTAAAGTTATATTTTAGGGCATTCTTTAATAGATAGAACAACTGAATTGAGAGAGGAATTACGGGAGTAGGACCGTAGCCTCTGTGCACTGGGTGCACGCTTAAAAAGCTAGGCCAACGGCATCCCCTGTATCCGTGTTTTTGTCTAGGCGTGGATCATACAGATATGGTGGGTGAACGCTCCGTGGTCCTGCATTGCTCTAAGACAGGGCTACAAGCAGTGCTTAAAAATAACTTCTTACCTCATCTGCCGTTGGCTAGGGACCCTCCAAAAATTTACTAGCCAAAATAGTTTTTCACCGGCCAAATTAAACAAATTATTCCTAATTTGATTTAAAATAACTACCATATGTTTTTATTATGAAAATCCAACTTAAGCATCACTTAAAGAATACAGTTATGTATAGAAAAAATTTGATCATTGCTATTTTATTAGGTTATACTTCATTTCGAGGTAACTGCTGCATCATCATGTATTAGAAATATTCAAAAATGCAACCTTTTACATTGACTGAGTGAGCCAAATGTCTGACTCACAACTTGTCTGGTTGTAAGTCAGCCAGGACCGAGGTTGGCCAGCCTTGTCAATTTTCAAGTTTTCTTTGAGATGTCTTATAGGGACATTACTCCGTTTAGCTGTCTGTTCCTCTTCTTGATCGTCTCCTGCCTCTTTGTTTATCCTTTTTGTTTGGGGTGGCTTCACGCCGGGAATGTGTCGCCACATCTTCCTCGAAATGCTCTTCCCTCCGTGCTTCTTCAAGCAAAGGCAATGAATAGAACTCCAGTATCTGACGTCACGCCGTTTCCGACATACCAAACCACAACACAAGTACAGAAAACCTCAAGGGTCAAAATAGCCTGACAGTCGGCAGAAATGGGCGAAAGTATGAAAACAAAACCTCACATGCAATACAAAATTTTCCATCGGCCACTGACGGGTGTGTGTTTTTGTTTTACATGCCAAACAAATGTTTTACCCGCCATTGGCACTTGGCGGGTGTTAGTTTTACACCCTGGCTACAAGTAAATCTGCTGTGGGCCAGTCACTGCATGATTTTGCATCCCAAATAACCACAAATTTAGTCGGGCCTTAAGAGTTAGACTGACCCGACCCATCCCGACCCGACCCGAGCCTGATAGAATTCTGCCCAGACCCGTTCGAACCCGAATGACCTAGATTTTTTTATAGCCCGAACCCGTTTACAGCCTGACTGGCCCGACATTATTCATTACTGAACTGGCTAATTTTGTGAGTTTTGGGTAGGATGGTATGTTGATCTTCCACCATCCAAGAACATCGGTTTCATCTTCCATGACAGTCGTTTCAAGGTAGCAAGATACCTCGTTGTCTTCCCAGTCAGCTCGCTGTACTTTTTCTTACTCCTCAAAATTCATTCTTTTTGCAGGAGGATGAGCGTGCTTGTCTCTGGAGAGCTCTGCATCTCGAGTCTCCCCATCTCGTCGTGCACCTGCTGCACCGTGCAGAGCTTGCAGGAGAGTGCGAGCATGAGCATGTACGGCCTCCCTGTCTGAGTGTGACAAGATTCTCAACTTGTTAAATTTTGGCCAGAGGAATGATGCGATCTTATAGAGGTCCTGTATTATCACTTTAAAATGATAGAATTTATGACTGAACCCATTCGGGTTTGGACAAATACCATCAGCTCTGACACTGACCCTATTGACCCTATGTATCTCCAGAGCTTGTGTCAGTGCTTTTGTCCATAGACATGTAGGTGGTTGACTGCTCAAAGGCTGGACCCTTCTAGACCATCATTGGTTCAGCTGTTTCCCCATTTTTCACCCAGAACAGGCCGGATGATGTGCACCTATGAGCACTTTAGCCTCTCCCTTGTGAATTATTCTCTACATTGTATCATAAGAATGCTAACTAAGAGGTTTTGGAACTCGTGGGATTATCAATTACAGTCATTTGACATCTAAAACAGCCGACACCAAACAAAAATCAAAGAGGATGGGGCAGGAAGCGCTCCATTACGGGATCAATGCCAGTCTTTGAGGAGAAAAGCTGTTGAAATAAAGTGTTGTTGCATGTTTTACCATCAAAGCTGTTTAGCAGAAATCTGCAAAAGAGCATCCATAATCATCGCTTACATGCTGACAAACAATCTACAAGAAATGAGCTGGAAGATGCAGCAAATGTATAGAGAGAAACCACATGACAGACACAAAGGATTTACAGCACACAAGCATGACGAAGCAAAGGAATAAAGGCAAAAAGAACGAGGACAATTTTATCCAACGCCAATCCTGATTTATCTGTTTCGTATGCATTCTTCCCAAGGACAGAAAAGACAGAGAAGAATCAGTTCTATCTTCATGTGAGTTGGTGGGAGGAATGAGCACGAGTAAGAAGACAGAAAGAAGAAAGAGTGTGCGCTGCAGGAAATACGCTGACAGCTCGCCGTTTCTAAAATAGCCTGAATGGTGGCGGCTCCAAAATCATTCTCTTTTTCTCACTGATCCCAACTTCAACCACGGTGGCTGAATTATTCATTCTAGACCAATGACATGCAGGGACGAGGACAAAGAGTCATTGCTCTATTTTGATTCGCATAATAAATTCATGACTCAATGGTTAAAAGGAGGGAGGAATAGATAGAGGAGGAGGAGGAGGGGAGGGAGGAGAGTGAGGCACAGTTGTTGGCTTAGGTCATGTTGAGAGTGCCTGAAAGTGTGAAACAAGGATGAAACGAAAAGAGGAAAAGGGAGGGAAACCAGAATGAGGAACAAAGACTTAAGTTGAAAAAGATAAGGAGGCGGTAAATATGTCTAAGTGGCTTCTTGGTGAAAATCCTTACACAAAGGAGCAGCTGACACAACATATTAACCCAGGAACAGCTGAGAGTGCAGCTGACAAGAGGGAAGAGTTAAATGTATAAGTCTGAGAACACTGTATATCAGCACATATATAAGGTTATATGTGAGATGAGATGATATACTATTCAAGGACTGTACATTTATGTATTCACAACATTGAATATTTGCTGGATGGGTTAACACTGTCTCCCTGTTGCATTATGGGTAATTCAGCTCTATTTATAGTACTTTTTGAGCAACTCAACCTCCAAAAATGAGTTATTTTATCTATATATTTATTTTATGAATATATAATAATACATATTGTATTATGTTTGTTTAACTCAATTAATGTCTTACAGATTCATAAAAGGCAAGACTTCACCTACATGCCATGTAAAACCTGATATCAGGATATTTGCGATTTAAGTAAGCTGGATTTATAGCTGTCATAGATGGCTCAATGAGGGGCTTGAGAAGACAATAAATGTACATTTTTGAAGGACATAATGTTCCATAAATGAGGACTATCCTTAGTTCTGATGCAATTGTATTTCAGGGAAACTTTTCCAACGAGAGTTTTCTTCTTGTTTATCTTCAGAAAGTCCTCTTCAGCCATCAGCTGTAGGGAGAAGAGGGTTGTTCCTTGTGGTCGGGTAAATACAGTAGTTTGCTGAAAAATAGTTACCAAATAATCAAAAGAAGGAGAGACAAGAAGAGGAAATTTGCCGAAGGCTTTTGTCCTTTCTAAAAAATACAAGTCACTTTAACAAATCATCGCAACACACTGAGTCAGGGAACACTCGGCTTCTTGCAGTCACGCAAGCACATGAGCCAGCTAAAAAAGTGCCCTCAGTAGAGTTCAGGTCTCTGCTAGGTGTGTTGGGAGGCATGTGGATGGGCGACAGCACCCCTACTATTTTCCCCTGGCCTCCTGAACGAAGAAGAGTTTGATACCACATAATTGTCCCTCCTGGCAGCCCCCCTGGAAAGGTGAAAATAAAAATGAAAATGGGAAACAGGAAAGAGATTTATTATAGGGATTGTTTGGTATTTTTAAATGGGGTTGTATAAGGTACTTATCAATAGTAAGTGTATTAGCCACAAGGGATGCCGGTCCAGCTCGGCTCCATAGAAGGAAGATAGGCTATCAAGATGCTTAGATGGTTTTAACAAACATGAACCAAAGCACTATGGTTAGTTTTTGTACACTCCAATTGGAAATTTTCCAGTGCTTTACTTTGCCATCAGACAGCACATTCGTTTTTGCACTATTTTCAGGGGGTCAGGTCTTCTGTGTACATCCTGAGCTAGCTGATAACTTGTGTATACAGAAGAATAGCACAGTGGTGCCAACAGTCACGAGACTTTTGATACGCTACAGTTTGGCTACAACACAAACATCAGTCAACAAAGATCTACGTCTCAATTTGTCTTCAAATGCTGTGATTGCTTTGCTTAAGGTCAACAAGTCTCAGACCAATTTAAAAAAAAGATGGTGGAAACATGGGGGTCAACAGAAATGGAGCACATAATTGGACAGTCCTGTTGTGTAAACTCCAAAAGAAGCCAAGCAGAGATTGATTTCATTTAAAAGGGGTCACTAACCTTCAGTTTTACTTACACTTAACAGATACTGGACACATTTTCACAGAAACTCAAACTGCAGCCCTCTCTAATATATGTGACACAGATAAAGGACAAAGCAACACATATGTGCTGGCATCCCCGAGTGACTCCCACATGCCCCCTGCCCTGCAGGGAGAGTGACGCACATGTGCCTGGGTGAATGTGTGTGTGTGTGTGAGTGTCTATCTCTGTGTGTGTTTGTGTATACCCATACCAATGGTGAACTGTCCCCAGGCTTCTGCAGGCCTGTTTGTGTAGCAGTGAGGCAGACATAATGCCTGAATCTGTGCTCCCTCTGAGCAAAATGTATGTGTGTTTGAGTATGTGTGTGAGTATGGTTGTGTTAGTGTGTGTGTGTGTGTGTGTGTGTAGAGAGAGAGAATAGAGGGTCAGCGCTGAAGGACATTAGAGAAATTATGTCCATCCACATTCACCCAAACAAGTTGTTCCCACTGCAGCATGGAGGATGTTATAAGTGTTACTTGCAAGTTGAAGTCTCCAGTGAATTAATGTGAAAGAAAATGATTCTAAAAGTATTTACTCAATGAAATGTACAGTATGTCTAAATACCCTACAGTGACTTGTGGTGTCTTTTTTGCAAGTTTCATTTTACTTCAATGTTAAAAACATACAACAGGATGTGACTCAGCAAAAGGGAGTCCCGCAGGTTAATGTAACGTTCAACATGAATAAATATGAATCTAAATGCCAGATTTGTAATTAAAGGGAGAGAGCCTGAGTCCTAAATGTGATGTAATATGCAAAACCAGGTTCTAGTATTTTCATTATTTAACACTCTGTTAGTGTTAAATTCTACCACCTTTTGTGTAAAGAAATAAGAAGCCATTGTGCAGAAATTTGAATATTTCAAAACAAGATAAAAACTTCTTGTTTGGATACGTCTGTAAAAATCCTTCCTCCGTGTGAAGGCAGCTGATGGTGACATTTTGGAGCTGACTTTGCAATCCTAACATGCACAATCTCTCCAAACAGATTCTTCATGTAAAAACAGAATCTGTGGGTGAGGGACACAATTCTTGGTGTCCTTTGTGTTCTAGTTTCCATTTGTAGTCCCGAGTAATATTGTCAAACGCCTGCTTCAGCATGGCATTGATTGTGTGAGGGAAAACAGTCTGTGTGGAGAGAGAAGCAAAGGCACAACACACTGGGCTGTACTGTTATCACCAAGCATAATCAGCCATGATCTGACACTGAGTGAGAAAAGTGCAGATCACAATCCAGCAATATATCTTCATCTCTCAACTTCATCTTCAGTCTTGTTTCTCAAGTTGCGAGCTAAACTATGGACAGCAGTCGCATTACACAGAAAAGAAAGTCTTGGCCTGTTAGTCCCCCACTTTTCAGAATATTTGCTTTCCAACAAGGAAGCCCAAAATATTTGGCTGTCCCCCCTGGAGACAAAACTGTCTCCCGTGTTTGCCAATCAATCCTTAAATAGCAATATCAGAGGTTGCCCACTGACAGTAGCACCTTCCACCCTCGTGCAGCCTTTGACTTTTATAAAAAATCATTTAAAACTTTTCAACAGCTAGCAGAGTGCTGGTTATGGGACATAAGCTATGTGAAATATACAGTATTTTGGATTTCATGAGTTGGGAGCCAGCACGTTTGGCTAGCTAACTTCAACAGATAAAATGTTTTTTTCAACTGTATTACTGCCCCTACATGATGTAATTTTGTCTTAATATTTCCAATTCTTCAGAGTCAGTTCAGTGTCCCAAATACTCAGTGTTGTGTGCAACACATAAAAAAGGGGGTTACCTGAAGCTAGCAAGTGTCAGCTGTAGCTCCTCTGTGGTGATGGCAAATGTTTAGACCGCCTAAACCATACGCCTAGACATACGTAGACGCCGCATTGATTGTGCTTTCCCGCTGCTCTGATACTTCACTGCATCACCATATTGAATGTGGCAGGGCCGACCGTGAAAACTAATACAAATAGTTGTAAAACTGTGGGTTTTGTGAAAAAAAAAATCACTGTTTCGAGGCATTTTGCTCGTTTTGATCAACCGTTTTCACAATAAAGGATTAAAATGAATGCAAGTACTAAAAATGACGATTATTTAGAAAAGTATAAAGTTTCCTTATCAAATTAAGAAAAGTCTGCAACTGGCAGTGAGTCTGCTTTTTTGGCAGTGGAATGATAGATAATCTCCATTACTGAAATTATAGACATTTTTTAATTGTATAAAACAGAATTTCATGCAAAAAAAAAAAAGTAGTATTAGGTTACTGTTATACTGTTATGCTACGTACGCAC